>NC_138781.1:111462241-112062241 GCF_965178545.1 Coloeus monedula
CTCATGTACTTCTTCCCACTCAAGTCTGACGCAAACAAAAAACACTGCCCCCAGCTTTGCCCAGAGGTGACCTCTGGGCAATAGAGCCTCAGAAGTACCCAAACTGCACACACCCTAAACACAGACACACATTTTTCCAGAGTTGAGAAGTCTTTTGTGTGGGTTTGCAGCAACTTACAGGCATTTGGGAGGGAATCAACCAGGAACCAAGACAGTAATTCCTCTCCTGTATATCAGATGTTAACAAAATAGCCCAGTACCCTCCTTCACCCTCTGTGCTCAAACACCCTGTAAGCAAAATCCTTGCTTCCCTGGGATGCAAGAGATACACTGTCCCATAGATTGTACTAGAAAGTCCCATTATTTGGCCTACTGACTACAAACTCTGGATCAAATCACAGTCTCATGTGGGTTAATGGAGGCTTCTCATTGTTTCTGTGAGTCTCCAAGCAGAACAAGAAGGCCGCATCCAAAATGCACGTAGGAGTGATATTTATGTTATCTTAGAATTTAAACATTTCAATATGGAATATTTTAGCATCAGTACCGTATAATTTTCCAATTTACTGAAGATGGGTTCCCTAGTGATGTGAGGGGCTCCTCTCTGGTGCCTGAATACCATTAAGAATGTTTATTCCCACTAGTCTTAACCTTAATAATTGCAGCAAATTGATTTTAAATAGTGGATCAGGAAGGCCTGCAGAAAAAAAAAATACTTTTTTTTTGTATATTCCACATATTAACTTGCAGAATGAAGAAAATTGAGAGTCATCAAAGCACAATTTCCAAACAGACTTGCATCATTAAAAAGACATTTGGCTTCGTAGTTCAAGGTTAAGTTTGTTCCCAGAAGATGAGGTAATTTAGTAAAATAATAAAGCTCCCATTAAATAAACCCTGTAATAGAACTGAGCCTTAGAGGCTGCAAAGGAAGGAAACTGTAACTTCTGTCAAAGCACAGAGATGAGATTAGCGTTAATAAAGCATTCCTCACAAAGCACAGTGATAGTAGATGGGGGAAAGCACATCCAAATAGCTCTCATTTCCACAGCATTTCCCTTCAGATATGGACTTTTTAATTAGCCATCGGAAAGAAAACTGAAAGTGTACTTTCTCCTTCTCGGTTTCTCCCTGACTATTAATCTCCGTGCTGAAAACAGTGCCACCAGTCCATCTTATTGTTATTAGCTCAGGGAGACGTAAAAGAGCTACATTCATAGTCCTTATCACAGCCCAGAGGTATTTCCTTTGTGTTATGAGGAGTATTTTGATTCATTTTGACTGTGTCTGCAGGGAAGACACAGTTTATATTTTCCACAGCTAGAATAATTTCAAGAAATATAAAGATTTGTTCCAGCACTCCCCAGTATTTATTGGTGGGGTTTAATGATTGAAAGCTTGATTGTTGTGCCACAGTCATTCCTTTTTTAACTACTCTTGGCTTCATGACTAAGTTTGAGGCAAACTTTGATAGTGGATTGTTCTGGAGTAGGTTGCTGCTTTTTAATGAATCATTTGTTTGAAGAATGCAACTTTTCTCCCCTGTGACTGCACTGTCCTCTGGCAGATGTGGATAATCACACATTTGAAGAGCCACAGAGGTATTCTGATGGGAAGGATCTCAGAGAGATACCAAATCCTTTTTTCCCTATGTCTTGACTTTTCTTAAAGTGTTTAACCTTCTGTTAAGAGCACAGGTGATGGCAGTTCTCCAGTTTTCTCTAGTAGATCCCATACCTTCCATCTGCCAATGGAGACAAAATATTCCTTTTCTCTTTGTGGCAGCCTAGTTTATATATTTGAAGTCCATTACCTAAGACCCACTTACTTTTCCCTTCATTTCATGAAACAGTTCCATTGCAGACAATGCAGCAGGTGGGACCTGGGGCCACGCAGCAGTTTGAGGTGGCTGTCACTGGCAGAGGCTCTCAGTGCTGCTTGTGCTCCATGCTCCCCCCGAGCCAGGGCGGCACAGGGGGAACCACACACGGCACTGTGCTGGGCAGGAGCTGTTCTGCCCTCCCCATTTCCCACACGCAGCCCAGGATACATGCACAGGCAGAGCAGCATTCACGGCACTACTTCTTCTCAGCAGGAAAAGCTCCCTGGTAAATCTGGTCATAGCAATTCAGGATGACACAGCTCTGTGGCTCCCTGTGGCTTCTTACCACACAGAAGGGAAAGGAAAGAGTAATATTCTCCTTCCCCTCTCCAGAAGGATATGGTGGCTGGGCTGACAGCCCCCAGGTAAGAGTCATGACAGCACTCAAAAGAAGATTTGCAGCAAACACTGATGCTCACTTGTTTTTAAAGTCTCATCAAAGAGAGACAAAAAGAAAAACTACAGTGCTTCCCAGGTGCACAGGTTTTGCTTGAGGGAACTGATGGGAAATGTAACCCACTTTTGGGTATAACAGGAATAACACACGCTTACACTTTCCTTCTCAAGGTTGCTAATTTTGCATGACTAAATCAGCTGAGGAAACCAGATTTTTAAAAAATCAAGTGCTGGCATAGTTCCTGCTGACTCAAGAAAACTCAGAACTACATTCTACCTTGATTTATCTTTTGTTTCACTCACAAACCTGAAGTAAGCAGAAGGTTTAGGAGTGCTAATTTGGGATCATTAAAAGTGCCTAAATAATTAAATTACGATCTGTATTGTTTTGTGTGTGGAAATAAAAAAAAACCCAAAAAGCTACACCAGGGTAACAATGGCAAATGGCCCCCCAATTCATGGATTCCTGCCACTTCAGACATTTCTTACCCTGGCAGACTATGAATATGGCTCCAGATGAAGGATCAAGGTACGCTTCACTGTGAATTTGTTTTCTGGCACTGTTGTTTAGCCATCCAAGTGCTTTTACTCTCTGCAGTTGCTGTTACCCTAAACCAGGCAGGTCAGAGTTTTGCCCACTGAAGTGACATGGGCTTATGCACAGCCGACCCAGCTTTACTGTCTTAGTTGCAGGAACTCATGCCTTCTGACCAACAAATCAATATGATTACACAGAAGCATCTTATTGTTTCAAATACCCCTGTGTTCACACATCTCACAACTTTGACATGTTACCTTACTTATACATTTCACTTGCTTATCTTACACTACTTATACATATACATATTACTCTACTTATACATTTACTTACACTTTTTACAACTTCTACATGACACAGTACTTATGCATTTTACTTACTTATACATTTTACCTACTTATGCATAATACACTACTTACACATTTTACTTGCTTATGAACACTTACACATGTTACTCTACTTATACATCTTACAACCTTTACATACTACTCTGCTTATACATTTTACAACTTATCCATAATAGAGTACATATACATTTTCCAACTGCTGTGCATGAGATCTCACATTGCTTGATTGGTTTCTCTCTTCTGTCCATGAGCTCTGCATGCACTTTTCTGATAACGTGATCAGTTTTAATCTAGCACAGCACAGTCCTTTTTTATCTATTCCTTGGTGTCTTGGTATTTAGTTTTTCAGCTTCTTCTTTCCCAGTTCAGTACAGTTTACCTTTCAGTCCTTGATGAATTCCTAAGGGCTCTAACAGGTGGGGCTCCTGATCCAGGCAAGCAGCATGGAGATGATAACAGCAACAAAACCCATCCAGTGATCAGCAGCCAAGTTAGTCCAGGAAATCCAAACAACAAGACAGCAAAAGACAGGGAGCTGATATAAATCTATCCCACCTCTCCCCTCGAGCTTTCAGACTGGAGCTTAAAAACCCTCTTGGGGCTGATGTGCTGCAGCTGAAGGTGGAAAGGCCAGGTGAAGCTGGTGAGGGTAATTCCAGCCTGGTCCCACTCTGAGGGCTCTGGTAAAAACAACTAAAAATGGTTTGGCTGGGGCACACTATCAAGGTTCAAATACTTTACAACACTTTGTTGAGCCATTGCAACATCTCACAAGCGGTACTAGCTACACAGGAGCATCAGAGAGAAAACATTCTGCACCTCAGGGCTGTGTAGGCAACTGTCAGTACCCAGGGCTGACGCTGGCACCCAGGAACTCAGACCCTGGGTGCCTGAACCACCCTGCTTCTCTTTGCCTCCCTATATCTCCAGTCTCAACAGGGCATGAAAGAAAAGTGTTCCTCATGTTGAGGCACTTAGATACAGTGAGTTAACTCTCTATTCATGGAGGGTTTGGAGCAGATACCTTCCACTCTTATAGCATGTGCCTCAGAAAAGTCTTTGTCTACTGCAGAAATCTCCCTGCGCCCTATAATCAAGGGAGCAATAAAGAAGGTGTCTAAAAAATGTGGCAACAGCACATAGTAGGCAGTGCTTGAAATCAAAACAAGGTCTTCAGGGAGCAAAACAAGCTTCCCATTTTGGAAAATTGCTGATCCCCTGTTTCCCAAAATGCCGTGGCAAAACATAATTATCATGGCTCTTCCTATCTCTAGCCTGTGTCATTGAAACGGCCTGAACGAAGTTATTATTTGTAGAGTGTAGCTCATCCAAAGCCTCTACCAATGAAACCACTCAATTGCTTTCTTTGGAATATTATGCAATTGGCTTTTCTGTAGTAGTTTTCCTTGTCTAGGCAATAATCTTGTGACTCACTGTCATGAGGGAGGCTTCTCCTTTGTGCCAGCCATAATCGTAATCCGCTCACTCCTGAGTCTCTGCTTGCTTCTGCAGATTGGAAGACACCTCCTGACTTGGTGGGTACCTTCAGGAACCCATCAGAAATTATTGTATTCAAATGAAGCTAGCGAGGTAAGGCCCCTAAGAAAAGCTGCAAGATGGAGGTAATGGTAGATAAACTTCCTTATGCAGGTCATTAGTATTAAATCATTTATTGGATAACTATTTGGGAGGTATTGTTACTGCTTGATTTCAAGCAGAGAGTTGCCTATTGCATCATTCATAAATTCAAGCCTTCCCAGAGGTTACCCCAGGCTTGAGCCATTCTGCCACGAAACCTAACTGAAGAGCCCTGTTCACAAGTGTGGGGTTCCATCCACCCCTCTCATTTAGCGTAAAGCTGGTGCTTTAAGCTCTGTGAATGTAAAAATGTGTTCCTGAATGAGGGCTGGCATGAACAAGCTCTCTCAAAATCCTGAAAATTAGTTGTTAAGCTGATTCTATTGATTAGATTCTCTGTCCAACAAAGCACTGCAAAAATTCAGGAGCTTGCTTCAATTCATGTTGGAGGCATTTAGATTCCAAGGTATTTAACATGCTGGGAATAATAACCAGTCATTTTGGGGGAGGTTTCTGTAAGTGTCTGCTTCTGGCAGCCCTGAGGGATGGGATGAGAGGTGAGGGAGGTCTTCCAGGGTGCAGTGCAGCATTTCTCTTCCTACTGCAGATTTCTCAGGTCTCCCTTTCTCCATGCTCTACTCTCTTTCTCTTTTTACCTTCTTTCCTTCTGGCTCCTCTCCTCCTCATGAGGCACTGAGGCTGTGCAGCACCTCCCACAATCCATATGAAGCCGAGAATATCGGGTTGTAAGATATCTAGCAAAGGGTGTTCACTTCAGGTGGGCAGTCAAGCTGGAACACAGCTTTTGGAGGAGATGTGCTGCTGTGTTTGTACTGAATTTTATGACAGCTCATGAAGTCTGCTCCATCATGGCTGCTTCCCCGGCCAGGCAGATCCAGCAAGACAAAGAGAGTGGTAGTTTTACTTGTGACGCTACAAAAGCAGCCTTCATCGCTTGCTCTGTCAGTTTGCTGCCTTTGCCAGCTACCAGAACTTATTCTGCTGCATACCTACTAAAAAGAACTCCAGATTTTTTTTATGGGGTTGACCCAAACTGTTGGTCCAAGAACCAAATTTACAAGAGGTGCGTGATGCATACCCACCTCAGTGGTGGTGGAACAGAGCCCAGCAAAGCTCTGCAGGGTGCAGATGAAACATTCCCTGGCTCAGGGTGAGACAAAAAGGTGATAAACAGCAGCACCTGGGGAATATTCCCCTTCCCACCTACCGCCACCACCTTCTCTCTTTCTTGAAAACACAAACAAGCCAACCCAATTTGCATTTTCATAGCTGGGGGTGATTGCTAAATTAATGAGCTCTGCTATTTATAACTAAATAATCACAGTCCTAAACAACTGCTTGGAGGCATCAGTATGGAAGATAAGATTCTGGGCTATGATTTGATGAGATTCAGGCAGCACTCGTCATCAGAAGGAGGAAAATCCCAGCTACAAAAAATAAAAAGCTTTGCCATATTTCAGACAATCTGAGGGACACTGGAAGAAGAAAGTTCTGTGAGCACACTTGGCTTGCTTACTAGACTATGCTGGCCTTAACATTATTCAGAGGAAATACTTTTGCTAAGCAGCTTCCTTTAACCATCTTGGTTGCCACAACCCTATTAGGCACTTCAGTATTAAGCTGTACTGCCCAGATGCACAGAGTACTACTCAGCATTGTTCCCAGAGTGTGTGGAGAGCCCTTGCAAGCCAGCTCTGTCCTCGCTGCCTTTGGCTGAGTTTCTGCAAAGTGAATCTCTTGGCTTAGTGCAGAGCTTGTGAGGCCACTTAAATCTCTCTGACCCCTTAATGAAGTTTTTAAAAGGGCTTCATAAATCTTCATCACTAAGAATTGCTTAAAGCCCTGCAGGGTTTCTCTAGTGGCATTAACCACTAAAACAAGTAGAGAGGCTCAGGTCTATTTATTGCATTCATCTTCATTATTCCATGGGTTTTTCTTCTTTATAGTCTTTTACATAAGCTGCAACTGGGAAAGGGAGCTCTGAGTCAACACTGCCAGTCTGGCAGTTTGTAGCCATCCACTATGACTATATCTGATCAGTCCTCTTCTTGGGAATGTTTTCTGTGCAGGCAGAAACTGTATGTTCATAATTTATCCTTCCTTATTTAAATCACTGGGTTGTTCCTCATTAGGGAAAGATCCTCATTTTTGCCTTTTCTGTGAAAACATACCTCAGGTCACAACCTTACAGCTCCGAAGTGGATTAGTTACCTGCCTGCCCTTCTATTTTTTTTTTTTTTCTTGGAATTTTGGCTGACTTTGGTAATGGCTTTTTATGAGTAGCATGAGTATTCTCTGAAATAACTTCCAGCTCAATGCATATGTAAGGATTGTTAGGAAAGTACGATGGGGTTTTTTTTAACTTTTTACATACCATATATTGTGCTCTCCAAGTGAGAGTGTAGATTCTATTCTACAGATGTATATTCTGTACAGGTTGTTAGATTCTTCACCTCTGCATAGTGAGGACAGAAGAGTCATGATTGAGGTTCACAGACAAACAGAAAAGTACTCCAGTGCAGGCAAAGTCATTGAAACCAGCGAGAGCCTTTGAAGAAGTGGTTTCAAGGCTAATTCTGCAGACAATGAAGGACTAAGGCTCTATTGAGCTTTTGAAGGATTGGAGATCCTTGTGATTCCACATGGTCCAGCCAAGCTTGGGCTGCCCCATTCCATCACAAAATCATACATTTGTGAGCTAGATGATTTTCAAGGTTGCTTTTTCAGTTGGCATTTTGTTTATGCCATCAAGATACAGCAGAGTGCCGTGGAAGTGCTACTTTAGAGCCAGTGTGATGTTATTTTATTTTGTTTTCAATTTATTTGCATTACAAGAAGGTCTCGGGGACTCAGACTCAGGGAGGACTGAAACAGTGTGCATGGAGCAGAGGAGAAGCAATATGCTTGTGAAGGCCAACAAGATCTTGTTATTGAAGGTTTGACACTGAAGTATTAAATCTGCCAGAAGTATCATTTATGATTAAGAAAACCATCTAGGCTCCTAGTCTGGGTCATGACTGGAAGAAAAAATAACGTCTGATGAACATGGTGGAGACTCAAAACTCAGCTTATGATGTGTGAAGTGAGTTACTTGAGGCAGTAAAGGAGAGCTCCAGGCTCAGCTGAATTGGTATTTCTTCCATTGGGGTCATTAGTTTCTAGGTGATGTCATGCTGTGATGTTTTCACATGTGAGCCAGTCAGATAATTGTTTTTAATATAGGGAACTGTAGGATAGGTTATACCATGCAGTGTTGTCTGCTCTAGAACACATTGGTAAGTAGTGTGCTAGGGACACTCTTTTACCCTAACAGGGATAAGATTAGATATTATCTGACTTCCTGGCTGCTTAAAGGATATGCAAGTTCACCCAAGTGCTTACTTACATAGCTGTTAACAAAAATTCAAATTAGGTCATAGCTTTCAAGTCCTCAAAAGACCAAAATCACAGGCAGCGGACAGAAGAAGTCAAAGAGCCACCATAGCCTGAGGTCCATAAAATGTCAGGAAGTTGGAGAGATAAGAAAGAAGGTTTCAGCATGTGACTCATGGCCTGTGCTTTAAGAAAAGATGCAAGAGTCCTAAATCACTGCCAAAACTACCTGGTAGAAGTTCTTACTCGGTCCTGAGTCCATACACAGCTTGATCCTTTGCATGAAAGCCAAACATAAAAGGCTGTGAGCAGAGACCTGGGAGAGTGGGTGGGTAGGTGGCTGCTGTCCTATGGCCAAGGCATTGTCACTGACCATATGCCTGCTCCTAACCCTGTCCGTTTAAGCCTTCCACTGCCTAAAAGTTAGCCACCTAAATGTCTTCAAGGATACCAGCCTCAGGATTCAGCTGAGGCTTCACGCACACCATATTTCTTGGTGATATGGCTCACGTGACTGCGAATCTCTAATGGAAATGAACCAGGCTGGGGTAGGAAAGCAATGCTGGGCCAGCTCTCCTGTACTAGGAATTTGGAGCAGAGATGCTTCATGGCTATGAAAACACTCAGGAAAGGCAAAGTTTAAGTTCATGCAGTGAACTACCACACCGTAGTCCCATGATACACTGCCTTTGCCAGCTGAGCTGCTGCAGCCAGCTCCTGCCCCAGATGCTTGTTCCCACCTCTGGCCTGCAGTTTGTCACCTCCTCAGCTGTGCCAAAACAACTGCGTGTAGAGCAGTGCTTAAATCAGCGCACTGAAGTGATGGAAGTTAAAAATAAACTCTTTGTGGGAGGAGCAGAGGAAGAGCTATTTTTAATTGTAATCACTTCAATGGTCTTTCTTCCAGTGTGGTCCCACAAGGAATTTCATTAATACAACTGGGAGAAGGCAGTGGATTGCTGTGCTGGCACTGGAGTGACTCCTCCAGGCAGAAAAGTCTCTCCTGGGAGGGACAGGATTTCTGAAGCCAGGATTGCACCAGGGCCAATGTGCTGCAGAATTGTAACTTCCAATATGCAGAATCATGACTTCCCTACCTAGGTCCAAACTAGACTCAGGTGTCCCAGGCTCTCCATTAGCTATTCTGCCTCCTAGATCCTCATAGCATTCATTAAAAAAAATTATTGTATGCAAGCCAGCATTACCATTAATAAAAACAAATAGAGAGACACTGAGGTTTTTTCCTGTTTTATAAACAAATACTCCTTATAATCATTCTGAATACTAGCCTGCTCCACAATTTACTATGGTATGGTTAGATGTCACCCATAAAAATCTATTCAAATACAAAATGCACAGTAAATTGAGAATAAAAAACATCAGAAGAGATGCAAAAAAAGGTTTTATTTAATAACATTTCTTACATGATCAAGAAAGGAAATACTTGTATGTTCCTTAAAAAGCATTAAAAATTTAAGGAAAAACGTCTGAAAAGAGTTCAAACAGTTGCAGTGCAGCTACAACTTGAAAACTCACAGAATAATTCAGCAACTTACTTTTGTTTTGGCTTTAGTCATTTCTGTGCTTAGATGAGCTTCTCTGTGAGTGAGTGACATGTGCAAAGCCTTGGTTATATGTCTTGTGTTCAGGCACCTCAGTGATTTGTTTCTGTTTGAACATGAAACACATTCACTTGCATTCAAATGTTCCTGATGCATTTCTCCAGAGGTTTTGTACCAGTGAAGCATGTGAAACACAGGCAGATTTCAAACTGCTGTTGTTTTTTGAAATAAATAATAAATTACACTTCTTTTTGTGTGTCATTAACATTATTAAAAGTTTTTCTGTGCTATTGACTGAGTTTCAAAGCACTTCTCAGGAAAATGGGGCAGTAGTTTAATTTCCATCATACAGAAAAATTAAGTAGTATCCTGAGTTCCACATCAAGGCATCCTTCTTTTGGGACTCATGATCTATGTGCCGGCTCACACCAGTTCCTGGATGCTTGGGTGTACAGGCAGGATTTAAATTTAAATTCCTAGACTCTGAGTATGTTTAGTATGTCCTTCAATTCTCTTCTAATAAATAGAACCAAGGGCACAGTGAGTCAGTTTTGTAATTAGATTATATAATTGTCTCATGAACTCTGTACAAATTACCTCTTCTCTGTATTGTTTTTGCAGTGTATTGTTTTTCTTGAATAATATGGCACAAATCCAGTATATATTGCAGTCAATAAAGTACCCCAGTTTATAGTCTGATGGCCCACAAATGAATAACTGGCATCAACAAAAATAATTAAGTCAATGCCATTTTTAGTACCATCATTACTCTTCACTTAGACCACCAATTTTATTTTTAATTATTAACATGTTTCCTTAAAAACATCTTTTTACATTTTTTTATTACCAAGAGGCAACCACAGATTAACCATTTTTCCCAGGTTTCAACAACTTTGTGATTCTAAGGTTGACATTAGAGTGTAATGATGTAAAGGAAATTGCATTTTATTGCATTTTAATTAAACAGGTCAACTTAAGCAGGCCTTTCTCCAGCAAAATTCCCATCGGAGTTTAGTCCTTTATCACTAGATTTTATTTACTTCTTGGGCTTTGCACAGCAGATTTTTGCCTTCCCAATAGAGGACCGATAAAACAATTTAATCCATTAAACAGAGTATATTTGACATTCAGACTGATAGATATGGGGTAGTATCATAATGCTGAATACCATAAAGGATGTGCATCATTGTTATTCCTCTCACTAAAGTGTCACTCCAGGTGTGCTGGAGTCTATTTTTATGCAGAGCACTGGGTTGGTTCAAGACAGCCCATGAGCCATCCAGAGCCTTCGAAACCCCATGGAGCTGTTGGCCATAGCTCTGTGCTTGCTTTGGGGTATGGACCCAAAACAGCACTTCTTCCATGTGCTGGGGAAGAGCACATTTGGGAAGCCTGCTTCCTGCTGGGCCCTGCTGCCTTGCTGGGATGTGGGGACTGAGGTGTACACCCCATCTTCCAGGCACCAAGGAGATGGGTGGGTCCCTCTCTCCTTGCATTGCACCTGGGAAAGGGCACTCCCCCTTGTTACCGCAGCTCTGTCCTTCTGCACTGACTTGCTGAACCCAAACTTGTATTTTTTCTCTTCTCCTAAAAAGTCACAGAGCTCTGAATGGATTTGTCTCCCCCCTTCCATCCACTTAGCATTTCTCACCAGTTCTACTCTCAATCACGACAAAATGCCCAGCATTGTCCACTTTTGCTGTAATAATGCTGGCTGCATCCAAAAAGCCCAGATGAAGTGGAGAATTCAGCTTAAATACTCACAGTTAGCATTCAGCCAAGCTCTTCCATGTTTGTTCCTGCTCATTTGGTCCAACACCATTAAATTCAGGTTGTCTGCTTCTCCAGCTGAAAAGTTTGCTTTCCAATTCTCTCCATAGGCTCAGCCTAGTGAGCTCCATGCTGCACAAGTCCAAACACTGAGCAGCAGTTAACATTATTTCCGTACAGAATATTTTTAATCTTCTGGTAGCTACAGCTCACAACCATTAGTTTCTCCTCTCTACACTTATTAGAGGAAACACTTGTGAAAGATATGTCACCTCTCTGGACCTCAGAGGTACATGTAGTTCCAAGCAGGCACAAGGAAAATACGTTTTTCCACTTCTTGCAAGCAGAAATGAAGTAAATTTGTTTGGAAAACTGCTGCTAAAGGAAATGTCATTCAACAATTCTGTTGAAGCTATCAAAACCGAAACCAAATGGATTAGAAAACTTAGCACAGTTAGCGATTTGACTAGCAACTGTTCTCCTAGGCAGTAGGAACTAAAATAAGAGTGTAGCATAAATTCTGGTTTCAGGCTGAATTACACCTCTCTCCAATGACATGAGTGAAATGTTTTGGAGCATATTCATGCAAGCCCTCTATCTTTAGGAAAAAAGTTTAAAACCTTCAAGCCAGAGCACAGGTAGCAGTTACAATCAGTTCAGAGTTGTTGTTTTCTCTGTGCCCTGCTGACTGAGGAGAAAATAAGAGGTTTTGCTGTAGTTTCTGGTGGCTGAGAAGGGACGAGCTGCTGTGGTTTTGGCTTCTGGTCCAGGCATGGCAGACCTCTCCTACCACCCCAAATGTGAGTATGTTACCAAAGTGAAAGAAAGAAAAAAATACAAAACACATTTTCTGCCCTCTTGAGATGAACCTTGTTGCATATTTGATTCCAAGTTTATTTCCTTTAAAGGGCTAAATACTTCAAAAACAGCACAAAAATCTTCATTCTGGATAAAATCAAATGTTTTGATTGATATGAGATTTTTTGGAGGGAAAGAGTTTGGCTTAGTTTAGAAGCTGAAACACTTTGATTTAAGTAGTGGTACGTAAAGCTGTGTCCCTACAGCCCAGCCGGTGGTCTGTGGGGAGTGGGGCTGCATAGGGAGTCACCTATGGGGCATTTGGGGGAAAGCTGAAAATAGCCAGCGAAAAACCCTCCAGCCAGCTAAGCACTACTGAGTTTTCATCTCCCAACACTCCCAGGTTCTGACAGTCCCACCTCTGCTGGATTTATCTGTGATGCCATGAGATGTCACTGATGTCAGTGCTCGTGGTTGTCCTTTCTGCTGGGGTCACTGGCCCCCAGAAGTAAGGGCAATGTAAGTTTATAAGGGCGTGCCAGCCATGGAGTTGGATCTGCCAACTTTAGTGTCTAATGGCATGGCCTCTGTATCATACAGAGCTGCTGTTAAACCTGACAGAGCCTGGCATAAATCACAGAGAGCACCTGCAGTACCTTTACTGTTAAGTTCATTACAGGAGCTATGGTAGTTGCTGAGTTAGTGCTGATTGGGTTTGTTTGGGACCAACAGCTTCTGAGCTGTGACAGCAGAAAGCTCTGCTTTAGCTGACCAAATATTCACCTTGCGTTTGTGTAAGAATCTGCTCAAAGCCAGTTTAGTTGAGTTGAAACCATGACTTGAAGGGCCGAGTAGCAATTCTTGCTGGTAACCTCAGAAGTGATCCACTAGCAAGGTTTCTTTCTTCAAGAGGTATTTCTGTGGTGGTCTGTGGCATTGGCTCTTCAAGCTTAAGCCATGGTGAATGAGGACAAATTTAGACCTTTTTAGGATCTGGACAAATGAGCAGAGACACAGAAGCAGGGCTTCTTTGTAAGCCCCGTTTCACACATCCTATCAGAAAAAACAACCTGCAGTAAAGTTACAATGAAAATGGGCTGCTGCAAAGCAAATAACCTGTGTAAATTTATACTAAAACTGTTGCTGGGGTTTTTTTGTTATTATTTCAGAGGTGAATATTAAAGTTGTGTGCTGCTAAACTTATGTTTGATTGCCATTGGCAAATGCTAAATGCATCATCCAGATATCATCCTGGTTACTTACGGATGTTTCTCTGAAGTTATCCTGTAACACTGTTGCATGGTATTTTCTTCAGAGTTTATTGAAAGTGCATAGGTCGTTCTTTTTTTTCTTTTTTTTTAACCCTTGGAAATAGGAGTCACTCTACACATAACATTGATCTACTCTGAGGATTGGTTACTTCAGAAAAAAAGCTGCTAACTCTATCCATACTAAGAATATAAAAAGTAAAATCTTGGACCTCAGTAACATTAGGATTACTCCTATCTCCTTTGTTACTGTGTTCCATCTTTAATACTAAAACTATTTTGTCCATCAAGAAAGATACATCAAGAAATTATTACAATGTGTGTGTGTAAAAAATTACAGCAAGAAAAAAACCTTATGTACCCTGAACTATGCTACTTCTTGCTCATCTGATTGGAATTAAAAGAAAGTCTTTTGACTCCTTAAAGTTCAGTCATCTGTGCCCTCTTAAAATCAATCAATAACAGCAGGGGAACAATATATTATAGCCACCTAGGTTTGGGACAATCGGCTTTTTAATTGTTCTTTTTATTGTTTGCACATACTGGCGTCCTTTACTATTGAATTATAAATTCAACGTGAGCAGCAATAACGGGTGCATAAACCCAAGCTTTTTCTAAAGCAATCGCAAAGTGCGGATTATTTGCACGCCCTCTTTGGTCGTGGAGGCTTAGGCGAAATGGATAAACACTGGCAGTGATTACATGAACGAAATGGAAATTGCGGTATTCCCACGGCGAACGTATATATTTATACTTTTAACTGCAAATAGAGGACTGTGTCCGCGAAGCCATTAACGCCGACGGTAAGAAAAGCAAAAGGGAAGGAAGGCGTCGCCTCCCCGGAGGTGAATTAGCAGCATCGCTTATCTTCGGGCCGCCGGGGATGGGACCCGCCCGGCCGGGACCTGCCTCCGCGGCTCCCTCCGACACCTCCATCTATCAAAAGGAGGGAAAAGCCGGCGTCTGCGGGGATGACAGGCAAAGCCAAGGAGGGTACAAGCATTTTGCCTATCCATGGGCCCCCACAAGTCTCGTTGGAAACATCTCCTCATCTTCTCGGTCTCCATCCTACGTCCCGTGGCATGCTTGCTCATTCCTTCCCGAAGCAGGAGCCATCCACTTACTTCTGATAGCAGCTAGGAGCAAGGCTATTAATAGGCTATCTAATTACCCCGAGCTACTAACTCTGAAATCTCTCATTCTGTGATGTGGTTTTTTTTGATTTGATTTTCCAGTCTAGTAGCATTTACAGAACTGGTCAGACTCGCTCTGGAAGATACAATTTTAACGTTTTAAAATCTACTTTGATTCCAAGCAGGAACAAAATCGCCAGATTTTGGCATTTCACCGAAAGTAGCGAGTGAAAACATCATTAGTTCCGATGGAGAGAAGCGGTTTGCTTAGCTAAGGTTGTGAATGTCGTTGTTTGGGGGGTTATTATTATTATTACTATTATTATTATTACTATTCGCACGTGTTCTCAGACAATTCTGTCAGGTAGGTAAATGGCGAGGAAAGCGGTTTCAAAAGGGAGGGCGAGAGGTTGCCACGATGCCAAGAGAAACGGAGCGGCCCCGCCACAGCTCAGCGTGGACACGCATGAAACGGAGCTACTCCCGAAAAATGCTTCCAAGAGAACGTATTCATTTTGACCTGTGGAAAACATTTCACTGGAAGACCATGACCTGTTCTGATGGCTTATTTTATTTCCTGGACAGGGAAGTAAGAAGACAACTATGTGGGGGGTTTCCCGGCAGGTTTCGATGCGTGCATAAACCGATATTTCCTTCACGGTGTGCCGCAGTGGCGACAACAATCCCAGGGAATAGTCAGTGATGTTTTTTGTTTGGTTGTTTTTTGTTGGTGTTCTGTTTAGTTTAGATTTTGTTGGAGTTCTTTTGGGAGGGGTGGGTTTAAGTGAGAAAGAATTAATTCTCTGTGCTGCAGGCATGGGGGTGGAGGCAGAATAACTGACTGCAGATCGGATTTTATATTGCCTAATAGCCGTGATAGGGAACGGGGGGAGGATGAGGAGAAGCCCGGCTCTAAAGCGCTGGGGAGGAGAAGTGTGACTCCGCCGTGCCCCACGTCCCGCCGTTCCCAGCTCTCTCCCACAACGACCTCTCGCAGCAAGAAACTTTCCCCCGGGTTTTCCTGCCAGATCCAGCAGAAGAGAGCCCTGAAAGCCTTCGCCAGCACCCAGACAGGAATCGGCAGTGATCCCCACGGCTCCGGCCCGGGAGACGCTGCGCCGGGAAGGGCTCTGGGCTCCCAGTGCGGCCCCGGGCGGTGGCGGCTCCCACCCCCCTCCCCCCCCCGCCTCTCTGTTCCCCTCGACTAGACGGCGGGAACCAGGGTGGGGGCCTTTCCTTCTGGCCTTGTTGTCTCGAAACGGGTTCTTTCCCTAGGTGTGAAAGCCGATTCGCACACAGAGTCGAGGTACTTGATTCATCTACAGTTGTGCGCAGAAAGGAGTACTGCAATTAAAAACAATACATAATATTCGTCACCGCAAGCAGTAAGTGGGACACAGCCCCACCGCTTTGTAGCAAGAGCATTGAGGTGCCCGTTGATAAAAGTGTCAGAATTAAGCCATTTTAGTCACTTATTCTGAAAACCTTTAAAACCGCCGAGGAGCAATAAAAGTAATCCTTAACTCATTTTCAAAGTCTCTCTGTGTGTGCTGGAAAGACACAAAACGCGTATGCTCCTGTTGGACAGAAGCAGCTAAATGCTGCTCTTTAGGGTGCTGCGTGGGTCTCGGCTGCCTCCCGATCACCCCGAGGGCATCGCCTTCATCCTGCGCGCCCCACCGGGGCTCAGCGTGCGGGTACCGCGGAGCGCAGGCTCCGGGAGTCAGGTTACGCGGCAATAGGAGCTCCTCCGCGCGTTTTGTTGATTTTAATTTTTTTTTTAAGGCTGAAATCATTAACCAGCCGTACCTCAGAGACGCCAGGGAGGGCAAATAAAATGAAGGTGCAGATCATTATTAAAAAAAAAAAAAAAAAAAAAAAAAAGACCACAACAGAAAAGCCCCCAACGACACAGAAACCACACGCTTGGGCATATATTGCATAAATGTCCGTGCGGGCTCTGTGCTGCCTGATGCTGATTTTGAGCATCAAGTGTTGAAAGACGCCGCGGAAATCACCCAAAAGCACGCGGCAGCAGGTCACCAGTAACGGGGAGGCCGCTTACTGCAGCGGGGAATATCCTTCTGCCCTGCTCCCCGCCTCCGGGCACGGCTTCAGCCTGGGGGAGAGGCGAGGGGCCGGGAGGGAGCGGGCAAGGTTCCCCAAGCCGGGTCAGGGTGTCCTGCCCCGCGGGGCCCGGAGCTTGCTGTCTGCGAACCAGCGAGGACGGCTGCAGCTGAAGCCCGGCCTCTGAGCACCCGGCAGCCTTTCGTTAGGAGTTTTGGGAAAAGAAAAAATGATCTCTGCTCGTCCTTGATAATTTGGGGTCCCTCCTCACCATGGGACAGATCTGATCTATCGCAAAGGACACGTTCACCGTGCCCGCCCCTGCCCTTGCAGTGGTGTGTAGAAGACCTTGCTGGTTTGGGGGTCAGTTTGGCTAACCACTGCCTTTAGGTCCCCGGACTGTCTCGCCCGGCCCGAGAGGGAGGTGATGGGTGATGTCAAAGGCCCCTATCCCTCTGAAATCCATCTTTTCCCCGGCGGATGCAGATTGCTCCGCCGGCTTCGGCCGCCGATCCTGCCGCGGGAAGCGTGGAGCCGGTCGGCCGGCAACTCCCCGCTGGGCTGGGCGCTCCCGAGAGCCGCCGGTGCCCGATCGATATGTCCGCTTCAATGTCACAGCCGCTGGGGAATGGAAACAGTCCGTATCGTGGGGTGGCCTTGATAAAAGTATATTTTAAGTAGCGCGGATAAGCGAAGGGGAGAAGAGAGGGGGAGAGGTGCCGGCACGTCGCCCGTAATAACCGCTGCGCTTATCAGCACGGCCTGAACTCCCCAGCAGTTTCTAAAGTACATTAAGTTACATAAACACATCTCAGAAAAGAATACACTCCAGCCTGCGATAGTCACCAAAGTGACCCCTCGTACCGCCTCGCACCCGAACCCGCCGGGTCCCCACGGCCGCAGCGCCCCAGGAGCACTGGAGCCCGACTCGGCTGGCGATGCCCGCTGCGCCCGGGGTTGTCCGGGCCGAGGGGCAGCGAGGGTGCGGCCGGACCGAGCCTTCCCCTCCTCCCTAGGGCACCTGGATCCCTGGGAAGGGATCACGTTTGCAGAGAGCCGTGAGTGGGGGAAGGAGCAACAGCTCTGCGCTTGCACACGGCTTACCCCCAACCCTTTTTTGGGAGATTGAAGTGCCCGCGAGGGAATTTGCCTTAATTGGATAGGAAACCTTTTTTTTCCCCCCAATCTGCCTTCTTCCCTCTTTGGCCACAACGACCAGGAGCGATGGTCACCTCGCTGGCGCCTCCTCCCCAGCGGTGTCTTCCCGCAACCGAGCACCCGCCTGCCCTCCAAAATGTCCCTGCACACGCATCCCCGGGTTCCTAACCCAGGCATGGTGGTGCAGGAGATATCTGAGAGCCTCCCGGAGCCCCGGGGTGAAAGTTACGTCAGCAGAGCGGGATTTGGGAAAGGAGTGACGTAATGAAGAGTTAGGAGTCTGTGATTTGAGCTGTTCGAGAGCAAACCCGAAACGAAAAGGAGTGGAGAGGAAAGGGGTGACTGGGAATGGTTTCCCACGCTGGTTCCAGTTTAAGCCGGGATTTCTTATCGTGTTTATCGGAGGAAATAAAATGAAGTTTGTAGCCCGGCTATAACGTAAACAGGCTAATCGGCAGTGAAAAAAGCCAAGGCGCCTGAAGTGTAAAACACGGGTCACTTTGGAGCCAGGGAAAGAGGCGCCTGCCAGGCCAACGCGGCTGTTCTTCCCAGCCATGCTCACCTTTCGGGCAGGCACCCTCCGGGCCCGGGCAGGTCCCCACCGCCCACCCTGGGCTTACATGAACACCGGCAAACCCCTCCCAGCGAGCAAAGCCCGTCGCTTAAAAAAAAAAGACAAAACCAAACCTCACGGTATTTCTCGCTCTATATCCACCTTTACACGTGTTTGAAACACCCTCGTGTTTAACTGGAGAAGAGGCATCCAAAAGACTGAAAGGACACGCGGGGTTGAAAGCTCGGCGCTTTTCAGCACAGAAATTTGCAGTGGCAGCACCCAAACTGGGGAGAAGCAGCGTGGGCATCGACTCCCGCAGCTTCCACTGCTCGTCTCACATTTGCAGGTAAAAAACACAAGAAAAATGTTTTACGTTTCCAGCTAGGATCGGAAGACGAGTCGGGCAGAAAACGAATCACTGCCCTCGCTTGCAAAAGCTTATTTTCTATTTAATATTGCACACACTAAAATTCACCTAAAGGTAAAAAAGGAAAAAAAAATCACTTCAGCCTGGCAGGGTGACTAATATTATTTAACGATATTATTTAGAGACAACTGACAAGAAAGAAGTATCACCTTTAATAATACAATTTAATAAAGAAACGGTTTCTCGGGAAAGTGCTTGTTTTCCGATCAAACCCCTGCCGTGCTATACCACAAAAATTAACGCGCACAATAAACTTCCAAGTCACAATCAGTTCACCCACGCCGGCAGAGCGGATCGCTACAGCCAGTGTTTTGCCGTACCCCCAGCACTGCAAATTCTTCACCTCCCGTTCACCTTGCTTGGAAAGACCGAAAGAAAAGCCGTGCCTACCCCAGGAGCGACAGCACCGCGCATCAGCAGGTTTGGGCTCGGGTTCTGTCGGGAGGGCTCATGCCTGTTGGCTGCCGAGAGCCCGGCTCTGCTCTAGTCCAGCCCTTTGCCGCAGATGACTCTTTCTGTACAAACTGATGATGACAGATATCCAGCTGATAACCTCTGGTGAACGAAGTTATTTTAATTTCCAGTCACTTTCCTGCTAAGTACCATATCAGTTTGTACACAGCTGAGATAAGAGGGTTGAGGAGCGGGGGGGTAATAAGAAAGAAACGGAGGAAAAATGCCTACCGCCAGCTGTTGGGATGGACACATCCCACAGCTTGCCTTGGCTTCACCTGACGGTTGGGGCAACTCAAGGAGGAGCCACATTTTTTCATCTCGGATAGCTCGGATTTTGACGAGCAAAAACTAAGGAGATTTGAGGGAGGGATACGTTCGCCTGGTTGCTTAGGGCGAAAGCCAAACACACATCCCCGCGGGCCGCTGCCAGGGGACGTTCGCTCGCATGCCGGGAGGAGCGGAGAAAAACCTTACAGAAATTGAATATTCACCATAAAAAAAAAAAAAAAAAAAAAAAAAAAAGTATTGTCTGGGAAGGAGGGAAGAGTGTGTATTGTTTCTGGGTGAAAAATAAATTTAAAAAAAAGGAAGAAAAAAGGCTGGAGTATCTGGCAGGGCGAACCCTCGCTGCTCTTCCCCGCTCCCCGAGCAGGGATCTGTCGCCCCTTCTCTGCGGGCGCCCCGAGGTGCCCCCCCGCCCGCGGCGGCCCGGCTGGCCCCGGGACTGGCACTCCTGCGGAGCCCCGTGTTTGTTTAGAGTTGGTCGAGCCCAATCAGGGCCGGCTGCCTGCAGTTTTCCGGCAGGGCTGCGAGAGGCGCCTCCTCTCTCCTTTTTATACATGAGCCGCCGGCCGCTGCCGCCGGACTCGCCGCCGCCACTCGCCCCCGCCGCACTGGATTTACCGCCCGCCGCGGCCCCGCGCCTTGGCCCCATGCGGGGCACCGGCATCAGGTTTGGCCCCTCTCTTTCCTTGCCTCGCCGCGGTTTCGCTTGTTCTTCCTGGGTCTGCTGCTGCTGCCTCTCTGCCCTCGGGCGCTCCGAGGGGAGCGCGGCGCGGCGGCGGCCGCCCCTGGCTGGGGGAGCCCGAGGGAGACTGTGTGGGCAAACATCCGATGCCGGTGCCTGGAGCTCTTATCTGCCGGAGCCTTATCTCCCAGTTATCTTGCAGGAGGGAGAGACGTAGTTGGTGCCTATCTGCGAGGGGGCTTTGTGTGTGTGTGTGTGTGTGTGTGTCCTGTATTCTCATGCCTGTGGTTATCTGGAGAGCCCCGAGGTGGGCTGAGAACGGAGAGCCTCGCCTTCTGCTGTCACTTCTCTGTGTCCCTTTCGCTTTCTGCCCCTTCTCCCAGGGGCTGAGCACCGGGTTCTCTGTGTCTGTCTGTCCGGCCTTTCTCATGCTGGCAAGCTCCGAACTGACACCGCTCTGCTCGGGGCGGGTGTCACCCCCGCAAGGTGTGCTGTGGCTCGGAGCAGGAGCCCAGCCAGGGCTGTCCGCTGGATCCGGCCCCTACGCCAGGCACATCCCGCCCGGCCTCGGTCCGTGTCCCGCCGCCGCCGCGCACACTTCGGGCCCGGCCCGTGCGCATCTCCCGTCTCCCGGGTGCCTTTCCCTCCTCCTCCTCCTCCTTTCCGTGACCTTGGGCTGGAAATAGGCAAACAAGCGAGGCGATGCGCGGAACAGCTAACATCGCTCTCCGGCGAAGTAACCTTAAAGGGATCGCCTTACTAATTGTTTTCTCAGTGGAACCGAGTCAAATGACTCATTCATTGAAATAATCATAACAACGACAGCAGCCAAGGAAGGGCAGAGACAGGGAAAAATGCCCCCTCTGTCCCCACGCCCTTACGCCCAGCTTTATCCCGGCGTGCTTCATGTTCAAATCTGCAGCCCGGGATGCCAAGGGAGAGGGGAGCAGCCCTCCCACGGTGCGGAAAGCGGGGACGGAGCCGCAGCCCTGGCCCCGCGGGACTGGCGTCTCCCGGCCCGTCTTGACCTGGGCTGCCTGATCCTATTCCGCTGGGGCGAGGGACAACAGCGCCGAGGCGACATGACTGATTAAGCGCTCAGAGGGGCCAGATAAGCCCTGATGAATCTCATTACGGGAGGGAGACGGGCTGTCCTGTTTGCAAACTTTGTTATTATTATTTCTCTCTCCCCCACTTCCCTGCTCTTTTGTGTCCTCCTTCCCCGCCCTGCCCTGCGGATCCCCCCCTCCACTCCTCCTCCTCCTCCCCTCCTCGCCCTTCCCCATCCACACCCAGCAGCTAGAAGGGGACCTGGATGGCCGTGGCTGAAGGCGGCTGGTGCGCGGTGAAGCGGTGCGCTTCGGACGCCGGCGATTCCTCTTGCCCCTTCGCGACCAGGGAGCCGCGCCCGTCTCCTCCTTCGCCCTCCTCCTCCTCCGGCTCTCAGGGTGAACGCGGCTCCTCCAAGACTCCTCGGCCGGAGACCGACGACAGCCACCGGCCGGCCCCGCCGCCGCCCCCCGCCGCCGAGGGCAGGTCGCTGCTCGCCCCCTACGTGCACTTCGGGACCCCGCACTCGTCCGGCCGTCCCAGCTGGGAGGACATCCTGCTCTTCGCGGACTTAGACCAAACCAACAAGCTGATCTGGTCCAGCCGCGGCCCCAAGCTGAGCGCCCTCGGCGCCGAGCAGCCCGAGGAGATGTACCAGACCCTCGCCATCTCGGCCGCCCAGGGTCCCACGCCTTACGACGGATCTCCGGGCGGCTTCATGCACTCCACGCCCAGCTCGCCCGTCTACGTGCCCACGACCCGCGTGGGCTCCATGCTGCCCACACTGCCGTACCTGCAGGGCAGCGGGGCGGCCCAGCCCAGCCACCCGGGCGGTGGCCACGCCGTGTGGTCCCAGCCGGCCGCGGAAAGCCCCTCGTACAGCACCGGCGGCGGCTCCCACCCCTCGGGCCGCTTCCCCTATTCCCCAAGCCCGCCGGTGGCCAACGGGGCCTCCCGGGAGCCCGGCGCCTACAGCAACAGCCTGGGCGCCAGGGACCAGTACAGCCCCTTGGCCCGGCCGCTCAATGGCTCCTACCCGGGGCCCTACACGTCCTACGTGGGGCCGCAGCTCGCCCCTGCCTGGCCCACGGCGCCCTTCGAGAACTCCATGCTGCACTGCCTCCAGGGCCGGGCCGCCCCCATCCCCGTCCGGGCACCCAGCGCAGGTAGGACCCGCGGGCAGGGCAGGGCTGGGCTGGGCAGGGCAGGGAGGGTCGCCGCATGCGGGGGCTGCCCGCTGCAGGGGGTGCCGGGGGGCGGCGGAGGGGCCACCCCGGCGAGGGTTTCGCTGGCGTGGGGCGGCCCTGGTGTCCGTGGCAGGACGGAGGTCCCGGGACCATGGCTGTTCTGGAGCGGAGGTAACTCCCGTCGTTTGTGTTGAGTTAGGGGGGAAATACACCCCCCAAAAGCCGCTTTGTTTGGAGTATGGCAATCGGGATTACCAACCCAAAGATCCCAAAACGGATTGCCCGGTGTAAACTTAATTTTTAATTTTTCCAAATCAGTACATTCCTGCTTGCCCTAAATGCTATGATCTAGACGCGAAACGGTGACAAAATTCACTGCAAATTAATCTTTCTTGTATCGGAGAGGAAAATTGCAGGGGTTTACTTAACCCATTTTGGATTATTTCAACTAGAAAACATTTCACTGCTTCGTTAAAAAAGAAGAGCGGCGATGCAAAACCTCAAATATGAATGAGGAAACCGAAGTTGTAAACTGCTGCTAAAATACAGCACCTCCTGATGGGGTTTTGCTTTCATTTCCGAGGGGTCCCGTCCTTACTTTTTGTTTTAGTTAAGAAAATGCTAGGTGTCATTAAGTCAATTGTAGAAGAGGAGTTTGAGCTGCGATGTTTTAGTCAGAGATAGAAAGATTAACGATTATTGCAATCTCTTCAGCTTTACAATAAATCTATGTGTATATAAATAGAGGTGTATAGAGGGGTGTGTGCGGCTATGTATATATATTTATATATATGTTATGCATATATATATATTATGTATATATACATATTTATGTATATATGTGTATGCACACAGATTTGATCATCATTCGCTTTAAACATAAACTACCCACCAGGTGAATATATTTTATAGACACTGTAATTTTGTCTTTCAGTGCAATGTTGCAGAAAATTACCCCATGGATTTTCATCTTTCTGTAGGGCTATACACACAATGCTCCTCCCGTCCCTCTATGACACCAGGTAGATTTAAGCATTTTAAGCCTCCACCTTGGTGTTTGATAACATGACAGAGGGAAGAAAATCAGTTGTGGCGGTGATAGGAGATGCCACATCTCAGGGTAACACGAAAGCTGAGTTTTAAACTCAACTTCCAGAAGTTACAGTGTGAATCTAGGAGATGGAGGGGAAAAAAATCTGGGTTTTTTTTTGTTGTTGTTGTTGTTGTTGCTTTTTTTTTTTCTTTTTTGGTCGGGAGAGACGTGAGGTTGGAGAATCTCACGGCAGGGAGAGGAGAGGGGTGTGTAAGAAGGAGCAGAGAAGTGAAGCAGCCCAGAGCAGGAGGAGGTTGGGGCAGGAGTGTCAAGGCAGCCGAGGAGGAGCATGGCAGCTTCCCCTGCTCCCGCGGGTCTCTCCCGCCCTTGTGCCTCTGTCCCACCAGTGCTGGGGGCCGGAGGGGTTAGGGATTGGCCTTTCGATGAGGGAAAGGACGGATGCCAGGGCAGCCGCACCGCGGTGTAACGCAGGGCGAAGCAGCCCGGAGCTCCTGGGCCAGGAGAGTTTTCAGCTCCTGCGAGGCAAAACGCGGCAGCAAAGCCGAAGCTACGCGTTGTCCCGTTTCAAAACTGTAAGAAAATTGTAGCCGAAATATATTTTTTACGGCTAAATATTAGACAGTTTGATAAAGCTTTCTTAATGCTACTCGTAGAGATACTAAAACGGTATCTAAAATTAACACTTTATTTTTGTTTTCTTTGGAGATAAATGTATTACTCACTCTCTAAGGGGAAAAAATATTTTTAAATGCCCGAGAAATATTGTCACGGCAGGATTTCTTTCTGCAGGCACGAAGGCAATGCTATAAAATAAATATCTGAGACAAATAACTGTTTAAGTTCCACAGTCCTTGACGTCCTAAGCATTTTTCTGGTTGCAGTCTTCAGTGGTGCTTTTAGTGCAAAGATTAATAAATCTTAGCGATGTGCTAAGAGTTAGGAGCTGACAACGTAAGTTGAACTGTGCTCTCTGGACTCTGCCGTGTGCCCGTTCCTCTTTAGCTCCTAATAATTCGCAAACGAAGGGAGGAGAGAAATGTATTTGGGTGGGTGCGGGCCAAAAGGCCGTTTCTTTCTCAGCTCAATGCCCGCCGTGTCACCGCAACACCGCAGCCCAGTCTCCAAAGCTGCTCGACGCTTATGAGCTCTCGTTCGCTGTACAGTGAAACGTGGAAGAATAACCCAATGATGAATTTAGGCAGGTAGCAGAGGGAGGGAAAAAAAAGCCCCAATGACGAAGCTCTGAGTCTGAAACATACATTCCCAGGCTGGACTCGAAAGCTACTGTAAAAATCCAAACATCTCCTTTTATTATTTCTGCACGACGTGGCACAGTCTATGTAAAATAAGTATTTATTCCCCTCCCTCCCCGAAATATGGAGAGGTGAATCAGAACAAGGATTCGCATGGGTGAAAGTATTAGCTTTTATAGATGGGCTCTCTTTTTTCTTTTTCTTTTCTTTTCTTTTTTTTTTTTTTCCCGTGCGTTTAAACCTTTTTTTCCCCTCAGTGCTCAGTAACTATGAAAGCAGGAGGCACAATACCGCATATTTTCCCATTTCCTCTGTTTCCTATGAACCAGCTCTAATTTGACCAAATAGTCGAGGCGAAGTTGTCGCTGCCCGTAGCTGCCTTGGCACAGCAAAACCCCGACAGCTGCCTCTAAACTTGAAGCTTTACTAGTTGTGAGGCATTTAAAATGAGAGTTAGGGTAGAAAAATTCTTGCCAAGCTTCGACCCTGGGGAATATTGGGCAAAACGACAGCTCCTTATATCCAGCTCCCAGGATAGCTCTGGAAGTGACTATTCTGACAGCCACCTCACTCCCCCCTCTGCTCCCCTCTAAAGGCAAGCGCACCTCCCTTTCCGCCCTGTGGGCACCAAGGCGGGGGTTTCACCCCTCGAGCGGATCCCAGCCGAATTTCCCGAGGGTCAAATCCCGACGGGAGTGTACGGCGGGCCGGGGGTGAGCCCTCCGGCGGGCCGCTGTCCGGGACGCGCCGGCTCTGCTCCGGCTCGGAGAGCAACCGCTGCGCCGGGGCCGGCAGCGGGTCTGGCACATTTAAATAAATAGGGGGAAAAAAGAAAAAGAAAAATCCCGGGATTTTGTAAAAAATCACCGCATGGCCGCCGTCACTGGTGTGGAATTGCTTTTCCGAGGCCCGGGTGCTCGCTCGCCCGGGACCCGGGTTTCGGCGCGGCGGGGCCGGGGCAGCGCTGCGCGGGGCTACACCGGGCTCCGCGGCCGCCTGCGGCCGTGCCCCACCGCCTCTCCCCTCTGCTCCTGCCCCCAGAGCTGCTGGAGGACCTGTCCGAGAGCCGGGAGTGTGTCAACTGCGGCTCCATCCAGACCCCGCTGTGGAGGAGGGACGGCACCGGCAACTACCTGTGCAACGCCTGCGGGCTCTACACCAAAATGAACGGCCTCAGCCGGCCCCTCATCAAGCCCCAAAAGAGAGTGGTGAGTCGGGAGGGAGGGGAGGAGGCTGGCGAGAGGAGCTGCGCCCCAAGGAACCCCAGTCAGCGCTAGCCGGGGAGAAACTGGGGCAAGGATGGGGAAGAGCAATCAGTGTATTAGCCTGGTGATCCTCTTGGCTGCAAAACCGAAGTGGGGCTCCTGACCAGGTTTTCAGGCCCAACTGGTAACAATGAGGGGCGACAGGGCTGGCAGCCCTCTGGGAACTGCTAGGGACCCACTTTCAGGCCCTGAGCTGGCAAAATCTGCCTCTGCCCACTCGTGAGCTGCACACCAGGCACGGGCCAGCCTGGCTTTTTGAGCTACGAACCCCATCTGAGAAGGGGATTCGGTGGCTTGGAAGAAATTTGTGCTGGTGATGTTCGACACTTCCAACAGAAAAAAAAAAAAAGAAAAAGAAATCAAGGTTGGAAAATGTTTGTTCAGAGGGCTAGGAATTTCTCCAGACCTGCTTTGTTTGCTGAGAGCTCGATCCTTGGGAATGTAAGCAAGTTTTGTATATAATTCAAAGAAAACCAATTGTTTAAACAATGATAATAGCCTTTGTTTTGTTTTACTCCTAAGAAATGAACGGCAATTTTTCTAAAAATATACTCCTAAAACTAGGGGGGGAAATAAATAGCACAAACCAGAACCCCTGTTTATAACTCAGGCTGGCACTGAATAGGCAAGGAGAAAACAAGCGGGAACTGCAAATCTGGGTGGAGGTCAGCAGACAGAAAGAATACACTCTTCCGTAATGGCTATTACCAAGCGAGTCATAATAAATCACACCAGTATAATCCAAGCTGATGTTTGGACCCTTGTGTATGGAGACAGCGTATCAAACCCATCAGCCTTTCAAGCCCCTTTCAATCATGCCAGCTGCTTCGCTCCATGCCTGTTTTCCTGGGGTTAAAACACCTACTGTTCTTTATTTCACAACCGTTTGAGTTTAGTGCCCTTACAGGAGAGAGGGGGAACAAGACCCAAACGCGCGATGATCAGAACAGACAGTAAGCGCTTGGGAACCAACCCACCTCTGCTTAAAGACCTTTCTTTAAGCCAAAGAGTTCATTTAACTCTAAGACAGAGGTTTGTTACTGCTAGGTGCCTGTTTTTTCTAGCTGGTCATCCAGTAAATTTCATGACACAAGGTGTTAATCTCATTAGCGGGGACAGACGCAGCAGCGGTGGGGCCAGATCTGCCGATTGTCTCAAGCGTCAGAGCCCGACTTGCTGCGGCACCCTGGCCCGAGGCAGATTTCAAGTAGCTGACACCCAGACACCCAGTTCTAGAATTTTGGCGTCCTTTTTTTTTTTTTTTTTTTTTTTTTTTTTTTTTTTTTTTGAGGGAGGGGTGGGGATGAGAAGACTAAAGCGGAGTCAAACTACAGCCCGATTTCAGTCTGACACTTCAGCGAAATAGCTCTGAAATAGTTCTGTGTAACAATCCCTACCGACTACCCTGGCCATAACTATAAATCAACCATGACTGTGTGTTCATACAGTTGGAAATATGTAGGTGAGAAGGGAAAATGTTTTGAAAACGCTAAACATGTTTAGATTGCCCCAAAGTTTCTGATAAAATTCCTGCATCAGAAAAGTCATTTTAGCTTCAAAACATGCCAAAACTCCATGTCTGTTTAGATACAGGAATGAGCAAAAGCTATTGAAATAAAATGTGTGAAGGCTTAGACCAGTCTGCATAGGAAAGAGAAAAGATTTAACAGAGTGAAACAGCTGACAGCATTTCACTTGTAGAGAAAGAAAATGAAGCATATGTGTTACGACCAGCTTTCTTTTACTCAGTGTGATCACGTAAAACACGTATTGAGTCGAGGGCGCAGTTTGAGTGCTGTGTGCGTACATATTTAATAACTAGGCCAGAAATTCTGTTTCTATGAGACTTGGATTTTTAAGATTAAAAATTGTATCTGTGTACTTCAACCTATATTACACTTGGCTGGGTGATTTGCTTTTTTTTTTCCTGCGCAGTTAATAATAGATTACTGATTCAAGATTACAAAATTAGTATTTAATCTGGAGCCCTTTCTGAGCTGTGGTGTAAAATGACAGCTTACTGCTAAAGACACTCAAACATAATATTTAAGAAACTCAGTTATTACTCTGGAAAATTCTTCATTCTCAAAACTTTTTTTATTGGTTTCCCCAGTGGCAGGCAGCCCTGTGGTATCAAAGGTGACCCAGTTACGTCTAACAACCCAGCAGTAAATGATTCAAGAGGAAGGGCATTGTACCCTTAAGTTAGTAATTTCAGTTATGGGCACTTTATAGTCAGAATAAGATTAATGCAATCCTCTAAAACTGCCTTCCCCGTGTAAACTTGTTCAGCTGCCAGACACAGAGCTAGGCACATATTTTTTTATATTTTTTTGACAATGCGATACTTTGAAAAAGACTAGATTTATGATGTAGTTGGAATTCTTTGCTTGTGATGAACGTAAAAGAGATCACTTGTTACAGGGACTTTTATAACCCATTCACCTTCATTTCACATGTTTATGAGGACTGCCTTCACTTATGATATACAGCCCATGGCCATAAAGCTCTGGGTTGTACGGTTATTTCTGATACAGAGTTGCTTCATCTTGGCTCCAAACTCCACGGAAGAGTGTCATAAATGGCTTGTTTGCAGTGGGAACCTTGTTGTCACCCACCAGCTTTTCTGCTGGCTGAGGAGAGGCTCTGCTGTGTAAAACACGCTCCCAAGGCATGTTGTTTTTTGTATGAGGATATTAATGGGTGATGATAAAAAGATCTTTTTATGAAAGTAATGCTCTTGTATGTGTTACCCCTGGGATGCCCAGCAAAGTTTTCCCCAGATGTGGTGCCGCTGAGGGCAGGTGATTAAAGTGGCTGATTTTTCCGATGAGTCAGGAGTATCAATGGCAGGATCAGAGCCGTCTCTTCACCCACCATACAGGACAGAGGGCATTGAACTGGCTGGAGAGGCGGCACAGGAGTGATGTTCCTTCTCTTCAGCTCAATGGAGCTGTAGTGGAGATATTTCCTAGCTGTTCTGCCGGGAAAAGAAGCAGTACCTGGTGGTCTGAACAAACTTCTCTGGGTCAGCAGCTCCCAAATGGGAATTTTGCCTCTGCTGCAACAGCCCAGGGTTGCAAGACTCTCAGTACCTCTTCACACCATCGTTCCACTCTCCGATATGAGGATAATTCTGTTCTAATTCTGGGGCGTTGCTGGCAGATACTATAAAAAAAAGCTCCTACCATCCCCGCCATGTGTTAAAGGACTTTTTATGAACCATGAAGACATAAATCATTTGCTCCTGCCCACCTGTTTATGCTTGTGTTTGCCTGTGCTTGCCTCCAGCCCTCATCGCGGCGGATGGGCTTGTCCTGTGCCAACTGCCACACTACGACCACCACCCTGTGGCGCAGGAACGCCGAGGGGGAGCCCGTCTGCAATGCCTGTGGCCTCTACATGAAGCTCCATGGGGTAAGTGGTTGCTTTGCCAAGGGACATCCCCTGCCAGCTCTGATGCTGCTTTTGGGAAGGGGTGGTCCTCAAAAAAACGACGAATGAAATGCATAAAACAACAGAAAAATGTGTGATGTTAGAAAATGTACCATTTTAGCTTGTTATGCTTTTGACAGGTTATGTGTTTGCCACTGTCACTCTCTCAACAGATTTGTATAAAGAAACCACTTCTGGATGAGCAGCAGAGGTAGTTTTGCCACTGGGATTTAAACCAGCTCTTCAGTGGGGGAAAAAATCCCTAGGCCTTTAATGAGATAATTTTTCATGGACAGACATGGCTATGCCAGCAAAACTTCAAGTGTAATTCAAGCCATAGCTGTGCCAGCAAAACTTTAAATGCTATTTCAGCCTTTGTCAGGCAGTAATAGAGTAAGAAAAAAACTCTGTCCTGAATGTGATGGAGCATATTTTGGGTGAGACACTTGTGGACTGAGTTACAGTCAAGCATAAGTGTTTGAAGAGCAAGGGCATTAGGAACGATTGAGAAGTGGTCTAGGCTTCAATAAAATGTAAATTATGCCACAGGTTTAAATATTATAATGCTAGAAAACACACGAATTGTCTTTCCCCAAACTGGTGTTATCATGAAGTTAAAATATATTTTAAGCCAGTGTTTTTGTGTAGTGATTTTCATTGTGATGAACACAAAGATGATTTTTGAGCACATTTAAATATAATTTTATTCATATAAATATAAATTTAGATACCATAAAGCTGTGTTATGGGCAGAACTGCTTATAGGAACAAATACTAAGTCAATTCTTCTATTCTAAAGCTTCTGTCCTAAGACACTTACTCGTGATGATCTGGTTTGCATAGCTGGTCCACAGGATGAATAGGATTTTATTTTCTCATATACATTCTCTCTTTCCAGAATCAGGCGCTGGAGATAATTCCTAATTGACTGGAATAAGGAATCAAGGACCAGATATACCCCATCCAATTTAATTTCTTATTACTTATTGCCAAATGATGCTGGTTTTCCCTAATTCTATGCTGTTTTCCTGTGGATTGACAGAGGGGTTGAAAAAACTGTCAAGTTTTCATCAAGGAAAAAAACTTCCTAATTTCTTAATTCAGCTAAAACTCCCCTTGAATCAAGCTACTGTTTTGCCCAAATAAAATGCAAACATTTTTAGAATTAGTACTGTGACACAGAAAAAATTGACTTGCTATACAGACATTTTCAACATCACATCTGATCTTATAGTATATTTTGATTTTTGGTATTAGAGTACATATGCAACTCTGTGATTGGTGTGGAAATTTAATTTTTTCAGGTTCCTCGGCCCCTTGCTATGAAAAAAGAAGGAATTCAGACGAGGAAGCGAAAACCTAAGAATATAAATAAATCAAAGGCATGCTCTGGTAAATATAAAATATAAGAAAGTGTAGCTGCAATAGTTTGTAGTTGTTGCTGTTCTTTTTTTTTTTTTTTTTCCTTCTTCTCTGTCTGGAAAATATTTCTTTTTAATGCCAGTTCCCAATTTTTCAGGTAACAGTACTACTGCAGTTCCCATGACTCCGACATCCACATCTTCTACTAACTCAGATGACTGTAGCAAAACTGCTTCTCCCAGTGCACAGACTGCAGCCTCTGGGGTAAGTGTCCGTATCCGCAAGCAGGCTGATCACTGGGCAATGTTATCACAGCTTTTATCTTATCTAGCAGAACAATAATCTAAACAAACTTTCCAGTTTTGTTAGCTGATACTAGAACAAGATTTTCGGAGGATATTACATATAGCTATAAACAGAACGACAAGCTGAAGTACTTTGCAAACGTTCTTGATTAAGATCTATATAATTTTTATGATTGTTACCCATATCTTAACCCCATATGTTTTATTTTTGAATATTCAGGTTCTTTCATTTCAAAGGTTTTCTTTTGGACAGAGGACAATAAAACATGCCCAACTGATCCCTTCAAGAAACAGTTGTGCATGTACCTCTTTTTTTTGGTAAATGATCTGATAAGATTTATAATTCAAGGCACTGCTGGTTTATATGTGTGTACATATGTATATGTATATATATATGTATATACATTTTTGTGCAACTGGTAAAACCCAGCAAAATGTTATCCTACTGTACGAAGTAAATCATAAAGGCTTTTGTTTTAAACTAAAATGTGCTGTTAAACCCTGATCCAAACCCAACTGAAACCAGGCTGGAGCATCCTGCTGATTGCAGTGTACAGAGGGTTCAACCCTCTGCTCGCAGAAGGATCTTCAGGGGCCAGATGCCCAGCATCTGGCAGCACCAAGCTCCAGAGGAGCACTCGAGGAGTGCTAATCATCTCCTGCTTTAGTTTTGATCCTTATTTTACACCATGTACTCCAACCATCTCAAACTTCCTTTCTTCACTCAGTTAGCATGTGTGATAAATACTACTGCTAAAGTTAAAGTAGATTAATTTCTAATGCCTTGGCTGTACCTATCCATATCCACACTCACTTCTCAGCCTTTTGTGTCCCTTAATCTGTCACATAATTTCTTTGAGAAGATTTCCTAATGTGGCTTTCTTTAGTCCTTTATTAATGAAAAGAAGACATTGTTTATAATAGCTATTTTTCAGTATGTCTTTGTATTCCCAACATCCAAATTCCTTTCAGTAGTTTAATTTCTGATGTACAAAGTTTCATTGTACAAGGGGAGGGAAAACCCATTTTTTAGCAAATGTGATTGTTTGTGGACTGACAGGGCCACCCAATTTCAGAGGCACTGGGTTTTGGCTTTGGGTCCTGTGAGACTAGGATATTACTAAACGGGCTTGTCTTTGACATGAGAAAACCCTGTCAATCCAGTAAAATGAACAGATCACATCAAAAGAAACCCTAACTGAAAAGTGAACTCTTGCAGTTACGGAATTGGGTTTCAGACTCCCCTGGTGAACTGCTATGCACTGTTTTAGGCTCTCCCTTAATATTTGCAAAGGAAAACACATAGCCAGCTTTTCCTTACATTTTCCTTGCCTTACCTTAAGCAGTACTAGTGATCCTGAGCAGTGTGGTGAGCTATATGCAATGGATAGAAACAGAAGCACAATCCTGGCTGAGGCTGAGGCGGCACAGCCGTGTGCTGCTTGGGGAAGAAGAGGACATATAGACAAGATCTCATTTCCACTGTGCTGCTGCCTTCTTGGATGGCTAAAATCTGACTTCCTTTCTGTAGTATTTCTCCCTAGAAGGGCACATCAAACATGTTATTAATAATCTTTATATTATAATTTTAGTAGTACCATTTTTAATATGATTTTGCCAGATGGAGTTGTGTGCGTACCAGAGGAGAGTGGTGTAGGGGCATGGATTGTGGGCTAAAAGACTCCTTGAGAGCTGTTAGCAAGTAAGAGCAACTCCCAGGAGGGACCCTGAGGCTGCTCTTAGTTACATGATGGCATCCCCAGTGCCAGGACTTCAGTTCTCCCTGATTTTTCCATAGTAGATCAGACTGGGAGAGGACACCTGCACAACAGCTGAGAAAATCTTCCCCTTATATCGAGCAGGCAGCATGGTAACATCTGCACAGCCTTTCCCATGATTTGATCAGATGTGCCTCGCATATGCAAAGCACTTGCAAATACCCCCTTGTGAAAAATTTCAATGAAAGGGAAGTGATGGAGAGAGGCTGTGACATGCGCTGAGGAGAGGAAGTTGCAGCAGCAGCCAGACCTGTGGGCATCCCTCTGACTCCATCCGAAATTATGTGAAGGGCTTACTGATCTCCCACCCCTGTGGCCCAGTCCCAGATGCATGTAAATGAAAAGAGGATTTGCAGGGGAGCAGTTGTCAGGACATGTCATGGGCATGGTCTCATCCTTCACTCAGGCTCCTGTCTTTGCCCAAGCATCTGTAATTCAAAGGCATGGGGACTTGAGAGACTGCAGGTTTAAAGTAGAAAGTGGTGGCTCTTAAGACTGGCTCCCCTTGTCCCAGACATCATTTGGGAACATGATCACTAGCAGCAAAGGATGCAAAATAATTTCTAAAGGGTCTAAATCCTGTAGAAGGGACTGAGCACTCATAAAGCCCATTTAGGGTGTGGTGAGTGAAGGGATGTCAGCATTTTAGAGCAAGACAGCCTATAACCTGATTACATGCTGAAGCAAAGATACTCTACTAGACTTCTGTTTTCCTTGATTATTTTTTCTTTTTTCTTTTGATTTGATCCATTGATAGATCAAAGGTTTGTAATTATTTCTAAAATAGTCGATGGCTTTGCACAAAGAGAATAAACTTCTCCAGCTCATGTCAGGAGTTAAAAAAACAAACCCTCAGGTGGATGAATCCAGGCTCTGTAATCTTTGGTCACTTAAAAAGACTGGTGTTGATTCCTGACAGTGGTGCTGGTGATGTTGCCAAAACACAGGCACCTGCTTGAGAAGTGAACCTGGCTTGTTCGCCGTGCGTTGCACAACGGGCACGGCAACTTGTTTTTGTTTTCCTCTGTTTTTGCTTCTCTAGCCTTTATTCTGTGAAGAGGGGGAAAATGCCAAATTGACATTAGGCAGAGAAATCTGATGACGTTTTAGAAACTGTTGTGTGAAATTCACAGCAATGTTGTTGCTAAATGAAACAGAGAAAATGAATTCCTCTACTGGTACAAAAGCAATTTATTATGCCTTTTGTGGGAGGCTGCCAAAAAAGTTTACAGTTCTGTAGAAATCTAATGGAAATGAAATTCAGCAGAATTCATTTGTGTCAGTAACATTCACTTTTTGCCCTACCTTTCTTTATCTCTTTTAATGTAAAATAAAGAAGGAAGGGCAGAAAAAGAGGAGGGCAGCTATTACTCTTGGCAATGTCTTTGAGACTATCCATTTCATGAAGGGAACCTTATATGATGCCAATTCTGAGACAAATTAGCAAGAACCCTAAATGTTGATTTTATGTTCTAGCTGAAGTTTAAACATTTAAGAGAGACGATTAATGAATTGCTGTGGGGGCAAAGTTGATTTCAAACATCCCAAAATGTAGAAGTGTTCGGATCGGAGATATTTCGTTGTCCCATTGTAAAGGGGCTATTTGCCAAGTTCACATCTGGATCTAGGATTCAGGCCTATTTCTGTTTTCCTAAGCGGTATAAGTACTGGGTGTCCTGTCTTACTAATATGGAAACGGTCCAGCTGCATGATATATGAAGTTGCCTTATGTCCCCATAAAAAGAAATTTGAAGGTTTCAGACAGCCTGCATCTGCATCTATACCTGCTCTCCCTTTGATGCTGCTGAAACTGTACAGGGAAAAGCTCCACCAAATAAATTGCTAAATGAAGGGCACGGTCTGCAGTGCAAACCCATCCGTTTCCATGCAGGGGCTCCAACAAATGTGATAACCAGAAGGACTTTATTCCCTTATTAGGATAAAAGACAGCATGAAACCTGCTGTAAAATCTGCTTTTTATGGCAGGACATGGAGGCTCCTTGAGCCACAACTGATGTCAGGAGAGGCTCAGCAGCACTAGGGGAACTCTTCTTTCAGGAGACTCTCCAATGTCCTTTGCCTTCAGTTTGGAGCTTTCTCAGAAGGACCATAATTACACACCACAGAAAAACTTAGGAGGTAAAACTAGTGCTTACTTCCCTTGGAGGTTTACCTTGAGAAGTGGTTCAGGACTGGCTCTTCAGTTTTGTAGGGTGGGAAATGAGAGAGCTGACTGAGATGGCCTCGGCATGTGGTGAGCTCGCAGGAAAATGCAGTTTTAACTGTCTCCAAAACGCTGGACAGATGGGGCTGGATTAGCTGAATGGCTTCTCCTGCATTTGCTTTCATGTTTTTTTTTCTGTCAGAAGAAGATTTGTGAGCTGGTTAGAGGTGGTGTTGTTTGCTCCTGTTTAGGCAGTAAATTGGTAGGATATTCATGCTGGCTACCGGGAAATCAGCCTCCATAGAGTATGTCCCAGAGTCTGGAAGAACCGGAGATTCGACCTCTTAAAACAATATCCTGATCTCCTGGATATTGAGAAGTTAAATGTCCAGGGGTCCTTCAGATTATCTGATGGAATAATTTTGTAGGTGTTGGGACAGAGTTTCCATGAGAAAGGCTCACCAGCATGGTTGGTAGGACTTTCACCTGGAAAACGGGAACACGGTGCCTCAGTCCTGGTATGAGTAAATATTTATCTAAACCAGGTGGAATAAGATCAACAGGAGGCATGAGGAACGTGGCAGCCTAAAATACCAAATAGCGTGGCAGACAGGGCAGTATGCTGAGAGATCTGATACTCTAGACTCTAGTTTAAATCTTTCTTGGTCTCCTACCTCTTCTGCGTCAGTCCTCACTCCTGGACAAAATGGGATGCTACTTCCTTCTCCCCGCTCAGTTTCATACATTGTGTTTTTTTCTTTGAGTAATTTTCTTTGCTCTGTGTACATGTATCCATTAAGTGAGCTTTTCATTTTTATATTAAACAGAAGGAAGCAATCCAGCTTTTTTGTTTCACTGGGGAAAAGCAAAGAAAAAGTATTTTTGCTTCTATCCCAAAATTCTATATGCATATGGACACATACCTTTTGCTTGGTTTTGTTTCACTGCCAAAGCAATAAAGCCAGTTATTCATACAGCCCTTGACAGCAGTGGGTCATCAGTTTTCCAAGCCATGCTGGAAGTTGCCTCCCTTAGGAAATTAATGAAGTATTAACCACAGATTTATGTTGCTATAATACAAAGGAGAGATTAGAAGATATGTAAACTTACACGTCTGCAGTATAAACAAAGGGATCAATTGGACTAGCAAGAAATGACAACTTTGTGTGCTAAGAGGGTCGTTACATCAGTAAAAAAAGCTGTCATTTTGTTGTGCCAAGACTTGCTCTTCGGATTCCAGGGAGTGACAGTATTGGGAAAACGTGCTCTTTGTGGAGATGGGAGTTATTGCAGGGAGGCTGAGGCTGGAAAAATTAAGGACTGCACCAGTTTGCGACAACACTCCATATGTGAAAGAAGTCTTTGCAAGTTTATTTTAACTGACTGTGGGTATCATTTAAGTGTTGTGAAAGTAAACGAGGCTAACTGAGGAGGAAGAGAGTCTCAGCTGAGACTCAGATTATTGCAGACTTCAGTGTAATGTCCAAAATTCATGGAGCAGTTTAAACGTGTTAAGTGGATAGAGCAAAGGTCTATCTGATAGACCAAAGGTCTAGATCAAGGCCCTTTGCTGTCCTTGCCCAGAACATTTCCCTCTTGGCTGTGGAGGTGTGGGGGAAGGCCAGAGGGGAAAGTGTCCATCCCCTGTCCCTGCTCTCTGTGGTGGGCAGACGGTTCAGGAAAGAGTGGGTGGAAGAAAGCAGGCGTCTTTCAGCGAGAGCTGCTGCTGCTGTTCCCTGAGTACTGGCCAGCACAGCCTGAGCAGCCTGGTTTTGATCTGGAGTAAGCTTTAGTGGGGATAAAATCACCTCTAAGGTGCTGACAGCAGGTTTGGGTACGATCTAGTTGTCTCTGCGGCTCTGGCAGAGGTCTTCCTCTATGCATGGTGGGTTGGTCCTCTACAGAAAGGCCACCTCTATACATACAACCTGCCTGGGGGCTGACTCATGACCAGCTCCTCCTGGTTTGGGTAAAAAGAAGAACCTTTGCAGATACAAACACAACCTCCCTGTTTGTTTGGGAGGCAGGCTCTTCCCAGTGGGCTTCATTCATTTTTTCCTCTGCAAGCTGACCTTCAGCTGATTATCTATGCTATTATCAGATTTCACCAATAAAAATAAAGGCATTACCTTTTTATTGATAGAGGCAGGAGTTGTGAATTAGACCTCATTGACTTCATCAGCATTGTTCAGCTTATTTATTTCAGCTGAAAAAAGTCCTCTAATAACTAAGTGCGACTTCTGTCATCTTTCATCCCTTAAAGCTGAAAAAGTAAGTGCAAAGGTAGGGAGGCTCAGGAACAGAACTGTGATTCTGTCACGTCCTTTTCATGAGCTAAAGTTTGTTTTCCATGTCTCACTCTGGGAGCTGCCCAAGCTGCCTGGATTTGTCATGACATTACCGGGGTGGGGTTTCCAGGCCCGGCAGTCCTGCCCAGGTCCTGCCCGTCCTGGCTCAACAGAGCCAGAATCCGGCCTTGGACAGGCAGGGATGGGCAGTCTTCAAACAGGACATGCCTCCCTGTCCTCCCTTCTGGGGTGCCCAAGGGAGGGGTACCTGATAACCCCATGTGGAAACTGTGGGTCCCTGCACCCCACCTCTGTGCAGGGCTGAATCGGGAAAAGGTGAATTACACTTTCCAAGCCCGGAAAAAACAGGCAGTGATAAGATATTTGCCTACCAGAGCAGCAGTGGCAAATATGGGTAAATGGGAACCTTTGAAAGCAGCTCCTAGTATTTTTAGCTCAGGTTGAGCAAACACTGCTCCACACTAATTTAAACCCTTCTTCCACTGTGGGGAGGTGAAGCTGTTAAAAATTATGTCTTTTGTGCTAACAGAGATCTGTTTGAGGTATTAGAAATTAAAAGAAGGCTTTGAAAAGCTAGGCTGATGCAAGAGCAAAACTGTACACAAAGGTTAGCATGGAACCTGCCTCACTGAATTCTCCATGCACAGTCACAGGGAAAGAGGATGCAGAGATTCGTGGTCACTGATTGGCAACTGTATGTTCAAGGGAGTGATAAAACTTATTTCTCTAGGATTAGAGCAGTTTCAGCTGGTTTTGGGGGACAGATAGGTTTTTCCCTTCCTTCTCTGCATTTCTGGGTAGTGACTAATGGTGTGGGATCAGGGCTGATGACTGGGTGGAAGAATAGCAGTGGTCAATCGTTTTAATAAAAGGTTAAGAAAATGTTGGAGCCCAGGTTATTTCAGACATAAATGACTGCTAGCAGTGAGTATCTCTTTCAGAAGGTGAGGTTTTCCCTGGGTTAAGCACGGCAACAAGAGCCCTGCACAGCACCATTTGGAAATTACCTTTGAATAAATGAAGCCTTGCTTTTCCGATGTCAGGACTGCTAGCCTGGCACAGCTCCAGGAGAGCCAAGAGCGCTACTCTTGTAAAATGATTAAATATGTATACTTTGTACTTAAACAGCAGGCAGGAAGCTTCTGCAGTCACAGTTTAGGATAGCCTTTTTCTTTTCTTTTTTTTTTAAGGAATTTCATCCAAAGACTATCCATTAACAAGTAAATTAAGGTTTTAAAGTTGACGTATCCAAGAGTTAATTTTGCATGAAGTCAGCTCTTAAACATTTCCTTTATCAGGTGAAAATGTTGCCCCTTCTCTGTCTGGCACTGCAAATTTTTCCTCTTTAGCAGATCTGCTCAGCCTCATGGAAAAAATGATTGTTCCTTTGTCTTTGCAACTCTCCATTTCTCTGGTAAAACAAATGGACTGGTTCCAGTGCGGTTCAGAGGTTCATCTTCTTGCCTACCAGGGCTCCCCTGCATGTTGTCTTCTGCAGGCAGCAGAACAAAAAAGCTCCTGCTTCAAAGGCATAGTGTTTCTCCACTGCAGATTAAAAGCACATCTCCTTTAGTGGCCAGTCCTACAGGGATAAACTGGTTGTGGCTGGCGTTTTGAAGAGTTGGGAATGATTTTAAGCATTTCAAGGGCTGAAGAGCCCAAAGAAAGCTGCTTTCCAAAACGTGCTCTGTATCTGCTCCTGGAGAATTGGGATGTGTTGGGCTTCTCCCATGGGGAAGAAAAACTAGAGTTGCCACCACTCCCAGATCACATTTTTCGTGTTGGCACCGGTGTCCCTTCAGTAGGGGGCAGTGGGACACATGCACATTTCGTTCTTCATCATGATCTGATTTCCAAGTCTTTCTGCACATCACGTGGTTTCTTTTCCAGCTCTCCAAACGCAGATATCACTCCCATCAGCAGGGCTGGGTGACTGGGCTCATGCTGAGACATTTTTTTGTTTCAGGATTTCAAGGCACAGAGGCAAGCAGAGGGCAAACCCTGTTTTTGAACAGAAATCCTGGGACGATGGCTGTGCTTCAGGCTCTCTGTGCTCTCACTCACACCCCAGTGTGTGCAAAGCTCACCTCAATGAATCTCTCTTTGCTCTCCCCCTCCCTCCAGGCGAGCTCATCAGTGATGTCTGGCCCAGGAGAGAGCACCAGTCCCGAAAGCAGCAACCTTAAGTATTCAGGTCAAGATGGGCTGTACACAGGAGTCAGCCTGACCTCCACAGCTGAAGTGACAGCATCCGTGAGACAGGATCCTTGGTGTGCCCTGGCTCTGGCATGACCTGGTGTGAGGGAAGCTGGATCCTGGCAGCCCCCAGACGTCTGCACACAGTTTCCTCTGCGGAGCGGTTGCAGTGGCAGCGAGAGTGCTGGCAAAGACCATTCCCCTGAAACAGTTTTTGAGCCTTGGTGGCAGAGGTGGTTTTCTCCTTCTGAAAGAGGCTTTGCCGAAGCATCCAGTTCCTCATCTATGCAAGAAAAATGTAGGGAAAGCAAATGACCACCGGGGATAACTAATGAAGCCTTACACTCTCAAAAAATGCATTCAAAACCAAAAAACAAAAAAACAAAAAAAAAAAGGAAAAGAGGAAAAAAAAAAAAAAAAAGGAGAGATAAACCCACACCTATTGATAGATTCCAGAAATCCAGAAATACATTCTTGACTTACCCAGCAGTGCTGCCTTTCTGATTGTATAGTTGTTTTCACTCTCTCATCGCCTTTTCCCCAAAGAATTTGGTGGATGTTGTCCGTGTCGGGGAGGGAGTAGCAAAGACTTTAATACCAGAGATAGTGAGATACTTCTTAATGAGTGTCAGAAGTGCTTACAGCTTGAGTTGACACAGACTTCTCACACCGAACATTTGATGTCTTCGCCCTGTCAGACCTCTCCTGTGGCCTCCATCTTCAGTGTGCCTTGCTCTGCTCTTCAGAGCCCAACTAAGTCCCTGGAAGAAACCACAACATTTGGTACAAGTCCCACAAGGTCCAGCTGGTTAAGGAGATTTTGGAATTGTTTTTTTTTTGGTTTTAAATATTTACTCACTTTTCAAGACTGCGATATAACTTTTAAAGTACACTGTGACTGAGATTTATGAAAGTCCATGTTTCCTGGCTGAACTGTATAGAGTCAGTCGAAATTTGTAAACAGGGTAGCAATCAGATATTTTTCTTCCATATATACAATAATTTTTTTAAAGAAGTGCAATTTGCGTTGCAGCAATCAGTGTTAAATCATTTGCATAAGATTTAACAACGGTTTTTATACGAATGAATGAATGTAAACATTTTAACTTAATGGTACGTAAATAATTTAAAAGAAAAACTTAACTAGGCATCCTTAGGCTTTTTAGCGCAACAAAAATGCATCCACTTTCTGTATTTCCAGTTGTTAAAGCAAGAGTTTCAAAGAACAAGCCTTCTCTCAGGAAAATTGCCCTAGCCATTTGCTCCGAAGTGTTGTACAAAAATGCAAATGCATCCCCAAGGGGTTTTTTTGCCATTGAATAAGTGTGTGGTGGAAAGAAACAAACTGCAATGAAACTTTACTACCTAACTGATACATATGTAAATACTGCAGAAGATATCTAGGCATCTTGAAAATGTAGGATGCAATCTGTATAGTGTGACTGATGCATAGTTAGGTTGGTTTCCATTGGTTTTTAAGTGGGATGTCATTTGGAAAGTTGTTTCATCAGAGCTTTACAAATAAAAGGGTATCATTTTGGGATTTTTTTTTCTGTACAGTGTGCCTTTTCCTTTGTCTCCAACACAATTGTTAAGCTACATTAAAAGGTATGGAAATGTACCTGGTACAGGTGGCATGTCTGATGGCTGCAAGGAAGGTGTCCAGCTGAAGTGCCTGCTCTGCCTGCCTAAGTCTGCATTTTGTGGTTTTTCTGCAGCTCCCTTCACTACACCTTCTGATGATATGTAAAACTAGGGCTTCCACCTACCAACAGAGGCTCCTTGTGGGCACACATGTGGTTTTTGTGATGAAGGTCTGGGGAACTGAACCCATGCCCTGTGAGGACTATCATTGTTTTGCTTGCCCTTCACACCATAGCTAAAGGGTGTCACCCAGGTTCCCTGAGTGGGCAAATATCAGAATGTCACCCACTCCATACATAACTGCTGGGTGGCAGAGCCTTTGAGTGCCAGCTGGCATCCTCCTGTGGCCAAAGGTGAAGGGCAGCAAAAACTGAAGGCACTGCTGCTGAAAAGAGAAGACAGTGAATTTTAGCTACTAAGGGAAGTGGAAAACCTTTCACTGGCTCTGAGGACTGGTTCTCTTCACTGCTCAGCTGATTGGAGCCAGACTTAACTGCCAGGTGTGATTTCCAGCTATGTCAGCAGTGCTGTTGGACGGGGAAGCCAGGATGCCCAACCTTCATACCCAGCGACCTGTGGAGTGGCTTCAGCGTGTCTCCTTGCCTCTCTGTGCCAGATCTTCTTTTGGGGTGAATTGGGTAGCTCCTTGGCCTCCAGTGAAGCTCTGCTGTCTTGCACCAGACAAGAATCTGCCCCTTGGTTTTCCAAATCTAGCTGGAGGTGTTGTGAGGACCGTGGGATGAACGCTGCAGCATAGCCCCAGGAGGAAAGCAGATCCTAGCAAAAAGGGATCAGGGCGAGCCTTGCCTGGGGTTTGGGCTGCTGTGGGCAGCCAGGAGTGGGGATCACTTGCCCTTCCTGGGGAGTTGTCATGCCATGCTCAGTACTGGGCCACCTCACATCCTTGCTGCCTGTGGGTTAATGTGGCCAGGTACCCCAGCCCTGCTAGCCCTGTGGGCTTGGATCTTGTGATTCACAAAAATAAATACTTATCTAAGTGCAAATTGAGTCATGCAGAGAAACACTGGGCTTAGAAAACAAAAGATGTGGACAAGAGGGTGAATATCTTCCCTCTTGAAGCATCTACTGGCTAAAATGCCCTTATTTGTGATTTTACAAGTGTTGACACTTAAAGGGATAAAAAAGCTGTTGCTAACTGTCTTGCAGATTGTTCAGCCTTAGCTAGGGTCAGCATCCTTTCTTGTTTCCCTTTTCCTTTTCCCTTTTTCTTGCCAGGGGTAGTGTTTGGTGTGCCACTTCTGAAGAGCTTAGCACATAACCCATACCTGCTGGGTGTGTCAGAGCTGCATTGCTCGGAGTTACCATAAAGCAGGAGGTTTAGACAAGCATGTTCCAGTTTTGGGCTGCTGACCCAGCAGAAAAGGTCATTGGGTTGCTGATGCTCTTGTTGGCAGCCTCTGGAAGGCCACGTTGCTTTGAAACCCTGTGGCAAAATTTAAAAGGGCTCCTAGGAGGCCCTGCTGCCCTCTCAGCACCACCTTAACCCAGGGTCTATATTAAGGTGCTTCCTGCAGAAAATAAGTGTTGCAGGGGGCATATATAGATGCCCTATGTGAAAGCCTTCCTCTTGGATCTGAGGATAAAAATGCTCTTTTGGGTGATATCAGGGAAAAAAAGCTGTAGAACCCCCCCAATATTTCATAGGGAAGGTGTTTCCAATTATTTCTTACCAGCAAAAACAATCAAGAATGGGATATTTTGCCTCCTTGGACTAGAGGCAGGGCTGTCAGGTTTTCAGCCCTCTGTAGGAGTCAAGTGGGGTGCAGCACCATGTTGCCTTACTGAAAAGGTGCTGAAGATCTCAAAGCCAGGTTCTGTGTTATGATTTTACATAGAAAAAGACTGCGAGAATGTACCTCCATAGTTAGCACAACTGCTCTCCAAGTGTGCCAATTGCTGGAGCTGCTACTCCTAGATGAAATAAAGGTTTCTTTATTTTTTTATCCTTTTGCCTTTTAGTCCTGCTGAGCCAGCACAGCTCTGAGTGCGTGAGCTGGACTTTGCTCTGGCTCTTCCATTGCGGTATCACTGCTACTGATGGATGGTCTGGACAAACGCTTTCCTCACTTATCACCATTTCTCTGTAGTGACAGCCCTGGGCTGGGCTGCGAAAGAGCAAAGAAATGGTTTGACCATGGGTTTTGGTTACTAGTGAGACTGAACAAGACAGGTTGACCCCAGAGCATCTTTCTAGTACCAGAATAAAGCTTAAGAGTTGACATTTGGAGGTGGGGGGAAAAGGCATATGCCCACTTGTCATGTTAACACCTTTTCTCTGGAAGGAGTAAAAATTAAATACTGAATGTCCCAGGGCATCTGCTTCAGGGTCCCCCATCAAGAAATATTAGAGGCTCAGATTTGCTTGGGTGGCCCCTCAAGATCAGACTGCTCCTGTCCATGCATGTTACTCTGGCCTCCAATCTTCCCTAGGTTCTAGATTCTGTTTTAGTAGTCTTCCCAACACCCTCACCCACAATCATATTTTCTTTTGCTCAAAGTGCTTGAAATAAGATGAGATCCCTACTGTGGCTCAGAGCGGTATTTTTCAGCATGTTAGTGAGGGTGTGTGCTGGTGTGGTAGGAGTGCGTGCAACAGCTGCCAGACTTGGGTGGGTGACCTAGAGAACCAACCCAGGCAAAGAGAACCAGCCTTGCACAGGCTGCCTAAAGGGAGTAAGAGGTGCCTGGCTGTTTCCAGAACTGTATGTGGGCTTTGTTTCCTGTGAATGATCAGAGAGCAAAAATCTGGGCGTGAAGTGAGGAGCCAAAGTAGTTGATTTTTGTTTTCCTGCTGCAAAGCTAGACAAAGCCATACATCAGCTCTGTAACATTTGCCATCTAGAACTTGGGTAATTTAGTGTCTGTTCCTGCACAAAAATAATATAATTTCTGCTCCTTTCCAAGAGGAGAAGGGATTTAGGAATGACACCCTGTCCTTCCTATTGTGAGCCTTATTTGAGCACAGGCTGCAGAAACCTGAAATGGACTTCAACCCTTCCTGTGTGCTTGCAGCTCCAGATCTTCTTTTATCCAGCTGTCATGAACTTCATTCCTCACAGATCCTCCAGTTCCTAAATCTGTATACACTGGACATTCCAGGGTTTTGTCAAACACATTGAATTCAGTATTAAAATATAGGGCAAGGGTTGTTGCAGTGGACCAGCAAGGAGGAAACTGAAGGCTTGAGGAGCAGTTTCATGTGCCTTCTGCTCCATACGCTGCAAAAGGCTTGAGGTCTTCACTGCGTATTTGTAACATGTTTTGGAAACACTTCTTAATGTTTCCTCAAAGCTATCTGATGGAAGTTGGTATCATATCTAGGAGAGGGGAATAGAATTTCACAGAATCACAGAATCATTTAGGTTGGAAAAGACCTTCAGGATCGTCAAGTCCCACCTTTGATCTATAAATTTAGGTGCTTGGGTGGACACACCGTCAAACAGGAGTTGCCAATGTTGTAACCAAAAGTACTAATGTACTCCTTGAACAAATAATAAGGAAAATAGTGAGTAGGAGTAAGGAGGCAATTTTACTTTGGAATGCTGCATCCAGATCTGGCACCAACATTTGAAAAGGGTGTATAAAAATTGGTGAAGATAGGGAAGAGAATCACTGAGATGATTTACAAGCTGAGGAAAATATCTGGTCTTGATAAATTCAAGGACCATGGTCTGCTTAGAGTATCTGAAGGAAGACTAAAATATGACTGGTGTAGTAAGTCCCTTCATGGAGAGAAAATGATAGGTGCTAAGAGGCCTTTGACCTTGCAGAGAAAGACATAACAAGATCTAGTGGCTAGAAGGTGAAGCTGGATTAATTAAAAAGATAATTTAGCGTCAGCTGAAACAATGAGCATAATTAGTGATGGGAGAAATAGCAAGGGAAGAAGATGAGTACTTAATCTCTTGTTGCCTTCGCAACAAAGCAGTCTGGAAAATCAGCTTTAGCTGACCAAAAGTGACTGGGTTCAGGACTGAGCATGTTGCATCTGCTGTGTGAGAAATGAGACAACTCTTAAAAAGATTAATTTATTGAAAACAGAAAAATTGAAAAATTACAGAAATCAGAAAAATATAAAAATTTGGGATCCTATGGCTCGGTAGATGGTATGCCCCAGGAGCGCAGGGATTTGAGATCTTCTGGCTGAGACAGCACTAGACCTCAGGTAGAGAAAAAAACTTGCAGTGCTGGGTTGACTTTAAAAAATTACTAAAAGCCCCTTAAAAGGGGTAAGGCTTTTAATGCCCAGCACCGATGTCTCCCACAGCTAGTCTGGAGAGAGCAAGAGGGGAAGAGAGAAGAAAGAAGAGAGAGGGAAGAGGGAAGGGAGAAGAGAGAGCCCGCCTCTCGGCTTCGTCCTTTTTATAGTTTTTGCTCCGCCCCCAATCCGCCCACAGCCCGCCCCTTCGGTCCAAGGCAATTGGTGCTTTCCCTTTGATGGATCATCTCTGTCCACCAATGGCTCATCGTTGTCAAGGGGGGTGGTATCAGTTAGAGATAAGGGAAAACAATACCTTCATTAAAATTCAGGTATTCAGGTTGCCATGGAACTTGCCTGCAGAGTAATGGCTCTGCAGCTAGAAATAGCTGCTGGCTATCAAGACTGGGTGGGGGGGTTTTGGCCTTGGAATCAAAATGCAAGTGAAACACCTACAAAAAGTATTAAAATACATCCAACACACCTCAGAACACTTGTAAAAGTATACAGTAAACACAGGAAAGGTAACTCTTATGGTGTACCAGTGGTTTGTAGCTTGAAAAGGGGCAAGTTTGTGATTTTTAACTGGGAAAATTTTAACTGGGAAGGGGGCAACTCTATTAATAAATTTTAAACAAATAGAAACACTGATAATGGAATTGGATTTTTGTACCTGGGCTGATGGGTTAATTGTAACATTCAATTTAAAAATAATTAACTCAAAATTAATTATTTAAAGCACTTAATATGCAAAGACCAAGCACAAATAGGGATTTCATGTATGACAAGTCCCCCCTTTTTCTCTTATGCTCGCATCTTTGGTCTTTGCATTTAAGTGAAGGTGGGTAGCTTCTTCAGGGATGGATTCAAGCTGTTTAAAACTGTCCCACACTTGCTTGGCAATTTTTCTTTCCTTTTTGGTTTTCTTATTATTATTGATATACATAATCTTTTGAGTGGATGGTGGATGCTGCTGTTGTCCTTGGAGGTCTTGGATCAGTGGCATGCTTTGGACGACAGTGGTAATTAAACGGATGAAACAAGGGATTAAACAAGGGAGAAAAATAAGTCCTGTAAGGGAAAGTCCAACAATAATTAAAGCTTTCTTCCACCATTGTCCTTGGAAAATATTTTCCCACCATTCAGAAGTGATCAAGGGCTGCCATTTCTGCACTGGAACATGGGCTAGTTTCCTGATGTTTTGGGTAATCTTGGTGATGGCTTCACCGTGATCATCAATGTGGATGCAGCAGTCTGATGATCCGGTTTAGCATGTAGATGGGAGTTCGGTACCCCCAGCTCCCATCCTGTGCCCATATAGCAGGTCCATAAGTCTCTAGGATCCTCTCGGCTGGCCATTCTTCCTCTCCCCATCTCTGGGTTCCCCCTATTACATGTCTTTTGGTACGGGAAAGTTCGTCATAAAGGGAGATTCCAAGGTGGGCTCCAGCGTTTTCAGCAAGTAGGAAGAAGTTTGGCTGAATGGCTCCAAGAGTGCAGCTCCCTTTCCAGCGAGGTGGTAAGCTGGAGTAAGCTCGGTTACCACAGATCCAATAGAGGTCTTGTGGTGCTTCCCAGAAGTGGGGTTGTATACTTGCTGCTGTGATCTAGTATTTGGAAATTTGTGGCAGGACAGAGTATGGATTTCCTTGATCCCAACATTGCCAGAGTTTTTTAACAGGATTAAAAATGCAATTTTTGTTTTTAATCTTTTCTGCAGACCAGAATACATCTGGTTCTTGGGGTATCCACCAGTGTTTTTGCCCATCAGTTACCAGGTACCTTTTGCATATTGTCTCACCAACTTCTTCTAAGAATTTTCTTCCTTTCCTCCAGATGCATTCTTCTCCAATAACAGAATTGCTTAGCAGCCAGGTTTCATTATCATGTCGGGTTGTGGGGGAAAGATTACTCAGTCGGAGTAAATCGGGGGGTCCAAGACTGACTCCCCGCCAAGGCCAACTTTCCGATTCTAAAGTTCCTCCGCACACCCAGCAATTTGTTAAATTTAGCTGTTTTCCAATCCTTTCTGCCAGGTCAATAAATAAGTTTTTCCTTGACATCAAAGGATTGTTTTCTTTTTGCTTTTCTTTTTCTTCTATGACCACCTCTTGGATCAGGTCGGTGTCATAGGTCTTTCTTTTTAACAAATCTTCTGTCCTAGTTATGTATTTAAAATTGAAACAGAGCCAATTGTCTTGGGAGGGGCACTCTCCCTTCTGCTTATGTGTTTGGGTGCCAATGTTTTTGCCAATCCAATACTTGTGACCTTTTTCTGAGCAGATACCTAGCTCTGTTATGTTGTAACAAGATGGATTAACATAAGTATGTGCTCGGAAAAAGTGTCGAATTTGGAATGAGCTTCCTTCTGCCTGATACACCGTCTTGTAACATTTGTTACAACGGCTGTCAGCTGCTTGTGTGAAGGGAGGCCAGAGGACCCAGAGACAGATGACATTTAGTAGCAGGATGTTGCTCACTTTCCCCTTTAGGCAGACCCGGAAGCAGTTGTTAGCATTTGGGTTGCCTCTGCTGGTGGGGCTTGTCATCTTTGCTTCTTTTGTCCTTTCTTTAGGCTTCTCACCTTCAGATGGTTCTTCTTCAGTGATTTCAGGCTTCTGGAAACTCATGGTTATTTTGGGGTTGGCCTTGTCAAAGATTAGAGTTATCATGCCCATAAATTTGGAGTCTGATTGGTCTGTTATTGAAAGAGAATGCTGGCTTCAAATGGAGCCTTACTACACAGCTGATGTGACAATATGGTTGTGTGAAGGCAGACTCTATAAAAGGGAATAACAAGGAACAAAATTAACAGATAAACATTTTCAACTTAATTTAACAACTTGTAGCTAGCACTTATTACCGAGGTATAACAGGGGATAAACTGCACTTATTAACAGGGTATAACTGGGAATAAACTGGGAGTACAGGGTTTTATTAACTTGGACTGAGGGATGCTGAGTGGAGCTTTTAAACAGGGTGTTCAGTTTGATGGTTTGTCCGGAGGTTTCTTTTCTTCAATTGGTGGTGCTATCGGACCCTTCACTCTCTTGACATGCGTCCAGCCCTTTTCAAATGTTCGGACAGCTGTTTCGGTGGTTAGCTGGACTTGAAATGGACCTTCCCAAGATGGGGTTAATGACTTTTCTTTCCAGGATTTTATTAACACCCAGTCACCTGGATTAATGTGATGTAAATTAAAATCAAGTGGGGCTGTTTGTGGAAGAAAACCTCTTTCCCTTAGCAACCCCAGATTTTTGGCAATTAACTGTACATATTGTTGTACATTGGTGTTTCCACACTCTTTTGCGTTCAGCTCTTGTGGTGTAGCAAGGTAGGGCAATCCATACAACATCTCGTATGGTGAACAACCCAAATCAGATCTTGGCTGCGTTCTAATTCTAAGAAGAGCGAGTGGAAGGCATTTTACCCAGGTCCATTTTGTTTCCAGCATTAATTTTGTGAGGGTGTTCTTGATTGTCTGGTTCATCCGTTCCACTCTCCCAGAGCTTTGTGGATGCCACGGGGTATGTAATCTCCAATTTGTTCCTAATTGCTGAGCTAATTGTTGTACAATTTGGGAGGTAAAATGTGTACCTCGATCTGAGTCTATGCGGTGGACTATCCCGTACCGTGGGATAATTTGCTCGAGGATCACCTTACTCACTGTCTGGGCTGTAGCGTTGACAGTTGGAATAGCTTCCACCCAGTGAGTAAGGTGATCAACAATTACCAATAGGTATTTCCACCTCTGGACAGGAGGCATTTCTGTAAAGTCAATTTGAATGTTTTGGAAAGGCCTGATTGCTAATTCAATTCCTCCGCCAGTGTTCTTTTTCATTACCTTTTTGTTAACTTTTTGACAGATGACACAGTCCCGTGTTATTTGGTTGGCTATTTCATAAACACCAATGCACCCAAAAGTTCTGAGGTAGTGGTCCGCCAGAGCCTTTGAACCCCAGTGATTGGTTTGGTGGATATTTTGTAGAATTTCTCGGGTTAAATTTTTGTTTAGAATTTGGCGTTTATCTGGTAAATACCAGCGGCCTTGAGAATCCTCATTAGCTCCAATTAAAACTAATTTTTGTTTTTCCTGATCAGTAAAAATGGGCGTGGGTAAAGTGTTAGTTTGTGGAATAGTGTCAGTTGTGGTGGTGCTGGTTGGAAGTTGGTTCACTTCCATCACTTTTACCTCTTCTTCCACTGCTGCTTCTTTTGCTGCCAAGTCTGCTAGGCTGTTTCCTCGGGCTTCTTTTGTGGTTCCTGATTGATGGCCTGGAATATGCACCACTGAGATCACCTGAGGCAGTTGTAGTGCTTTTAGAATTTTTAGAATCAATTCCTTATGTAGGATATCTTTTCCTTTGGTGTTTAGGAACCCCCTTTCAGACCAGATTTTTCCAAAGGTGTGGACTACGCCATAGGCATATCTCGAGTCGGTGTAAATGGTCCCAATGCTTCCGGCTAGTCGGTGGAGTGCTTTTTCTAGGGCATAGAGCTCACAGACTTGAGCTGACCAGGTTGATGGTAATTTGCCTTTTTCTAGCACGCACATTTGGTGTCCATCAACCATTGAATAGCCAGAGCACCGTTTTCCATCCACCACTCGAGATGACCCATCAATGAAGAGGATTTCCCCTTCATTGAGGGGACAGTCCACTAGGTCCTCTCTAACTTTTGTCTGGATGTCAATTATATCAATGCAATTGTGTTCTATTTCATTTTCTGAAGGGGTCCCATAAAGAAATTGGGCTGGATTTTGGTGTGCACATACAACTAGCCTCAGGTGGTCTGAGTGCATGAGAATGGCTTCATATTTGACCATCCTCGGGTCAGTTAACCACTCTGCAGCCCTGTGTGCCAAGATGGTTTTTATTGAGTGTGGTGTATGTACTGTCAAATCTCCACCAAAAATGAGTTTTTGGCTCTCCGAAACCAGAACAGCTGCTGCGGCAACGGACTGGATGCAGACTGGCCATCCTCTGGTCACTGGATCTAGTAATTTGGAAAGGAAAGCAACTGGCTTCCTGACTCCACCCCACTCCTGGGTCAAGACGCCATAGGCAATTCCCTTCTCCACATTAACAAATAGATCGAAGGGTTTTTCTAGCGAAGGGAGGCTTAGAACGGGTGCTTTTGTTAATTTCTCTTTTAAATTTTGTAATTTCTGTGTGTCTGAGTTATCCCAATTAAAAGGTTCCTCTTCCATTAATTTCTCATATAAAAATTTGGCAGATTGTGAATACTGATCGATCCACAGTCTGCAGTATCCAAATAGGCCTAATAATTGCCGAATTTCTCGTTTTGAAGTTGGAGGTGGTAGATTTAGGATCCCTTCTACTCTTTCGGCACTGAGTTTTTTTGTGCCATGGCCAATTAAGTGTCCCAAATACTTTACCTCCTGTAGCACGAATTGTAATTTAGGTTTTGACACCCTCAGCCCATTCCTCCCTAGAAAATTCAGTAACTGAATTGTAGCAGTTCTTATCATAGACTCCTGTTCCCCAGAGAGGAGCAGGTCGTCTACATACTGAGTTACCTGAACCCCTTCGGGTGGAGAAAAGGAACTTAACAAATCTTCTAGCGCTTGACCAAAGAGGGTGGGTGCCTCGGTGTAACCTTGAGGCAGGCGAGTCCAGCGCAGCTGCTGCTTCCGTCCATTGTCTGGATCCTCCCAGGTAAATGCAAAGATGTCTCTGCAACGAGAATCTAGAGGACATGACCAGAAAGCATCTTTAAGGTCAATAACAGAGAACCAGGCATGTGCTGGGGGTACCCGACTCAGGAGTGTATAGGGGTCCTGCACCAACGGATACCTGGTTTGGACTCTCTTATTCACCTCACGCAGATCTTGTACCAGCCGGAATGACTTATCTGGTTTCTGGACAGCCAAAATTGGAGTGTTGTAGGTGGACTTGCAGGTCTCGAGAATTCCATCTCGTAGTAAGTTCATGATAACAGGCTTCAAGCCCTTTCTTTTGTCCTTGGAGAGGGGATATTGTGGTATGCGTACTGGCTGGCTGTTTGGGAGCAACTCAATTGTTAGAGGTGTGATGTCCATTTTTCCCCGGTTGCCAGGTCTGGCCCACACTACCGGGTCAATGTGTTGCTCATCTACTAAAGACAAAACAAACAATTTAGTAGTCATTTTTCCACCTTGCGGTACCACCCCCACTCTCAGAGGTATTTGGAAGTCACGTCCTAAAAGATTGATCCCAGCTTGAGGTAGATATAGAATGTCTCCTGTATGGATGCGCCCTTGTATGGAAAAGGTTACATTTTTAATTACAGGAACAGGGAAACTTTCACCATTAGCACCACATATGTCTAATGTTTCTTGAGAAATAAAACATCCTGGAGGTATTTTAGTGACACAGGTTCTTTCAGCACCTGTGTCCACCAAAAACTCCACTTGCTGTCTCTGGGGTCCAACTTCTAATTTTATCAAGGGCTCTTTAAGATGTTTTTGCCCCAGAGAATAGAGCCCCTGACCCCTTCAATTGTTCAAAATTTGTCCCTCCATTTGGAGGACTCCTTGGTCTCTCTGCCTTTTAAAACAGTACCAGTGCCCGTGGCCTTGTTTATTACAGTATGTGCAGATTAACCTCTTAGGTCCTTGAGCAATTGAGGTAGATTGTAGGGTTGGTTGTATATTGCAGGTGCAAACTTGTGGCTGTTGGTGAGAGCAAATTTGGGTTTGCTGTTGTGGGATGCCCCCTTGGAAAGTTCTTTGTGTAGGAGGGTTGTAGATTGGGATATTACTGCTGTTATTCATTATTCGGCTTTTGGCCTTCATCCTCTCTTCATCCCTTCTAACAAAGACCTTTTGGGCTTCCTCCAGTAATTCATCCAGTTCCTTCTCTGGCCATTTTTCTAATTTTTCCAATTTTCTCCTGATGTCAGGCCAGGAGTGAAGCACAAAATGTACTTTTAGCATAGTTTTGCCTCCTTCACTGTCTAAATCAATGACAGAATAAAGTTGGATGTTGTTCCTTAACCGAGCCATCCAAGCTGTTGGGGACTCATCCTTTTCTTGTTCCCCACAAAATGCCTTTTTCATATTATTAACTCGGGGAACAGCTTCTCTGATACCTTTTACAATTAGATTTCTGTAGTCTTTCATGTTCCTCCTACCCTCTTCAGAATTTGGATTCCATTCAGGATCTGTCAGTGGTAGTTTTTGTTCTCCAATTGGGCCCTGATTAGAATTATTTTCTCTGTCCCAGACTGTCACTCCTGCGGCTCTAATCAATTTTCGTTCTTCAATGGTAAATAAGGAATGTAGGATGGATTGTATTTCTCCCCAATTATAAATATTAGGGCCAAGGAATTGATCAAATTGATCAGCTAGTCCAATGGGATCAGTCATTAGACTTTTCATTTCTTTTTTAAATTCTCGTACCTCAGATGAAGCAAGAGGTACAACTACATAACCAATTCCTCCTTGAGCATTTCCCATGGGTACCTCTCTAAGAGGTAAAATTTTAGACTCATGGGGAGTGCTAAGGCAGGTGGGACAGTCAGGTGTTTTAAATGATTTCTTTCTAGTGCCAGATGCTGGGCCATCCTGACTAGAAGAAATCCTTTGTCCGGTTGTCTTTTTGTGAGAGCAGGAAGGAACAGAAATCTCTTTTTCAATTTCATTCTCACTTTCTGAGTCCCTTTCAGTTGGGTGACTTGATGAAGGAAGGACCCTCCTTTCTGGAGGAAGGTAGTCTAGGGGGTCCCACTTTGGTTGATTTAATATAGTTTTTTGTTTTTCTTTTTGTTTTGGTTCTTCTGCAATGGAAAAAATTTGGTTTGAATTTTTATTCAGTCCAATTGAATTAGATTTTGTTTCCTCTTCCAATTCTCTTTTTTTGTCTTGTTCTTCATTTTGTTTTTGCCAATAATTTAACCAAATTTTAGCATAGTCTAATTCATCAGAATGTTTTGGAGCTTTGTAATGTACATAAGAATGCAAAGCTTCACAAAGCCACTTTTCAGAAGACCCATGCTTGGGCCATTTAAGCCCATCTTTGTTAATTTTATGTTTTGGCCACTTAAAAACACAGTATCTAATCATTTGGCATTGGTCTTTTTCTTTAGTTAAAAAATTTTCTTCCCACTTTAGGAGCATTTGTCCTAATGGACTCTCTGGGAAGATTTTATATTTCTTCATTGGGTCTTTTCTTTTGCTATTTGCTTGTCCCATTTTGTTACTGGGGAACAAACAAGTAGCTTGTGCAGAAGAGGATTTTTTTTTTTTTTAAATTATATTAAATAAACCAAAGTATTATATTGTATAAAACAACCAAAATACTGTAAAATAAGATAATATTATGAAATAGCTTAAAATCAATACACTATCACAATATAAAATAATAACGGTAGTAGATTTATAAGCATAAAATACAATACTACTAATGTAGAGAAAAGTAAGTAGGGATAGTAGATGTAAAAGAGAATTAATGATGGTGAATCTGTGGGAAAATTGAATATGGTAGGCTGTGAGAAAAACAAATATGGTGTACCAAAAAAATTAATTTTAATTAAAATGAATAATTAATATGCATTTAAATTGTTTAAAGTATTATTGGAATTTAGACAGCTTTATATATATATAAGAGACAAAAGTTGTCCTAATTAGCAAAGGAGAGGTAAATTTAAAATATTTATAATCGAATTAAAGAAAAAGATTATAATGAATAACACAAATAATAAGCCAAAATACCAAAGTGGTATCTTATTATTAAAGCAGATAAAGCAAATTACAACTATAATCCAATAACTCAAACAATCTGAACTAACAGAGAGTATAAAGGTGCTAGATAGCACTGACTAAAAGAGTCAAACTAAAACAAGTTCAGAACAACAAAAGGTGCAGTTCAGATTACAAGGACACAAAATGGCGGCCGCTGCCGCTGAAAATACAAAATGGCGGCCGTTCGCGCCGAAATTCAAAATTGCAAAATGGCGGCCGTTCGCGCCAAAATTCAAAATTACAAAATGGCGGGCGCCCACGCCGAAAAGAAAGATTACAAAATGGCGGGCGCCCCCACCGAAAAGAAAGAAAAGAAGGGGTTTAAAATGAGGTTTCTCCTCGGTTCTAGACCCGAGGAGACTGAGACACTGAAAAAACTGAATTTGGGGCTGCGCGCACCCCTAAAACGTGGAAACCTCCCCCCAAAAAGGCTGATCACCACACTCGATCTTACCCTCTGTGTCTCTAAAGGGTGATCCCTCGTGGTGCCCCTTAAAAATGAATCCTTTCAAGCACACTCACACACACACTGGGGATGGCCAAACCCACACTCACTCTCACAAAAGGAATTCCACCCGGAGGTTTCCTCAAAAGCTAGTTGCCCTTAAACAGGGTAAGTCCTAACTAAATTCCCCTTTAAGAAGGGTTCAAGCCTTACCTCCAAGTCCTTCTCCACCGGAGGTGTCCTTTCTCCACTGCAGTAATCCTCGTGGCAGCCCGGAAAATCCAAGGGAAAAAAAACCAAAAAAAAATCGCAAAAATTCAAAAATAATAAAATTAACCAAAAAACCTGGATTTTAGGGCAAAAAGAAGGATCCCGGACGAGCCCCCAAAAGAGTTGTGAGAAATGAGACAACTCTTAAAAAGATTAATTTATTGAAAACAGAAAAATTGAAAAATTACAGAAATCAGAAAAATATAAAAATTTGGGATCCTATGGCTCGGTAGATGGTATGCCCCAGGAGCGCAGGGATTTGAGATCTTCTGGCTGAGACAGCACTAGACCTCAGGTAGAGAAAAAAACTTGCAGTGCTGGGTTGACTTTAAAAAATTACTAAAAGCCCCTTAAAAGGGGTAAGGCTTTTAATGCCCAGCACCGATGTCTCCCACAGCTAGTCTGGAGAGAGCAAGAGGGGAAGAGAGAAGAAAGAAGAGAGAGGGAAGAGGGAAGGGAGAAGAGAGAGCCCGCCTCTCGGCTTCGTCCTTTTTATAGTTTTTGCTCCGCCCCCAATCCGCCCACAGCCCGCCCCTTCGGTCCAAGGCAATTGGTGCTTTCCCTTTGATGGATCATCTCTGTCCACCAATGGCTCATCGTTGTCAAGGGGGGTGGTATCAGTTAGAGATAAGGGAAAACAATACCTTCATTAAAATTCAGGTATTCAGGTTGCCATGGAACTTGCCTGCAGAGTAATGGCTCTGCAGCTAGAAATAGCTGCTGGCTATCAAGACTGGGTGGGGGGGTTTTGGCCTTGGAATCAAAATGCAAGTGAAACACCTACAAAAAGTATTAAAATACATCCAACACACCTCAGAACACTTGTAAAAGTATACAGTAAACACAGGAAAGGTAACTCTTATGGTGTACCAGTGGTTTGTAGCTTGAAAAGGGGCAAGTTTGTGATTTTTAACTGGGAAAATTTTAACTGGGAAGGGGGCAACTCTATTAATAAATTTTAAACAAATAGAAACACTGATAATGGAATTGGATTTTTGTACCTGGGCTGATGGGTTAATTGTAACATTCAATTTAAAAATAATTAACTCAAAATTAATTATTTAAAGCACTTAATATGCAAAGACCAAGCACAAATAGGGATTTCATGTATGACATGCTGCATCATGATTTATAGGCCGGATTAGTTTCCATTTGATCTGAAACCATATTACTTTTTGGGATGAGACCCAGTGCTAAGACCTTGAATTTTTGTTGTTATTAAAAAACCCATGGCACTCTTCCTGAGAGCTGTGGTAAACACTGTGGTGTTTTGACCCAGTTTCAGCATAAGTAATTATTTTTTTGCATACCTAAAATGTCCTACTTCCTCTCCAAAACTGTCCTGCATCTTTATTGTTTCCTGTTAAATACATCCTGAGTTCCATAGAAGAAAAGGCTGCTTTCCAAAGTTGAACAAACAAGACTTGAAAATCTGTCCCCTCTTCCAGCACAGCACAGAGACAGGGGCTGCTGAGCACCCCCTGCTCTTGGACAGGCAGGAAGGAAACCTTCTCTGGAAATGGCAGTCTGCAGGTCTTTAGTCTGTGACCTTTTGATGCTGTGAAGACCACAGCCTGAAGAAGGAACAGAGGTGTTTGGGTCACCTCACAAAAGTGGCAATTTGAAAAAAAAGTGAGTGAAATGGGAGGTTTAATTAGGGCACTGGACCCCAACTGGAACCCAAATTCTACATGTCCTTCTCATGTGAATAAATAACACTTATAATAGTGCTGCTTTTTGTGCCTTGCTTACAGAGGACCCAGTCTTGTGGCACGAGAGGCAGGGGATGAGCTTTGTCTGTTTGGCTGGTGATGTATCTGATCCCTTTGCAGTAGAGAGGAGCCCAAACCATCCAGGTAGATCCTGGTGAGCGTTCCCACTCTGAAGGGGTTTTGCACAAGCTTGGCAGATGTGCCTCTCAGGAGTGTCCTTGCTGGCAGGAGAGGATGCACATGTTTGGCCAGGGCTCTGGGGAGGGAGAGGGAAGGAGGCCTGGTGGAGGGGAGATCTGCCTTGCCTCAACTGCAGCATCACGAGGAGCTGCTTGTGGGCAGCCTCTACTTGCAGTGACTCAAGGTGCATGAGGACCAAGAACCTGAAGCTGGCCTTCTCTGAGCCTGCAAGCACCTCTGGGAAGCTGACAACCCCCATCTTCTGTGTGTGTCTGTGTGTCTGTGTGTGTGTGTGTGCGTAGCGTCCTAATTTTCTTATAATTAGATCTTCTACTCTGTGTCTTTTTTCTATCATAATCCACAGTTGCCTGTAGTTGTTCCATTTTACCTGAGTAGAAGTTTATTAAAAATGGAACAGTGGGGATGATGAGCCCCCTCTAGATCAGTGACAGAGACGAAAAGTAGTGCCTGTGAGGTTTGGGGAGACCCAGCTATCCCAACACTGTGCACACTACGGCTGGGGCACCTCTTGGGCTTTCCATGACTTGGACAAGATATAAGGTTCTGCTCTTCACTGAGTTAATGACATATGTCACAAGGTGCACCTAATTTAATTTTATTTTAAACTATTAGAAACCTGTCAGCCTGAAACAGGCTCCTAAAGAAGCAATACTCCCTTCCTTAGGATAATGTCATGTTCTGTAGTTTCCAGTAACTTTGACATGTCTTTTTTTTCTTTCCAGATCAAGGCAAGGGTCTGGAGACTGAAAAGCAGCATTACTATTTTAGCCAAAGGAAAAAAAGTTGCTCAAAAGTTTGACTAACAAAATGTTTATTATTATTGCAAGCATCAAGTGATACCTTCAAGGTTTTTTAAAACATGTGGCTACACTCAGAATAGGCATGGAATAATTTTACTCTGCACATTCCAGGGACTCTCAGAAAATTAAAAGATAACTTCTCAAAAAAGAATTGATAGGATTAAATGCGCTCTAGGCAGAAGGAGGCTAGGGATGCCTTTAAAGTTAGAGCTCTCACTTTGTTATCCAGTCTCATGCTTTGCTCTGGGAAGTGATAAAGTTTCTGGGACTAAATGAAAGCTTTGTATAAACAGGAAATTCAGAGAAAATAGCTTGGCTTTCTATGTCTCCATGATCAATTTTCAGCAAAAGTAAGAAACCTCAAGCACAGATTCCAGCAGACTTGGGCTTCGTAAACAAGATGCCACTGTCTTACCATTTCTCTCTGTCAGAGCTCATCAGGGAAGACATGGACAGGCACTGACAGCTGTGTGCTGTCCCCCTTCTCCAGTGTGAACAAGTCCTGATCCCACTGCTTGCAGTTTTCCCTTGTGCAGGTAGCTAGGGGTACATACTGGAACACTTGCTTCAGCATTGGGCTACAGGGTCAAATCTGTCACACTGCAAAGCACTTTCTTATCTAAAGCAAAGGATTAGCACTTCTGAAATGAGCCATACATAAAAAACTCATGGAAAAACTGAAAGAAACTCATATTTCACACCAGTTATGTACTGAGGCACTATGATATTGGTGTACACTCTACTTTTTCTGCTCCTGTTAGTCATCCTAAAAAGTGGTCATGATGCTTCACTTGTGTTTCAATGTATGCTACTGATGGGGAAACCTATGTGAGTGACATGTTAACCCTGAGGTTTCAGCCATGCATGATTCTGAGAAATCTTACCCTTGCCTCTATTCCCACAGATTTATGCTGAGATCAGCCACATCCTCCCAGCCCTACGTCAGCTCTAACTCCCCTTACGGTCAGGAGTGAAACTCCTCACATCTCAGTGGCAGAGGTGAGCACTGATTTATAGTGAACATTTAAAAGAGATGAGCCCAGCCAGGAATTATGGCCAGCTAAAGCAGGCAAGCACACAGGAAGCAGATCAAGCCTTTTCAACAGAAGCTTTGGAAGATATTTAAATTGCTGTTCTAAACTAATGAGTTGAAAGTATTTGGTTTTCAAAAAGAAAATTCATTTTCACTACAGCCAGGCTTCTTTGACTGGAATACAAATGTTTTGCAAAGCCTTTTTGGTTGAGAAAATGTATTTTTGGTTATATCTTCTATTGTAAATTTTCTGATAGCAAACTTCTTATTGGAGCTAAGGGAAATTCATAATTTGCCAAACTTCTTATTGCAGTCATTTTGGCACAGTCTGCTGTTGCCCTTCTTGCATCAGAGAATACTTTTAGACACCCCAGGCACTATGGCTACATGCTGTCCTGAAGACAACTGCCCCCAAAAGAGAGTCCTCCAGAAAGGCATACTGTGGCCCATGAAGCCTATATGAGTTTAGGGCTGTGTAGAAGAAACATAGCCCAGATTAGATGGATCTTTTAGGTAAAATCCCTCTGAGCAGAGAGGGTTCTTAGCCCTGTAAGCAGACAAGGTAGAAGTACTGATGAGAGACAGCAGTGACTATCTGAGCTCTCTTAATCACTTAAGCTCGTTAGCCACTCTGTCTTCAGTCTCATCAGCGGGTGAATGGGGGAAAGGGGAAGCCACCCTCAGCTGCAGATTGGCCCCTGACACATGAGCAGCAAGGTTGTGTCTCAGCCAGCAGGCTTGGACAGTGTGCATCCAGAGAGGGCTTCCCCAGCCCTAGGGAGAAGGGAGCTTCATTTTCCAGCCATAGACAAGATTAGATTCACTCCTCTGTTCTGTGTGTACTATTCTGCTTCTATGAATTAAACATGAAGCCAGGGAACAGGACAGCATCCTTCTAGTAATAACCACAGAGCAGATAATTGAAAGAATGAATGTGAGAATTTCATTGTTTGAAAAGTTAAGCAGCGGACTTGAGGCATGCAGTATGTCTTTAATTAGCATTATTATTTAAAGTGAGCAATACTGAACAGGCTCCTTGAGTTCTCCGATAGCATATTCATTAGCTAATCAGCAGAGCTATTATTTTCTTTAAAGTATGCCCTACTTTGTGGTACTAAAGTACACACACTGATTTACTGGTAAGGGTAATTAAAGGGCATGTCATAAACACCACTGACGTCATGGAATACTTCTCTTTAACCATCTTTCCAGCTAACCCTTCCACATGGAAAACCAGGTATTTTGCAACTGACCCTCACCTGGTGTCAAGCATCCATTCTCCCTCTACTAGCATCTCTGCAGTTTTGTGAACCAATGGCAGCAGAGGATGTAGTTTTGCATTTATGGTTTCCCACACACATGAAGTGTATGAATTTGAAAGTCTTTCATACACCAGCCTTTGCAAAAGTCTCAGCGCTGCTCACAAAACAGTCTTGTGCACAATCTTCAAAGGAGAGCCTACACATATCTAACCTATGTTACTTAGAGGTAAAGCCCTACTGGGGCTGATGAACTCCTCAGAGAGTAAGAGCTTTCCACCACACATCCCTTGCACTTAGGTTTTCCCTGAAGGTGGAAATACAACCCCTGGTGGTATATTCCTTTCAGGTTCTGAATGGAAATCTCATGTAGGAGGGGAAGGCCAAGTACGTAGGAACAACTGTAGCCAAACTATGCATTCCAAACATATATGTCTATGTAGCTCTACATAGGGGCTGCAAAATTTGGAGGACCTTCAGCACTCAAGTCTGAAAATCGGGGGTACTTTGCATCCAGCTGAGCTAATGGCTTGTAAATGCTGTACTGGAATGTGGGTGCATGAGTGAGCAAGGTATCATTAGCCCAGGTGGTTCCTCCTTCTCGCCTGCTTTTTCTCCTTCCTTCTTCCTCTTCTTCCCTCTTTTTCTTCCTCTGTGCCTCTATGTTTCATTCTGTGCATTTTGTTTTGTTTCTTCCCAGCTATAGGTCTGTCTCCCATATATTTTTGGACATTTGAGAGATTGGAAGCATCTTTAAATACACAGCACCGAATAAACCCCCTTCCTGATTTTTTTCCACACCATTTATTAGATTCTTCAGTATAAGAAAGTTGTGTCTATCTTTACTGAAGTTCATTTAGTGATATCATTCCTGATAGCAGCAATAAGCAGGTCATAAAAATAGAATGGATAATCATCTTCCAGTCTTGCAAATGAAAGAAGCAAAAAAGATACATACCAATAAGAAACAAAATGCCAAACACATTATTTCAGAATATGGCAAAATATTTTTATATTTTAAAGATTTATATTCCTGTTTATTGTGAAGATGTCCGCTTCCAGTGCAGATGACTGGCTTCGTTTGTGATTTAAAGTAATGGCCAAAATTCTGTTCTGATTATGAATTACACACTTAAATGAGTGTTTGCTCTCTTTTCAAATGAAAATTACCAAACACAATGGGATAAGCCCACTTGTGCAGCCAGGGTGCTGTCATGTTTTCCTATTACTTTTAAGCTGGAAAGTGCTCTGTCCTCCCTCCACTGCTGAGATATCCAGTGGGGTTTATTATCCCCATTTTATGGATCAACAGGGATTTAGAAAGCCTCTGTAGTTTCCCTAAAATCTCACAGGAGTCATTCACAGACATTTACTGAGTATCTTCCAGATCCTAGGCAATGTCCCAGCTGGGGACTCTTGTAGTACTTGTCACTACCAGGACACAGGCAGTGGTGTGTGACAGCTCCTATTAGTGACTACATGGCATGGCATGGTTTTGGTTGGGATCACCTAGCATTCTCCCAGCTGTTGCCCCTGGTTAGGGAAAAGCATCTGGGCCAGGACTGCTCCTGGTTTGGACTGTTGCCCTCCTGCTTTGGAGAGTGAGAGCTTAGCCAGGAGGACATAGGATGTGCTTTGCAGTACTCCTCCTTTAACTGTTCCCTGGCCTATTTTATTTTCCAGCACAGGTACAGCCACTTGGCATGTATTTGTGGTTTGTGTTTGTCTGCTGGCACGGAAGTGACATATTTCAAGACTGGTTGGTGAAGAAAGAAGAGGAAGCACAATATGAAACCTAGATGAGTCCTATGTGACCCCGAGCCAAGCCCTGCCTCAAGACCGGGGATATGTTTTCATGAAGGAACGTGATTCTCTGCCCATGCAGTGTCAGCACAAAGCAGAGATAGGCCCCAACACGTGACCCTTTAGTGACTAGTTTGAATGGAAATGTGTGATTTCTGAACAGATTTATTGTGCAAGCAAAAATGTATTTGCTAAAGATTACAGCAGTGTATTTGCTCTGGATCCTGAGCCTAGGAAAAAAGCCTGCCCTGTGTGACTTTTCATAACACAGTGAAATAAGGTCTGTGGTGTCAAATACCTGTTTTAACTTTGTTAGCCCTCTCCCATGGTCTGCAGTGCGGGGATTAGGCAATGGAAGCAGAGTAGAGCCAGGGATGTAGAGCCCGCTCTCCGGCTCAGACTCCAGCTCCTGCATCCCTTGTGGATGTCATTGACAGACCTACTTACCACTCACATAGCCACAAGGTCTATGCCAGGAGTGGAACCTACACGCCCATTGTTCCCTGACCTTGCCAAAACTCCTCTCTGCACCATGTGTCGGGGGACATCAAGGAGCTCTTTGGTCCACTGGAGTCCTTGGAGTTCTTCCCTAATCTTCCTCAAGCTTCTGCTTCTCACCTCCCTCTCAGGGTATCAGGGACCCAGGAGCCTCTGCTGTTGAGAACTGGGACTCAGACTTGGACCTCTAATTAGTCATTATTGCTTCAGATAGCCAATATTATTACCTTTATGCTAGTGGTATCACGTTGTATAGTTGCATAGCTGGAAGGTTTGTGCAGGAGTTAAACTATGATTCTGCTACTGTGACCATTACCCCTGAAACTCAGCAGCTAAGGAGCTGGGTCCCTTCCCCTTCAGAGCTGTTTTGCAGGGTGGGTTCGTGACCATTTCCACTGAGGTTGACTCATAGGCCACATAGTCTAGCAGGCAGCCAACCCTCCCTGTCTGAGACCATACGTGTTCTGGGTTTGTGAACCACACGGGTTAGGGGGACAGGGGTGTCTCAGGCTTTTTGATAAAGGCAAGGGGATGCAGAGTGCCATCTGGGGAACTCCACAAGTCTAAATCCACCCTGCTTCTTTTGTCTTTTTGAAAAAAATATTAAAGCACTTAAGTGACTGATCTGTAACATGCAGACCTCAGTTTGGTTTGGAACTGAAATTCAGACACACTTGTAGACAAAAATTAAGAAATGTGATCTTATAGGCATACTCAGGGTCAGCTGATAAAAATAATTCTTTTGCCAGTGTGTTGAATCCACTTACCAGTTCTATCACTCAATTTCCCTGGTAGAAACATTCCTGGGACTTTTTTTTTTTTTTTTTGCTGATATTCTGCTGCACTGTTTGGAAAGAGAAATGCAGCCAGCTGGCAAGTTATCTTGGAGTTGTCCTTGTACAAGGGAAAATGGGGCTTGATTTGGTCTGGAGGTCTGCTAACATTTGCTGCTGTGGCATTTTTGCCAGTCTTCATGACGCCAGCGTACGGAGGAATGCTGCAGCACATGGATTTGAGGTGGTTTGTTTAGTGTGAGGGTGTCTGTAGGAGGAGTAGTTTCCTGAAAGGAACAAGTGGAGTGGCTGACCTTGCACTGATTATGCTGACAGCTCCTGCTTGAAAAAAAGGTTGCCCTGGTCTAGTGCAACATCACTCACCTCCGGTCAGGGAGTTTCAAACTGTTAGGAGACACAAAAGAGCAATATAAGGAGTCACATCCAGAGGCATCCCTCTGCACCAAACATGGGATCTGAGCACACGAAGGCTCTGAAGAAACTCAACTCCAGACTGAAGGTTGCAGTGGGTTTATAAAAGAAGTTTCTCAGCTCTGCCTGTCTTCAGCCATCAGAATTCAAATCTAGTTCTGGATCCCAAGTCATGCTAAAGGCAAGAAAATGGAAAATATCCTGAAATAGCAATCAAAATGATCTCCAAAGTACTTGTTTTGCAAGGCCAGCAGGAACAGTATCTGCATAGCTGTTACTTAAAAACATGAAAATCAAACAGCATTGTTGAAAACTGATTTAAGGGACTGGGCAGATTCAGGTGCAAGGCAGGAGATTGAATGTTTTGCCTCTTTGCCCTCTTCATGCTTTATGCCTTGGAAACCTACCTATGTCCTGCCTGTTAATGAACATCTGCTTTTGATTGTCACAAACCCATATATTTCAGTAAAATAAACATACCTGATCTCCACTTGGGAAAGAGCCTATTGTTTCTGCTGTGCCAGGTTCAAATATTGCTTTTAAATCAGAGATGACCATTTTTTTCTCACTTGCCTAATAGTTACCTTTAAGTGCTAAATGACTCCATCAGGAATTATGCTTTTGTGTTTGGACTAGCTGCAGGACAAGGGCTGAAATGTGGCCTTTTCTTCGGTGTCTGATGGATCCTGTGTTGAAGGACTATCTCCTGGCTATACCGGCTGTTGGTGTTAGAAAATAAATATATCTTCCTAAGCTAATTCTGTGTTAGTCCAGCTGGAGACTGAACTAAATGCAAGTGACAACAACAGAACATGGCCTTACCAAGTCTATTCATCTTACCTGGCAATTCTGAGTTGCTGCCTTTATTGAAGCCAAGAAAGCTGTTACCATTGTGGCTGTCTATCAGTCCATGTGACTTCATGCCTGACAAGGGCTCCAGAAACCTGCATGATAAACAAATAGGGTAAAAATATATGTGTGCAGTCACCATGAAAGCTGTACAGGGTCGGAACTCCTGGTTCTCCAGAACAGAGAGACCTTTACAAGTCATGATATGGTGTTTGCTGCTTGGTGACCTATCAATCTTATCCTACAGCATGAAAATCACTGTTTCTACACATGGGATAAATCAACATATATTGGTTTCATGTTGACTATTGGACTACATGACCATGACCATTTTTATCATGATTTTGGTTGTGCCTTACAACAGTGCTGTGAGCAGCTGAGAATTCTCACCTTCATATTTCAGTCTTGGTTTCAACTAGACTCTGCAATTAGTTGTGAAGTAATGGGGGTAGGAATGATTTCCTACTTGAGCGAGTAAAATGTTCAAGATTTAATCCTACTTATTTATATATTTAGTATGTCCTACCTAGATGGCAAAAAAAACCCCAAAAACATTTAGCAGTTTAATTGTAGGGAAAACACCTGTGCAAATGTACTGGTTGAGATCAAATATCCTTCTAGTCCAATACTCTGTTTATAAAACTGTTTACAAAAAAATGGCTACTTGCTTGGGAAGCATGAGAACAGCACACATAGGTATAGTTTCCTTGAAGTCCTTTGAACACTGTACATTTTCAGCTCAGAATGGTTTGGACTTTCCTAGCCACTACAGCTTGCTTATCTAGTAGCTTGCAGTGGAGCTCTTGCCCAGAGCTTGTCCTGTTCCTTCCGGCTGCACAGGTACCTGCACCTGCTGCAAGAACCAACACCCACTTTGGCTTGCCATGAACCCCGATCCTATTTGCTTCATTTGATGGTTCTTAGGTCATCTTTTGAAGATACTCTGGACAGTTGATCCCTCTCAAGTCACTTCTGACAGATGACTGTCTTTAATGTCTCAAAACCTGGATCCTCCAAGAGCATGTGGTCCACACCATGTTGACTCTGCTTATTGCTATTTGAGAGGAGTGTGGTGGTTCACACGCAGTGTTTTGCATCAAAGGCTGTGTTCGTCTTGGGAGAGTTAGTTGAGAGAAAATGGACAGAAGTGGTTTAGTCCATAAGGAAGCCTGTGCTGCAGAACTGGCCTGTTTGTGCACAGCAGGTCTCTCAGTGACATCCAAAAGCATCAAGCCAAGAGCACAGGCACAATGAGACTGTCCTACACCCTGAACCTGCCCAAAGGCACAGGACTCGCTGCTGAGGAGAGCAGTTGGCCAAGGACATGCCACAGCTCATAAGGGGCACATTCAACCTCTGTCTGGACAAAGAGCCAGCTGAAAAAAGAGGACCTCTCCAGGATTCCAATGTATCTCCTGATAGGTCTGGTTGGGAAGAAGTATGTTTTGGGAGATGCTTTCAACCCTCTCTGTTGTATATTTCCTTCTTGGCTTGCTGCTCACCGGTCTCTCCTCACAGCAAATTTCTGCTTTGCTAAAATTAATGCATGGTTGCCTCCAAGCAAATATCTCCAATTTCCCAGGTATTGGAGAGTTCTTCACTCACATCTCAAATCTAGGCCAAATTAAGGCCAAATCTGTGCTCAGATGGGAGCTCTTCCACCCCTTTGAGTTTCCACTCAAAGACAGTCCATTGTCCATAATTTCTTTTTTTTTCCTTATTTTTTGACCTTGTCAAGCATCCACCATCTTGCATGATGATTAAAGCAGCTGCAAGAATACAGGGACTGTGGAGGGGGCAGTGAGGGAATACTCTGCCATTACTTATGACTTATTCTCAGCAACTGAGAATACTTCACAGAGTGACTCAGTGAACTATTACCTCACATTTCTCATTTGAGCACCATCAGGGAAAGGCTAGAACAGCAGCAGCCCTCACCTTTCCCTGCCCCCAAAGGCAAACGAACCATTAATGGTGCAGTAAAGCAGCAGAGCAAAGGTGTGTTTGCTGCACAAGGCTGGTCTAATAAAACTGAACTTTGCCCAAGACTGAACAAAATTGTAAGAAAGACACAGTCAACAATTAAGGTCATTTTTTTTATAAGGAAAAGTTATTTATGACCTTCATCTGACATTTTATAAAGTTTTAATTTTGTTACACAACATCCATTCCTTTCATGCTTCGGCAGGAGAGATGTCAGGACATAGGATAGATGCAATAACCACATTTTTTTATGCTTACTTGTTATTGAACTACCTTCTCCTCCTTAAAGTGTTTTATGGTCGAATTACTCTATTTGCATAATTACTGCCACATCACCAGTCAATCAATTTTATGTGTTTCTCTCCCAAACCAATCTAAAATATGATACATATATAAAAACATCACCCATGATTATACAGACTTCACATTTATTATTGCTTCAGGTCAAAGATAAATGATAAAATTACCCTCTGTTATTCCCCCCTCCCTTCCAGCTTCTTTAATTCACAACTCTGAACACTTCCTTTTGTATTGTTTATCAGCAATTTTATTTTTCTCTGAATGGGAGACAAAAGAAAATAAGTAATGGAGCTAGTCACAACAAAGCAAGTAACTACCACAGGCAGCTCTGAGAATTGCTCATTTTTACAAGCATGTGGAATCACAGGCAACTGTACACATTGATAACCTTGTCATACAGATATCTGCAGGAAAGACAAAAGTATTCCAGCTTTCTGGGTAAATTCCAGACTTGAAAATAAGTCGTTCCAATGGAACTTGCACTCCTCTGACCGCTGAAACTTGATGGTTCTATTTCACTTCTTGGTGAAATATAAAAGACAAAAGAACCCAACCTCAAGTTAGACAATGTGACGGACACAAGTGTCATCAGAAGCCAAGATGAACCAATTCCTTTCTGCATTTTACGTACAAGTTAAATAGCGTGACACAATTCATCGCTGTTATGAGTTACACTGGTTGGATCTTGCCACCAGTCCACGTACAGGGAGAAAATTCAGAGATACTAGAAATCATTTATAATGAGAAGAAGTGCTTGATTTCTTCATGGCAGGAACTAGCTTCCAGTTATGAATTATCATAGAACAAACAATCTGATAAGTTCTTCAAAATTTTTTTGCTGATCCTTGCTAATCTTCCATCCAAGGTACCCCACAATGGACTTGACTTTCATCCTTCTTATTGCAGACTTATTGAATGTAAAAATCACTTCTGAACATTTGAAGGAAAAACGAAAAACTAGCTTGTTTCCTGCAAAGAGTAAAATACAACAGTAAGCATACTTATCAAAATTCTCGGCTCCAGAAGATCCCAAACAGAGCCAAAAAATATGTAATATCTCACTTCTGCTGACGACTAATTTATCTTGTTCTCCTCGGTGTCCAAAGTATCAGCGCTGTGTTTTTGTGTTTAGGTTCAAATTCTAATGGATCAGAGCATAGTGGTTTGAAGTAAATGGCAAAATTCCCACTTATTTTCATAAAACAAGAATTTACATCTGCTTCAATAAAAGGTTTCTTGGTTCTCACTACCCTGGTCTGGGTGGTGTAATCATCTGTTTCTTTGTGCTCTACTTTAGCTCATTGTTGATTCAAACTCTGCTATTTGCATGCTGCTAGGAAATAATCCAGTGTGCTTTAAACTGGAAAACTCTAGAAGAGACTGGAAGGTGAACTGATTGCTGTTTGTGGTTTTACAGTCGGTTCTTCATTGCTGACAAAATTTTTATAGGCAAATAGCGGTTTCTTTCAAGCAGCTTTCATGGCAGCTGTTGATAGCTTCCTTCAGAAAAGCCAAGCCTCGCCATTGTACAAATAATGTGTTCAGTCTTATCCTGACAGGGACAGCATTATCAACAAGCTCATGTCTTCTGCTTGATAAAAAAGGTTTAATAAAGCAGTCATTGCAAAAAACACACCGTGATGAAAGCAGCGTGCAAGCAAAGACAAAGTAGATAATTTGACTAACTCATGTTGGGTGGAGATTTGGGGTAGATGCTGTAGCTGTGCTTGTAGATGAGGTGTGCTTGTCTCCCTTCCACAAGATATGAAGGTCTGGTGGCAACGTTGATTCTTAAACCCTTGCCAGAAGATTCTGCTCTGAATCCTGAGACAACCAGGCTCTGTCTATTAATTAAAGTCAGACAGTCCATCAAGTTTCTGCTTTCTTCTCACATGGAGAAAGTCTAAATCATTAATTTTTGGATTTTCTGATTTGTGGTTTTGTGTTTTGGGTATATATAACCTGCACAGTCATGGGAATATCAAACTGACAAGGGAAGCAATGGGACAATGTGCACTGTGGTGGCATCAGCACCTCTCTGACCCATCAGGTGACCCGCCTGCTATCCCACACAGGCAAGGCATCAGCTCAGTTCCCTTGCTAGGCTGAGACAGGGCTGAAATGGGAGTTCTGTGATTGAAAGATGGAGAGATGCTGGGCTGTGACGGCAGTACTAACCACAACCACAGATTGCTTGCGGACAGAGGTTGTGGAGTCTTTCGGAGATATCAAAAGCTGCCTGGGCATGGTCCTGGACACACTAATCTAGAGATGGCCCTGCTTGAGCTGAGGGGTTGGACCAGGTGACCTCCAGAGGTACTGTTGTGGTTTAGCCCCAACCAGCGACTAGTCACCACACAGGCTCTCACTCACTTTCCACCCGTCAGGACAAGGGGGAGAAGAAATGGAAGGGTAAAAGTGAGAAAACTTGTGGGTTGAGATAAAAGCAACTTAACAACAATAATATTATTAGCAATAATATTACAACAATAACAGCAATGGCATAATGAAGATAAATTAAAAAAAAAAAAGAGACTGAAAAAAACCACAAAAAAGATGAGTGATGCAAATGAAAAACAACTGCTCACCACCAACCAAATAATGACCAGCCAGCCTCCAAGCAGCTGCCCCTGGTCAACTTCCCCCCAGCTGTATAAGTTAAGCATGACACCATATGGTCCGTGATGCCCCTCTGGTCAGTTGGGGTCAGCTGTCCAGGCTGTGTCCCCTCCCAGCTTCTTGTGCATCCCCAGTCTCCTCACTGGTGAGGAGGAGAAAAGGCCCTGAGTCAAAAAGGCCCTGTAAGTGCTGCTTAGCAATAACAGAAATGTGCCCGAATTATCAATACTGTTACCAGCCCAAATCCAAGCTACAGTCCCCTATTAGCTACTATGAAGAAAATGAACCCCGCCCCAAACTCTTGGTTGCTTCCAACCTCAGCCATTCTGTGATTCTGCAAGTACTTAATCCAAGAGAAACCACTATCTTCCCAGCTGAGCCATATGTTTTTTCCTCTTCTTCAAGCAGTGTTTCCTACCACATACAAAATCTGCAAGTGTTTCCAGTGGTTTCACAGCCCTCACTGGATCCTGCCATTGTGCTCACTTGGTTGTCCCTGAAAGGCTGGGGTATCATACACCTATCTGTGCACTATATGTTCAAACATAATGAACGTGTAATGCAAAGACTGATCTGTCTTGCCAGTCATTTCCAAGTATAACACAAGCTCCTCTGCTCTGTTGAGCCAGATTCTCTTAGGCTCCAGGGTGGTTTTTTGGAGTACTCTTTCTGGAGGGCTAAGCAAGAAACAGTATTAACAGGCTGTAACTCTGTACTTCTCAGAGCTGTGGGCTCGGTCTCCTCAGGAGAGAATCCTTGATTCAGGAATTCACTTCCCCCTTCCTGTGAGAAAGGCCAGGTTTGTTGACTTTCCCAACACATTGCACAGGCTATCTATTTACTCAGGCTTTTTCTGAACGGGTGGGTTTCGAGTGGAGGATCTTTGACATTTCCTTGTGCTTGCATTTCTTTGAAAGACATCCCTTTAAATGCTTACAAGTTTCCAGGCTTAACTACTTGTCCCTTATGACTCCTAAAACATCATAGATGTACTAAGATTAAAAAAAAAAAAAAATTACTTTCCTCCTCACACAAGCCTCTGTATCAGTTCTTTAGCAATTAAGGGAGGAAACTAGACTTCCTCTTTCTCAGTGATGCCAGTCCTTGGCAGTGCTGGTGCAGGAAGTGTCCCTCATCCTCAGGCACTCACATCCTTACAGACTGAGAAGAAGCTGGCAGATGAGTGCAGCAGGGCCAGCCTTACCAACAGGAACAATCTCCTGTGGAGCACTTTGGAGATCAAAAAGGATGTGCTGTTATTAGCTGTGCTCCCCACCAGCTGCAGCAGGACAACAGGGGCCAAGGCAGGACCGATCCTCCTGCACAGGGAGAGGAGGGAGGAAGGATGAAGGGAGCGGGGAAAGGGAGAGTTTTGGACTGAGTTGATAGCAGAATAAAATATTTTTTGAGTTGTAAATCTATTAGATAAACTAATCTCAGCCTTTATGAGATTCCAGATGAAATGCAGGAATATGCCAAGCTTCTCGTTTTTATTTCCAAATGTTGAGTTAGTTTGGATCCAAACTGAGCCAAAATTTGCTTTAGTGTAAGCAGGTGCAACTCCACTGGATTGAACAGAGTTACACCCACTTACAACAGGGATGGATTTGTTCTGAAGTGATTTAAATAGGGCAGAAAAGAGCACACATGTTTCCAGTGTTTCATCTTTGAACCATGAGACATGTGAATTGAAAAAAAAATTGTTCTCAGTCTCTCTCACACAAGTTTGTGGTCTAATGGAAGGCTCTACTTAAGCACAAGAGCTTATTATCTTTCCTTCTTTTGTTCATTTGCTGCCACTTTCACCCACTTTCTTTTCTTCTTCATCCTTGCTTTTAATCTTTTAATTAATCTGGTATATTTTTTTGGGAAAGACATACCACAAGAGTGAATGAGGGTTTTACTTTTGAATTCACATTACCTAGATGTTATCTCATTTCCTTCAGATTTCGGTCCGATTAGATACTGCAATAATATTTAATTTGTAATTTTCACTGCAATTTTTATGGGCACAATGTTTTTCCTGTTGTCTGTATTATTTAAAATAGAAAGCAAACTAAAATATTGGGAAATATATGTTTCCCACTAAAACCAGTGACTGATGCTTGCCTCCCTGCTCATTTAATAGCAAGGCAGAACGTAGAAGCAGCCTTATGTGTAGAAGATAATAAATGGTACATTGACTTGACACCACTATTCTTTTTAAGACAGATATAGGTATATAACCACAGATGGAATGGAAAACTGTGTAGATACAAATGTTTCCTTGAAGGTTTTGGGGAGGGAGGAGAGTATCTGTTGACTAATTAGCTCCATTTTGAAGTTTTTTTGTCTGTCTCCTGCTTGGGATTTTCTCATCCACAACACACTCCCTGAACATTATGGCCCTTTGGCTCAGGTGAGGGGCAGGATGGCAGGATGGCAGGATGGCTGGATAGTAGGATGGCTGGATGGCTGGATGGCAGAATAGCAAGTGCTGCCCAAGAGGTGCAAGAGCATCTTAGTTCCCACACGGTTCTCGCAGATCCAGCAGCAGCTCTGGCAGGGAGCTCTGGCTGTTTCTGGAGGTTGGTATCACCTGGCTTTTATTCTCAAATCCAGATATTCACAGCTCACAACCTCTGAGTCTTCCTCCGTGCCCCTCGGGTGCCTGCAGGACGGCTGTGTGTTATCTGCTTCCTTCCTCCATTGCCCCCTGCCATGACACAGCCAAGGGAGCTCCACAGTCCCATTCAGGAAGGAAGCCACTAACCCACTGCCCTCTGCCTTTGTGGGAAACACTCTCTGAGCCTTAAATGCCTTCTTTCGTGCAAGTGGGATAGTGAAAACAAAAGTCCATGCATTAGGTTGCCTGTTTGTGCCTGGTAGCATGTTCTTCTGACCAGAAGGTCAGCTATTACTTCCATGAGTAAATATTTTTCCCATTCCAGCATGTTTGTGAGGAGCCCAGAAGTGTTCAGCACCTCAGTCAGGGTGCCAGCAGGTCCCTCCCTGCCAGCCATGGGTGCACCCTTGGACAGACACCTGCATGCTCCAACACCAGGGCAATACATCGGGCAGGTCTTCAGCCAGTCCTTGGCTCAGTACTTCACCAACGCCGATGAAGATGCAACTGGGCCTGAGCAAAGGCTCTGAGTTTACCCAGAGGAAAGAGAAAGATGCACTGATGCACTGTCCCATGGGGATGGAGGGCTGTGCAAGCTGAGCCCCCTTCTCAGCTCTGAGGTCTCCTGTGGCTCAGCTGACCCAGGCACTGCAAGCCTGGCCACTGGCACCAAGGCTGGCAGTCCACTGGCACTCCAGTCCCTCCCACTCCTCCAGACAGCGCAGCTGTTTAGTGATCTGGCTGGGTGAGATTCAAATATTTTCAGAGCTTCTAAAGGACACTTGCTGTTAAGCAGTGAATCCTTAACAGCTAGGAAAATATGAACCTTCATAAAGATGCATATGAGACCATCTTCTGGGCATTCCCATGACAAGATACTCTGTTCACACTGTAAATCCAGTAATTTATTCTCCTTGAATTTCAAGTAATACAGACAAAGCAATATAGATAAAGGCTCCAGTGTCCCTGAACTCACAGCAGCCTTTTTAGCAACAATAGCAGCTTTGGCTGCAGAAAGTGCTTTAGGTTCAGGCCTGGAGGATGTTAAGCCTCATCTTGCACTTCCCCTTCAGCCATCCCTTTTGTTACTCAGGTTAATATTCTTGGCTAGAGCAGCTTGTGCTGAAGGAAGAAGAACAAACATTTAGTCTTTTAAATGATCAGCCCTGTAATTGCTTTTTCTCTCCGACTGCAAAAATTTTACCTAGTATGCATTCAGCATAGGACCTTAAAGGATTAATGTCTCAGGCACAAATTAATCAATGCGCTCTCGGACTTCAGTAATACAAATCTGTGCATATGTCTTATCAAAACAGTGGTTAAAATGAAAAAACATAGAAAAAACCCCAATAGTTATACAATTTCTACCTTTTCTTGCTGTAAGTTTATTACATTTGAAACTATAAAAACTTGCAAGGGGCTGGGCAGGTATTCAGAATATGATATTTATCTGCTACCAAACTTCCTCAGGATAAGTTTTCTTTAGAGGGTTGGTTGTTGGTTTTGGGTTTTTTTTTCTTGCTGAGTTGTACATGGAGTCCTCAGCCACGTCATTGTTTGAAGGATGATATAAGTGACTGTAAGTTCTTCCTGCTTGGAATGCTAAAACATATTTGACAGATGATGATCCAGGCTCACTTTCTTGTGTGACACTCTTCTGTGACACTCATCTTGAACATGAAAGTAACTTCATGATGTTATGACTTCACCCCTAGATAAGACAGCCAGTTCATCTGAAAGCAATTGCTCCAACTGACTGTCATGCAGATGCCTCAACAGTGACACTGGGCATTTGCTTACACATTTTAATATTTCTTGTGTGTTTTTTACAGGCAGTGGAATCTCAGACGTGGGCAGGATGCTGGTGTGGTGGAGCATACAGTGCCTGCAACACTGCCACACAACATCCTTGCCTAAGTTACTGGCCTTACTGCTCCATTTATTTTTCAGCCTAATAAAGCTCAGTAATTCCCAACTTCCATTGTTTTTGGATAAGTTAAATAATATAATTTCTTATCAAGCTGTAATTTCCATTTCTGTTAATTCTTCCAGGATGCTCAGTAGAATAAACTAATAGTCTGACAAACCTTGATTCCTATCTATAACTCAATGCTTCAATGACCCTGCTTTGGCCAGGAGGCTGGGCCAGGCAACCTCCAGGGCTCCCTTCCAGCTGATATGACTCTGTGAGTCTAAAATGTGACTCTCTTAAAATGTACATATGCTTTTGGCACTATGCAAGTCTTTTCTGACACCTGTGTAGGATTAACTTTGCACACCTATCAATATTTTTTTTAAGTCAGTTGCATTAGCCCTCCCTTTCACAATTTAATCCTGTCACCCAGCTTGGTTCTTGCAAAGAAATACTTCCATTAACATCTTCTAAATGGTTCCTGCTTTTATGTCAGTCACTGCTGCCCTGTAACTTCGAGGTAAAAGCCTGTCAGCCCCAAAGTTAATACGCATTTTTTCTTGTTTCCATTTTCCACGTCAATAATGCTTCATTCTTTCAGACACATGAGGGCTTTGGGGTCTCTGTGGTTCTTATTCAGTATCTATTTAGTGTCTAGTCACTGGGAAGACACTCGTGGCTTAGGCAGGCAGGGGGCACAGAGTGTCTCCACAATACCCAAAGTCAGTTTTAATACCCACCACTATACACACATGCTGCCTTCTCCTTAATTCAGACCACGCTTTATGGACAGAGCAATGCTATTCATTTCCTGTGAACATGTGCAAAGCCTGTGGTTTGATCTTCTTCCCTTTAAACTCAGCCAAAAAGAGCAGGTTTGACTTTGCAAGTGTCGTCCAGCTGATGGGCACAGGCAGAACAAGGAACGCCTCCCAGAGCAAAGTGTTTGCTGCAGCCTCTGGGGTGAGTGCTAAGAGAGTGATGAATTCCCATTTCCCTTGAGAAAGAACAAGGCAAACCCTGTTTTTAAAGTACTCAGGTCTGTTAAATATGTGCACAGATAGTCCATTTCCTCATAAATAGATACTGATAAATCAGTAGTACACAGGCACCAATTCTGATACTCAAATAGGGCTGCCACAAGTGAAAGAGGAATTAATCTCATATTTTCATAGACCAAATCTGTCCTGTTCCTCTTGCTGCTTTGAAATATCCAATTACATCTGACTTAATAAAATTGGAAGACATTTATTACCATCATTAGTGGCTTAGGTTGAAATCAGCTGTGAAATTGTGTGCACATTAACTTGCAGAGAACTGAGCAAGCCAGAAACCCTGGGAATTGATTTTCTAAATGGCTGCAGAGCTCTCTTACTGTATACTGAGCTACTGACACATAAGGCTGGCCTGGGCTGTGGGGCAAGGAAAGATGCAAGAGAAATGCTCAGTTCTCTTTCCCAGGCCCTTGCCTGTGTCTCTGCCCTGAGCGGAACCATCTCCCATCTTCCACTGGAAGGGAAGATTGATGCTGTCGGGGAGGGATCTATCTTTGTTATTTAAAACTGGGTTATTAATTCTGCAAGTAAGAAGGTAAATATAAAAGACAGGCTAAGTTGCTATTTTCATTTTAAGTACAAGTTTATAAAGAAAAAGCTCTGGAAAGGGGAGAACATGAAAAGATCGCATTTTCTCACACATTTCAAGACAGCCAATGAGATCAAACCATCTGTGAGATCTTAAAATGAGTATTATTCCACAGCATCACTCAGCTGTCAGGTATCATATTTATTCTTTATCAACTGCTAAAATTCCAGAGCACAGTCTTATTGCTGGCTGTGCTTCCATCCTTCATAATTTACCCACTAAGCTGCAGTGTTTTGTTCTTCTCTGTCAAGTATTTGCCACAAGGAATTTTCCCACTGTGATGCCACAGACAGCATCACGTGAGAGGACTAAAGGTGTGCCCAGACAGCCCCAGTTAAAGACAGCAGCAGGGGTAGACAGGTGAATTTTCAGTTTCTAATAATTGCTGCAAGAGGAAAAGCAAGATACTTAGCAATAAGTAATTATCAGGAGTCGCTTTGAGTATTGCCTGTGGAGTGAAAAACTAGTTACATACCTGGGCATTTTGCTGCAAGAAATGTTTTCCAGAATGCTTTCCTGCTAATCTACACTAATGCCTGCAGCATTTCACAAATCAGTCTATGTCTTCTCCTATCTACTCCATGTCTCAGATATCCATCTGTTGAAAGACAAAAAAGTCCTTTCACTCTCTCACAAAGGTGTTGGGAGGGCAAATATATTAAAGTTTAGGAAGCAGTGTAAATACTGCAGTTACTGGTCCATGCAAATCCCTCAGGAATAGAATTAAGACATTTTTATATCTTCATGGATTTTTTTTTTTTAAAGAAGCTTCTCTTTTTGAAAAACAAGGCTCAGTGAGGCACAGGCAGAGTTTTCTAAGGTCTCATATATGTGTTTCACCTTGCTGTTGGTAGTTTGGCAGTGTCATTAAACAATGTAGATAGTTAATTATTTTTAGTCAAGCAATGTAACACGGCAATAACATTTTCAAAAAGAGACCTGTTTTAAAGGTCGATGACCTCATATAAATTGCTAAGTGTCAATAAATATCTTTCAACACGGGTGGAACAATATTTGTACAGTTATGGACAGAGTTACAGAGTTTAGCTTGCTCAAGACCATTAAAGATCTCGTGCTTATAGCTGCACAATAAATGTCACCAATGGAACCCATAAAACTATGCCCATTCAGACTTGATTTTTTCCAAAAAAGTGTTGCTAGTTTTGAAAATTGAAAGTCACCGTGAAAACAGAAAGGTTTTCATGTAAAGAAAAAAACTGGCAATTGTCTTAGTAAAGCTTGATTTTCTTTTTATTTCCCTGAAACATAAATCCTGAATCATTGAGCTTTACACGTTCCCAAACAGAAACAACACTGTAATAAGAACCTTCTTTTGGTTTTGAGCTCCTGGAAGTAAGTTATTATGGCACTGATTACTAAACTAAGAACACAGAGGAAATTTCTAACTTCATTCTTCTCACATACTAATATAATCTCTTGGACAGGAATTACTTTTCTGTAAGATGCATCTATAGCTGCTACTTGTTATGCCACCAACAGAAATGTGAGAGGAAAGACATCAAATGCTCTTTCACAAGGACTTTCCAGCTTCATCCTCTGTTTGGATGCACACCTGCTAGGTGATCAACATACCAGGTCTTTATGAATGGAGGAGAACATATGCAGAATTATCTCACTGGTATTCCACATGCAATTTCAAAGCTAAACAATGCACGTCTTTTATATATGATTCATCTCCTAGGAATTCATGCCTTCATAGCACCTTTTCTAAAACAGGAAATAAATACGTGTTGATAAGTTTCTTTCATGCTTTGAAAAATCCCACTGCCATTCCCATTGTCCAGTTTGTGTTCTGAAGGCTGTGCTCCATCACAGGGATTTTTTTTTTCTTCCATAATGAATACCTGCTCTTTTTACCTTCGTCTCACTTTCTGGTGAAGGTAAAGTCGCACAGATTCCCTGCATGTTTTGCTTCTTACACCTGTGCCAAGTGTGCCTCACATTGTGCCAGTCTACTGGGAAGTGCCTAGGAGATGCAGGCAATAATTCTCAAGGCACAGACAAAAATCCTCTGGGCAGTGAGGCACCAAACCAGTGCAGGTGACCTTACACTCCTTGCTGGAGCACTCTCTCAAGAACATGTTGGTGTCTTGACTGGGACACTTGATGCTCCAGCCAAGGCCAGTGCTTTTGCCTAGCAGCTAAAGTAAGCTGGATCTCAAGGATCCACTCCACCATCTTTCCATCTTCAACTTGGTTGCACATAAACTTTATACAGTATGTAGTTTATACAGAGTTACTTCCCATCTGTATCTCTTAAGAGCAGCTGTATTAAGGTTAACTAGCTTGGGAGTCATAAATAGTAATGGGTAATGTGATTGTACAAGCTTCCCCCCAGATCCTGGTCAATATTGTAACTCTGACCTATAATGCACTCTCCCTGCAATTCCAGTACTGGGCGTCTCTTAAGCAAATACGGCTAATCACTTCAACAGGTTGCTGACTTTTATGAATTGAATTGCACAGCAAATAACTGTGACAGTGTGTACAACATTGCCAGACAAGAAAACAACATCATTACATAGGGAAGAATGTGCCCCAACCCAAGAGAAGAGAGGAAAAATGTTTTATGCTACTTCTTATAAAAGAAGGGTGTTACTTGGGGCTGCTACTTGGAGGAGAGGGTGTGGGCGTGCGGGAGGGAGGTTCTTGTTGAGGTTTTCTTGGTGTGTATCTGTGAAGCTGGTACTGAAATGGTAGGTCAGATACACAGAGAGCTAGATTCTGTCTCTCCATTTTCCAAGACAGGGACTTGATGCTGAATAATGTGTGATGGTGCAATCAAGCAAAGGCAGATAAGAAGCAAATCATATAAGATACTCAGCCACCTCTGCAGGCACAGAGATGAAACCCTACTCTGAACAAACCAAATGCATGGTGAGGCAGTGGATTTCTCCCAGGACCCACATGGGTTTCAGCTGCCACCCCCTCACGTCAGCTTCCTCTACTTCTGCCTGATCCTCCCAGGCTCAGGATGCCTCAGGCCCTGTCGCCCCAGACAGGCTTTAACAGCCAGGCTAATCACCCCTGTAAATGAAACATGTTATTTCATCCATTCTACCTTTGGCAATCTTCTCCCATTTCCATTTTCCACCTCCTGCTACAAGTAATTTCAATGACTTAAATTTTGTCACAGCTGAAATACACTTGGCCACATCTTTCTTGCAAGAAGATGCAGCCTGAGTTTACATTATAGTAATTTAATTTTCTGAAGGCTTTGACATAATTAGCCAGTTGAGCCAGCTAAGCTGTAGATTGCTTTCTGCTGTACATTCAAAGAGCATTCAGAATAGTTGGAATACTCTGGAAATCATTTCCCTGCAATTTTCAGCAATCTAATACAAATTCTTGGTGAGATGGTACATTAGTCACATATTACACAACATGTCTGTCTCTAATAACTTATAGCTCATTTTAGCTGAACTAAAAATAATAGTTACAGCCCTCATTAATTATAACGATGTTGGATAGTAAATTGCTACAAAAAGCTTTCATGCCAGGAACTGCAGCTCCCATGTTTGTATTTGATGTCTGTATTATGAGACAAATAGTGTTTCCTCTTCCAAAACCACAGGCCCTGGCCAGAAGATCTGGCAAAACTCTCCTGAAAAAAAAGGAGACAGACCTTGGGGACACACAAACTCCAGGGCTTGCGCCTGGTTTTGTGTCACCAGCTTTAGTTGAGCTCATGTACCCGGATGTGTGGGGTTGCTGGTGTCATTTGCAAGCAAGATCCTGATAATGCTATAGAGAGCATGGCTCTACAGGGAATCCATTGATTTCAGGAGATTATTTTCAGCATGTGGGACCAAAGGTTGTTATAATTGGCAGCACTGCAGTGAGGTTAAACCAGCAATCTTCAGGAGAATTGTGTTTGGAAATCTATTTGCATCCAGTGGGAACACGGATAATTGCTGGGAGAGATGATATTAGTTTACAGAAAAGTGACTGGTGTGAAAAAAGTGAAATGGGAACAACTATCACATTCCTAGAATTAAAGTTGCACATCCAGAGCAGCCTAAATTGACCTAAGACAGACATTGGCTATCATGCCTTTCCACAGGCTGGAAAACAAATCAAGTCAATAGTATCCGGCTGGTCTAGCTCCATGAAGCAGCTTGGCAGAGAGCTGGATGAGCTTGTGTGAGGCCAAGGCTGGGGCCAGGCAGAAGGGCAGCATATCACAGTCCTGGTGCCCTCCCTGAAGCTGGTGAGACCTGTCCCCCCCTCCACAACAGCGAAACATCCCGGGCAGATGGCAGTGCAAACCCCTTGTCAAATACACCCAGGGTGAAGTCCAGCGGCAGACAAACAGAAGGGGATCCTTTTCTCCTGCAGAAACTCAGAATGAAATGGTGGCACTTGTTTCCCCCAGAATGTAATGAAGGGATGAATTCTACAGGTCTGGGGAGGGGGTAGAGAAATTCTATGCTGTTCCCTGTGCACCAGCTGTTTTGGTGACAGGCCAGGGTATTTCTGGTGGGACAGCTCAGACACTGCCCTGCTCATTGACACCTTCTCCTTATTCATTCTTATGGATCAATCAAGTAAAGTGCACACAAAAATTCTGTGGTTTCTTTTTCTGCAGATTTTTTCTCCTTAATTCAGCTTCTTCCTCTGTCTCATGACATAAGGGTCTTTGGGTATGAGTAGGGTTCCCCTGTAGTAGTAATATACCAAAAAACCAAACCCTAACCTAATATCGTTACATACAATTTCCTTGCTAAAATACAATAGTATAAACTGGTATAATAAGGCATTCCACTCTTTATTGTGGTTGAGGGCCAGATTCCAGAAACTCTCTTGCTGCATTCTAGTTTGTCTCAGATTTGATGGATTTTTCTCAAAATATTGGGGGTTTTGTTTTTGTTTGGTTTTGTCACATAACTATAGTGGTTATAAAATGCAGAATTTATTCCCTTTATTCCTTTTCCTTTCCTTTTTTTAAATTTCCTTTGAGAAGGCCAGTAAAATCCAATTTCTTCCCAGGAAACCTTTTTTTTTTGTCTTCAAAACCCAGAGGTCTCCTATATTAAAACAGGCAGGTGTTTGCAAAACAAGACCTCAGACATTTTCTGCATTAACAATAGCCAGAAGGCACAGCTTTATCTCAACATGCGGTGCAGAAAAGACTGTAACACTCCAAAGCCCACACCACGTAAACTCTCAGTTAATTGCCAATATCTGCTGGGGCATTAGGTAACAGGCCACATTCATGGGACATCCAAAGCGGCCTCACCAGTTTGGAACTGTCCCATCCCTCAACTCTTTTAAATGCCACAAGCCAGCTGAAAGTTGGGCACTGTGAAGTTTTCCAGCAGCAAGTGCACAGCTGAGCTCCTCCTGCTCCTTTCCTGGGCACAGGGAACATTCCCAGACTCACTCCAGCGGCGGCAACTGTGAGTAGAGTAGCTTTGAGGAGAATTCCTCAAAAACACTCACTCAAGGACCACTTTGGCTCCTCAGTCTCCTGCTGCTCTCCTGCTACATCAGCGACTGGGGAGCATTGCAAAACCACTGCTGCATGAAGGCAAAGGATCTGGTGAAATCTGTGAGATCTGGGCCTTGCAAGTAGGCAGGAAACAGTAGCCAGCAGGAGGGCTAGGTCCTGTCCTCCTGCAGCATCACACTTCGTTAAGTGGATGCTACCAGCACTAAAAGCAGGGAGTATATGATGTAGGAGCTTTCAGGCTTCTTAAAAAACACTTCCCAGAGGAAACCGAGTGCTCCCGAGGGCCAGCAAACAGGTGTTTGCTTTCTCTTTTCTGCAGCCTGGTACCAGGGTCCTGGGTAGCACATGGGAAGCTACTTCCCTTATTTGTTCTTCCAAGATTGACCAGGTTAGTCTCCTCATCTAACATGCTGAAAGAAAGTCATTTGTGTAGCAGTTCTTGGGGCCAGCCTTTTACTCATCCCTAAGCTGTTAACCCCGACCTTACTGGATCTGTATCCCGACCTGTCTGAGAGCCCTGCCCAGGCTGGTAACGATTGCAAATGATCTTGCCGGGACTTCTTCACAATTACAGCTATTTTCATGCCTTCTGTGCTTTCTGTCACTGTACCTGCCATAGGACTTAAAAGGACTCTTTCCTGGTTCAGCCTTGGACACAAGTTGCCTTAAGTTTTTAAAGACAGGAAACAAATCAGCTGTAATCTGAAAAAGGAATATAAGGGTTCCCCCTTTCACCACGGGAAGATAACTTAGCGATCCTTGGTGAAAATGTCCCTTCTGACTTGGCCATTCCCATATTTCTGTGCAGTAATGAGCCCTTTTTCTCCCTAGAGGAGCAGGGCAGGGAGGGTACTAAAGAGGCAAGTCACCAGAAGAATGGAGAGAACTCCCCAAAGAGCTGCGGCCTGGAAATTAGGCAGAGGATATCTTGCAGCATTGTTTGTATGGCTGCTGGGTTTCCCTTTGCTACAGGGCTTGTGGAGGCTTTTCATTCTGCAAAACCAGCACGAAGCATCAGGGGTAGTGGTCATACCATTTAGTAGTCCCTGGAATAAAAAGCACCGTGCAACCTATTTATGTTGACTCTTTGCAAATGAAATCATGAATTGTGATTCATATATACTCTTGTCATAAGATGACCACTGCCTCTTCCCAGGCAGCAAGTTATAAAAGAGTCATTCAGCAGTTTGTTGGCATTTAGCAGAGAAAGTAAGTCAGTTCTAAGTTGATGATGCTAAACTATCAGTGAAATGAGATCAAAATCATTATTGGCGAGACACTGCCAAGTCATGTTATTCTGCTGAAGTTGCATCTCCAAAATGAACAAAGAGATCTCAAGCTTTTAAGCCCAAAGCATATATTCAGCTGCTAGAGACCCATAACTGAAGATCTGCAGGCACTCAGCTTCAACAGGTCCCAGTGGGGGTAGCAGCACCTTATCACTGACCCTAAGGACGATATCTAATCTCCCTGGGTGGCAGGGAGGTGGTGGATTAAGGTTTGGATCCACCTTATGGTAGTGCTTTCTGCCTACAGGCATCTTCCAGCTCAGCATGGAGATTTCTGGACTGCACTTTGGAATTACATCCCTCATGATATGTTCAGTTTTAATCCCTAATTCTGCATTCTGGGTTCTGTCACTACTGCTCATTAGATGAACTTGTGGGCACCCAGGCCTGGGTGCTTTCCAAGGTTTCCTAATTGCATTTACTGAACACTATTCCACGAGTGCATGTTTTTAAATAACTTCATTTGGTGAGTTTTGTATCTCTCCTTTATTGACTTTTTGTAAGTGATCTCCTGGCAGGCAGAACAACACTTTGTAAGCCCATATTACATTCACACCACAGTTCAAATGCTATCCCAATGAGCCCGTGGGGATGATGGAAATCCACTGGAGTAGGATGCTGGGAAACTGTCCTTTATTCACTGTTAACTTCAGCCAGGGCGAGGCAGTTGGAGAGGCTGCAGACAAGTCTTGTGACATGCGCAGAACATTCCCTGCTGCTTGCTGGAAGAAATCTGCACTTATTAGAAGGAGTAAGGGATTCCTGACTGATGGAAGAACATGACTCTGCTCTCTGCTGAACTTTCAGCATTGCAAGTGGTCTGCTCTAGAGTCAAAAATAGCTGTTTTAGAAGTGCTCTGAGACATACATTTTTATTACCACCCTATCCTACATCAGGAACTGTGGATTGACTTTCTCCCTTACTTTTTCCTCTCCAATCCTGATTTCCCTGAGAAACTACGGGACTTATGATGCCTATTTCCATTTGCCCCATCCATCAGACTTTTCTCAGTTAAAACCACTTAAAGCTATTAATGTTTCTGCTTTCACCATAACAAACAGCTTACTTCATGATCTCATTAATGGAAACTAAATTAATTTTAGAGGCTAATAACAACAGATAGAGTGGGTGTTATTTTTACTGAAGGAAAGATGTCAAATTCTAGGCTTACTGGTGGTGCTTACGTCTGAACTGAGCCTGGGCCACAGCCACTGTATGCTGGTGAGCTTCCTCTGATGCCATGCCAGTTTTTTCCCAAGGGAAATTCGTTCCTCTTTTTAGGTAGGAGCATCTGCCTAATGTGATATTTATAAAATATTTCTTTCACAGAGTCTCATTTAGAGCTACAATTGCATTCAGAAATGCAATTAATGAAATTAATATATTTCTGAAAATATTTTAAATGCTTTGGAAATGATAAAAATGTGAATAAAAGGATCCTTGCATACATTAATTAAATTGAGTTGGCATAAATAAGACCACATAAAAATTCACTGGTTTCAGTGGCATTTAGACTTTGATATTGATATTGGTATAATCAAGAACAGGAAGAGGTCTTCAATGTTTTCCAAAGTTTGTAAGGACACCATGCATAAAACTTAATGCTTTTCAGACGTTGTTGTTATGTATACTCGCCTGAATGCTTCTTTTATAATGGCCAAGCCATTAAAAGGAGACCTTTCCTACCCCTCTAGCATGTAGCAGCTTTAATAAATCAAGTGATTTCTTGCTGGCCAAAGTAAGTTGGCCTGAAAGAAATGTATGTAATATGCAGGTTATATAGCTGTGATCTTCTTTACTCTAATAATATACTTCTTTATACTGCATATGTATTAGTTGTTCAATGACAACATAAAATTAATATTCCTTTAGAAGACAACTTACGGTTGAAAAAATGTAGCAATAGCCATGCGTGTAATATGGTTTAACAATCTTAAATATTCCAGACAGGAAAAGTTTTTTGTCAAAGTCTCTGACAGTTTAAACTTTAAAGCTTCAGCAAAACTTTTAAACTTTTAAACTTTGAACCTGTTTGAACTTCATTTGATTTATGAATTATTAAATGTACCACTGAAATTCACCGTCTTTATTTTCATCTAGTAAAGATTTTTTGTTTAAAAGCTACAGATGAAGAGTGGGAACTAAGGAAATGCAGCCTGAGGAGATTATAGCCCTGTTTTATCAGAACAGCATTCCTCTCAGTTGTATAAAACAAAACCCCAGTAAAATATTTAGAAGTGGGAGAGATAAAGGGCTGAAACTGGTATATACAAAAGGGTGGGGAAAAAGAATGCTAAACTGGAAAGCTGGATTAGGCAAGATTTGGAAAATGAGATACCTCTAAATTAATTATTTAACTCTTCCTTCACGTCCTGGTCCATTTTTCTATGTCAGGATTAAGAGAAGGGCAGCACCAGGTTAACAGTGTCTTTAACACAAAGTCGAGGGCAGTGGGAAGGAGGAAGGCATTACTTTAGCGAGTTGCTCTGGAGGAAACAAATCTCTGGAAAGGGAAATGCCCTGAATGGCTCCCAGAGTCCTGAGCCAGAGTGCTGGCTGTAATTTATGTCCTGGCTGACAGGGAGCCTACCTAAATCACAGCACTGACACCATATAGGTATAAATGGAGAAGGTAAATGGTCGGTGCCTCTGCTGCAGCAGCGTTCACACGCTGCTAGTCACAGCTCTCAGGTCTTGTCCCAGGACGGCCTGGGCACAGCACAAGGATCTTCCCAAAAACGTTTTGGAAAGGCTGCACTGGAAGAGGGAGCGTGGCAGCAGTCTGTGCACAGGCAGAGGGTATTTATAGCCTGTGTCTGAATGAGCCTGTACAGATGCAGTTTATCTGGGAGTGTTAGATACTGTCTGCATGCTGATGATCCCTCGCTAGCAGGATAAAAGGAGAAATAAACAGAAGGCAAACCTGCCCATTTGCAAAAGTCTGGTTTTTTGGGCTGCTTTGGGGTATCCTTAACAGAGCCAGCTGAGTTCCCCAAGGAAGACACACATCTCCCTGCCAGGAGCAGAGCTGAGCTGGGTAACTGCGTGGGAATGGGGCAGGAGAACAGCATGGGCTCTCCTGCTCTCTCCTGCCGGGGTACAGTACCGGTGCCTTTGCGAAGGCAGCGTTCATTTGGCAGCCACCGGGAAACACGGGTTGCTCCAGCCCTCCTGCATGTCTTCCAGCAAGTGTTGTCACAGGGCAATCACATTAATAGGGCCAAAGATAAAAGGGATAAAGCACATAGGGAAACCTGAATGAAACTGGAGCTGCATGAGTGCTGTAATACCCAAACTTGGCAAACATGTAACGTCAACAACCTAAGTTGCAACTGAGCTTCTGAACCTGCAGTGAAAGAAATAGAAGACAAAGGTGAAAATGAGGAAAAGTTGGGGAAGAGGAAGGGCAGAAACAAGGTATTCCTCAGCCTTGCATGCAGCCATTACAATAACCCAAGCAGCATCCAGCATCAGATTAGGCACTGAAAACAAGGTCTTAAATGGGAGAGAAACTTGATATGCATTTTTCTCTAATAAGGAGCTTTTTGTCTGTTTGTTTCCTTATACCTCATTTAGGATGATGTCTTCTTACATGAGAAAAACTACAGTGATTTTACCTGCTTTCAAGTGGAACACAAAATCAAGGCTATTCACCAGTGAGGTGAACAACTCTGGGACACTGCACACAGACAGATGCCCTATGATGTGTCTAAGGAAGGGAGAATCAGGAGCCTTGGGATCTGATTTAAAGCAAAGCACTTCAATCTTATCTCATTTTGAGTGTGTTTTACTGAGAGGTTGCATTTAAAATAGGACTACTTGACATTTTTTTTACTCTGGAGTGTATTTACTCAGAAATCTGAAAAACTGGAAAGCTTATGGATAAGGAGAACTGTAGAGAAGTGCAAAGCCCAGCTATGGGGAACAAAATCACAGACAGCCAACTGGACCAGTAACCACATTGTTTCTGTAAGGGTATTCATGAGTATAATGGTTACAATCACAAAACTGGGCATTTGGCACACATTTGCTGACATTTCCTAAGGAGAAAAATAATAGTGCCATTCTTTCACAGTGCCAGAAGAGTTTTCTCTTTTGTCCAAAGCCAGAGTCCAGCGTCTTTTCCTTAGAAATATGTTCAGAGGCACTGGCTCAGGTAAATCAGAGAGACAGCCTACTAAAGGTGCTGTGATTGCATCCCCTACACAGTCGAACCTCAGCACCCCATGACTCTGTGGTGTTTCAGAATTGAGCCATCCTATGTGGTTACCAGCCTTCAGAAATGCTGTTTTAAAAACATAATGCAGGCTTAAATGCTAAGGACAGTTTCTTGACATCAGAGAAAATAAAACCATTCAGCCATATTCCGAGACCTAGGTGAAGTGGGCAATACTTGTTTCCCTCAATAGCTATTTTCACAGCCGCTTGCACCTGGCCATGCCAGAGGACTGGCTGGGTACACTATGGCAAGATCCTCTGTGGCCATTTGTTCCACCACATTTCTCTTGTCCTGTCTTAAAGGGTGCACTAAGACAATAGTAACTCAAGACAGAGGCTGGGTTTAAAATCTGTATTCTCTGTAGAAGCTGAGAAAGAGAAAAAAATTAAATAATGCCTCGCTCCAAAGCTCAGGAGATTGGCAACCTTCTCAGCTCTCAGTGTGGAAAAGCAGCTATCTCACATGCACACTACAACGCATTCTGTGAGCAGGCTGAGATAAGGCTTGGGTATAAACACATCCCCTCCAATCCCTGACTGCTCTGGAATCAACTTCTCTACCAGCAGCATCATTCTGAACGTGGGCCTGTGAAGCAGCATCAGAGGCTTACAGACTGATCAATGTGCGAGGTGTGTAGGTGTTGTAACCACTGGACTCTGCCTAGCAGGCTGCTTCTCCCCGGGAACTCAGCGAGGGTTTCCTAGGGCCGTGCGACTAGTGGCATCCTGGAGTCCATTTCGGACAGCCCCTCGATCTGGCTCTGGCAGCCAGCAGCGTTACAGCGCAGTGGATGGCAAAGGAGAGAGAAGGGTCTCCATGTGGGTTTCAGATGACTTTAATCACATCACGCCTTCGGGGGCAGAGAGAGACAACGTGGTCTGGGGGCAGGGTGGTTTTGTCAGGGGCACAAGGGCGGTCCCTGGGCGGGGTTGGGGTAAAGGAGCAAATAGGGAGAAACCGAGGGAGTGGCCAGGGCGAGGGCAGGGAACAGGTGGAACATGTGGAATAGGAAGGGCAATGGATTAGCAGATCCCCACATGTAGGGTTTGGCAGTTCCATCACTGAGGAGATACTCCACACAGTTTTACCCACAGTGGTATTTAAAAAACAAATTAATTGTCACTTTGGCTTCCCTGCAGCCTCTCTCTGTTTCGTGCACAGTCTGAAATTTCCATTGGTGCCCTGACCCAGCCAGGGGCTTTGAATCAGCTCTGAGGGAAATATGTCAGTCCAGAGCAACCTGGTCTGTTGCTAAAAGCAAGCCTGTATTTCAGGAAACAACGGGACTGGAAAATTAAAAAAAAAAAAAAAAAAGAAAGAGGAAAAAAAAGGCTTTTCTCTGAGAATTTTCTGTGAAATCTGTGGCAAAATCCAAGGAAATTGTGTACATCACAGACATTTAAAAAGAAATATTTAACAGTGGAATTTATGACTCACAGAAATGCATTTTAATAGTTCTTCCCCAGCACAAAGACAGAGGAAAACATACAGTCAGGGCAGGTAGAGAATGGCTGCTGCTGGACTCGTCCACTCCGGCTTCCCCCTTGAGCTGTGGCAGAAACATGGATAGCAGGGATTAGACAACACTGCAACAACTTGGAAGGAGCAAGGCTGAAAGAGTCTGACAATGTGAAAATTTGACTCATAAAGTCCTTTTTTTTTTAACTCTGAGACCTTTCACCTTCGGTTTCCTTTGCCTGTTATAACCACATAAGGTCTTCTAGAGATCCCTTCCCGTGTTTCTTGCTCAAGGAAGCTGGCACCCACTGGTATTTGCTCCCAGCAAAGGTGATCTAACGCACCCATGGGTGTACGGAGGGATGAAAGGATGGGACAGGAAAGCAAAGGGACCAATGGCACACAGGGATCCCGGTTCCCAGGGTGCTCCAGGCACCCCAGCCAAATAAGCGTGGATTTGGACTTCAAAAGGGTGCGGATGGATGGGCCGGGAGGGGCTGAGGGGGCCGAGCAGGGGCAGGCGGTCTCTCCTCCCGCAAATTTTGGCCTGGCGGCCTCTCCCCCATCTCCATCTCAGGAAGCATTTGAAATATTTCCACCCTGAAGTGGACCCAGTTCCCCCGCCACTTGTAGTGCTTGGCAAACAGCGGCGGCGGCCCGGCACATCCCGGCCCGGCCCGGCGGGAGGGAGGGAGGGAGGGAAGGAGGAAGGTGGGTGCCGGCCCCCCGCGTCCCTCCGCGGCCCCGGAGCCCCCCCGAAGCTTGGCGTGGGCGTGCGCCTCCCCCAAGTGTGTGTTTTGGATGAGGCGGCGCATCAGCTGCCTGGTATCAGCGCTGCGGCTCCGGCGGGGCGGGATGGAGGCTGAGCAGAGCCAGGCTCGGGAGGGTCAAGTACAGGTTGCTGCGCAGGAAAGAGCCGGGGGAGGGGAGCCTGGGTCACTCCTCTCGCCGCTGTCTCTCCCTTTCTCTTTTTCCCTTTTTTTCCCCCTTCTTCTCCCCCCCCCCCCCCCCCCGCTCCTAATTTTTTTCCCTACCCCCCTCCCCCCCCCTCCACAGAAGGGGATGTTGGGACTATTCCATCAGTGTGGTATGTCTGTGTAAACATCATTAGCTCCTATGAGCTGACACGCTGGAGATTTTCATTTCTTCTTACAAGTCGCTCCGTTCCACAATAAAAATACCACGCATATTAGGCTGGATATGTTCGGAGGGAAGATGGAGATGTTTATTCTCCTTTGATCTTTCACAAAGCAAAAAACAGTTTTGGCAGAAGAATAGCACTGGAGACGGGAGAGGGTGCGGGTCTCCCAGAGGGCGCTGGGCAGCCTTGGGGCTGCAGTGAGGGTAGGTCCGACGGCCTCGCCACGGGCACACTGGGATGAGCCAGAGGTGTGAGGCTCTGGGGGCACCATCCCAAACTCCTGTCAGCCCAGCCAGCCGCTGGCCTTCAGCAGGGCTCTCCAGAGGAGCCCTGATGGTCTTAGTGAGGCAAGGCTATTTTGTGAAAAAGCTCATCTCCAGAGTACATCTGGGAAAAATATCCATTTTTTTTCTTAAATTCCTTGGGGTGTCCAGCTGCCAGTGGGGTTACTCCACTCAGGAAGCTGTGCATGTGCTCAGCTTGGCCGGGCTCCGCACAGCAGAGCAGAGCCCTGCAGAGCCCAGCAGAGCCGAGCCAGGCGTGCTATCTCCCTTGATCCACTCCTTATCTCCGGGAGCAGTTGTAGCAAGCAGGGAGCTCCAGCAGAGAATCTTCCCTCATCCACTTCCCCCTTCTGTCTGTTTGCCCTGGCAGAGAAACAGCACTTTAGTAACCAACACATGTCCACACCCTTCTTCTTCCAAAGCCCTCTTCATTTTCCTTGCCTTGATTCCTTGGTGCATATTACTTGCTTCCCTCTCCTTAGTAATTTTGGGGTGGGGGGGAGCAAACTTGGTGGGATATTCTCTGTGTAGCAACGATAGAATCTATGATGTACCTGCAACTGATTTTACTATTACAGGTTTGTAAGTAGTTCTTTTTTTTTTTACACAAAACATGAACATGGACTATGTTAAGGGCATGGAAGTCTGAGAGAGTCAGGCCTTTCAAAACAAGACAGATGTGCTATGCTCGTTTCTCCGGCTGTGCTTTGCCTGGCTCACCAGGAGAAGGCAGCAATCTCCGCACAGCATGCGGGCGTCCTCACAAGCCTTTGTGGTGAGACTTCAGCCAGTTTTGCTAGTTTGTACGTCCCAAAGGCAGTTTTCGTCCCAAGATCCACCCAGATCCCAGACATCCCAGGCTTTCTCTTTTTGCTTTTGGTAACGTTTGCTTTTGTCTCTTTCTAGTGGTGTGTGTGTACCGAGCCATATGAACAACCGTGCAGTTAAGGCCATTCACAGAGGTCAAGAGTACGGATGCTGATCCGGACGCTGCTGTTCCCACCTGACGCCCCGTGTGAGCGGGCAGCCCTGCTGCCAGGCTGCTGTGCAGAGTGGTGCCAGCTCAGTTGCTAACACAAAGCTGGCAAACTCCAAATGTCAGCCTCTTCCCCTCCACAAGGCTGATCCCCTTCCAAGAGCATGGATCGCGAGTGCTGCAGCGCAAGCCCATTAGTCAGACTGCATTGGGTAATCTTTCCTATTTGTCCTCTGGCATTTTCTTTTCATACCTCAAACCTCCTCTTCATGAATCTCTGGGATAAGGATGTGGGCAGAAACCCCCTTGTTCCCTTGTTCCCTGCCCAGTTCCCCCAGTTCATCAGCTCAGTAGCTGGGTAGGGTTGTGTCAGAGCATTCAGCTCCTTCCTCCCACACACTTACAGTGATTAATCACTGAGGGCTCAATGAGGGAGCTTTGTACAGATGCTGTCTTTTCCCAGACAAACCGAAGTAATTTGCATCGAGAGCAACTCATGAGAGGTTTTTCACAGGTCTCCACACACACGTTGTTGTGTGAAGTGGAAAATCCATCGCTGCAAGATAGCAGGCTGCTACTGCAAAGGTGTTTTGCTTTCAACTCTACCTATGTATCTGGAGTTGTTTCATGGCCTTCAAGATCTCCATTTTAGAGAGTCAGCTGGCTAAGTAAGGACAGAATTTTGCTTAATAAGTGTCAAAAGTCAGAGGCGAAATGGAGTTATCACTTTTCCAGCGTCTGACAATCTGGCCCTCATTCTTTGAATACGTTTGTATGCCATGTGATTGCAGTCACAGGACCGATAGGCCTGGAGCCCATATCATGACCAAATAGTGAAGGAGTTAGGAATCCACATTTCTCAGCGAGACATGAAAAGCTGGAGTCTTTCAATCTACATAGAAAAATAAATGATGAAAAAAATTCATCGATTAGGCAGAATGAAGTCATGAATTCAAAAGCCTTGTTGAATTCATGTAATTCCTTTTATCCAAATAAGTACAAATGGAAATCTCAAAATGTAGTTCTCTAACCACCCAGGAGGAAATGCCCATTTCCAAGTTTGGAATATCGTTTTCATGTGGCCAAGCTTGTGATTCCTTTGAAGATTTTCCTAAAGGATAAGTGTGGTCATTCCATCATCCCTAATACATTAATTGTGTAGATAATGCTGAAATTTCTAGGCTACATGATTTTAAAACTTCTGTTTTATAAGACCAGATGGTTTCCTTCCACCATGGGGCATGGGCTGTGACTTTACTAACCTGGATCTTGCACATCCCACTGCTGGTGTCAGACTGTTCAGCCCACTGAGTGATCCCAAGGGCTAAATGCTTTTACAGCAGTGATAAGATGTCAGTTTTTCAGTGCAGGGCATCCATGAATGACATCGTGCAGAAAAATGTATCCTCATTTTTATCACCAGAGATGCCTGAATATCTAAAAATTATCTTGAGTAAATAAGAAATGTTCACCTTTTTTTTTTTTTGTGGCTTCTGGATTTATTCAATGTTAATAGCTTAACAAATAGGTAATTAGTAGAAGTCTAAACCAGTAAATTTTTTAACATAGTATTGATGGAAATGCAATTTTAAATTCACTTATGCTGACAATCACAGGAAAAGAAGACAATATTTAGTTTTTCCTAACTGGGGCTCAGTGAAATCAGCTGCAAATCTTTAGGCAGAACTAATGAGATCAAATCTTGGATCTGCAGTAGGATCACATTTGTTAATGTTTGTATAGACCAAAGTTTCTTAAAAGGATACAGAAAATGGTTTTGAATAAAGGCTCTTAAAAATCTCATAACTCACAAACTGAATTAGCCAGGCCCTCTAAAAAAAATTATTTGCGGTGAATTGTTTGCCTAAACATAATCCTCCTTCTCATTCTCCTCCTCCTTCTCCTCCAGCAGTATTTTTAAAGTGAACAACCACAGATTTCTTGAGTTTTCATCTCCAGAGGTTTGAAAAAGAAGTTCACAGAAATAAGCGCTTTTTTCTCCTCTTAATTTTGTACATTACTGTGAATTCCAATATAATAAATTGTGATGGAAGCGGGCTCATCAGGCAGAGCATCTGTCACTTCTGTTCCCTGGATTTGGAACCACTGGCTGTTTCCCTTGAAAGGGTCACTCGTGTGAACTTTCCAGGGAGTGGAAAGTCTTGTGGGCAGACTTATTGTGCTGGCCACAAAGCAAATTGTAAAGAACTAAGAAGGATTTTCCCAAGGCTAGCTATCAGCACATAGCTTATGGAACACAAAAACTATGGGACAATCAAAAACTAAAATGGAACATTTTAAATATGATTTTTTTTCAAAACTATATGACCATATGTCAAATATGAAATATGTTAAACTTTTCAATGGGTATGTGAAAAGCTACAAACTCTCATTTAGAGAGCTGCCTTCCAGTGACACATTTCTTGAAATCAATGTAGATGCAGAGAGGCTGTCATACCATTTCCCCTTTATATTCTTTGAAAACCTTTGGTTTGGATAAACTATGTGTAGAATTTCAGAAATCACGTAGCAAGACAATGAAATGCAATATATAACATCATCACATGCAATCAGCACCATGATAATGGCCTTTTATATTGCTGAAATAGCATCACTGCTTTGTGTTTACTGAGCAGGTATCAAAAGCAAACCTTAGAAATACAGTGCAGCATATCTCATGTGTAAGGTAAGACCTCACAAATGATAGGGAGTGAAAAACTGCACTTTTCCACGTCTGCCTACCAACATCTCAGAGCAGCTGCTGAGATAAAGCAAGCAGGAGAAAACCACATCCATAACATCAGCGTGTGCTTTGCAGATCTGGATGTGAGACTTTCTCTGTGTTTCATCCTGCAGATGCACAGCCAGTCCGAGTGCTCAGCTGGAAGTGGGAAAGCTCTCTGTTGCAAACAGATGCCTTGAAATGACCCCCACATTGTCCATGCTCGGGAGCTCTCTGCAAAGATCATATACTGCACATAAGGCTGTTTTCCCCCAAAACAGACATGCTTACTTCCTCCTATTTTCAAAAGATGCTAAGAAACATGCTCAGGCATTAATACCAGTTTGACTTTTTGGAGAATTGATGAATTCACTGCTTTGGTGCAATTGCTAAACACAATTTTCTTCATACCATTTACATTTTTTCTTGCCCCTATGTGACTCTGGTGTGGTGTCAGACTCATTAGGCTCAGAATGGAAATATAAGGTGGTGATACCGTTGTTGGTGATGACAAAACTCCTGTGCACTTTGAAGGTGGCAAATGGGTTGATTTTATTTTCATTAGCAACATTTGTTAGGGCAATCATCATTTGGGATTGCTGACAGCATTGTCTGAAGTCAGTCCTTTGGGCCCCAGTCTGGGTCTCCTACTTTGCAATGTCTGGCAAGACCTAATCACTTGTGCAACAATATTTAGACACCCTAGATTTCCCCATTAAATGGAGATAATTGTTACTTTTCAGGGCAGGCAGTGCTCAAGCACCCAGAAAACAGCTGCTGGCTGATACCCTCTGTGTGTGCAGTGATTTGCATGTTCACAACAGTCCCGGGCAGCCCTGCACCCGGTGCTACTCCAGTCGGAGCGACAGCCCTGCTTGAGGAGGTGTGGCTTTTGATTTAGCTGCACGGACAGAAATGGTAAGTTACTGACTGAAGCTGCTGCTACCCAGATTCCTCTCCAAGTTGTTCTCTGGACTGCTGACTGCAAACACCCATGCACAAAGCATGGCTTGGTGGTCACCCTTCTTCCCAAGCTCATCAATTTTTTCCCTGTAAAATTTTGCTCACATGTGAGGCTGTTTTAACATTTTAACTGTTTTAACATTTTTCACTCCTTCGTGGAAACCAGGTAAATGTCATATGCCAGCTACACTCAGAGGTGACATCTCCTCCTATGGAACTTCCCTGTCATGGCAAGCGCTGGGCAGCAGAACGAACCCACAGCCACCGGAGGCAGCAAAATGCCCCAAAACTGTCTCTGGGGCTGTTTCCTACTAAACTGAAAGCTCCTCTTGCTGCTTCACAGCATGGCTCTCCAGGTGTGAACAACCTGGCACGTTAACGCAAGCTGGCAAAAAGTGAGGTCTGATGCAAGCGCGACACACCGCTGCTTCTCCGTGGGGTATGCCAGAACAGTCAGGTGGGAATTTAGACTTAAACTTAGCTTTCACTAGTTTTCAATGACTTATGGTGATTTTAACGACAATTTGTTCGATTTGAACTTATAATTTCCTGGGTGTTCATTTTGAGAAGCATGAGAATCACTCTTCTGAGGAAGATGGAACACATGTTTTTATAAATGGCACTTGAGGATGGCGCATGACAGCCACTTTTCCTCCCTCCTGCATCAGCTTCCCTCTGTGGTCTCAATGATGGCAACTTAATGCTTGTTAAAATATTTTTTCCTGGATCGTTCCAAATGTTGTTTCCCAGGGGAAGAAATACTAAAATAAATAGAAAATGCATTTTTAAAAAAACAAACAACATTTTCAGGCAAACAAACACTAAAATCTGCCACATTCGATTACACAGACAATGGAAATGATACAAAAGTTTAAACTTAATTTTAAGCAAAAAAGTAGTCCTGTAGAAGGGCTGTAAGCTGTAAAACAACAGGGTATTTCACACTGTAGCCAGTCCAGGTCCAAGTGGAATTATTTGCAAGGGGTATGAAATGCCTCTGCAGCTAGAATGAGAGTTTTTTTATCACAGCAGAATCCAGGCAATAGTCCTCCATCATTAAGTTTTTCTAAATTCTCACAAACAATTTCACTGCGAGTACAACACAACCTTGAGAGCAGTCCTGGAAGAAATCCGAATGTCCAGTTCTCAAAACAAGATTTCAACATGCGTCACTTCCCTCCTTGGATTATTTTGGCCAAGGGTGACAGGATCAACCAGAACTCCAGGTTACAGTTCATTAGTCCATGACAGCTAGATTATCACTGTCTGCAAGTGGGGCAGTTCTGGCCATACACATTAGGATCTTTTAAACATTTCCAAGGGTACTTATCTCAATGCAATTTTTTGTGCCTCTAAACAGGAATAGAAGCAGTTAGACCTGAGCTGTAGGTGTAATCTACTAGTTAGGAAACTGAAATTTTATAAATTATAAATTCTGCCTCCAATGTGAAATTTCAGATGTGCAAAAGAAGATTCTTTCAAGTCCGGCCTCAGAAATTCACTTTCAGATAGACCTGAACTATTTCATACAATTTTGCTTGGTTTTGTGCTAGGCTAGGGAATCAGAAAAAAAAAGTGCTTTAAAATCATCCTGAATTAGTGAAACAAATTATCAGGAGTTATCAAGAGCATGGGTGACTGGTCACTGGGAATGTTTTACTCTAAGAAATGGTGAGTACTCCATTGATGTCATCAGATCAAGGCTGGACATCTTTCTGGAAGGTTTTCTGTCAGATGAGAAGTTACTGAGCTCAGCTTGTGATTATTTCTACATCTGAATTTGGAATGGTTGACAAGGAACCTGAAAATGTGATGATGATATGTGAAAGCAGTTTAGTGGGGTTCCTTTTTTCATCTCCCAGTGTAATAGTATGATTCTGGGCCGGAGAATGAATTGAGTGTTGCCTGAAGTGTGGCTGAGTCAGTACAGCTCTCCACTTGCTCTCAGCACTGCATTGACTCAGTAGTGCTGACAGCAGTAAAAAACTCGTTTATTGATTGTCAATGAAGTATCATTTGAAAATGCAGTCTTCAAACAGAAGAGTAAAAAGATGATTCTACATCATCATCAGTCTGGCTATCACCATGTGTAGCTGCACCGAGCTGATCCAATTGTCTCTTCTGTTGTTGTTAAAGAGGTTTTATTTTTAAGGAAAACTATTGCCATCTAAGAAGAACTAAATAGCATCCTGGAAAAGAAGATGTTGACTCAGATAAGGAAAAGACTGCTGGAAGCATCAGGGAAAGTAAATTCTGTCTTTTATTTAACTCTTTCATCCACATTCCCCTGGGAAATATGTGAAGATGAGAAGAAGAATACGAGCAATATACAGAAAATTACAAAAAAGTGAAAAGAGAAACAGAAGTGTTTTGTGTACCTTGAAATGTAGGAAGAAATAAATTTTTTACCCCCCATTATCCCCAGGCATTACTCTGCAAAAACAATACAAAAACATTTCAGCATGTGCTAGCAATGACTGTGTAGGACTTACCCCCCCACTGAAAGCCAAAGCAATGTCTGGCACTCAGATAAGACACAACAAGTCCTAATTTGAAGGCAGCCTTTTACAAAGGATGAATTCTACTGTTGAAATAGATTCGGTGTCCCTATCTGAGACAGACACTGTAGTGTCATCTTAGCAGCAGTGTTATGTCTGAAGATGCTCTTTCCTAGTTTTGGGTGCATGTCTCCCTGGTGCATATCACCAGGTTTGTCGTGGGGCCCACTGGGCTAGGTACAGTGCAAACTATACCAACAAGGCAAAGCTTTGCTTGCAGGGTTTTAATGGCCTTTACATTTACACAGTTTTAAATATGCAGACAGCTTGGAAGAATGGCATTTGCTCTTAGTGTCATTTTCTGTAACAGCAGGGCAAGTCAGTATTCAATGACAGAATAAAAAGCTGCAGAGTTAGACAATGGGCAACACATGGACTTTGTTTTAGTTGGTATAACTCCAAAACTTTATTCCAGAAGTTTCTGACTTCTTCCAGTCTTAGTGGTTCATGCTGACAAATGTACTTGGCACAGGGTTAAGAGATGTGATTTAGAGTCACACCTCTGTTACCAGGTCTCCAAGCACATCAGCTCTCATAGGTGGACTCATTTCTTCATTTCCCTGATGCAGACAGGCTATAAGAGCAAGATGGAACCCTGGGTTTAGCTCCACTGAAAGAAGTGACCCAGACTTTTGTGGTCAAAAGCACAGAAGCTGCATGGGCTGTCTGACTTCAGGCAGAGGAACTCACCACATGCACCAGAAGCATTCAGAACAGTACACAACTATCACAACAAGCCAGGTTTCCAGGGGAGATTTAATGGATCTGTTGATTCTCAGGAGGTCTCAGCCTAGTCCTTCTTCACTGCTTCGTAGCACATTGTGACAGCCCACAGGACTGCCCATGCTTCTCAAATTGTGTGTTTTGTCCATGGTCTTTGCAAATTCTGCCATCACCCCTGCCCAGAAGAGCATTACCAGTTAGGTGATTGCCTAAAGGCAGCGGCAGGGTTTGTCTTGTCTTCCATTTATTGCTGCTGTGATTCTACACACTCAAAGGGGCGTTTGTGGATGAACTGGACATGCACAGACCATGTTAATTCATGGGGATTTGGGGAGTTTGTATGTCTGAATGGAGTCAGAAAACTCAAAATCTGGGGTCCAGTCATCATTTCATGGATGGAAAATACATTTTAGATTTCAAGTGTAATCTACTACTCTAATGTAGCTTTCAGAACCATGTTAACATAAAGCCCATGTGTATGTACTGCTAGGGTAACATTCTTTACACAGCATTTATGACTGTGCCTATATTTTAGAGCATGATGGGAAATTATTGACTGCCTCCAGTTCTCATTTCCATCGCTGGGAATGTGTGTGGAGATCCCAGTGCATTCAAAGGACACTGCATGAGATCCCAACACACTCAATGGATGTTGCATGAGAGCTACACAATGGAGCCACCTCACAAAACAAGGCCAGGGTGCTGCTTCATCTTAGTCCTCTCCTGAACTAATTTTTCTCTTTTTTTTAATGTTTCTCCTCCCACAGCTTTGCCCTCTTTTCCTTCTGAACTCTTACAGATACTTAAACATTGCCTTTGGTACTGAAACTGTGCCCATATCTTATGTGAAAAAGAAGGGGAACCCTCTGAAGGAATAACCTAATTGTAGCACCAGATAAATTAGAAATGCTCACTGCTGTCATTTAGCAAAGCCATGTGCAGACAGCGAATTTTCACAGCTATTAAAAAAAATGTGCTATTCAGTGCAACCTTGCCATCTGGCTCCTAGTGCTGGATTCCACTACAGTGTGCTTCTCGAGATTACACTCATCTGCCAACCTCCCCCTCGCCTCCCAAAGCACTTAGGAAAAACTCTTCTGGGAACACAAAGTGAATTATTTTATTCCAATCACCATGCAGCTAACTATACATGGTAATTAAACAAGGAGACATTCTCCTTCTGCCATTGGAGGCAAAGATTTTCTTGGTAGTCATAAATAATGAGTGCTCATTGGGAAAATGAAAAGATGTTTACTGAATAAACTGGTATATGTTATCATGCTGATGGCCAGGCAAAGATAATCAAGTATAAAACAGAAAACAAAGGTAAAATATTCAAAGCTGAGGCTTCTTATGCCACCTTTATAAGATGCAGTTGTTCCAGATGATCACAAGCATCTTTAAGCACAGGAGAGAGAGAGAACATTTACCTCTGATTTAAACAGCTATGAAGCCAGCACATTGCACTGGGAATGACTGTGCTTTGAGGGAGACCTCACCTCCTAGGGACAATGGAGTAGCTTTAATAATCCCAGCGGCCACAGTAAACAGTGACTTCAGTATAAAAGTTTGCAGGATGAAGCCCTAAGAAGGGGCAAGGTGGGGAGCTTTCCTGTGCAGCTCCCGTTGTGTGTCTGGGAAATACCAGCATTCAGGCAGGGGAAAGTGCTCTTGCTTGTACCAAGCGCCGCTGACTTCAGCTGTGGGAGACCTGCAGAGTGCAAACCTCCCCAGGGGCACCCACTCACTTGGCAGCTGCCCTCTCCTGTCTGCAGTCCCAGATGACTCATGCTCTCCTCACGCCCTCTCTGCTGCCTCCTCGATACTCCCTCCAGGCTCCAGACAGTTTGCTGAGCTAGAAATTCCCAACAACACACCATGGTTCATGGAGTTCTGACCCCAAAACTGAAATTCCCAGATGGCTCAAGCTCTTCTTTTTTCTGACCTGAAGGTTTAGCTCCCTGATGACTCAAATGCACCCAGTCTTTTTTTTAGCATGCATTTGAAAAGCTTTGATGATTTTCATTCACCTGCAGCTCCTGTCTCAATATCAGGACTGCCAGCTGTAACTGACAAAAAACAGCATAATTCACATGCTCCTAGTTCTGTTTCACTCTGTAGTCATGATGCTTACTTGAAGAATAGAATTACCTTTTAATTTAGTGTTTTGGAGCCTTAGAATAAACCAAAGCTATGCTTCCAGGACCTTTAAAACCCAAACAAGCCCCAAATCAAAGAAACCAAAGATTTTGAAAAATTCCCAGTACTCCTGGAGCTTAGTATTTGGTTAACCATTCAGTTAACAGGAAATTTGAAATTTCTCCTTAGTTCAGCTGCTTCCCCTTCAAGCTTAAAACTACATCATGATTTGGGATTGCAGCTTGAATCTGAAATTTTATGACTCCCCGCTGCTTTCTTGGTGGTCTTCCAAAGTTTTCTGGACCTAAAATTTCTTATGTACAGCTCCTAATGGAGGAATTCCTCACTGAGTCCTAAACTCTTGCTCGGATTCTCAGTTGTCTCCAGCTTCTGCTCTCGAGACTGAATTTATCTTATTTCACAAACTGAGGTCTCTACTGGCTCCTGCTCATTGGTTGATTTTCCTCAATAGCTGACACTCCCCCATGGTTTTGTACTCTACTTCCCAATCTGCCAAGTAATATATAGCATGTTATTCATAACTCCATAAATGCGTTTTGATAGACCAGTTCATTCAGTATCTTTGGTCCTGCTGATGTCACAGATCTGGTAGTTTGTGAGGCAAAGAGTCTTCCACTTGCCAAAACTTCAAAGTTTAATGATTAAAAATGGATTAGGAGAACTATATATCCCTGAATTATTTTTAAACTCCCCCTTTTCTGGAGGATATAAAGTTTTATGAATTTGTACCAGCTGTAATTTTGGTCTCTGGTGAAATGAACTGCCAGAGTGTGTCCATCTTAACTTGGTGTGCTTCTAAGCTCATTTTCAACATCAGACTCAACCACCTTTAGCATTCTGAGTCCTCAAGATTATGCTGCGAAACCACCAACTTTCAAAGTCTGCAGAAGAGAAAGCTCAAGCCTGCTTGGTGTATTAGGGCTGGATTTCCCCCTTTTTCAAACAACTTAGCTCCACCAGGCTTTACAGATTTGTCCTCCAGCCCATGGGCTGACCTCAACAACTACCAAGCCCAGCAAAATGCAGTGATGTGGAGTGGACCCAGGCTACAGGCAGCAACAAGAACAAAAAGCAAGGGGTATTACTGGCTCTGGCTCCTGCTGAAGTCTACCCTCACCACTTGTACAGCTGACACTTTTCAGTGTCCCTCAGCTAGCTGTCAGCATCACTCTCTCTGTGATACCCCTGCCTACATGACTATGTTGGGGTAGAGCAGGAACTGAGAGCAGAGACTAAACTGCTGATAGTCCAAACTTGGCCCTAGTCTGGTGCCCTATGATTCACTCCCACACTATTGTTGCCTATTAATAATATGCTTTTTCCAAGACACAGAATATGAATTACTCATAGATAAGACACTTGAAATAAAGTCTTGTCAGCACTGTATATTTAGAACGTGACTGTAGGACAAATCCAGGTCAGCCTTCCATTCAACATAGAGTTAACACCTGAAAGGATTTGCTTGCTGCAGGGGACAGTACCCAGGAGTACTCACTGTCTTTCCCTCTTGCCATACACTGACTATCTGCACCCATGGCTGCAGCTTCATATAAAATTCCACAGCATGGAGAACAAAGCAGACAGGTGAGATACCAACACTTTTGATGTTCTCATTCTGACCATGAACAGTGAGTTTCTTGCAGTAAGCCAGGAGTTTCAGAAGGTTACTGATGCTTTCCTGAACTTCTGCTCACCTCTCTTCCTTCCTCCATTGCTCTCATATGCTTTCCCTCCTCCTCTAGAAGGACAGAGAGGGAAACAGGACTTCTGTATCTTCAGCACCAAATGTCTACTGAACTGATTTTCCCCAAAGCTTTTGTATGGGTTGACTTTCAAAAGCAGTATCTAAAGGATTGTTTTTTCTTTTCAGAGGACTCTAGAATTTCTATCAGAATCCTTGTCAGGGATCACAGCTCTGTTTTCATCTCAACGTGGAGAAATTTTCAAATTAACTTCTTATCTACTAACTTTTGAATCATGCCAAGCTGCATCCAGGATTAAACTGAATTTCTGAAGAGTCTCAGATCTGCATAAAGTCTGTGCATCAAGGCAAAGCGTTTGTGAGCAAATGTAGTGCCCATACTGGTAGATCTTCTGGGCTGATGGTGCATTGACATTATGGTGGAGATGTGAAAAAATCAGCTGGCCCTCTAGATTGCAACTGGGGACAAATTTCAAGTCAAGATAGTAAAGTATTAATGCCATTTATATATAAATGCAGAAAGTAAGTACCATGAAAGGGGAACACCTATTTAGAGTAAGCAGTAATGCTACTCCCTATGGCTTTCCCCGCAGTAGGACCAGACCCTGAGTATTTCAGACTAGGCCAGCATGATAGGGTCGACTTCAGAGTCATTGCTAAGTCCAGATGTGCTGAGTGCTTGAGCCTCAGCTGAACCTCCAGGTATGAAGTGTGTCCTGCTTCTCCTCACTTCCCAGGCTGCCTATCCATCTCTGTGTATGGTTGATTTTGCCCACAGAAAGCCCATCAGCAGCAACCAACAGCTCTCTGCTCCCAACTTCTGGCCCTTCAGCATCCTATTTCTTTCCTTTAGCATGAGCAATGGTGACTGACCATGACCTCACTAAGTCTTTGTACCCTGAATAAACATATGGCTTCCAGGCTAGCCAATGCAGCCTGCTGTCTTGTGGCACTGGGGACAACTCACCACTCTGCTGCTTCAGACCCAGGTGTAAATCCTGCTGACCCATCCCATGTTGCAAAAACTAATGTTAAAAGGCTTTTTTTTCAAGCATCCCTTCACAAAGAGTCAAGGCAGATGGTGTTCTGCTCAGCAAAGAACATTACATCCACAGCACTGCATAGTTCCCCTTTGTACATGACGAGAGATTGACAGGCTTTTGACATTATGGATTGTTATTGTGACAACACCTAAAAATGACAGCTTGGTTTGTATCCCAGAGAATTTACAAACATTAATTGCATGACCATACAAGAATCATGTACTGTATTTACCAGAAAATGTGAAGAATCCTTCTAAGATCAACATGCTGTGAGTAACAGATTCCTTCAGAAACAGCCACAGAGTGTAATAAGAGGAGTGTTTCTAACAGAAATGCAATCCCTGGCAATTGTGTCATAGAAAGTAATGAAGCAAGGCTGGGAAACTGTCTATTTATGAGTGGAGTGTCTTTCCTGTGACAGTGGGAACACTGCAACTTAAAAATAAAAACTACATACAGAAACACCTTGCTGGAATGTATTTTAATTTAACTTGAACTAAGTTGGGAATTCATTCCTGCTGCTTCTTTGATGTGGCAATAGGCAAGTGAAAGAATGTTCATAGTTTATACATTTATCTCTGGGAGAGGCAACCCTGAATTCCTTGTGAAAATAGTCTATTTTTGCAGTGGGAAATCCTTTTTCTCCAAGCGACTATTAAATTTTCTTTGCCTGGATTTTCCGTCCATCTCATGTGCAGAAAGATCCAACGTCCATATAGATTAGAGGGACTTTCACCTACCCCTGGCCAGTTACATGTATGCACATGCAATGCCAGCTCCAGACGTCGAGCTTGAGTGCTTTGGAAAGAAAGGAGATACAAACCTAGTGCTTGTGAACTGACAGGGAATGGACAGCCAGGGCAATCCCAAGAAGTAAGCCATACTAGGCACACGGATTTGTCCTAAGCAGGCATGAGCTGCTTCTATGACAGAATTATTGCTGGAGTCCTTATTTGGGAAATTAAGACCTTGAGCTGCAAAAGTATTGAGCCACCCACCTGCCTCTTCAGTACCATGGGCAACACCTTGGCACCTCAACAGACTTTGTTGCATCCGAGCTGCTGTCAAACCCTGCAAGTCTCTGGATCCTTTAGATGCCTTGATGGCCCTTGTGTTCCTCATCTTGCTCCTTTTCAGGTGACACAAGAGCACCTTCCTGCAAAAGACATCCTACAAAAAACTCTAAGAAATGGGTGGTGATTTCTGTATTCTCAGCCAGTGCATCCAGTCACATTAGCCATCCTCCCCCTTTCATTTCTGCTACACAGGGCAGAAAACAGGGCTGTCCTATGCAAGCAGCTGACCAGGCTCAGAATACAGAGGATTTCTGCCTTGGGAATTCAAGATGGGGGAAGAACCATCTCTGACTAAGTAAACCACATCACGCACTCCCATCCCACTTCTTGCTTCATTTTACTCTTTGCTTAGGCAAACACTCGAGTCTGTTCCAAAAACTCTTTATTGCATGTGTGTGTGTGTGTGTGTCTCCTTTTTTACACAGAGACACCAAGCACTGGCTCATGACTCAAGTGTAAACAGGTCAGACACTGTAGTGTCCCCAAATCTGCACGACTTTTCTTTGTTTTCATGTCATCCAAGGCACACACCTTATGTTTCACACCTGATGTGACTTTAAATAGTGGTGATCAGCTTTTCCATATCCAGTGGCAGGGGTTTTCAATGGTTACCTGTCCAGACCTCCACCCCACCAACAGTACAATAGCCTGCCTATGTACATGCAACATATTTTGGAAACACAGGCCTTACCCAGAGCACATGGCTCTGAGGAGCCCCCAAGCAAAGGTGGCATGAACAAGCTGCTCCTGTCTTTCCCAAAATTTCCTGGGGGGCTGAGTGAGGAGCAAGTGTGTGTGAACAGTCTGTGTTCACTCAGAAAGCCTTTATTACATGCCCAGGTGTGACTGATACTCACCTGGAAAGATGATCAGATGATGTGGTCCTTCACAGCAATGACCCAAATGCTGTGACTTGCAGTAGACCACCCGAGCCCCTTGGGCAGCAGGCACAAGAATCAGTTTTAGCACTTGCTCTCAGCTGTCAGTGCTACTTCAAATTACCCAGATAACCTGGATTACTTCAGATTCTGGTTTAGGCAGACCTTGGACTTCTGTCCTGAGACAGGAAATAAGGTAATTTCAGATTTTACAACACAAAATCAATTTAAACCTGTATTCTGAGAGAAGTAAAGAGACACTTTGTTCAATGTCATCCTTTTCCATGTAAACCCCTCCCTCCAACCCAGCTGCTCCAATACTCTTTTTCTCTGAAAATATCATACAGAGTGAGGGAATTTCAGGTTTTGGCTCAGTGGATTCTCAATGACCTCCAGCTGCTGCCTGGTGTTTTGGTGAGAGGTGGGAGGTTTTAGGGTGCTAATTGCTGGTCCTGCATTGGCGCTCTGCCCCGGGCTTCCACGGGGGAGCCCTCGGGCTCTGATACAGCCCAGGGGACAGAATGACAGGGGATGGCAGTTACAAACCTGTAGTTTCATCAAAGCTAGAACAGAAAAAAACCCCGAAAACCAAACAACAGGATAAATTCTAGCCTTCCCTCTTCAAGTCCTCGCTGACACCAATAAATTATTAACCTCGGTGATTAAATTAACATTTAGAAGAGCGCACTAAAGCACGGACGGGCTAGTTGCCGGCGTACCGTTTCCTCACTGCACATCCCCTCCTTCCTCCGGGATTCCTCATTACCCATCCCCTCCTTCCCCCGGGTTTCCTCATTGCACATCCCCTCCTTCCCCCGGGTTTCCTCATTACCCATCCCCTCCTTCCCCCGGGTTTCCTCACTGCACATCCCCTCCTTCCCCCGGGTTTCCTCACTGCACATCCCCTCTTCTCCCCGGTTTCCTCACTGCACATCCCCTCTTCTCCCGGGTTTCCTCATGGCACATCCCCTCTTCTCCCGGGTTTCCTCATGGCACATCCCCTCCTCCTCCCGGGTTTCCTCATTGCACATCTCCTCTTCTCCCGGGTTTCCTCGTTGCACATCCCCTCCTTCCCCCGGGTTTCCTCATTACCCATCCCCTCCTTCCCCCGGGTTTCCTCGTTGCACATCCCCTCCTTCCCCCGGGTTTCCTCACTGCACATCCCCTCTTCTCCCCGGTTTCCTCACTGCACATCCCCTCTTCTCCCGGGTTTCCTCATGGCACATCCCCTCCTTCTCCCGGGTTTCCTCATGGCACATCCCCTCCTTCTCCCGGGTTTCCTCGTTGCACATCCCCTCCTTCCCGCGGTGCCAGCCCCGCGCAGCGCTCCCGGCGGGCGGGGAAGCCGTGTCGGGGCTGAGCCTGCTCCGAGCGCCCTCGTGTGCCGGCCTCGCCCCGCCGCGCCCCCGCACCTCCGGCCCCCGCCCTTTGGGGTGCCCTCCCGAGTCCCAGCCAGGTCTCCCGCTGGGCGGCATTGGCATCAAAGTCCTTTTCCCTGCGAGAAGGGACATTAGCAGCTCGCCCACCCCATCTCGGTTGATTTGTGTCGGGGAAAGGAAAATAGAATTGATATAAGATAAAGGCAAAATAAAGCAGTAATAAAGCCAGCCCTCCCTTCAGGATGAAAGAAGAAACCAAATAACATCTCTTTCTGCTTGAAAACTCCTCTCCTGGTGCTGTGAAGGTGGGCTTAAAAGATTCATTTAGTTAGAGTAAAATTCAGTTTCATTCACACCTCCATCCCAGCCTTATCAGTGCCCACGGATTTATTTGCAGTAGGCTGTGACTATTTTTCTTACGTATGTTTGAATTTTTTCACCTTGAAGAAGGTTTCTTCCATTGAGCATAGACCTGCCAACACACCCGTCTGGCAGAAAAAGGTATGAATTTTTTGTTCTTATTAGCGGCTTTCATATTAAAATCACAGCAAAGCAAACACAAACCCCAGATATGAAATATAAATAACAAACAATGCCCAGATTGGAAACTTTCTAGAGATTACATTAGACCCTGGCAGGGCCCCTGACTCTGTCAAAGAAGTGTTATCTTGAGATTGTCAATGCATGCTTCAGGGTAAGAGTGACTTTGTCCCCAGAGACCCAAGGGAACATAACAAGTGACATCAGTCATATTTTGGAGACTGCAGAGACTAGTGTCACTAAATGTCAACTAAATCTCTGTACATGGCTCTCTTCAAAGAGTCATTCCTGGAGTGCTGAAAGGTGAGAGGGGCTAACTAAGCCAATTAAAGAAACATTTACTAAGTACGGGAAGGACACGATGATGTACAGACCAGGTACATACCTATTTTGTTTTCCTTCAGTTTCCATCAAGACCAAAGTGGGTGGGAAAAAATGCCCCTTTACCAGAGTTAGGACATTAGCTGACGAAAGGCAGGAGGCTTATGCCAAAGCAATGGCCATTTCTTTTACCCCTAGAGCTGATGTTCTGTTTGTTCCACCTCAGCATTCCTCAGGAGCCAGAGACAACACACCAGTCTGCCTGAACACAAAAATAAAGCACCAGACAGGCTTCTTTGGGAAAAGCAATGTTACATGTGAAAGAGGAATTGCAACTGGACTTTACAGGAATGCTAGCAGTCATGCCATCAGGTCACATCCTGATCCCACTAGCTTAATTGTAAATAAAGAGCAGTCCTGGGGATACGCCAGCTGTGGCAGCTCCTTATTAGGCCCTTTATTCGTAAGTCTGATCTCTTCAGAAAAAATTAAGTGGAGAGACATTTTATGGTATTGAAAACAAACTTTTGTATTTTCTTGGTGAAACCAGTGTTTTTCCTTTTGCAGAAACTGACTCATGTAAAAAGTATCCACAAAGGAGCCATGCAAATATACTCAGGGATACAAATAGACTGGGCTTTGTCAATCGGTCCCCTGTCACTTTACAGACAGGACACAGTTCTGCTTTGGAGCAAAGCAGTGGCATACTTTTGAGCACCACGCAGGGATGGAGGCAGAGGCATTCTTACAGGTCTTGCTGAAGCAGTTAATGAAACAAGCCCTGATCCTCTGCCCCTGCACTGGGGGTTACCATTTCCACATCAGGGTCTGGTTGGGCAAAGGGACAGGACATCTGGAGAAACCCCCAGCTCGGCTCAGTTAACCTAAAGTGACTTTGCTGACTTTGCACTGAAGCTGATTAACACCAAGTCTGTTCGCTTGGCTCAGCTGAGGGCATGGCAACCTCCCACCCAAAGGCAATGGCAAAAAGGAGATAGACAGTAATATCTAAGTTCAGGAAAGCCCCTTTTTGAAAAAAATCATGTATCTGAGCTTTAAGGGAAGAATTTGCGCACGGCATCCTTATCTGGGATCTGAGTTCAAGGCTGTTTTATCTCGGGTGTTGGTTCAGTTGGGTGTGGAGATAAGTCCAAGCTGTGAAGTTTGAATCCAGACCAAATTTCTCCATGATTTGAAAGTGTTTGGTTCCATCGTTTTGGAAAGGGCCTGTCACTAGGCCTTTTAAGCTTAGCAGCAGCTACAGACATACTAAAAAGAGAAATACACATTAGGAAGTCACTGTAGCTGCATGCGGCTGAACCCCCAACGCTTTACAGAGTCACTAATTTATAAAGAAAGAAGGAATAATAAAGCATAAACAATAACTGAAACACATCCAACATTTCAATCAGCACAGTGCACCTACTGTGTAGCCACTATAAATACATTCTGCTAACACAGGAAGTTTGGGGCAAGAACAAAAGCAAAGGCAATTAGCTGTACTTGTTGCAACTACAAGACATTCAACAAAATATTTCTTGATCTTCGAAAGCATATAATTAAAAAAGATGATCTCTTTCAAAACTGTTTGTTTAGTATAATGAGTGTGACTATCTATCTATCTATGTATCTATCTATCTGTCTATCTAACCCTGTGGCAACACCACTCCACATCATTGAGGTATAAACTACAGACTATAGGCAACTTCAGGCAACCCAAGAGACAACAGAACTGGGGTAGAAAGCTGAAAATACGGAGAGAGATGAAAGTCAGAGCCAGCCTTGTTTAGTCAGTACACACTGAGGAAATAAAAGATAGGCCTGATATTTGGAGTCATCGTTTCAAAGAGCCCCTTCCTACCTGGGCCTGTGTAGTGGGAACCTTTTGGGTCAGCAGCATGGATATTCTTTGGGGACATTCATAGAAAATTTGGCTTCTTGTGATAAACAGCTGAGAAGTTTAGCCCCAAAGATACAAATGTTAAGCAAGGGCAAAAAAAATTTTAAACATAGAGTTTGTTCCTGAGCCTGGTGAATTCCGTGGAAGACTTTATCAACATTGTCTGGTTTTTGTTCAGGCTTAGCGTCATTATTACAATTACTGGCAAGAATGTGATACCACAAAGCAAGGTTTTTCAGGAGGACAAGTGCTGCAAATCTTTTTCCTGCATCTCAGCCTTGATTCTTCTTTTAGGGATAACTTTGCTATGCAGTCATCTTGTTTCTCTTGATTGACAAAAAAGTGTAATACTCCATATTACACTCTTTATTATGTTCATTTTACACATAGATTGGTATCATCCAAACTTGGTAGGCAAGTGTTTGGCTTCATTTTAAGAAATGTTAAAGTGCTAAAATGCAGCTGAAACTGAAAGTATCCAGGCTGGTTATTTTTTGATACTTCAACTGTGGGTCAGAACGTGAATATGAATTGTGGTGAAATAGAAAAATGGAAATCTTAGGAGAGGAATACAGTAGCAAACCCAGCTAATTTCCAGTACTACAATCTTCCCAGGACCATAATATTTCAGTGTCTCATGAGCTTTAAATCATTTATCCTCTCAATATTTCTAGGAGGTAGGTGAATAAGAGATGTCTAGGTGTCATTCTTTGCCCAGGATGTTTGTGGTTGAACCCTGGTCTCCAAAGCCCTCAAGCAAGGCTCTCATTGTAGACTGTGCAGTGAGGACCCTGGAATAAGTGAAGGCTGCATCTCACTGCTTATTTTTACTTTAGGTTAAAGCCAGGGGAGAGAGAGCTTGCAGAGTAGCTGTACTTGGACACGACCAAGGCCAGAAGGGCAGGAATTATGGAAAAAGAACTATTAGAAAGCTTAGAGAAAACCTAGCACACATATGAAATATTTTTCTTTCTATTTTCCTTGTCTGCATTTGAGGCAGAGTTGAGTGTTTCATTCCTCTATGCATGGAGCTCTCCTCATGCTGTGCTTTCCTCCACAATGATTTACAAACTGCTCTCCTCTACTTCATTCTCCTTTGTGGGGAGATTGCCAGTCCTGTCAGCATTATCCTCTGACACTTTGGTCCAGAAATATTTCAGGATCAGACATGCTTTCCATGCTTTTGCTGCCTATATTTCTGGAAGGTCCATCAACCAGGCAATGCTTTGCACTTGATGGTCTGATGCCAGTGCTGGGACAGGGATGAGTTAGCAGCCACTTAGTCTGCACAGTATAGTACCAACCTCACTCTACAAACAGTAGCAAACCTGAAAATCCAGGGAAACAGGAAGCCTCTTGAAGTGCAAACCATTCCCTTATTCAGACCTTCTGGCTGTAGCTGCTGATGGAAAGGAATTTGCAGCGGGAATTGCAGATCAACCTAAATCTCCAACTAAATATAGCCTTGCACTGGTGGGGGGGGAAGGAGGGGAAATATGGTGGGGAGGAGGAGAGCCAGGAGTACTCTTAATACACAAAACCTATGTTGAGAGTAGCTAGACATAATTAATGAATGATGAGTTTTAATGGTGGGGTTTATGTGTTTAAATTCTCTCTAAGTAAAGTTGAAACACGAGAGATTGTGTATCCAGAAGACGAGTTACATAGCTGTGCATGTTACAAAAAGAAAACACGTGTGAGTACCAAATATTACTCATTGAACAAAAATAAAGTGAATGAGTCATATAAAACAACTCTACAAACAAAAGTTGCAAAATGCCTGGGAAGACTTAACTAATTCAATTGCTAGGCATTATGTTCCACTCATGTGGTATTCCTCTAGCAGGCCTGAAAAACTAATGGGATGCCAAAGGGACCTTAGAGTGAACTGCAGAGGAAGAGCATGCAATGTAAGGGCTAAGCGTGCACGATCATGTCATCTTTTCCCCACAGAACATGAAACATCTGAACAATGTGGTTTCAGCTCTCTCATCTCTTAGACTTGCCTTGCAAGGAGATGTAGCCAAAATCATGGATTTCCTGCAGATCTTGGGCAGGAACAGGCTCCGGGGAAGACTGGAGAACATGGGATTTTCATTTTAGCTTGTGTCAAAAAAATCAGGAGCATAAAAACTGATTTCATTTCAGTAGAATAACAGAGTATAAATAATTCTGCAAAGATGTGATTTAATGGCTGATGTTCATCCTGACAGGGCTCATCTCTGTCTAATCCTATGCATCATTTGAAGCTACTTCAAGTGTCAGTGCAGGGTTTGGAGAGTGGTCAGGATCTGGTGAAGGTCTGAATCAAACTTGAACCCGGCATGGCACAGTTTCAGCACTGGAAGACCTCCAGGCTCCCAAAGTTTTTCACTGTCTCTCTTAAGGTATCTCCATGTATCTTCTCCTCTCTGGTGTGACCTCACCAACCCTCTAAAACTACTGTGTCCCCCTGGATTGCGGCAGACTCATTCTATGAGAGGTTTTACTGGAGCTGCTGGGTAGAGTGCTAAAGTCCAAAGAGTTTCTGAAATGCAAACCTTGCCTTGACATGTAAATAAGTGCTAAAAGGTACTTCCATCTCTACCATTTCCATGTCCATTTAGAAGAAGGGAAAGCTCCCTCAGAATCTTCATGAAGTCTAGGAGACCTGAAAGGTGAATTTTGAAGGTTTGAGCTAGGATGGGTGGGTTGAACTCAGAACTAGTGTGACTTGCACATCACTTCAGTGTTTCAGCTTGTCTTCTGCATGTCACACAAACATAAACCCTCACACCAGTGAGATACGTGGTGGGAATTACTGGAATTGACACTGTCTAAATTTGAAGTGTCAGAAACTGCAAGTCTAAAGTTCTACCTTACACAAGTAATTTTGCTGGCAATGTGATGCTCAGTGTCTGCTACTGCAGACTGCTTAATGTGAGGCTCAGCTTGATGCAGCAGTATGAAATATAGTAAAGGTGACAAAGTTACTCTGCCCTTGTTTATTGCCTGAATTCAGTTCCAGTGTTTATAAGACAAACAACAGTATTCCAAAAGCAGGGGGGAAAAAAGATGTTTAATTCAGTAGTGCATATGAATAATACTTGAAAAGACAAATAGTGTTTGGTTTAGTTAATATATTGCTCATTAGTGAACCACAATACAGACATTTTTTAAAAGACTGCAATCACCATGACAACCTGATAACATTTAGTCACATCATTTCCGAATATGATTATCCTCCTTAAAAACTTTTCTTTTTTATGAAAACAGAGGGCAGATTTCAAGTCTGTGGTCTGTTCTTAAGATAACCTGTAAGTTCCCCTTTTAAAAAGTACTGCAATTCAGTGGGAAATTGCAAGGAGAACTGAAAGAAAGATGGAACTGGAAGAGAGGGAATGCATATTAGAATTGTAATCCCAAGTTCAAGGAAAATCATGCTGTCCTACCCTGTAAAGTCCATACAGAGGGGGTGATTTGCATATATAATTTAGACTTAATATGTTTACTTTAATAGGGTCTTCATCACTGTGTCATGATCCCATGATGGAATGAAGGATCAGCACCAACTAGGCAGATGTCATTGCAGGACAAAAGGAGATGGAGACCAAGACCTTTGGGGACACTCATCCTTGCAGTGGCACAGCAGGGAAACCAGGTGCTAGTTCAGACCTGAAGGATTTTCTGGGCAGGACTGTATGGTCTTCAGACTGACTTGTCCCTGAAACTCTGAAAGACTTTCAATGCCTCGGGGTTCTGGGCAACAGATCATGTTGGGGGGTGCAAAATGTGTTGTTATAAAAAGAAAGAGTGGGGAGGATGTTTGCTCTTTCTGCTATGAGCTGTAGCTGGTCCTGGTGCTGGTCACACTGGGACACGAGGCAGTGTAGCTGTGGGTCAGTGTGTGCAATGCTATCACAACAAAGGCAGGTCGGACCCCTGTAATTCACTCCTGGGATGAAGGGAGGTCATGCTTCCCTGTTCTCCTGAGAACCTTACCTACTTCATTTTCTGAAGCAAACTACTTTAAGAGCACAGTAGCCCATGTCTGCTTGCAGCTGACAGAGCAAAATGACGTGGCTTGATAAATAGGTTGAATTTTATCAGTAACCTCTGCTGTCGTACACTGATTTACTATCATCATCTCAGGCACTGCCAAATTATTATTTTATTGGGAAGGAAAATAGAGGTACCACAAAGTGACACTTATTCCTAGGAAGAATTTGGCAGGCAGCCGTGATAAGAAGGACTCGGTGGCCTGAGTGTGATCCTCCCAGTGGGACTGCTGCAGTGTGAGGATTCCCTTACTAGGATACAGCAGGAACAGAGCCTGAAGCCCCCTTTGGCAGGCATCCATGGCATCTCGGTAGGCTAACACTTTTTGGATAACATGTTTGCAAACTTCAGATGTGTGCAAACTTGCAATTGCATGCATATTTAATTGTGATTTCCTGACAGAAATTGTTACAATTAGTTGGTTAAGCACTTCTGCTTCTGGTCCAGGCAAGATGACTGCTGGCAAAGTCACTGGTCAGGAATTTGCAGAAAGCCAAGGAGAAAGAGTGCAAAAGCTGTCGAAATAAATTTGGTCTGGGAGTCTGAATTAATTGAATTAATATTCAAAGGGGAAATAATGTACTTTCATTGTCCGGATGAATATAGCTAAAGGACCCAAACCCACGACTTGAATTCTGAAACTTTTGGATTTAGGGATTTGGCTTGATTTATGACATTGGACCAGTCGTCTTGAATATATTTGACACTGAAATTTTGCACCATAATTTCTGGCTTCTCCTATGCCTTACTGAGCAAAAAATACCCTCAGACCTTGTTTTCATGGGAACCCAGGGTGTGATTCCCCCTTGAAGTCGGTCGACATTGGTGCAGGGCTGAGCAGCCGCTCCAAACTGCTACCCTGCTTCATTCCTTCCCTGGTTTCTGGCTTTGCACAAGAATGTGTGGGATGGGGAGATTTCATAAGGACTATTAATAAAGGAGGTGATATATAAGACCTTCACTATTGTTATCCTGACTGCAAAACAACCCAGTCAAAAGCTTGAACAGGAAAGGAAAGCAGGCAAATAGTCCTGAGCAAGACAGCGTTGCCAGGGTTCAGACTGAGAAGGGTATTTGGGGGAGCCCAGTCTGAAAAGCACAGATCTCCAGCAGGTTTGTTGGGTGTTCTGTAGAACTTCAGATGTCTTGGGGGTGCTGGCTATTGCCTCCAGACTGATCATTCCTGGCATAGCCAAGCATCCCATGTCTCAAAGCCATTTAGCGGATGGCCAGCCCACCAGATTTCTGTGACGAGAAGAAAACACCTGCATATTATCCTCTTACTGGTGTATGCTCTGTGGAGAAAGCATGGCTCTGCTCAGATGGCTGTAGTTGAAACACAGGAGCAATTTTGGCACAGGGAGCATTTGCAGACCCTTTGCCTTCAGGTTAGCTGGGGAGACCACACAAAAGGCTACAGACCCCCAGTCTTAGGGGCTGTGTGTGGTGTGCCCACAGGTGTTCTCAGTGGGATTGCGCTGCAATACGAGCACGATTAAACAGTGACATGGACGGTGTTTGTCACAGATGGTGGCAGGAGGCAAGCAGCAAACAAGGTGCTGTTTCCACGCCAGCCTTCCTCACAGGCCCTGGCAGGCTGCTGAAGTGCGTTTCCTGCCCAGCACTGCTGGTGTTGGGATGGTGTCTGGGAGCGTGTGATCCCAAGCAATGCAGTGCTGCACCAGGCACCAGCCTCCTACCTTTCAAAGAGGTGCTGAGCTCCACTTGGCCCTCTGCACGGTGGGAGTGGGAAAAAGGGCTAAGCTTTCTTATCTCTTATTTCATAATTTTATTGAAATATTGTGGCTGATTAAGTACTTCAGAATGACTCTTCATGCAATTTTGGTTTTGCAAGCTCCTTAGGGGCAGGTCCTTGTAGCCTGTGTTCTCTATTTCAGTATGAATAAAGGAGGCTATTTTAAACCAGCCTTTAGGAATTACAGTTATGAAAACCCCATAAAATTATTCAGAAGTCCCCTCCATACACTCTTAATGCTGTCATATTAACTTTTTTCTGTTTTTAAATGATAAAAGTCTTTGTTCCTTAGCTAAGGACAAGGATCCAGCCCAGAACTACACATTTCATAGGAGTTATAAACTCCTCAAGACAAGTGGCACTAATGGAAACAAAAACAACTCTGTAATGGTAGCAGGTGCAAAATGAAACAGTACATTAAAAATAGCCTGGCTGCATTCTCCAGTGGCATGAGTTCTACATGCATATCACTCCAAAATAATCCATTTATCCTTTCTCCCCATGGCTGCAAGAAGCCAGTCCTTGCTGTGTATCCTGAGGCTCTGCAGGCACGGCTGTGCAAAACCACAGCCTGCCAGCCAGGCGCTCCCCTCTGTCTTCCTTTTAGCACCAGGTTTCCCTGGCTTCTTCCTGCTTCAGGTGGGGAAAAGACTTTGACAAGCCAATGTGTCTCTTCAGCCTCTGATAAGTATGAGGTTAAATTAATTTGCATTTTACTAAGCATGAACTTGGCTCTGGAACTGATTCTGCTGCAGTGTTTAGTGATCACAAGCCACCCTGGAGTTTTGAAAGCTGAGCAGTTTTTTGTGGAAAAAGAAGCATATTTCTCCTTTAAATTGCCAGCATTTCAGGAGCAGAACTCAGCTTTCACAGACTCCACCCAGCCTTTCTGCAACTTCTGCCTGCAATTTCTTCTTCAGACCCAAAACTTCTCTCCATCCTAGGCTTTCTTTCTTTTCATTAGGACTGATTTTTGGTGTCATCTGGTGACCTCACAGGATGTATTTTAAGAATTCCTCTCCATGTTTGCATTTGCCAGTCAGATATTTGAGCCAGCTGACTCAAAAGCAACAATGAATGTAAATGCTGCCATGGTGCTAAAATCACGGAAAACAGTCTTGGAACCTATGGATACATCTTGTGGGCAGTCACCCAACTTCATCCAAGTGAAGCTTTTGTTTGCCCTCTTCTTTGCTGAGGGCTCCTCTGGGTCTTGCTTGACTGCAAGGATATTTATTTTGCTAATGAGTGGAAACATCTGAATCAAAAATTTCCAGGCAAAATTTAAACTTCCAAATAGTTCATCCTCATGATACTTGTTAGGCTATGGGAAGAGCTAAAAAATATGATTTTAATATTGTTAAGAAATATTAACAATATTTATTTGGAAGTTGAGTTGTTGATCGCTCATAATCATTCTTTTTCCCCTGGGTTCGTTCTCATGCCAGATTTGTTGATCTCAGCAGACAAGGCTGCAATACCAGAGAAGACCCAGAGAAGACAAATTGAACCACAGCCCCAGTAATGTTAGTGGGGGCAGGGCTTGTCTGTAGACTTCCTCCTACAATCCAGCTTGCGTTTCTGCTGCTCAGTACAAGGTCTGTCAGGCCGTGCGTTCAGAGGATGTCAATGAAGTTCATCTGCTGATGGCTGAACGTTATTTTATCTATCTACATGTTTCACAAGGCATTTTCCAGCAGCTCCTGAGCTGCAGTCAGCGAGCCCAGAGATACAAGGCCCTTATTGCAGTTGGTTGATATCACCCATCATAAATCAACTCTTCTAGCATAAATCAGTTTGTCACAGCTTAGTGTGGTCATGTAACACAGACCTGGGTGATTTGCTGTCACAGGGACTCACCCATGAGAATGCAGATGTCCTGGGTGCTTGGGGACCTCCTCCTGCCCCTGTCCCAAGGGTGCACACAGCAGAGATGATGTTCAGGCCAGTGTGGGTGAGTCACTAGTGGAGCTGTGTGTGGGGACACTTTCACCTGCTGAGGTTTACCCATAAAGAGCAAAAATAGCTAATTTGCCCTAAATAATATCTGTCTTTCAAGCAAACATGCCAAGACCCACAGGAAGGCCTATTTGACTCTCCAGTAACCAACTCTCTTCTGTGTGGGGCTGTTCTCCTCTGATGGCTGGACTTTGCGTGGTGAATTCAATGTTTATGATTCACTGCAGCAGAGAGGACAAAAGGCTTTGCCTGCCCACCTGCTACAGTCAGCCAACCTCACCTGCAGTGCATGTTTTTCAAATGCTCAGAGACTCCACAGAGAATTACACTGGTAGAGCCAGTCTTGTCCATCAGCAATTGCAGCCTGCTGGAGGCACCAGCAAAGTGACTGGGGACACTGGCAGGCACTTGGTTAGCCAGGCTTTATTGGCAGATGGTTAACACAGCATAGCCTTTCCCCATGGCCGGAGAGTTCTGTAAGCTTGGAGGCCTTGCTCATATTCCAAATCCATGCTCTGTTTATATTTGCTTTGTCCTGAACAAAAATTGGCCCCATTGTGTGGGAGCAACACTGGAAAAGAAAAACAAGAAACATACACTGAGGGAAAATGGATATTGTGGGAGCTGAGGAAATGCACATACTTTACTGATTCCATTTTCTGATGATGTCAGAGTCAAAGAATATCTCTTAAAAAAAAACCCCTCAGCAACTTGGAATCAAAAGCTCTGTTCATCCCAGTCTCTTGTTAAAAGAAGAAATGTAAACACTCTCCGTTGCCACCCCCCTCTTCCCCCCAACCTACAAGAAATTAAATCTGGCTCCATTTGGATGGGCCCTCAGATGGAATCAAGGGTATGTCTCCAGGGAGGGAGGCGTTAAAGTACCGGGGAGTGATGGAGGGGGGGGGACAGGAAAATTTGATTGTGCTATGTGAAATGCAGGGATTCAAGCTGCTGCTTTTCATGGAGACTGAAGAAGGGCAGCCTGACACTTTACAGATTGGGTGTAATACACAGGAAATTTGTCCTTTCTGCCAGAGCAGTCTAGGGATAGGGCTGCCCACACCCCTCCCCAGCCACTTTGCTTGGCTGGTAAAAGCTCAGGAGAAAAGGGTTAAATAAATGTTTGTGATATGATAAGGTGCTTGTTTATTCAAGGGATGACAGATTATTGGCTCCCAAGGCAGGGTTGAAAAATAGTACAAAGGAGCTGGCGTTCCCTTCACTGATGTGATTTCCTCCTAAGGTTTTGCTCTTTGGTAGGAACAATATGCGCTGGGAATTAAGAGGGATGACTTTATTTCAGACTGGAACAGACAGACTAAGAGCTGTTTTCTGGAGTCACTGACTCTGTTTTTGTTTTCATGTGTTGCTTTTTTTAATCAGTTTTTTTTCCTTTCAGCTGAACTACTTCTCCCAACTCTTTGGAAATGGGGTTATCTCTGATCCGGGAGGAACACCCAGCATGGCAAGCTGACTAGTACACTTCAGATTAGGGGTTTGACCCTTTTACTTTGTACATAATTTTCTATTTTATCACCATGTCTCTAAAGCTAGCTCCTGCTTCACTGCCCTTGGATAAGAACTCAGGTCCTTGCTGAGGGCTGCACATAAGTCATTAAATCCGGGCATTGCAGCAGAGCTGATGGCTGCCAGAGGACTACATGCACGTCTTGCAGACCAAATTCTCCTTTCACAAAAATGCTGGTGAAATCCAGAGCAGCCTTCTTTTATTCAAGTGCATTGGACAGGCACTGAGCTGCAGGGTGCACCTGGCCAGGTGCCTCTGTGGCTGTACCTCTGGGAGGGATGCTGCATTGGGAATCTGGGACCAGGGCCCCTGCAGTTAACCCTGAAGGTTGGAGCCTTGAGCTGATCCTGGATACATCTTACAGATAAAGATAGAAAAGGTGCCACTTCGTGCCCCAGCTTCAGATGCCCCAAAATTGCCTTTTATTGTCCCTCAGGTATGGTCTGGGGTGAGCTCCCTCTACACCACAAAATGTGTTATTCCAAGGGGCTGGGGAGGGTGTCAGGGAGAGGGCACCACGCAGGGTCGGGGTCTTGCTTTCTAACCATGGAGTTGCCTGGGGCCAGCAGTGATAGCAGCAAAGGCCTGACCACTGTGAAAGCTTCTGCACACCAGGGGGAGGTGGGGATTTGGGTGGCATCAAGTATTTCCCATCACTTATGTCACCCTGAAAGCGATTCGCCGGCCAAATGCCTACAGCACCAGGATGACGCTCCATCAGTGCCATGGGCCAGGAGAGCTCTTCACACTGAAACTTCACATTATTAGGACAAATACACATTGTCTGGTCACAACACATCAAAAGGCGATGGGAGGGTTTCTCAGCAGCACGAGGCGTGTGTGACAGCTCGTCGGCAGGGGCGGCAGCAGCGGAGAAGTGGCTCTGATGACATCAGCGCCCGGGCTGTCACCCGGAGGCGCAGCAGTGATGTTCAAGCTGCACCAAGCTGGTCGAGTCAGTGTGCCTCAGATACCGCGGGAGAGCATGCTAGCGGCTGCTCGTCTGGAAAACCAGGCAGCAGTTCCCATGATCCTGGAGTAAATGACAGTTAAGCCACACATTTGTTTTCAATGCTTGGATCTGGCACTGGATTCCTTTTTGAATGAAAACTATGCCAAACATCTTTTATAATTTTTTTCCTCAAGCAAATATGTGAGCAATCCAGCAGCAGAGTGCCAGAAACATTTGCTTTCCTTCCTAAGAAGTGGGGTAAAGGAAAAAAAACACCAACCACACACGCACACAACAGATTTTATTTAAAGGCTTAAAAGAGGCCAAGTCACTTTAAACACTGGTAGGACTGGGCTATTGAGCTCTGCTCCTGGGTGTATATGTGCATGTGCAAGTGGAGAGTAAAAATGCATGTGCTGGGGTATGCATGGAAAGATTTTAATGCTGCCTAGTCCTTTCAGGTACTGCATTGCCTTGACAATAACTATACATGCATAAAATGAAAGAAAAAAAATTTAAAAAAGGTCTGATTCAAAGCTCGAGACCAGAATTTGGCTCTTGAAAGGAGGACTCTGTCTCATTTCAGGGGTAAGCCCAGGAGTAAGCTATGGAGCTAGCAGATCCACATGTGCCTTCAGTTATGCAACAGCGTGGGCCCAAGCAGCAAAGACACCGCTCCTAAAATCCTTGGAGTCGTACACAATCACGGCAAACAAAGATCAAGCAGAGGTGCAGGCTGCACTAGAAGGTGGATTAGTGTTCAAAGGCCGAGTCAAAGGAGAAAAGAGATAAGGTGAACGGCGTCATACCAAAGACAGCTATTAAATGTAGTGGTAATCTGCTGAGCCACAGCCAAACAGAGCCTTTTCGCCTTGTTGGACGTGAATAACTCAGGGACAGATGGGAGCTGGGGGGGAGGGGGTGGCTAGGCTATGGAGGGGTGAAGGTCTGTCTGAAGGCTTGTTCCTCAGCATTTCTAGACACACAAAGTCCCCTTCTCCTCTACCCTCACTGGTCCTGATGGAGCTGCCGTGGTACCTAAGTCCCCCACCTTGCAGGGGCCTTAGGTGAGCATTTAATTTGGAAAGCACTCACCACTCCCTGGCCACTCATGTATGGTGTGTGGGCACCTTCCCAGCCCAAAACTCCTGGGAAAAGGAGTCTGTAAGCCTTGTTTCCCCTACAGCTCCTCACTTAGGCTTTTGCAAATGTAACTTTTCTGTTCCTAACAGCATTTCATTGTGAGCACTTAAATAATTTGTACTGGCTTAAATCTCCTTTGACCATCCTATTCTCCTTTGACCATCCTATTAAGATATTTCTTCTTAATTACTATTCAGTTGTTAATATCTTCAGAGAAACTCTTTGTCAGGTTTCTGCTATGTTTCATTAGCTTCTGTTTGGATCTTGTTTCTTTGTGCAACCTTAATAGCTCTTATGATCCTGTTACATGTCTGAATAATATTTTAATATACATCCAGCCTCTCACTGTCTCTATTCCTTCTCCTATGCTGCTACAACATTTACTAGGAAGTCAGATCATCCTAAAACCAAGTCCTGTGCTTATTCCCATGTCAATAAAAAGGCATCGGTATTTTTTTATCTGTACAAGAGTATCACATACCGTTTGAAATGCCACTTGCCCCCCCGCACCCCATGCCCATGATGTTTCCATGGGCAGTTCACTGTTTGGTGTGCTGTGGGTCAAGTGCTTAGGAAGGAACAGTGCCTATGTATCCCAGAGAACTGTGTTTGGCAGTTTAAAGCAGATATTTCTAAGGTCTTTTTGAGAGTTACCCCTAGTGCTCTAAAACTGAGTAATGGTAATATTTCCCTGCTTCTGGTGCAGCCCTGTCCCTGTCTGTGGAGTGGAGTCAGTTCACACCAGGGGCTGAACTGGTTTGAACAAACATTGTAAAACATCCAGCTCTGCAATGTGTCAGTAATCTGTGCCAATAGAAATATTCTTACATACGTCCTTCAGTCCTTCATCTGCCATTTATGTTTATCCACAAAAAAATAAGAGGAGGGGGACGGAATTTTATTACATGCACATGCTCCTTCCCCAGCCTATATGAACAAATTATCCCAACCCAAAAAGCAACAGCTCAGGATGCAAACAATTTCTCCTGTACATGGAGAAAAATAGCGTATCAATGGGATTGCGTTTTTTTAGTTCCAGCTTTTGTTTTCAGGATGCTCTTTCAATTTGTGGGTCAGGTTAAGTCAAATATTTCCATTCAGTGTTTCACAGAGAACAGACACCCCTCTGGCTGCTGAACCATTTCTCTTTTTGGACATGAAGTTGGTCTTCAACCAAGCCTGGGTAACAGGTTAACAGAAAGTCAGGGGAAGGTCTTGTAGGATGCAATAATTCTTCCCTAAGAGACTATGTGGAACCGGAGGAGAAGGAGGTTACGTCCTGAGGCTGTGTCTTTGCACTGTCCTCAGTCCCTGCGGGGGGGATCGTTGGCCAAGGCTGACCATTAGGCCCCTCACCCAGGCTGCTGCCATTCAGCACTGGCTGGATTCTGAAACCAAAACCTTGCTTACCACGTTTGCACAGGTCAATGAACGTGCTGGGCTATAAAACCTGACACCCGGCCACATCCAGGGCTGTTTCATTACATGGGGGCAGGAATTAAGGGAGCTCTTGACTCAGTTGGTCACCATATCGCCAACTCTCAGCCCCACAGGCCAACTTTTGCAGTCCCAAGCCCAGTTTTACCTCCACCCTGCACCGAAACAGTGCCACTGAGTGTGGCATGTGCCCCGTTTGCCCCTGCCCGACGTGGCACACAGCCAGTCCATTCCTTCTTTGCTTGGATCACTGTCATGGCTGATAGACCTTCCTCCTCCCTCATACTCCCCACCCAAGGGAGAGCAATGAAAGCAATAATAATTTGGTTGCTGATGCAGTTCTGTGATGATAGGGATCACAGCCAGTGAGACTTTGATTGCGGCCTTTTGAAGTTGAGGCAAAGGCTGCTGTTTACCTCATCCCCCAGCTGCCGAGAGCCACGCAGCTTCCTGGCACTGCCTCTGGGGTGATGCACAGCCTCCGTTTCCCCAGCACAGCTTCGTCCCCTGAGAGGTGTCATTCTGCCCAGCACAGGGGTAATTCCTTCAGTTACAGGGAAGCAATCAATCACATAGTGTACTGTCTCTAGCTTGCTGGCACTAGCCTGGCTGGGAGCACCCCCAGTTCCTCCTCCCTGCTCCCTGCCGGATACAGACAGCGCTGCAGGAGAACTAATGATGCCGCAGCAGCCCCAGCTTCTGGAATTTCCTGGCTTTTCATAATCTTAACATCACATTAGCGTTTATTTGCAGATGCATATCCTTGTTCTCTTCTCACACAGGCTGCTGTAAATCACTGCTGCCTCTGCTGCAATCACTGCGGTCACCTCAGAAAGGAAAGGCCAGTTCCCAGAGGCAGAGGGACTGCTGCAGAAGCAGTGTCTTCATCACCATGGCCTGAGCCTCCAAGCTAATTGTACCATCTCCAGAGGCCAAAGTCAAAGCCAACTCCTCATTTGAACTTTCCTTTCATCACCTTGTCAAGCACTGGAACAGGCTGCACAGGCAGGTGGTTGAGTCACCGTTCCTGTTATTTAAAAGATGTGTAGATGTGACACGTGGGGACATGGTTTAGTGAACTTGGCAATGCTGGGTTAACAATTGGACTTGATGACCTTAGTGGTCTTTTCCAGCCTAGAGGATTCTACAATCCTATGATGTCACCAAACCAAATTCACAGAATTTCATGGAATTGCCCTTTACCAGCTTCTACTTGGAAGTAGGGCTATCGTGTCACCTTTTATTGGAGCAATGGATACAGCCAGCCTTTTGATAAATGGAAGAGGTTTTGGCAAACATGCTTTGAGCAAGCAAATGCTTTATCTGAATGCAGAAAGAGATCATCAATATTATATGCACTAGAAAGGTGTGTCGCTTTATTTTTAGCTGAATAGAAAATACAGAGGTTCACATGGTTATTCCAAGGTTGAAGATCGAGTGGAAAAATGGTTAAAGTGTAAACAGGACTGGAGAGAGAGGAAACAGGGAGCATCTGTCTTCTCCTTATTTGTTCATGGTGATCACTTGTAGTCAATATTTTTGCTATGATGATAAAACTGCATTTTAAATAGGGATTTGTGTTTGATGAATAGGTCTCCAGTTATTGTTAAGAGTACAATGTTCAGTCATAGCACACAGTGTCAATGATTGCATCAAAAGTAGATTATCAAAATGACAGGAAAATCTCTTCTGTTGGAAAAAAAAATCTAACAAAATGCTTTTATAGTGTTTCATCTCCTCTTCAGTGGGAAGCCAAAATACCCAACAGTGGAGGAGAGATGCAGAGGCAGAAGAGATGTCATTGATCACTGCCTTGAACTGTGGTGGTCATCATTGTCCAGCTCCAGATTCAAACTTTCCTAAGGATCAAACTTTCCAAAAGATCAAAAAGACAAAAGCACAAGCCTGTTGGCCAAGCTGCATCCTCTTCCCCATGCTAATGCGGAATCTTCCCAAGATTTTGCCGACCCATCCCCTCAAGCTCCTCTTAGATTGTGTCCCAGGTACCTGGTGACCACTTTGCCACCACCCTGCCTTCCCATGGTGTGGCCAAAGCTGTCCCCCAAAGAGGCACTGACACCCAGAGAGATGCATCAGCCATCCCTGCCTCTGGCATTTGCTCAGGGATTCAGACCCTCACATTACAGCCAAGATCTCGCTGCTGAAAACTGAAGCTCCAGAAGAGCCTTTTCTACTCCACAGAATGGCTGCCTGGTGTGGTGTCCCAGTTGCTGCACCCAGCCTGTCTGGGTAGAGAAGGATATTTGCCTCTTGTGCTCCTTGGAAAACATTCCTCAGATAAAACTGAGCTCATAACTCATCAAAATATACTAAATTACAGGAAAGTTGTAAAAAAAGAAACCTATAAACTGTATGCAGATACAAGATACACTGAAAAACTCAACCATAAATCAATATACACCTCATAAGAAATCTTCCTATACTTAATGTGTACAAAATATGAAGCAAATAAATATATATCATTGTATATTCCTACAGGCTATTTTGGTTTGGCTTTTTTTTCCTCTCAGCCTGAGATTAAAGCTAGCATTGCAGATTTATTCTAGTGGAAATGATGATGTTTGTGTGAAGTGAACTCTTTCTTTGTTTACGTAACCCCAGGTTTTCAGCTACTTTATCAAGTAACTACCTCTTCGTATTTGCTGGCTGGCAGAAAACCTTAGCTTTGTTCCACAGCTCTAGTTACAGTCAGGATGATACAACAAACGTGTGGTTAAGGGGATATTAAAGCAGCAAAAATGCCCTGTGAGAGTTCCTGTCTCTAAAGGTGGCAAACTCCACTGTTAGTCTGTGGGATAGATGTTCCACAAAGGAGGAAGAGGGAAAGTGGGAGTTAAAGACATTTGTGCAATGCTTTCCCTCTGAAAAGACAATTGATTTATGAATATGCTTTGATTTTTAGTTTGCCCTGAAGTGGTCAGGTAGCTGGACTAGATAAAGGTAGGTCCCTTGCAGTTGAGCTATTCTACTCTATTCACCTTTTTCTCTCTACCCAGTGTCGTAGCACAACATGACCTCCTGAAGCAGGAGAAGAGTTTTTAGTTTCATACCTTTGCAGTGGCTGAGGTGGAGACTTTGCTTTTCTTTGCCACCATGTCACTGAGGCACTGGAGAGGAGGACCTGTGAGTACAAGTAGGACACCTGTGCTGCTGAAGGTGAAACACTCTCCATCCTCCCACGTGCATCCTGCCACACTCTGTTCACAACCCTACTGGATTCAGCCCAATGTGGACCTGTAATCAAGGTGTGAGTGCTGTGGGCCAAAACAATAGAAAAGATGTTCAAGTGCAGTGAGCATTTCTGGTTCACGCTGCCCACCAAGATAACGTACACATCCTTTCCATTCAGGTTACAAGGGAATGTATTATAATTTTTCTATGCAACAAGTACAGTTCCTGCAGAACTCTGCAGCATATTTTAAACAAATGATTAACAAGCATTATTGGGCCAATCTTACACCATTTTTATCAACATTTATGTAAAATCACCTTTTATGTGTGTATTTATCTAACCACTTACTGCCCCACTTACTCTAAACTACTTCTTTCTGTTTCTGATTTTAACATATTTTTCCCATTTTCTTTTCCCCCCTCTAAAACAAGAGGTTGCCTTTTTAGCTGGTTGCCTACTAAAAAAAATATGAAATATTTTTTCCACACCTTGCCAAAAGTTGTCCAAAATGAAACAGTGACAGGGTCATGTAAATCCAGATATGTCATGCCTGTAAGGGTAGTGGGGAGAGAAGCCTGTCTGTAAGTGGGGGGTATGATTCATTTGGATAACAATAGAGTCCACTGCCCTTTTCAACCAAATGTTTTTAGTTTGCCTCAAATAAGTCATTGTCTAACTTGTATAAATCTTTCCATCGTTTCTTGAATTATTGTTGGATATTTGGGAAAAATATTTTTGGGTTTTTATATTGCAAAAAAGAAAGAAAAAAAAAAATAGCTGATTGCAATCACTTCCAAATAACACTTAACTCCTTGACACGAGGTCAGCAAGAGGGTTCGGAGTGTTCGTGCATGTGTGTGTGTGTGTGTGTGTGTGTGTGTTTTTTCTTTCTAATCTTTGAGCTGTTCCCTGAGAGACACATTGAGAGCTGGGGCTTGTCTGCTGACATGTTTTACACAGCTGATCCATTAGGATCCTGCTCTTCCTAGCCTCCCTGGCACCGCTTTGATCAGCGACATGTTTTAAAAAAAAGTAAGGGGAAAAAAAAAGAGTAAAAGGCACTTCTCTGATCAGGAATCCCTCCCCTCCACTAAATCATCCCGGGCACTTTAAAGCCACAGGAACCACTGAGGGACCCTTCAGCTCTGCGAGGCTTCACGACAGCTCTGCGCTAAAACATCCAGACGTGAGCCAGCAACATCTTTTGCCCAGTGGCCTCTTCTGCCTGGCTCTGTGATTAACCTCTTCCCAGCCCATTGGAAAGCCCTCTGCCATGTCTGCCTTCCCAACAGGATGCATCCTGAGGGGCTTGGTGCCCATCACACATACCAGGTACGAAGAACAAATGCCGGCACAGCTTCAGTTCCCTGTTTGTTTGCAAAAACTTGCCTCACCTGGAAAATTTGGCTGCTGCAGGATGCTGGTTCTGCCTTTCCATTGAGGAGGGGGCATTCATTTAATTTTGCTGAGCACCTTTGCAAAAGTTGGTCAGAAAAGCATATGGCTGTGGGAGGTCACGGTGAGGGAAAAAGGAAAGAGAGGACGCTATGAGCAGGAGTGGGTTCAGATGTGTGTGCTTAGCCTGCCACTCTTCTCCAGGCCAGATACATATGAAAATGCAGTTGTAGAGACAACCTCACAATATATCTCAGCCAGACTAACATCTGGCAGGAGGCACCAGGGGCACAGAGATTATGGGTGGGCTGTGGATGGTACAAAGAGGGTGAGTGATGTTCTAACCGTGTGGAAGCACCCTCTGACAACACACAGGGTAGACACAGCCGGGCTGTGGCCATGTCTGCACTGTAACCCCTTATAGCACATACACACAGTGCCAGGCAAGACCTCACCACGGGGTGAGTGAACCCCTGTGGGTTAATCCCACTGGCCAGAGCTAGGACTTTCCTCGTCCAGCTCAGCAGGGTGTCTTGCCCTGGGACAGCTGCTCCGATTGCACTGGGAGGCACCAGATGCAGGCAGCAGTGGTCAGAGACTGCTGACAGATGTCACCACTTTGCTTTGTGGCAAGCCCTGTATGATAGACACCCTTGCTTTAGCTGTTGGGTACCACCTTGGAGTGTTAAAGTCCCAGCATCTTCTTTGGAAAGACGAAAGGGGAGACTGTTGTACAGAGAGCCAGGGCTCCCTAGCAGTGAGCAGGGATGTGAGGGCCATCAGGTGTGCTGCTGCTGCTGTGAACATCCAGATCAGCTTCCTCCTCATCCCTCCTTTTTAATATCCATGAGCCTGGTGGGGTCTTCACTTTGATCACTTTCTGGGCAACTAGTAATAAACATCTCATGGCAGGGAGGGAGGAGACCAACTAACAAAATATTCATTGCTGCCTTCCAAGACAAAATGAAAAGTTCTAATTGTGCTTGTTCTTTGCCACGTTGAGACCTCAGAGGGATGGAGAACGAATGAACCCAGGACAGTGTGGCAGTCTGAACCCTAAATAAGTACTCTGTGGTGTTCAGCAGCAGCAGGTATAGTGCCATGGTGGTACCAGCACATGGTGGTACGGATTGCTCCCCCTTGTCCAGGTCTTCCAAGTCACTACAGTTTGCAGGAGATGGAACATATACCAGACATTGCAGAGATCCAGATGAATTGTCCACTGCTCAAGGAAATCCCCTAAACTACATTTCTAGCAGCTTCCCTTCTCCTCACCCCCACACATTAATTCCTTGCCTTTTTTGAGCATTTTTCACTGACTTGAGTGATGAGAGGAACTTTTTGCTCTGAATGTCCAGTGTGCCCTTTTTATTTGGTTTACAGAACAAATAGGGATAGTGTGATGGAAGATGTGCTCTTGACAGCCTTCTTGAGATTGATATTTTGGCAGCACAGAAGTTGAGGAATCACTGAAATGTACTTTCTTTTTTCCATACTCCTGCTGCTGGCTCATACATAGCTCTGTGATTCCCACATCCAACTCTGAGAAACATCTGGGTATAGCAGCTTGGCTTTAATGCAGGTTTGAGAGCATAAGGGAATTTACCTTCAGCTTGAGGCATTTGCAAGAGTTTAAAGGTGCTGTTTTTTACCTTGTTCCGGAGAGGCTTTACTTTGTCAAATATTGGTAGTGAGATTCCCCCTATTGTTTACATTCCAACTCAAAGTCCCTGCAGCCCGGTGGGCACCCCTAATCTGCATCCCCACCACCCCATTTTTATCCTACAGGTCCTCTCTGACATGGCACTTGTGGGCTTTGTTAAGCAGGCCAGTCTTAACAGAGAATTTAAAAAAAAGCACAAATCCAGTCTCAGTTCACTTACACTTCAGTTCAGACTGCGGCTGGAGGAGGATCTCTTCAGCTCTAGGTTTTCCTCACAGTATAAATCCCTGTGACTGGATCCCATAAAACAGTCTCATAAGCTCCCTAAGAATTTGTCGGGATGCCAGGTCTGGAGTGCCTAGCCCTCACAAAATGGGGTAGCTGAAAGCAGCAGAGTGAAAAGAAGCCAAACACCTTAATAAAAGCAAGGATTAAGGAGGAAAAAAAGCCACATTAAAACAACATCCATTTTTTTCAGGCCATTTGCAGATAAATGACCTCCGTTCTTCTAATTAAAGAAAATGTGCAATTAGCTTAATCAGATCTGTGGGAAGAAAAGCAGTCACCGAGTCTCAAAAGGCAGGTTCTGAGAAACTGCAGCCAACTTTTCCTGGGGCCGACTGGAGACACTACATCAGAAACAGCATGAGCCCTGCCAAAGACTTCTTCCTGTGAAAAATGATGTTTCAATTTAGGCTCCTGTATATTGTTTCCCTTAATCTCCCTCTCACTTGCTTACTCACTTGATCTCTCTTGCTCTTTGACACTCTAAATAGAGGCATGAAGAGGTATTGCCTTGTACTGATAGGGGCACTGCATCCTAATTTCCCAACCAAACAAGATTGAGTTTATCATCACAGCTCCCCATCAGCCTTCATGTTCTTTGTGATCCTCAAATGACACACAGGATCCAAAACCATTCAGGGGCTAGAAATGAAGACTTTTCTTCAGAAAAGGAAAATAGGACTTGTGCAATGGGGAAAGGTCTTGAAACCCTTAGTGCTTGCAGTGGTGAAGGTCCTGAAAGGCTATTGGAAACCCTTGTGAGGAAGCTGGGCTCAGAGATCAGTCCCTCTTCTCTAAAGACAAAGTGGGAAATTGTGCAAACTGCAGGGCCAGTGCCCTTAACCCTTTGCCAGTAACCTCCTCTGGCTTATTCCACAGGCATTCAAAGAACAGAAAACAGGGAAGGAAGAAACACACACCACATTAGGGGAAAAAAATTAAAAAGACAGTTTTAAAGGATTATCTATTCAAATAGTTTTAAAGTTCAGTCTTCTTCCTAAAAGTAGGGAAAATCCCTTTTAGTCAGGCAAAGAGGCAGCCCTACAACAATGGCTTGCCAAACCCACAAACTGGGCTGCAACTAGGCAAATGGGGACACAGCTAATTATCAGAACAAATAGCCCTTATTCTGTCCATTTCTTACCATGCATTTCCTAAGGGTGTTTTCAAGCTTGTTTTCAGCCGTCTCTGCAGCCACGCAGGCATTTTATATTTCTCTGAATGTTGCTCCTAAGAAGTGAGAGAGAGATACAAAGCCCCCCAACCCCTCCCACCTCTACTTACCTGCAGAGGGTCGTGTTTGGATCAGGGTTTGCTGGCTCTGCTGCACTCCCAGTGCAAGAGATGAAGACCACATCAGTGACTGGCTCCTGTTTCATTCTCTTCTTCTTCCAGGACAATTCCTTGGTGCCTGGCCAGTAACCACCACTTGTTCACAAGTGCTTGCTCCTCTTCATGCCCACCTTCAGTTCAGCTTGTTTTTAACACGCCTCACAAGACTTGGGCTGATATTTTATATGGGAGTTTTCCCTGTCACAGCAGTTGTTAATGTCCTGGTTTGCCCAGTTCAGACATCCCTCTTCTGTCCTGTGGGAGTGACCTGGACTCTTCAGAGAGTGACTGGGTTTTGTGGGGAGCACAATTCCATCTTTACATCTGTATCTGCAGGTGCAGATATGAACTGAAGATGTGCCTGATGAAGTGTCTCCATGACCTCCATGTGCTGGCAAAACTCTGGTTGCTCATATGCAGGCAGTAAATACCCCCAAAACCAGACTCTTTTTTTCTGACTCTTGGGGTATCTTTGTTTCTCAACCCTTCTGTCCCAGAGGTTTTCATTTCTTCTTATAGACATTTTATAGAAAAAAACTTTGATTTTTGAATGTTCATGTGATATTTTTTGTTTGCTGTTTGAGATTCTTTTTTCTTCAACAAGAAGAAAAAAGCTTGGTTTCTCAGCTATGGCTTGGGTTTTGTTTTTGTTTGGTTATTTACAATTTTCCACCTAGAGAAAATTTAAATATGCAGTTCAAAAAATTAGAGGTTTCCTTTCTCTTGCCTGTGCTTTCTTGCCATCTCCTAATTTTTTTCCATTGCTGGATAAGGGGAAAAATGTCAGGGTTAAAAATAAAGATGGGGCCCTAAAATATCTCCAAACCAACAATAGGAAACGGATGTGTTTAGCTTTTGGTTAGTTTCCAAAAATCCAAAGGAGGTAATACTTTATGTTAAGAATATTTATTAGCTCGGGTAATGAACAGATTCAGATAAAGAGCCCGTTGCCTGAAGTGTGAGGCAACAAATAAGCTAAACCTTGACTATTTTACATCATGTAATGAATGTTTTGGTGCAAAACCAGAACCTCTTGACCAGTCAGGAGGGAATAATGTGCAAGACTGTGTCACACAGCTCCGCATGCTGATGACAGGATGGATTCAGCTTTGCTTTCACCCCGAGGTTCACTTCAGGGAGTTATGGGGTACATAGCAGGGGCTGCAGGCGATGCTGGCCACTGATTTTTAGCAGCCACCAGCCCATGATGTGGCTTGAGAGAGAAGGGTTTTTGCCTGCATCCACGGGTCCCATTGGACCCTGGGGTATTTGCCTGGTGCGGCAGGGCCAGTGGGCTCCCTGCCAGCAGCTCCAAAATGTTGAGAGCTGGAGGCTGGCCCGAGTCTCTGAAAAACCCCATCACTAACATTTCTGACAAGATAAACTGCATTTTGAATGTGGAGATGACCTTGGTAATCAGAAATAAATCAGCAGGATAATCAAAATTGATGGGTAAGTCAAATCTAGAAAATTTATATACTGGGGCCCTATAGAATAGCTTGGAAATCCCCATAAGTAGGGTCCTGGCTGAAATTTTGGTCCCTTTGCTGCAATAATTTAAACTTTTCTATTTACTTTGGCACTCCACAGTTCAGTGACTTGGCCTGATCAAAATGCTTTGATATGTCCAGCAAAAATAAAAAAATATAAAAGTCCAAGGGTAGTATCTTGGTTTAGGACAACTGTGAACATGAAATTTAATCCCGGGCTTTGCAAGAGGCACTCTCTAGAACATACTGGAGGGGAAAGCAATTAATACTGCATTAAAAAAAAAAAAAAGAATGGTCCTTCCTTTTCACTTTGCTTTTCAATGTCCTGTATTTTGGGCCAAAGCAAACAGTGCTTACGCCACTGCTGATGTTCGAAGTTCATGTACCGCTGCTGATGTTACGTACATTAACACAGCGGTCCCTGGAAAGGAAAAGCAAGTGCAATTTGTCCAGAGTGTGGACAAAAGGGGAGCACAGAATGAAGCCGCTCCTCCCATTACTTTATTTTATTCCCTGCTGTTAATTGCTTTCTCAGTACACCCTTGCTTTTGTCGTTCCGACAAGCAAGCTACCATCAAACTGCACAGCTACCAGAGCCAAAATTGCTCCAAGACTCATTATCCCTTAAAGAATCTCAGCTCTGGAGGCGCTGCTCTGACACTCTTCTAAAGCCTATTTACTGGCTACAGGGTAGTTAGCCCTGCTTCATATCAGTGCAGGGAAAAGTAGAGTCAGGCCAACTTTCTGATCTACTCGAGCCTGACATGTGGCTTACACTGCTTTTATATCAATCAAGAATTTGGCCTTGAGATCTCCACACTCTTGGTTTGACCCAGAGTTTAAAAAAAAACCTACTTCCAAATCCATACCTCTCTTCTCTGCCTTTCCTTCATCCTATCCAGATCCTACTGCATACGCTTAATGTCTGTAAAGTTAACCAAAGTCCTGGACCTCTTACAGCCCATTTGTTGCTTTCTATTATACTTGGTACTTGAGTTTACACACATCTGTCTTCTTAAAAACATTTTAGAGAGAAGCATCACTTTTTTGTAGCATTGGTAAATATTTTTCCAGTGAAATTGCTCTGAAGTAAAGTTTATTTTAGCTAACAAGAAAAGATGTCCATAAAGACTGCCAGGGATTAGTTTCTGTTTTTCATTGGCAAAACAGGCCTGAGAACTGTGTATTGAGACTTCAGTGCCTGCAGTTGTCATTTTGGTGCCCAACATTTCTGTTTTCTTCTAAGGGTCTATTCAATGCTTGAGTCATATCTTCAATGCCATAACTCCACAACCTTCTTTCAAAAGCACTTTTTGCTAGTTTACTACCACAGGTTCTGAACAAGGAATTTGACAGGGCATAACATAGCAACTCCTTCAGAAGTTCTGTGATAGAGTTTCCATCTCAGCCTTCCTTGCTTGGGACAATATATTTGAAGATAATAAGCAACTTGGGACAGGGTTTTTATTTTCTGACCAGTCTACTTGCAAATTTTTTTAGACCTTAGATATATAAAGGTAACAGTGCTTAGCCTGGGCAGCTAACTAACAATACCACCAGTACTAATCAGCCAGCAGAGAAGATAAACAGCTAGGAAATGAGGGGCAGAACTGGGAGAAAGATATCAAAAGAATTACAAACTGTATTTTTTGCATGCGTCTTGAAGATCGAAGATTATTGAAGATCAATTCCTAGGAGTCACGTAGGGGCCATGTGTGAAGTATCCAAGGAAAGTAACTCAGTTCATTGACAAGTGTTGAAGATGGAAGTTTAATGGTTAAAAAAGAAGCTGGAAAACAGCTCAGGACGAGGTTAAGAGAGGTAGGAAGGCACATCAGTGAAAAGAAGTCTTTGCTTCCACACCATGAATTGCCTCTATTCCCTGGTTTCCTTACCAGAAAAGACGCTGTGAAACAAGTTGTGCTAGTGAGGAACGACACAGCTAGGCCATATGAGCATGCTGCATCTAAGTCTGAGCCATCTAACCATCCTTCTCTGAGCATGGGGAAAGACTTTTTGGATGGCACTTTGGGGAGAAGACAACCTCAGCAGGAGGTCTAGCTTAGGGATCATGGGTCAGGAAGAAGGCAATGCTTATGCTGAAAGACATACAGGGAAGTGTGACAGGAGGGTCAGAAGTACAAGACAGCAGCTGCTCAGTGTGGAAGATGTGATGATGATGATTATTCCTGTAATTATTATTCCTATGATTATTATTGCAGGAGGACCCCTGCAAAGGAGTCTTCTTGCACAGAAACCATATATGGGTTCAGCTACTGGACAGGCAAAGATTTGGAATCATCTCAGTCTGCTGTCTCCAGAAACAACTGCTGCCTTCAAGCAACCAATTAAATGACTCTCTGCTTAGGATTTACCTGTTTGTACTCTAGCCGTTTAAAATCATGGATTAAGTGTGACATTTCACCATCTTCTTATTGGTTTCCTTCTCTTTTATTACCCTTCACCATGTGGACTACATTCTGATGTCATATAATATTTTTCTGCACTGAAAAAATATCAAGGTATTTTTAGGTTGTTGTTTTTATCTTCTGGATACTTATCACTGGTTTAGAGGAAAAAAAAAGTTATTTGATGGCTCAGGACTTCAAGCAAACCCATTCCTCACAGCAGTACCCACAACTACAAATGCAGCTTACTTGGAAATGGAGTGTACAGCAATGCACACATATTAAGCAGTTCAAATTCTGGTCATGCTCAGACAGCAGTTACTGCCATAATTTTCTGGCTTTGCATTAATTCATTGAGCAGGAGCCTTGGCTTGGTCATAGCATTTTTTCTTGTCTGAAAGGTGATCTGGTTAATAGAGGACAAACACTGGAGCTCCTCTGTTCTTTCCTCTTCCCTCTTGCACATACATATACAGAGATATATGTGTGCCATATATAGCTGCCAAACACGCACATATATAGAACACTCACATATACATATATGATACAAATCTGCAGGCACACAAATGAATCTTCCTACTCTTTTCTAGAGCTAATGTGTGTGAAGACTTGAAGGGGCAGTTTGCTTCTCTGCTGTCATCTTTTGTGTGTTCGTTTCCAATAATCCAGCAGATGCCCCTAGATCATGTGGAGGGAAAAGAGCTGCATCAGCTTCTTCTGAGCAAACAAAATAGGCTTTTGTGGCTATAATGTAATGTTTTCCTTGGAATACATGGTATTCCAGGCACTCCAAGGAACGTACACTTTCTTGAAGTTCAGGTAAAGTATTATCTATGAAAAAACTAAAATTATCATCAGCAACAGCAAGGAAATTACGCACACGAAAATAAAAACAGTCAGAAACCTGGCTCTTACCCAGAAGACAATTGATTTCTGCTTTTTTTAGGAGTTATGTACACTGACAGTGACACTGTCAGTTCACACATGATAACAGAGCTCCAGCCATAAGTGGCTTTCCAAACTACATTAGGTCTTGAGGGTTTGGCTGCAGGTATGTTGGGTTGGAAGGGTATCAGACCAGCCCTGGTGCAAGAGGCTGCACTCATAACAAACCTCCTGTCCCCATGTGGGAAATGCCAGAGGACCCAGAGAGCAGGGTGAGGTGCCAGCCACATCTGTCTTCATGGCATGATGGGGTTGACCAGGGTGTTAGAGCCAGTCCATGAACACATCTCTGTGTATGTAATAGCTGGTGGCAGCCTCTTTGCTGCCACATTACACTAGCTAGATGAAAAAGGCAAGCTATTTGAATGTTGTTCCACGTGTGCCATGCAGGAGTACCTTATACCCCAAATACACGCTGAAAATAAATGAACCTGGGGGACACGATTTTCTGAGACTTAGGCTAAAAAGTCCAGGAATAGTCAAAAGTTGTTCATGCCATCATTGGAAATCACAGAAATCAGAGCTTTCTCATCACCTCATGTAGAAGTTTACACTGCTGCAAACAGGTGGAAACAGATGTAAAACACCTGACAGAATTGTAAAATGACTGCACCAGCTGTGAGGCAACTGAGGGCTAGTACCTGGTGGTGCTGGCCAAGGTGGAGCTGGTCACATATTTTTAAAAGCAGTTGGAGAATGCAGAGAGCTGATTTTAAAGACAGAAAATCAGAGGGGCTCTCACTGCTCCAGCTTTCTAGGGGTGGCAAGAAGCCTTCATAGCTCTTGCACACTACTGCTCTGGGAGTCTGTCTTTGGTATGATACAGAAATTATCCTAAAGGAAGCAAGAAAATCTGTCCAGAAAAGTGGAGCATCCCTGCATGAGAAGGCAAGGAAAACTTGGAACAGTAAAATCATGTTTGCTAATGACAGTTCTGAGAATTAAAAAAAAAAAAAAATTAAGTGGAAAAAAACCAAAACCCCTCCATGAAACACTGATTAGATGCCAGTTCACATAGCTCTCCTTGGCTACTATGTATTATTATTATTTCTTTTAAAGACTAATAGATCCTATTCTTGACAGGCGCAAAGCCAGAAGGTGGGATCTTATCCAGTATTTGCATTTTTTAGGCCACAAGAGGCAATGATTGTATCAGAATATTATTTGTCTGCCCAAATCACATTCACTGTGTGAACCTCTGCAGAGGACTTCCATTCTCAGGAAAAACTGTTTTGTCAGACAAGAGTGCAGAATAAACCCTCCTTCTCATTCTGCCTAAGCCAGCTCAGTTAGGACAGGATCTCTTTTCCTGAGCTAAATCTCCAGAGCTAACCTTCAAACTTTCACTCACAGTTTTTTATCCAAAAACCCTTACCCACAGAGCAGATTGGACCTAGGATTCTTGAAATAGCCGAGTGCTGGGACAGCAGAGTTATGCATGAAGTGGTTGACATTGTAAGGTGAGAATCAAGAGAAGGTGCAGAAATGTGGTTGAGCACATCTGATTTTCCCTCACCACATGGGAAACATGGCTTTCACTGAATGGGCTTTTGAGCAACCAAAAGTCAATTTGTATGTTAAGATGATCTGACACTCTTAAATATGGAGGTGTTTCAAGGAATATGGGGAAGATCTGCTGGGCAGATTGGGTTCAAAGCTTCCCTCCCAGTCATCCTATAAAGCCCTAGGGACTTTCAGACCAGTAATAGGAGCCTACAGAGATCTTCATGTTCTCAACTTTGTCTTCTGGATAACATTAAAGCAGAGGCAGTCCCAGAAGGCAGGCACTATCCTTAGCCTCGCGCTTATCTGTTTGTGCACATTTTCTCCAGCACTTAGTGTTACCAGATCCTGACTCATAAGACTGGCTTTGCTTTTTTATGAAGCTACCAAAGGGTCCTGGCACTAGCATGTGTGTGAGTGTCCTGATAAGGGTATGACAGGGTGTGGGAGGCCAGAGGCGGGTAATGCCCCTGGTATGTTGAGTGGGGAATTAGTCTGTGTGTGTGGAATGACATCTTCTTACAAAACCTCTCCAAGACAGAGGCCAAGGAGAAAAAGCAGCAGTGACAGTTCAGGATTCAGTCCACCCTACCAGAACTTTCCATCCTCATGAATGGAGCCATTCACTGGATTCTGCTTCTGGTTTTGCTTCTGTATCTTCTTCATCTTGAAATACAGAATTTCCTCTCGGAGGAATAACTTCTGCCATAGCACGGTCCCAGTGATGTCAGTGGAGTTACATCAAGGCTGATGTTGATCCTCGTGCCTCATTGACAGAAGGCTTTCTGGAGTTAGACCCTGGGTAGTACAACTCTGAGAAGCATTTGCACTGTTTTGGTCTCAGCCTGTTTCCTCTGAGAGCCCAGAAAAAGATTGAAAAATAAGGAGAAGAACCCATGAAAATGTTGCAGTTGTTTCTGCACAGAAGACTTTAAAATGGAAACACATTTTATGGAATTTTTCACACACATTCTCCCTCTCCCTCAAATTTCAATGTTCCCTTTTCTTCTCTTCTCCCTGATTTTGACATATTTCCACTTAGTGAAATTAAATGAGAAATAGCCAAGGGCTTGCTCTGACATTGTCTTCCCCACCCCATCCTTCTGTCCACCCAGGCTCTTCTCAGTTTGTGCTTTTTTTTTTTTTTTTTAATAGTATGGAATGATGAATGGGAAGTGTAGGCTGTGTGTACTCATTTGCTGAAACCCACCCATTCTGCTGTTCCTTGCCACCTTTCTTATCATTCCTTCAGCATTTTTTTGGACCATCTGAAGCTGAAAAGAAATAAATCCCTTGCCTGCAGATTCACTCTAAATTGACAGGGAGGGAGAAATCTGGCCCCAGCATCTGAGATCAAGAGCTTTATGGCCTACTCCTGCCTAATTTTAAGGGATTTTATATAGCAGAATTGGAAAGAACCAAGAGACACTTAGAGCAAATGTTCTGAAATACCAAGAATAACAAAGCACAGGCTTAATGAGTTCCAATGTGTATGTCTGCTGTGAGTAATGATGCTTAATCCTGCTGCAAAATAATTCCTTTATATGTTCTTCTGTTTTTTAAAAAATGCATCACTGCTGCACTGGGGTCATAAAAATTACGAATATGTTTTCCCATGGCATGAAGCCATAGCATACTGTAAGGCATTGTGCTGGGCCATTATACACAGCCTGTAATCAGAAACAAATGTATTAAGTGAGATGATGTGATGTTACATGAGAAAAGTGAAAATAGAGCAGGGAAGTGTGATAGACAGTGACTTGGACCACAACATCAGCTCTGAACAGCCCCTTTCTCTTCAGAAATCAGAGGCTATGCCAAAAGAAGCTGTGTTTCTAGATACTGGTCTAGAAAACAGAGACATACTTCTTGTGAGGGGGGAAATAAAACTTGTCTGAGAGCTGGGGTAGGCAAAAAAACCCTGAATTTCCTGTTCAGAAAGAGAAATACTGCTGTGCTGATGAGGGTGGTTCTCTGTGGTGTGAATTAACACAGGCTTGGTAGTGGTCTCAGAAATGCAAAGGAGCCCCTCTCTCCAATCCTTCAAATTACAATTTTATTGCAGGGGTCCAAGTGTTGGCTGTGACATGGTGCGATCTACTGCTGAAGAAAGTGCTCTCATTTCTTTGGAGTTTATGTTTCTGAGACTTTGCACCAGTACTACTATTATCAGCTTAAAAATTAAACTTTACTCAGATTAGGAGAAATAGAGAAACTCATTTGTCTCTTTGCCAATGTTTATTTCCTAAAAAAAAAAAAAAAAATATCTGTTTGTGACAGCTGCTTTCCTTTTCAGGAGTATACCACAACTCTTTGACATCAAAGCTGGATTTTAATTTATTGACTTAACTTTGCAGAGCACGGAGCAAGAGGTCAAGTAAAATGAGACTCCATTAGAAAAATGATAATTGCTATTAAGAAGTGTATGGGTCATTTGAATGCTCTGACACTCCATTTCCAAACCCTTTAGAAAGGGCCCTTAGAAACTCCTAAGGCTCAGCCAGTCCTACCGTTTGGGACATGTGGAGACTGGGCCATAACTGCAATGCACCAGTGGGAGCAGTCTTCACCCCAGCAGTAAAGCAAGTTATACTCCTATTTCCCAGTGGTGGGAAAAACAGTGGTCCCTAAAATGAGAGAATTGCCCAGAATGACCTCTCTTCTACCCACTGACATTCCTCTCTGCTGGCTCTCCATGAGCCAGGATCCCCAACACACAACGCTCAAGGGTTTTCATCTGATTCAGGCAAATGCTTTATCAGCCACAGATCCACTGCAAGCCAGCCTGAGAGAGAGTGAGACCATCAAAACTTAGCGTTGGAACAAGCTGTCCAGAGAAGTGGTGGAGTCACCATCCCTAGAGCTATTTAAAGGTCGTAGAAGTGGTGCTTGGGGGCATGGTTTAATGGAGGGCTTGGGAATGCTTGGGTTAACAGCTGGACTTCATGATTTTAGAGGTGTTTTCCAACCTAAACAATTCTATGATTCTATTGTACTGTGGGGACAGTAGTTCATAAATTATCTAGAAAGCAAATTGCTTGATAATACTGCTTTCTGCATTCTCTTCTTCCTTAAAACTGTCTGGTTTTATCAACAGAGTAGAGCACAATACCGAGTACCAAAGGACCTGGGTAAATAAATCCTGTCTAATTATTTACAACCATCTCAGGAATTGTCTCAACAGTAATCTTACAAAAGATTTGGATTCACTGAAATCTACAAGGCAAGTGGTTGCTGCTTCTATACCTTCTACAGGAAACAACTGCTCAGCAGCAAAGGACTTGCCCCATTTTTCCTCTGGAATCTACAAATAATTGATAAAATCAGGAGAATTACACCCTAGGCATTATAAAGCAGGGGTTGTCCTTCCTAATTTCTGGATCTTGCATGAGAAATTAATATCTCTGCAATGAAAGAGAAGTTTCTCAGTATTTGATTGCTGTGTAATTCAAATGTGTATTTATGAAACACATCAGTGAGCCAGGTGACTGTGTTGTAAATCCTTATGCAGCAGCTTCTTTTCTATCCCTGTTTCTCCTTTATGAAACTGTAGGGCTTCTTTAATCCATAAATAGACGCTGTTAGGGATTTACCATAAAGGAAATCTGAAGGACACTCTTAGCTATTTCCAGTTAACTTCCCCTTTTCATGAACACATCCCCTTAGTGGATGACCCCCCATGCATGTAAAGCTCTTGAGACTCCCAAACACAGGAGACAAACCATATACATTGTGTTTATTTGCTTTAATGAAGTGATTGATTTATTGGTCCCAAATCCCCCAAAAATATTTGGTTTTATCTCCTGGATTCCTCTCAGAGAGCTCTCAACATCAGTCAAAATCACAGCTGTCATTCACTACAGCAAAGTGCAACTCTAAGGCCCTCCCAGTGCTCCTTCTTAGTGGGGAGCCTTCCCCTGCCCTCCAAGCGTGTCCCCTGCCAGGGCACTGACATCCCCTTCGTCCTACAGTTGTTTGCTTCCCAGAATAGCTAGATTTGAGGACGAGAGCCTTCCTAATGGAGCTCGAGTGCATTTGTGGCACAATAGGTCATTTCTGGCTCACTTGCTTTCTTTTCAGCTCATGGGACAAAAAGGGACATGCTTACACCATTTGCTTACATTGGTAGGTAAAGAAAACCTTAAATGTCGCATGAGTCACTTGCACTCAATTAATTTCTGCTTGTGTTATTTATTCACGTTTAAGATATGACTTTTATTCTATATGTGACCTTCACCAACGGAACTGATAACAAGAACATTACTTTGGAAAAGTGAAAGGTTAAACATTAACCAGAAAAACAGTTCTAAGACAAACATTTTGAATGTTTTTTCCTTCATATTTGGAAGTAGCTTGTCACTTCCCCTCTTAGCACCCTCCCTCCCCTCATATTACTGTCGTGCTGCTGTTCCTGATACTTGGTAGATGCAGTAAGCACTGTACCACAATGTGATGGCCTCCTCTTTGCTTAAAGCAAATCACATGGGTCTTTGAGCTGGCTGCAAGCTCTTGCCTGACTAGCTTTTCATTAGCAATTTCTAGGCTTTCTCATCACCTGAGAAGTGCACTACAGAGAAGCCCATCAGCTTTGTCCTCCCTCTTCTACTCCTTGCTGCATATGGGGTGTGGAGAAAAACATAGCAGATGAACAGGGGAACAGGCTGAGGGGTTGCCTGAGTTTCAAAAATGCTGTAGGAGTTTGAAGCACCGATTTTAGCAGATGGCTTTTTCCTCCATGTCCCACAAGCTTCACTTGGGAACAAACAACAATTTGAAATTTATTCTACATTGTGATGGGGGAGGGTGTTGTGCAGCTTTGGTAGTTCAAAAGTCTTCATATCTGTTAGGAAATGAGTGAAAAATTAAAAATAGTCTCTGCTTTCAAAGCTGAGTGCCTATTTTACCTGTGTATCAATTTATCTTTCTTATGTGGAGACACACTTGTGAGCTGCAACTCTGCTCTGAAATTACTTCACCTTTTCTGCTTTAAGGCAGTCGCAAGCCTCAGTCACAACAATACCAATTGTTAAAAAAAAATCTGTTAATCAATAATATCACTTCTGCTCCCACCCATTTTTGAAAGCCTGGGACATGGGACATGCATATATTTTACTCCGTAAAATAGTCTAATTGCTGGTTGTTTGGTTAATTTGGGTAGCAAAAATAAACCACCAAAAGTAAAGATGAATGAAACAGCTAAGATAAAACCAAGGCCAAACAAACATTGACAACAACAAACTACGTGTCTGGAAAAGGGTAACTCCTGCTCTGGGAGTCATTCTGGGTGGTCGAGGCTCTGTCTTAGCCCACAGCAGGACATGGGTCCCAGGGCATGGGGCTGCTGGACTGCAGGACAGCAGAGGTGACCACCAGCCCCCTTTCCTGCTGCCTCCCCTCTGCCCTTCTTGCTCAACTTATGCCCCTACCATGTCTTTTGACAGTTCATTTTGCCTTTTTCAGCGCAAACATTGGTCTACTGATAATATTTTGATCCACCCAGAACAAAAAAAGCACCGAAAACTATAACAAACTGTCAGGCAATCCCATCCCCCTTACTGATCTTTATACAATGGATTGGTAAAACCCTGCTACTTGTCCATATATCTCACTCTCTATTCAGTCCCTCAAGACTTGTAGACAAAGTGGTGTCTTGTACCAACAAATGACAGCAGGTTTGACTACGCTGTCTCCATAAGGATTTCCTTTCATCAGTTCTTATTTTGCCATATATCAGTATTTTATTAAATGTCCTCTTATCCTTTGCCATGGAACAAGGTGAATAGAAACCTTCTGGTCTTCTTCTTTGGGACCATTTACTATTTCATAAGATTTTGTCATGTCTCCCCTTATTTATGTCTCCCACAAGGTAGTCTGTCCTGGGATAACAGACTGCTCCACCAGTGTTGCTGACGCAGCCATTGCCAGGGAGAACCAGAAGCCTCCTGTCATAATTCCTTTGTGTGAGATCTGCAGCCAGGGTCACAGACCCATTAGGCAGGCTTGGCTTAAGGCAACTGGGGCCTGAGCCTACCACAGTGAGCCTTCTCCCAGCCCTCCCAGTCTGGCTCGTGCCCTTCCCCCTCACTCAGCTCCCCATGGAGCTCTTCTTCCCCAGACAGACGATCCCTTCCTGTCGCCTCCCTGGGATGGACTTCTTCATTTTTCCTTAGCCAGCTCCCCTGGACAGACTCTTGGTTTCTCACTGACTTGTGCTGTTGAGGTTTCTTGGCCTGGGTCCCAGGGTTCCTGCCTTAATCCATAGCTTCAAAGAGATTTGGATAAGTCTGGATAAGCTTCCAAGTCTCTGGATGCTTATTCAAAGTGCAAGGCTGGGGGAAAGGGGGAGCATCCCTGAAGGAAGCCAGAGACCATCTATGTACAGTCAAACGACTTTTTTTTTCTGAATCAGAGATACCTCCCCAAATCCCTCAGCACCTGTGTGTCAAAATCTGCATTTACTTTAGTGAAAAAACAAACCCTGGCCTCGGCATCCTGAAACAAAATGCCTGGGCATTTAGACACACAGATGGGCCAGCATCTCACCAGGGTGTCTGTTGCAGCATTAAAAGCTGGGATTCCTTCTTTCAGGAGAGCTTGGGCATGTTTACATACCACTGGGTATTTTAGGGGTGACTCACTACAGAAGTCCCATTTGAAAACAAGAAAGAACAGAGTTTTGAAATAAAGTGCACTGAAAAGGTAAGAACACAGCAACAGATCACAAAAAAATGTGAGGCTGGATTCTCCAGCCTGCAGGAGTCCTGCTGGGCTGCAGTATGGGGGGGATGGTCCTGACTGAGCACAGGAGAAGGGTGAAGCAGTTGTAGGAGCTGGGCCCAAAAGGAAACATCTTCTGTACTATCCATCCTCCTCCTCACTTCTGATGTTGTGGATGGACTGAGAAAGTGCCATTTGGAGCTATTTCTGCATGTGTTTTACATGGCTGTGGTCCTGGTTTTAAGTCACTGGCACCTGCCATGAAGCTAGGCATGTTCCCCCAAAATTAGAATCAGATTTTGGCCCCTCTGGAATCAAAACCAGCATTTGCTCAAACCACAATTGCTCCAGTCCTTCCCATTAGCCCCTCAGCATTCAAGATACATTCATTCATAGTTTAGTTTCCTGCTCTGAACATGTTTGCTTTGGGAAAACTGATCTTTATTTTCCATCTAAATGAAGCCCAGTTGTGTCATGTCCACCAAAAGAACAATCTGGCTCAAAGCAGCTTTAAGAAAACCACTATCTGATGTCAGTAAATCTATGTCTATGCCATAACTGCTTTAAGTCAGGAAGCAGTGGGTGTGCTCAAAACAACACATAAAGATAAAAGATTTCCAGTGCCAGGAACGTGGATGTATTTTGGAAGAAAACACGGGGGGCATTATGTGCAGGAAGAGATGAAAACATGCATCAGCCTGTGGAGCCTGCCAGGGCTGCAGCTCACACACGCCGGCTCTCCGGGGAAGCCACGTCTTCAGATGGAGAGACGGAGGCACCACAGGGTCCTGTCCTTGGCACACAAACAGAGGGAAGGGCTGCTGCTTTAGTCCTTTCTTTGTCTTGCAGCAGAGCAGTCTGTATTCCTCTGTCCTCTAGGAGCTGAAGGAACACATCAGAGAAGAGACCCCCGCCCCTTCTCTTTTCCAGGGATGGATGTTGAACAGTTCCTGGAGGTGGGAGAGGATTTGGCCATCTGGCCACGTTGCACTCCTGGACTCCCATAGGGATCTACTCTCATCCTCTCCTGAGCAGAAAGGGTGTTGCCACAACCAAACCTTTACATGCTGGTCACACTTTGACCCTGTAATAACCCTAGAAAAGCCATTACAACAGGTGATGCTGGAATAATTCCATCAAGGCCAAGGATATTTCTATCCCTTGCCCAACATGTGTAAGTTGGAATGGAAGAGAGATCATTGCTCTCTGTTAAAGGTATACCTGGTTATCAACCTACTTCTACATCTTATTGCTAGTTTTTCTTTTATTTACAATGCAGAAAAAAAATTAAAACACACACCAAAAAAAGAAGAAAACTAAACAAGACCAAAATAATAATAATATTAAAAAAAAAAAAAAAAAAAAACCAACCAAACAAAACAAGTAAGTATACATCCACTGGAGCAGTCTTCTTTTCCAGGAGATATCATGAGGTACCACACTTACAAGAAAGAGAATCAGTCCTCTGACTGGTTCCTTGATTAAAAGCCATAACTTTTTTCAAGCCATGATGATATGCAGGGCAGTAAGTAACCAGTTTAGAGGGTATTTTGATTCAGAACGGTAGGCACATCACCTCTATCTTTTATTCTCAATGCTACTTACACAGCTTCTTTCATCCCAGAGTATCCTAGAGCTAGTCATATAGTAAAGTGTAGCAACCTGAGTTCTACAGTCCATGTATTTTGTCTGCCACTGGCCTTCCTCAGACAACTTTTGTCTTTCTTCACAGTTGTTTTGGGAGGGAAGCAGAAGGCACAGGGAGAGCTGCAGCTCTCCTGCCACCCCTTGCCAGAAGGGAAAAGGCAGTGGCAGAGGGCCACAACAAAGGGCATTGCTTTAGCTTGGAGAGTCTGTGTCCCACGCTGTGTCACTGAGAGGCTGCATGGTGTTAGCAGGCTGTGGTGGCAGTGTGGGAGAGACTGCACCTTCTCTTGCTCTGGGGAAATGGATGTCCCAGCAATGTTCCCAGGTCACCCCTTAGGACACAGCCATGATTATAAGCAGACTCTGTCTTTCAAACGGTGGATGGACATGGTGGTACTTATGAGAAACCACTGAAATCCTGTCCACAGTAAATATATCTATTTTAAAAATTTCATTATCAGAATAACGGTGGTTTTGTGTGATCGTTGTACATACTTCTTGTCTCTAACACAAGTGATAAAGGCTTTGGGCAAGAGCCTTCTGTGCTTGCTCTCTCCTACTCCATGTCCAGATCTGCCTGTGAAACCAACTGCATAAAAAAATAATGGATTCAGACAGGCTGGTCCCAGAGCATCATGCTATAGCCAGCATCTCTGGGGGAAGACTGAAAAGCAAAAAGGTCTTTCTGGGCACAGCACCTTCTCTCTGGCCTCCCTAAGGTTACCCATTCCTTGCTGCTAAGCAATTGCGTTTCCAAAGCCAGAGAAAATAAGTTATGCATTTAGGGACACTTATGCAACCTGAACAATCCAGCATAATTCTAGTGAGCACCGCCACAGTAGTGACTGCTGCCAGGTGTCCAAACAGAGGAATTAACAAGCACAAGAGAGCAGAGCTCATGGAAGCAAGGGCAGGCAGTATGTTAAGACACAGAACTAAGCCTGACTAAGCCTGGCTCTTCCCTAAGAGCGAGAGCAAAGCAGTGTCCCCTGGAGCCTTCTAATGCTGAAGCTTACAATAATAATGAAATCTCCATGGGCCCAGATGAGCCTCCCACACACATCTTGGGTAGGAGCTTACCACACAAGGAGTCCTGCTGAAAATTATGGGCTGTGTGTGGATTACAAGATGCTATTTACAATAACTGAGGGTGACCTCGCAGATATTTTCCCATTGTTGCTCCCATTGTCCATTCAGTATACCTGGCTTTTGGTTTAACTGTGTCTCTTCATGAAGGAAATGAAACACAGGGAAGGAGAGAGAGAGGGAAACATTTATATGGAGAAGCACGGTGTAATGGCTGAAGCAGAAGACTTGGTGTCCAGCCTTGGCCCTCCCATTGACTCCTGTTATCTGGATGCAGTTATCCCATCTCAGCTCTGCCATCCATCTGTCAAGCAGAGCCTGTCAGTCGGGCATCTTGTGTGATTTCATGTCACTACGGTGACACAGGGCTGGAGAGGATCTCCCAGGTTCCCACTGCCCGTGCATCGCTCCGTGCGGGTACAGCCCCTAAGAGGGATGATGTGGCTGTAGCTGCGAAGCAGGCAACAGCAGTGGCCTTTTCCTGTTTGCTTTATTCCCAGGGGCTATTTCTGGGCTGGAGGGAGGCTGCCCTGTGATGTCAGTGTGTAAACAGGGAGGTGAGTGTCGTCAGGGCTCGGGGGGTGGAGATGAAGGCACGTCTGGCTCCCCGGAGCGGGGAGCAGGAAAAAAAATCAGCTCAGATAAAGAAGCACAAGGGAAATGGCAGTGGAGCCACAGAGGAGGCGGCGGAGGGGGGGAAAAGGCTGCCGTCCCCATGCAAATCGTTTGGGAAAACAGTGCACCGCCCTCCGTTAATTCGCCTGATTAAAACCGCATTAGTTTGTAGGTGTCAGGGACAGGCAGCTGTTTTCAAGGAAGCCCTGGCTCCACCAGGTCCTTCCTCGCCGGGCAGCGGCGGCTCTATCTGGAGGTAAATGTCAGCGAGGCGCGGAGCTCGCCGGCGCTTGTCCTCCTCCTGACAGGCCCTGGCCAATGTCCTGCTGCTGAGGGTCGTGGTAATTTACGTCCCTTCTGTGTACATTAACTTATCTGCAGCAGAGCTGGCGGGGCTCTTTCAGCCAGGCTGTCTCCTCCGCAGGCTGGGAGACTTTTCCTGCCTGTGGGACCCGGAGCGGGGACCGGCTGCGCGCCCCTGCCAAGTTCCTGCACCGGACCAACAACAACAAAAGCGCCGTGGAGCCCGCGGCGCTCGCCCGGACCCCCGGCATCGCCCGCGCCCCTCGGACCGCGGGGGACACTTGTGTCCTGCGGGCCCGTGCGCCCGGGGACAGGGGAGCCAGCCGAAATCCGGGCACTCGGTTGTAAGCCCCCCCGCCCTGCCTGTCCTCCCTGTTTCTATTCTCCTGTTGCTGCAGCAGCTGAAATGGTTATTTATTATTTGCAGCTCCCCCGGGGCTCCTTTCCCACCCCTCCTCCCCTGCCCCCATGGAAGTAAGCGAGAAGCCTTATTACAAGAGGCAGATACTTCCCACTGGGCTGCAAATTTTGGCTGGGGTGACTGTATCCTTATGCTTTGTCCAGGAGGGATGGTAACACGCAGGTACGCTGCTATCGGCGGCAAGATCACTCTTTGCCTGAGGAGACGAGTGCCAGGCATGAAGGCACTATCTCAGTTTTCCTCTGGGTATTATGTTTTCCCTACAGCAGGGTATTCTCTCACATCTATTTAATAAGTTTCTCTGTCATCCCAAAGTGCACAACTGAACACATTTAATCATCCAGCAGCTCCAAGGAGGTTTCCCTGATTTGAAAGTTTTGGGGGCCATTACATTCGGATTCACTTTTTGTGTGATTATTCCCTTGGGAATCAACGAGGCCTTATTGGAAACCAGAAAGGATGAAGCAAACTCTGCCTGTCTTTGACTAGGTTAGGCGAGGTTGTCCATTATCATTACAGAACTCACAAAAATACTGAGAGCAGAAAGAAGCAGTGGCAAAGACCACATTGTGGTTAGCAGCCTGAACCCACACCAGTTCAGTCAGAAAGTGTTGATCTGCCAACCTAATTGATTGTAGGAAAGAGAGGAAAAAAGAGTTGATATCTGTAACAATATCAGAAAATGTGCCCTTTGCAGTCTTTCAAGGTCTCCTGAATGACCCCCATCAGGTGGCTTGCTTTACTGGATGCAAAGGACCACTGTTGTATCAGATTGTATTAGAAAGCCACCAACAAACTTACAAAGTGCCACAATAATGTGAACAACCACAAATTACCTTTCTTCTTCACAAGGATTGAAAACTGTGTCTGATTAGGAGCTACTGGCTTGATCCTCCCACCATGTGCTTTACATGTACCTCTCAGCCTAGTGATGTCTGGGTGTAGCTGGTAGGTACAATAATGAGTGTGAGGAAGAGGATGGGTTATTGCTCTTGGTGAGGATTAAGCTACTCAAAATAATAGAATATTAAAAAAAAAAAGAAAATCAGTATTATGGCTATAGGCTGTATATCCCTGTTCTAGCTCTCCTCAGAAGCTGCAGGTCACCCTTTACCAAGGGTAAAGCTGTGACGAGATGAACCTCGAATCAAGGGACAGGACTCACAAGAGGAACTGTGAAATACAAGACCTGTATTTACTGCTGAGAGTCAAATGCCATGCATCTCAGACCCTTGTTGGGAGACATTGAAAGATGACTTGTGGCGTAGCGGGTGGCTAAGAATGCACCGAGTTTTTAGGTACATCTATAGCCCAAAGTTAGGTGCCTACAGCATCTCAATGAGGCATGTAGAGCATTAAGCATCTCAGTTCTGGAGCTACCTCACCTAGATAGGACAAATACCCAGGAGAGGACTTTGATTTAAGCTCTGCACATTTAGAGCTTAAGCCATAGTTTAAAAGGGAAGATCCTATGTTCATCTAAAAGATGAGGGCCATTTTCTGAATACAGTCCTTTTTAAAAAAGCTTTAGGGCAGTGGCAACAGCAGTAGAACCATGTTTGGAGTTATCATTCTGGATATTTACACATTTTTATGTTGAGTATTTCTTGTATCAAGTGCTGGACCCTGGTTCTTCTTCCTTGGGCCACTCCATAACCACTGGGCAGGTACCTCATTTTTCTCCTCACCTCTATATTGGGAAGGTAGCTAAATTTCCTTCTTATTTAGGTCCCTCACTGGTTATAAAAATAAAAATTATCAAAATTTTCACTACCAGATGTTTTACTACTTATCAAATGGAAGTTTCCATTCCTCCAGATGCAGTGGTTTTTTTCTCACGGCAATATTTTCCTCCCATCTCCCACCAAGATTTGGTCTCAGTCTTGCTGGAATGAACAAGTAACTCAGTAATTTACATAGATAGGGAAGAATTCCTTTGGATATTACCAGAAAAGATGTGTCACTCCTCAGATTTCACAGTGGTAATAAATACTGCAAGTATAGATGAATTAGTTAGGATGGAATCCATCAATCTATCTTGTCATTTGCAGTGTATGGCAGCACCTGCCCTAGGCACTCAGCTTTCAGACAGGGACCTGTACATGAGAACAAGCTCTCACCAAGGATAGCCTTCATGACTTTTTTTCCGTAACTTCATGGAATTCCCATGGGAGAAAGAAAAAGACTGGATTGTAGCTGGAAGAATTCTATTCACCAGAACTACTTTGTGTTTAGTAAAGATCCTAAGGCTTGATGTGATATTTGTGAAGTTCACTATGATAAAGACTGTGCTGTTTACTCCATTTTGACTGAAATCTCACAAATCTCTTAAAAATTCAGGCTTTGCTTATAGACTTTCTTTTTAAATATGGCTCAGTCAACACACTGAAGTGAAGCCTCCACAGGATTTTCCACATTTTGATCTAAAGGTGATAACACAAGAGATTAGATTTTTTTGTAGAAAAGTTGACAGCTTTTTTCCATGTGTAGGACTCTCATTGTCAGAGTTTTCTGCTGAGACAACACAAACACTTGAATCGTGAAGCACATCCCTTCCTTCAAGCACTTCCAAGTCATCACTTGCCTGTGAACACTTCTGTGTTTAAATCTGGCCTTATGAGTTTTACAGATGGACAGGAACAAGGGGTGTAGGATGAGGGAGACCCAGAGCCAGAACAGAAATAGAAGGAAATGACCAGCTTGGAGTCAAAGCAGTCATGGATACGTGTTTCTCTCTGGAAACCACTAGAACACATTGAAGAACAGATTTAATCACGTACAACTGAGTGTGAGCAAGTGTCTCTTGAGTGTTTCTCTCCTGAAACTCCAGAAAAGATTTCAAAATAGCTCTTTTTTTTCTGCCTGAGCATCACACAGTCTTTCTGACTGTCTTTCTTATGACAAAAATCACTGCCAAGACATAAGTACAATGTTATGCATAGGACATAACTTTACAGCCACTCGATGCAAATAATTTTTGTTAAAGAAGAGCAACAGAAAAGAGCGAACAACCTTGCCTGTTTGACATAAATGCTTCCATGTATTTAAGTCTTACAATGAGTCTTAGAAGAAGAGCAACTAGGGTAAGCTAGAAATATATAGAAATGTATAGATCTAAGTATATCTGTGTTCCAGATAAAGTATAAACGTTACTGCAAATATGTAGTGCCAACGCTGTCTATTCTTCCAGTTAAATCAAAACTCCTGTTAGGTTCTGTTTTTAGTTCTTAGAGCTGTGCCTCCCAGAATCATGTGATTTTATGACAATCTCAATTTTTCCATCTTCATGTTTGCAATGGAAATCTTGAAAATATGTTCCTGTGGGCTGCTGTATCAGGATGCAGGGGAACAGGCCCAGTCTAACAATACTTAAAAATATCCTGATGCCTAAGAGAATGTCACAATTTGGGTTAGAATGTCACAATAAGGTTAGAAATATCATGATGCTTAGCACCATTTTCTGTTAAATCATGAGTGTCCATGAAAGTTCATCTCCTGCCTACAGGCAGCAGCAAGGGAATAAACTGAGCAACCCACATGTTCTCTTCTCATCCTGTCTATGATGTTGGGAGTCATGAATATCCCTTGATCAAGTCACACACAGGATGAGATACTAGAGGACTGATTGTTACCCTTTGATTCCTTGTTTTCATTTTACTATAACAGACCCTTATCTTTGTCAAGCAAGAGCGGGAGTTCTTCCATTGGCACACGCACAGCAGAGATCTCTTTGGCTCTGACAGGGTCTTACAAGCTTTTCCCGCCTGCCAATCTTGACCCAGATGTATTTGCACAGACCTGTTGATTTTGCACACAGTACCAGTTGAAATTTGAAACTTTCCAAAAATCACACAAAGAAAAGAACATTTCTGTCTGTAGTACTTTTATGGCAAGTTTCACAAACCCTTCCAACAGTGTTTGTAGTTGAAACATTGGCAGCTGGTATTTTGTCGTTTTCTTTTCTCTCTCTCTTTCTTACAGTGACATTGCCAAGCTGTGTTCTAATCTGGTGGGCACTGGGAAAATGAAACAAAAAATAGTTGAAGGGCTTCTGGTAAACTTGAATCTTTCTGAGTCAAGGATGTGTGCTGTGAAGCAGTCAGAAATCCAAGAGCTCTCTCCCAGTGCATGCACTTTGCCATCGAGGGGGCTAAGTCATTTCTTTTGAAGAAGGCTCTATTTTGATGGGCAAGACACCAGAGGGTGACGTAAACCTCTAAGGATGATTACTTGGGTCCTGTGTCCGGCTTAGTCTCAAAAAACCCGCCTTGAAAAATGTTTGGAGCTGCTGCTCTTTTGTCTTTCAGCAATGAAAACAAGGGAGATGTTACTGGTCACAAAGCAACTGAATAAAATGGCAGGCATTGTGCTAGGAAAAAGTCCCCTATGATGTTTGTTTGTCCTCAGTACAGTTAGTCCTCCATTTGTTCTGTGGAGGTCTTCAGACAGAGGTGCCAGCTTGGGGGACGCTTCATCAGATCTCGACCTCGTTGTGTGCACTTTGTCTTTATCTGATGCTGTGAGTTGAGTGCACTCCTCAGGGTGCTGGTGGTCCTCAAGGCTGTCACCCACATGGGGCTGGCTGAACAGGCCTCTGGCTGCGCTTTGTAGCTGCTAACACACATTTGGGAATGACAGTGATGCCATGTGCTTTCCCTCAGCATCTTGGGCAGCTGCATCCACATGGGCACAGAAGCCAGTGAGGGTCTGCAGTAACCCTCTGCACAAGCCCCTTTGCAATGGTCTGAAGATTTTGACAGTCACTTAATGAGCCTCTTGGTGGTCTTGTCCTTTTGATAATGAGAGAAAGAAAAATAGAGAAATTGAAACATTGCTGAGATTCATCATGTGTCATAAACCTCTAATCTTAATCTCAGTCTTTTCAACCAATAAGCCTTGATTCCTCATATTATCCTCCTACGCCTGCCCACCATTCCCGTTCCCAGAACAAAGCCCCCAAATTCCCATCACTCTTGTGGCAGAGCACCAAGATCAAACTAATAATCTGAGAATTTTTCCACTTTCCCAAAATTGTTCAGAATGTGACAGTAGCTGTACATAACAAAACAAAGTCATACTCATGCTAAAATGCTGGCGTTAAGGTTTATTTATACTATTTTATTTTGTACACACTCCAATATTACATCTGTCATGTGAGTGTCTGAGTCTCTTGCAGTGATGCATTCAGAAATGTCTCCCTCTTCCAACAGCAGAAAGTGTGCAGGGGAAGGTAATATAGAAATAGACACAAAGACAGATGCAATACAGAAAGCGTCACTGGTACCAACAGTGTAGAGCAGCTTTTGGAGAGGTCATTTAATTCCCTGCCACTGGTCAAGACCTGAAAAGTCCCTGCTTTCTGTACAGTTTTCCCTTTCTTATTAAAGGCCCTGTGAAAGGGCCTTTGACCACAACTTTTGTCCCAGAGCTGAATTGCAGGCCTTTTTAGGCTCCCCACTCAGGCCAAGAGGACACAGAGATAGTTAATAAAACCATAAACTTGATTCAAATCCTGATTGGACACCATTCAAAGGAGTAGAGGACAAATATGAGAAATCTGGAATAGCCTCAGCTGTTGAGAAAATGCAGGACCAGTTTCTGCACACGTTGATTCACTGAAGGCTTTCTGCACTGCTGTAGCCTGGCCAGGAAGTGGCACAGGCATGAATTACTGGAGCCAGACTAATGACTGTCAGAGTGGGAGAAAATATCTTGAACAGCTCCAGACAGAACTGATCATTACTCTTGCTAAACCTCTTCAATAAGGCTCTATATAAGAATAAAAAAGAAAGTAAAATACCCGGCACATTACTGAGGAGACCTGTAAGGAGCATGACCTGCCATGAAGAGAAAATCAGAAACGTTAAGGCAAAGCACAACTTCCAAGGAGATGTAAAGTAAAAATGAGGCATTATTCTATATTGATCCAATTTGGTTCTTTTTTATTTTGGCCTTCACTAAATAGAATCAACCGTAGACCAATGCTGACTGCAGTTAACACCGCTGGCATAAAACTCATTTGTCAAAAATTGTAATACACCATTAGTCAGGGGTAAAGTAGAAAATGCCAGATTGTTACCTCTTATGGAGTTAGATATTATCAAATAGGTTTCACTTGATTAAATTCACTACAACAAATTTGGACTCAGTATCAGTGATCCAAAACTCCAGATAGATGGAAGGAGTTGTAGAGTACCAGAAAAGAGCATATATAGCTTTTATTTTTAATAAGGAGAAGTCCATGAGCCATGGCCTATCTTTTTTATTTTAATTTGCAGAAAAATAATAGAGTTCAATACTGTACATATATACTATAGCCATATATATAGCCAGAAGATCAGATGACAATCAGACTACTTGGGAGATAATAGCTGCACAAGAACACGGTTTTGTCAAAAAAACACTAGCACTTTTAAGCCTAACTCAATTTTCCTCTCTAGCAGGATATGGGTCTTTGTGAGCTGATGTCATATATCTGGTTGCTAGGAAGGCTTTTGACGCTGTCTCATGTGACAGTTTCCTAAGGAAATTATAAGAAAACATGAGCTCAAAACTATTGTGAGGCCGCTTGGAAAACTTTACTTAGCAGGTAGCTGGAAACCGGTCATTTGCCAGACTGCAAAGTTTCTTCGTAGTTCCACGGGGGTTCCATCTTGGGTCAACATTTTTATTAAAAGCTTGGAAAATTTCAGAAAGGATTTCTCACTTCTTTGGAGAATCTGGAAACATTTGGGAGGTTAGATTAGAATTCAATGAAGAAGCAGTGCTTAAAATAAAATTATCAGAAAGGACTAGAGTAAAGTACTACACCTAGAAAGACATTTTCTGCCAAAATGCAAGTGCAGGGAAGAACTGAATAGGCAACAGTTCTTCCAAAACTGAACTAGAGAATGTAGGGGACCACACATTAAGGGTGAGTCAATTTTATGACATTAATGTAAAAAACTCATGTAAATGATGGGGATTTGTAGAAGAGAATATTTTATTTAAGACTAAAAGAAATCCCTCCACACTGCTTAGCATCTAGAAAGCATCTGTAAAGAACTGTGCCCATATTGAACAGACATTTCAAAAAAGACTTGGACAAACTGGGAAAAGTCATGAATAATCAGAGGTTTAGACAACATGAGTTATAGAGAAAGAATGACAAAAATATGGGCTTGTTTAGTCCAGAGGGAAGATGTGATAATACATTTCAAATATATAACATGCAGCTGCAAAGAAAGAGTAAAAATGAAAGTCCTTTCCATCCATTAGATAGATAAAATGAGAAAATGTTAGCAGAAATTGCAGTGTGGGATATTTTTCAAGGATAAAATGAACATTTTCAAATGGCAGGGGCAGTTAAACACTGGCACAGAAAGCTAAAACTACTGTGGGCTAGGGATGGTTAAGAATTTTGTGTTCCTCTCTTGCAGTCCGATCGCAAGGCTCATATCTTCTTTGAGTTCAGTGGTGCCTAAGGTTCTGAAAACAATCAGGAACACAAGAGCACCCTTAGTGCATGGGAGTGACTGGTTCATGCCTCCCACCAAGAGGAGCCCAACTCATACCAGCTCTTCAAAAAAGCTTCCTTCTCTCAGTATCTTCTGGATCATGACGAGCTTTAGCTTTCAGCCAAAGCCTTTTTAGTGCTAATCTATGTACTGCTCTCATCCAGAAAAAGTCACCTTGCTCACATTAACCAAACAGTAGGACTGTGCAACAAGAAGGTGCCTCAGAACTATCTGTGTGCTCCAAGGCGGCACATCATCTGACTGGCAGGAAGATATGAATAGCAGAACAGAGAGCATTGATCCCTGGGGGACTTGGTAAGTGCTGCTGTCTTCCAACAGCAGAAACATAGCTTTCTATACCTGGCAGTCACTGGCATCCCTTCAAGAGGGACCTGGCCATTTATTGCATTACCCTGTCCCCCTGTTAACACTCTGAAGTGAAAGAGGAGTATCTTCAGGTCAAGAGTGTAAAATGTTGAAGAAAGAGCCAGGAGGATGAAAATGGATAGCTGTTTTCTATCTATTGACAAGGAGAGATCATCTGTCAATGCCACTAAAGTGGCTTCACCTAAGTGTCCTGGCCTCAATCTGAATTGTGCCATCTCTCACACTTATTAATATCCCTACATATTGAAATTGAATTGAAATATATACAGGCCATATTTCATCTTCCCGTCAGATACTGGCCTGAACAAAAGGACATCTGTTCTGATATACAGAATGCCTATAGACAATGTATGCTGTGTACTTCTTTCTCCCCACTGGATGGTTAGATTTTTATAGAGAGTAGATGTTCTAACAAAACTTATTTCAGAAGCAACATATCTCCCATCTCTACCGGGAAATTGAATTATCCTGTTGGAAATAGAGATGAACTAAATTATCCAATAAGTGAATGCCAACACTGAAATCTTTGTAAGCACTCTTAGGTAATTCCTTTAAAAAAGAGAGATCCATTATACCCTAACCTGCACTTTGTCACCAGTGTTGTTCCACTGTCAAGGTAAAGAACTGAGGAATGTCCGCAGACTTGTTATGACATTAATCATATTAAACAAGTTATGTGAAAAACAACTGCAATTAAACTGTAGCAATCAAAGTCATAGGAAGCATTTACATTTTGGAAGACCATAAAGTGGTATGTTTTACTTAGAAATAACAAAGGTTGTGTCAATCTGTAAGACAGGAGCTATATACACACCCTTCCTGAAAACTATCCCTATCTTGGGCAGAATTTGTCTGCATCTCCAGTGAAGAGTCAGAGAGTTCAACAAGGAACTAAAAACTTGACCCTGGTACGTAGTGGTATAACCTCTTCAGACTCTAATGAATTATAAACAATCCAAACTTATCTCCCAGCATCCACTTCTCATGTGGCTACCAGAAAAATGCCCAGCAAATAACCAAGGTAAATAAATGTTAGGCTCCTTGTGCAGAACTATAATGCCTCCCAAACTGCTATTTCACCACTGGGAATATTGATGGGCTGACACGAATCACTGATTGCAGACACATCTGCACTGAGGAAAAAAGATTTTTTTTCCTCCTCAGGGTCTCACATTTCTACATGAGAAGTCTGAATGGTGAAGTCAAGGTTCCTGTCCTAATCTGGGGTTGCTTAGGAGCTCCAGAGAGCTTGGGTTTGTACTTAGGGCAAATCAGAAAACAATACTATGCCACCCCACCCAAGTCCTCCAAGACAACCAAATCCTCCCAGACTTTTAAAGCATTCAGACCTTAGGCATAATATAATTTATATTTTGACTATAAACCTTCCATGACTATATACAGCAAAATCACTGTCAGAAATACCAGACCTCTAGCTTCCAGTCGTAAAGGTGATCACCAAGTATGACTGAGAAGTGCTTCACATATTCTACTTAACAACACACTTTTCAGGGATAACATTATGAGAACCAACTTGTTCATGTACTGCTTTGGGCAACAGATGAGATCCTTACAAACAGGAATGAATAATGTGCATATGGCTACACTTAGGCATGCATCTGGGCAAGGCATCTGTATGAGAATAGAAACTTTTGAAACAGGAAGATTCATTAACTTCACTACTGGCATTTGATCTGGGAAGATGCTTCCCATTACTCCAGGATCTGGCAAATTCAGGAGCAGAGTGTGTTAGAATTTCATCTGCTTTGGCCTCCTGTCACCAAAGCTTAGTTCTTTTCTTTACTATACGAAATAATTTTGAATGCACAGAGCAGCAATATTCCAAAAACGATAATAATTTCCTTGGCTCTCCAAGGCTTAGTAAGCACACAGTGCTGTAGGTACTGATGTGGTGATTACAGCTGCCTTTCAGCACAGGTCAGACAGACCTGCTCAGTGGAGTCACTGCTCTCTGTCTCCCCAGCTTCAAGGACACTACTAACAATCTTTTTCTCTGAGGTTGAGCTGGCCTACTGCCACTGTAAACACAAAATCTCACTTACATGGTTGAAAGATTAAATATCTGATTAAAATTTCTGGCTGCTAATTTGTTGAACTTGGCCATAGGGGTATATTCAATGCTACATGTTCAGGAATAGGGGGAGAAGAGAAAGGGGGATGTTGTATTTCATGAAAGAGCAAGCAAGTCACTTCTCAGCTGAAAATCAAGATGTAGGATATGATTTGGCCGTGTCCAAAGCATGAGGTGAACTGCGTTTGGGCAGGTTGTCCTCCTTGGAGCAGCCTCTGCAGGAGTACAGCTCCAGGGAACCAAACCATGGTGTGAATTCACTGCAGCCACTTTTGAGATGCAGTGCCTGATTCCAGCAGCCTGGCTGTAAAAGCTTGCTAGAGGCAGAATTTAGGGACAGTGTGCAGTTGAGGCTGAATTCGGCATGAGATGTCAATGGGTTAGATCAAGAACTTCTCAGACTCCATGAATAACTCAAGGTACCACCTGGGCCCTGGTTCATGACACTTAGGAAATCACACAGGGTTTTCTGAGGGGCAGACATTTCAGTCTCCCTACCCAGTTTCTTCGGGGTTAATCCATAGAAAACAGACCTGGACAACCCACTCCCTTGGTCAGAGTCCTTGAAGGGGCTGGGGTGTGTTTAGCTGGTAGCACATGCTCAGAAACTTCAGACAAGTACAGTTTATAATAAAATACAAGGAATGGGTTTGGGTTTTTTCATTACAGGGCCCAGGCAACTCTGAACAAATGTATTGTTTTTTCAGAGACATCAAGCAGCTCCTTCCTAATTGCAAATCTGACCCTTGCCAAATCTCTGAAAAAAAAATTGGAATTTTTTATAATAGGAAAATTAGGCAACATTAATATAGGAACTTTTGCTGCTCCTGTACTAAGTCTTTATTGTTGTGGCTTAATTTGACATGATGATCTCAGCCTTGAGCTTCATTTCCTTGGAGCTGTTCTAACAGGACAGGAGCCTCAATCAAGTGTGCTTCCCCATAGATGTTATAATTCACATAGTAAGTATCAGAAAAAACTCCACAATCTACTTATAACAAGGACTGCAAAGCCCCCATCACTTCTGCATTCAAAATTCACTGATGTGGATATGTTTAGAAAACTCCAGATTATATAAAAGCCATGGGTTTGTCCTGACAGTTCTGGTCTGCTTTGCCCAAACACCTGTGCAGATCTAGTACAGTACATGACTCCCCAAGCCAGACTTTCCAGCATTATTTTTAGCATATTCTTAGCAGTCATGTTCGTTTTGGACTCTCTTTTCACTGCAGCCTTTGCAGAGACTTAACACTGCAACAATCACTCATACCAACCGCATTGCCTCTTACTCTGTGCAGACGTGATAGGGCTGTGTTTTTCCAAATGTGTGCAAATCCCTGGCATGTGTTTTATCTCTTCAGATTCAGTACAGTGAAGATAGATCCTGAACAATCTTATTTCAGGCAGGGCAACGACCAATTTGTCTTAATTGGCGAGTGAAAGCTCATGGCATTGCTTCTGTTCCCAGCATCAGGTTTCATTCAACAAAGTCGATGAGACATATCCATGTACTTAGAGTTAGTAAGTATGTTTTTGAATTGGGGTCTGGTTGTTCTTCAGAGCAAATATTGACATTTCTCCCCAAATTGGCTTTCCTTAGCACATTCTTGCCAATAAATGTCACTGCTCAAATGGTAAACAAATACACAAAGGTGCAAATAGAGCCAAAGCAAATTAATTCAAGCAGATACCCCCAGGCAACATTTTGCTCTGCCACCAGAGGGCTGCAGGCAGTGGGAGGGAACAATGTGCAGGTTAATGGCAAGAAAATTCTAAATGCTGAGGAGCTGAGAGCACTAGGGAGCTCTTCACAACCACTCCACCACTGGCAGGACATGACACTTGGCATCTCCAGGGTTCAAGCACACAGAAAAGCTCAAATAAAATGAAGACCATAGGGGACAGCTGTGGAGGTAACCAGCACACCCTTTACATTTACCACTCACGATTAAACCTCTCCTGCAAATGGGAGAAAACAAAGGAAAACCCAACAGACAAGTTGGGGAGCTGAGCTTCTATTGCTGCTGCTGCATAAAATCAATTATCAAGGTATGGCCCATGAGATCCTTGTAGCCTGTAAAGGCTTTTGCACTGGTAACCCAACAGGTAGTTTCCATTGTGGTCATCTTACAAAACCAAAAGGCTCAGTTTTGCTATGAAAGCCCCAGCAGAGCATCCTACTGCTCAGGTGAATGCTCATCAGAAAATCTTGGAGGCTCCCATTCAGAAAAGACTTTGTTTTGTTTTGTTTTGTTTTGTTTTGTTTTGTTTTGTTTTGTTTTCACTGGCCTACATTCCTGCATAATATTGTCATGTCCTGTTACATTTATCCAGCGGTTGCCATACCCCAGCATGGCTGGGCAAGCCTGGTCTTCTATCCCCTCCAGAGATGAAAAAGATGCTGGACTGTGCTGCTTGAAGATCTCTGCACAAGGAGGGGAAAACCTGCAGTGGAGAGGGAAAGCAGAGCAGCAGACTCAGCATCACACTTCTGCGCAAAATATGCAACTCAATAGCCCAAAAATGTCATTGGCTGGAAGGCAGCCATTTATTTTTAAGAGTATTTAAAGTATGTTAACTACAGACCAAAAGAATACATTGTAAACACAACATAATAACTCCTCTAACAGAGGAGAGAGGTTTTTTATTTACCTAACAGAGACATTTGATTATCAAGCAAAATTGCCTTATGAAAAGAAAAGCACTCCATCACCTTGCAGCCTCAAGTGCCAGCATACCACATATAACTTTAATGTGGTCTGTACCTGTTTAGAGGTCACTTAAAAGGTAACTGTTTCAAAAAATGCGTTCATATAAATGTACGTTTTAATGCCTTTTGTGTGAAATGCTGAAGTTGAGTCTTGAATGCCTGTGCTTGTGAAAGATCATGTAGTATTTTTAGCAAGATTAAAAGGGGTAATCCTAGTCAAATTTCACTTGGAATACTTACACTTGGCCTACTTTAATTCTCCTGAAGTTTGATCTGTACATTGTGTTCTCCTTGGCTTTTTCACTAATGTGTCAGCACTACCTAGATATGACTACATTTCGGTAGCACACTCAGTCACGGGGCCCTCCACCCTGCACAGGTCTGCACTGCTCCCTTTCCCTCTTCTGACACAATTCCTGAGTCCTTGTGGGCCATTTCACTGGGACCTGGGAAAAAAGGTCCCTGAGCAAAACAGGATTAGCCAGGCTTGATGTGCAACAAGGAAGGACATTTCTCCTTTTTTTTTTCCAATGTCAAGATACCCAGGAAAAAAACAAAGTGCTATGTAAGTAGGAAGGATCATTGCTGTTAATATCAACAGCAATAGTTATATCTCTATCTATATTCCTTTTCACTTAACATTTTTGGTGATAAAAGGGTCCTAATTAAAAATATAAACAGGTCTTTTGCTTTTTGTTTCATACTTATCTTCCACATGTGCTTGTAATAATCTGCTTTCTTGCCAACACCATCTTGTAAATGAGATCCATATCTCAAGGGTTTATCCTGGTTAAATAAACTGAATTCAATAAAACCCATCTTCAGATATTCCACATGTGAGAGTTATTACTACACTAACATGCTACTGTTGCTTCTGTTACCTAGTGTTACAGATGCATTAACTTCTCCCCTTTGCTTGAGTTATGCTCCACTGTATATCTAAGATAAGAAAATGGAGTGCCTGGAGTCTGTTCAGTGTTATCGTATAACAAACAGTGACTTTTTTATTGAAGGAGCTCCACGAGCGATGCACGTTTTATTGAAACTAATTCAGAGGGAAAAAAAATATTTAAAGATAAACGTTGAACTAAAACCAAAGTAAGTAATGATGTTATTTGCCCCCTTTCTCTCCCCTTCCCTCCTCTTTGCCCCCAGCTCATAAGCTTTGTGATAGTGTCGCACAGGGCTGCACAGCATTTCTTTGCAGTCAAAGCTCAAAGGTTACAGTGCAGCCTTATAGCTGCTCCCAGTAAAGTTAGCATCAGCATTTCCTGCCCCCTGAAATTCATTCATTTATCAACCTACTTTCTGTGAGCACCTCTGCTGAGCCTGCAAGCTGGATTGTGCTCAGCACAAACCTCAGAGCAAAACAAACAGTTTTATTTCAGCTCCATTGTGCTGCCTTTTTTTTTTCTTTTTCTTTTTTTCTTTTTCTTTTTTTCTTTTTCTTTTTTTCTGGATAACTTCTTGTAGCTGCTTAGCTTGAACTTCCTGCCTTGTTACTGCAAAATGATCTGATGTGCTGTGAGACACCGAGCCCCCAGTATGTTTTTCTGACAGCATTTCTTTCTCAAAAGCACCCCAGGCTATCCACTAATCCAAGCAAAGTTATATATTAAAAAGTCACTGCATTCCCTCCAGAATCCTTCTGTTGTTGTTTGGAAAAGAGTGCAGTGGACAACTGGGTGTTTTTCCAAAATTAGGGTACAAACCCCTCTTAGAGTGGGATCCCAGAAGAAGAGCACAAGTAAGAGATAAGATACAGTCACTCTTCCTGGTTTCCTGTGGCCAAGCCTCCCTTCATGTTCCTTTTTATTTGGTTTTTTAATCTCTTTTTCCTGTTGCCTTCCCAGCAAGGAATCTGCTGCATTGCATCACAACTATCAGATGGAAAGCTTCAGTTGAGTTTGCAGGGACATGGACAGACTAAAGGCCTGACCCTGAGATACACAGGGGTTTTGACTGGCAGCGAGAGCTTGCTGTCCAGAATGATTCCAAAAGATGCATTAGAAATACAAAACCAGGGCTCTCCCAAGATGGCCAAAAGGCAATTCTTGGCCCATCAGAAAAATAATTAGAACTGTATTGCAAATAGTGAGGCTTCTTTTGCAACTTTTATAGCAAGTGGAGGCCTCTCAGGAAAGATTTCCAGGAGCACAGCCAAATTCAGAAAATAAAAGCCAACAAAAGGAAGATTTACACTTCCCTCGAGAAGACAGCCAATAAGATTTCAAGGTGGATTTTGAGACTTTGGCTGCTGAACTACATTTCTTGGATTTTTCTCTTTGATTTTAATGAGGTGAACTAATGTTGTTTGTTTACTTAGAGGAATAATAATAACAACACACAGAAACAAATACCGAAGGAACATCTTTTCTGAGCATCAAGACCCACTTTCAGCATTTCATCTCCAACTACACTCTCCTATTGGTTTTTATTTGCCGAAGCACATCCTTGTGATGGGTCACGGACACTATACTAGGAACTGTTTAAACAGCATAGAATAAAGCCTTTTTTGCAGAAAATTCACAATGTCTGCTTCTGGTAGAGGAATAAAAAGAAAAAAAAAAGGAAAAAGAATGAGACGAATTAGAACTACTGCAACTTTAAAGTGCAATGTGCTGGCATAAATCATACCTGAGACCCAGATGAACATATTGTGTAGAAATAAAACTATTGCTGTGCTCTCCTATTCTAGTTCTCTTAGAGGGTTTTTCTTTCCTTGAGCTATTTCTTAATTTTTTCTCCAAGAGATCTCCTCTTTGTCCTTTTTTTTGCACCCTCAGCTACCTCTTCTTTGCTTGTTGGTTTGGAGTGCCTCAGCTACACCTTATTTCATTCACTGGTCACAGGAGGAAGTGGAAGATTCAATGAATGAGTGAATAAGTCTGTTAATCAGGTAATCACCTTTTTTTCCTTGTAGGATTCCTCCTTATCTTAAGTAAATACTAAACCCAAAGTCAGTAAGAAAAGGTTTCATATCTCTGAAATATAAAAAAAAGGATGTGACAATGTCTTTTTTCTTGCGACTTCGTCTATTAAACATGAAATTACCTCAGGCCTCTGTTTCTTCATTTGTAACCCTGGTAAATAAATATGACATGATCAGAAAATATTAACTAGTGTTTCTGTAAATAGAAAAGGCTTCCTACATATAGGCCTTAAGTGATACTGCTTTGAAGCATTGTTTCAAGCCATATCTTTCTGGCAAAGCTTAGAAGTTTTTAAGTGGAAATATCACACTGGGAATTTTTATCCAGGCTCAACAGCCTGTTGTTAGAGGAGGAGCTGAGACCTGAGTGTCATTCCTGTACTGTGCCATTGCTATCCTCTGAGATGCTGTGCTGGGTTCTAGAGTAACTGGATTTCAGAATAACAGGACTTCAGATCAATGACTAGGACTAAGAAAGAAAATTATCAGAAGACGTACTAAAAACCACCCTTTTTTGTTTGAAGCTGGTACTTGATAGACTGGTTGGATGCAAGGTCTCAAGCTGGGAGGGGCAATAATCATTCTGTGTCTGTTTCCCCTTGCTCTGTTGCCAAGGCCTCTTTAGGCTCTGGCTCCAGGTCTGCCATGGAGGTTTCCTTTCCAAGCTGAAAAGCCTTGCTCACACACTCACGGCATATGTGGAAACCTCTTCCACTCCTTCAGCTGCCTTCATCACCCTTGCTGGGACCTCCTTCTCTTCTGCTGCAGAGGTGGAGGGAGGATTTAGACCTGAGTGCTACTCCATGCTCAAGGAAACCATGGATCTATACAGTAGTGGCACCATGATAGTCACTGTTCTGTACTGTACATTTTTTATCATAGTCCCTAACATCTGATTTGTGTTTTTGAGTGAGCACTCAAAAAAGGCTGACATTTTCATGCTGCTATTATAGCCCCAAGATGTTGTTCACAAGTGATAACAATCTGATCCTTGGCTTTTTACATTTAGTTTCCAGATCATTTTCTCCCATGTACATCACCTGATGTTTATTTACATGGAGCTTCATCTACCATTTTACCATTTGGCCACTTAGTCTTGTAAAACCCTCTGCAATTGTTCACAGCCAGCCATCACCTTGCTCTCCTGAATAATGTTCCCAGTGTTATCTCACTATTAAGCTCTTTTACAGATCCTACAGAAATATTTTCATTTTAGCACAGATCTTCTGGAACTCCACTGATAACAACCTGCCATGAAAATAGAATGTGTTTTCTACTCTTTCCTTCCTATCTTCTAAACAATTATTTATGCATACATGGACCTTCTATCCCATGTTTTTTCAGTTTCTCTAAGAGTGACTTCTGTAGTCTTGTGGAAGATTTTTAATAATTCAATAGACTGAATCAGTGGAATATCCCTACATGTTTGCTGAGTCCTTCAGAGAAACAACATTTCAAAAATAAGATTTTAATAGAATTTCAATGATATACCCCCCTTTACAAACATCATGTTGGCTTTTGTACAGTATAGCATATTTACACATACTTATTAATTAATGGCCCTCATTATTGTTTCTTCTACCTTGCTCAAGCATAGACGTCAGGATAATTGGCCTGTAGTTCCCCTGAAATTCCCTTGAACAAAGTTCTTTTGTAGTTAGCACAATTAAAAATTTGGTGTTCATTTGCCAACTACCAGTCTTCAGCTACCACTCTAGCTTTCAGTGTGCACTTAAACACTGCAGTTCAGTTATTTGATCCTTGGATCCCTCCACCGCCGTTGGGTAAATACCATCTGGTCCGGATGGCTCGGTATTGTTCATTGTGCATATGGAGCCCACAGCCTCTTCCACCGGCACTTCACTTAGAGACAGGTCCTCTGAGGAGTCTCTCATAAATTAGGATCCCATTGTGGGAACCTCCCAGGATCTTTCCACACGTTCTTTTTCAGATGAAGTCTTGCATTCCTGATCTTAAATAATATAATACACTTGTGCAACTCTTTTAATGACACAGGGTCCTAAATTTTGTTTAAAAGTTTGGAAAACCATAATTTCCATTGTGGCTGAAAAGCAAGAAGGGGCGTAAAAATAATTTCCAAAGTCATCTACCTACCAGAAGACCTGCTACAGTGAATCTAGATAGGAAAAAATTTTGATATGTATAGTGATTTTATCTTGAATATATGTCATGGACCAAGCACTGCCTGTACTGTATGCAGCCTGTGGGATCAGTCAGCCTAGTACACAAGGTTTTCAAACTGACAAAATCATTGTGATTTAAAGGCTAGTATAAGTTTACTTACATACTTTTATTTGTTCAAATTACACCCCTCCGTGGATCAGGACTGTGACAACAACTAAACTGATGTTCTTCCATTAAAATGTCAAGAAAACCTCTCCCTCAAAGAAAAAAAATTAAAAATTGGGGTTGTCAGCTTTACCAAGCAAGTGTAGAAATTATCTTGTTTGGAGCAGACAGAAGGAAAGAAGGCAGTAAGTGTCAGACAACTCATGGTCACTTATGCAGAAGTTTCTGAATTGCTCATGGCAAGACAGCATACAAAGAGTGTGAATCATAAAAAAGATCTAACACAGCTTCTAAGCACAAAACTCTTGAAATGTTTTTCATTGTTAAAACACATGAAATCACAGAAAACAAGTGGATGCCTGCTAAGGAAGTGAGAAATTTATACCAAAATTCCACTATGCTCAGTTCAGAAGGTGAATTGATTGTGAACAGTTTATTCTTTTGAGGCATATTTTGTACTGAGTGGTTCATGAGCATTTGTGTACATGCTGTAAGATTTGTGCACAAAAAAATGGTGAAAACAAGATGACATGATTTCCCAAGATTCACTCACAGCTAAAAACACATAACTTTGTAGGACAAAAGCTTCTGTTTGTTGCCAACACCAAATGCTGCCAATCATATTGCTTTTTTCAAATAATATAAAAATTAAGTCTTTGATAAAGAGAACAGATTTTAGTTTCTGGCCAATGACTCTCTGCCATTGTAATATCGAAATGTCTTTAATAGCTGTTGCTCACTAAACAGAGAGGGGAAATTATCTGTCGTCTGCTGGACTGCTTTCAATGAGGCACTGAGACTGCATTAAAATATCCCATACAAGCAGAAAATATGCTATGATCACAAAGGTCCTTGGCTTGGTATCACAGTTTGCACTGATAATGCTTATGATAACTCTGTGAGATACCTCTCTAGCTATCAAGTAATGAAAAATGAAAAGGATTATCGACTTGCAGAGAGCTGGTGAGCTTATGTGCTGCAAAATACAGTAATGCATTGTTTAGATAAGTTACTATTTGGTCTGGAAAATTGTGAAATGCAGTATTTCAACACTTTTCCTCTCCTGCCAAAAGAGCTTCAGAATCACAGAAGACAGTTTATTTTCAACATATGGGAAAGATGAGGAATGTTCTCCCAGAGATAACCATCTTTATAACCTGCAGTTGAAAGGATCTTCAGACCTTTTCCAGCTATTGGACACTGCTTTTGTATATTAGGTGAGCATTTCCCACTTGCACTTTTAAATGTTTGGAGGGAATGGAGAGATATTTAAGTGACTGAATACTTCTTCCATGTCTCAGGCAAAACTGTCTCAATGCTTTTGCAATGGGCTTGAAACTGGAACAATCTGATTTTGGACGTGCTGAAGTTTATGGCATAGAACCACAGGACAAACTGCAACAACTGATAGCAAATTACTTGTTCATAAATATAACCCTCATCTGATATCATAGCAAGGGAGGAAAAATGGAAAAGAATTTCATTCACGGTAATACTTCAGCTTTAAAATGTCTGACTTTACTCTCCACCTTCATGAAATTGCTCTATCTTGAGATAGATTTGATTCTTTGGAAATGGTGCTTATTTTTCAGGCAATGGCAGGCATTGATAAAGGGGTAACACTTGACAAGAGGCTGGGTACTGACTATTTTTATGAGAAATATTTTGTATTGAGACATTCACAAGTATGTGTGCATATACTCTAGGGGGTTGTGCATAAAGAAATAGAGAAATGTTGAAGCTTTACTTACTACTACTCAGTTTCTTAAAACTTACAGTTTATTATGCCATTCCCACCTCAAATTCAAGAGTGACAAGAAATTTTTTCTCTGTCAACAGACTAGGAGAGAGACTGTTGAATGTGTGCTTTTAGCCAAAATTTAAGGTTAAAATTAATTACAGTTGTATAGGTAAAGAATTTTTCTGATTTATTTATATTTTGACTAATAACTAAGCTATATGGAACATTTAAAAATATTTGACAACATTTAAAATAACATCTTGCAGCTTTATGATGAGCATAATGAATCATTGTGGGGTGCACTACCCCAGTGCCATTTGTTTCAGCTGTAAATATCCATAGGGCTACCTGGAGTTCCATGGAGACTGCAAAAAACATCCTGCAAAGGTGAATAAAGTCAGTTTTTCCACCTGGAGGTCAATGACACTGTGAGCTGACTGCTAGCAACACCCAATTGGGGTGTCGTAAAACTTGGCTGGTGACATTTGGATGACCTGGTGCCAGAAATACACCTGGCACCAAGGTGCTCTGTGAAAGTGTCCCCAGGGGCTGTGCCCACATAGTACAATGGCTTTAATGTCTATCCAGTGAAACGTCCTGTGACACTGATCGTGCTGTAATCAAACCTCTCCTGATGGGAGACAGTTTTTACAGTCCTTGCTAGGACTTCCAGAGACAAAGGGGACTCTCAGCCTTCACTGCTTCTTGATAGTTGTTTATTAAGTCTTATCAGAGAAAAAGAGTCACTAGCATGATCCAGACATAGCACAAAGCAGAGAATGCAGGACAAAGCCCAATTATCAAGATTGCATGGCCTTTTTAAAGGTAAATCAACCAATGGTTACTAAAAATGTACATTATTTTTACTTTTTTACCAATTATTTAGTAACACAGACAGGAACTGCAGAGTTCTTTGTCCAATCATCCTCAACTACTTTTACTGCAGAATATGGAGTAGTAGTAGAAGAAGAAGAAGGTTGGGAGAACAACAACAATCCTCTATTTTGATGGTTTTTGCTTTTAAGGTTGGGAGAACAACAACAATCCTCCATTTTGATGGTTTTTGCTTTTATCTATTTACTACATTAACAAACCCAAAACCTCTAAATTTTTCACCCTATGACAATCTTACATAGTAGTCTCTCACCTAATTTACACTAGTGTAGTTTCTAGTTCTTCTCTAAGAGTAGGCAGTTTTTTCCAAGGGTGGAGGTCAAAAACGGTGTTGTTCAGGGGGGTGAAACCCCTCAAAACAGGCAGAGAAATATTCTCTGCACTCTGGGTTCCCACAGTCCTGGCTGGACACACCAGGTGTGAGGAGCAGGGCATGCATCCACAAAGCATCCCGTGACGTTAGCCAAGCAAGGAATGGCTCTGTGTGCTCCATTGTGCCCAGCCTGAACATCTGTAAGGTCTGGCAGTGCATTGCCCCATGCCATGGTATTTCAGTTTCTCTTTGTTCACAAGGAGCTACAGACCCCTACAGTGCTATATAAATAATAGGCATTTTAACTTGCCAAGGACAAATCAAGTGTTTTAATTTCGCACTCTAACTTAAGATACGAAAATAAACTTGAGCTGCTGGGGAGTTCAGTAAACTTGCTCATGAACTGGAGGGGTGGAGTGGAGGAGGGGAAGCAGCATGTGAAAACTTCCATTCAGTGGGATTTGGATAGAAAAGCAAATAAAACATTATACTGCATATGAAAAAGTCTAGGAAAAAATACTGAAAATACCCAGGTATTGCTGTAAAAAACAGAAATATGTCCTGATATAAAAACTTGTATTTTCTGTTTCTACTCCAAAAAGCTCCAGCTATCAAACTACAATAATACTGATTCAAACAAAAGAAGAGACCTTCTCTGCCTTTCACTCCATCTTCAGGCTCCCCTAGCAATTTTTTTTATATTAAGCCAGGTGCTGAGGAGAAATCTGTTTGACAACACTGTGGCAGTGGTAGGTTTTGGAAGGAATTGCAGATTTTTATGCTCTTACAGGGATTGTGATGCAAGAGCACAGGCTGAGTCACAGCATATTAGAAAGACATTTATTGCATTGGCAACTTTTCCCTCCTTTTTTGGCAATTCACAAGAGCTATAGAACTCTTCAAGAGAAACAAGTTTTTCTTTTCAATCTTGAGTCTTCTCAATATTTCAAGAACTCATAATCATCTGGGGAGCTCTTCAGCAACTGTATCTGTAACACCCACTTCTCTGGGCCATGGGGCCATGAACTGCATCTCCAACAAGTGAGCAAGCCAGATCTGAGGAAGCAGGATACTTCAAATCATGGAACCACAAACCAGCTTGGGTTGGGAGGGACTTTCAAACATTATCTAGCCCAGCTCCTCTGACATGGGCCAGGATCATCATTCACTGGATCCAGTTGCTCAAAGCCCCATTCAGCCTGACTTTGAATGGTGATGGGACATCGACAGCTTCTCTGGGAGACATGTTCCAGTGTCTCACCACTCTCATTATAAAAAATCTCTTCCTTATATCCAATCTAAACCTACCATCTTTCAGTTTAAAAATGTGGCCCCTTGTCCTGTTACTAAAGGTCCTGATAAATAGTTTCTCCCCATCTTTCTCATAAACCCCCTCTTTAAGTACTGAAAGGCTCCTCTAAGGTCTCACCAAAGCCTTCTCCTCTCCAGGTGAACAACCCAATTCTCTCGGCCTCTCTTCCTCCCTCTGATCATTTTCACTGTCCTCCTCTGGACCCACTCAAAAGGTCCATGTCTTTCCTGTTCCATAGACCCGAGAACTGGATGCAGCACTCCAGCTGGGGTCTTACCAGAGCAAAGCAGAGGGGCAGAATCACCTCTCTCCACCTGCTGGCCATGCTGCTTTTGTGCAGCCCAGGATGTGGGTTCTGAGTGCATATTGCTGGCTCATGTCCAGTTTTTCATCCTCCAGTATCCCCAGGGCTGCTCTCAAATCAATTTTCTAATCATTCATTCATTCATTCAGTCAATCAATCAATCAATCAATCAATCAATATTTTAATCAATGAATACATGCTGCCACCTAGATCTTTTTTTCTCAGAACAAAGTTCCTGTGTAAGACACCCAGCTGTGGCACTGTTACTAGCCTAAGTGTAGTTCCAATTTTGCTTAACTAATAGGTTCTAGTCAAAGCAAATGTGTACCCCTCATTTTTTGTTCATACTGATCTCAAGTAACTCCGTGTCATTCAGTGGACCCTGGGGACCACGATCAGCGAAACAGGAGAATCAGCCGCTTTGACTTCTGTCATAGCACTTCTGAGAAAAATTGCTGGGCTCTCAGAGGTAAACCTGGTGTTCTGGTATCTGGTACAAGTAATGATTGAACAACAAGCCTGTTTCACTGTGAGCAGGCCAAAAATGATGGATGGTTTGGATTGCTTCAGGACTGTTGTGCTCATCAAAAGGAGCAAGCATGCAGAGCTTCCATTTTCTTGTGCATTTCAGGAACAGGATGGCATGATCAAAAGATCAAGACTTCCAGAAACGATATCAGGAAGTGGTGATCTGTTAACTAATAAATTCTGGCGGCAGCTAAAAGTGTGAGGATGTAAATTCCTCTGGAAGTGCCTTTTCATGACACTGCAGTTTAATCTGGTCCTGTCTGTGGGTGTCTGCAGGACGAGTGCTGTTCCGGAAGCAAGAGCAATTTTAAAAGCCTCTTCTGAACATTCCACTCATACAGAGTCCATGAGAAAACTAGGGCATGAACACTGAGATTTTGTTTTCTTGAAGCTACCATTCTGAGAAAAGCAACAGTTTTATTAATGGGAGCTATATTTGTTCTTATTATTGTGTGACTTTTCCTTAGTTCTGATTCCAGGGGGCAATGCATAACACTGTACATTTTTACAAATGGACCAGATTGGTTTGCAATTTGGGAAACAGATGCTCTACAATACTTTCTCTAACCACACAAAAAAGGCCAAAATGAGACAGGAGTTCATTTCCTATCTTGCTTTTCAGATTTTCTAGGCATTTTTTAGCAGTCACCAGATTAATAAATGCATCTAAGTGATGCAGAAGTGCATCATTACCAAAGGGCATAAACATGGGGGTACCTGCCTTGGCCATTAGGTATAAATCACACCTAATAACTAGAAGAAGTATTTTCCTCTTCCTCTGTGTAGTGACAGAGCAGCAGCTGTTCCTCAGTTTTTAATAGAATGGCACACATTCCCCCTAACACTAAACCTCGTTTTCACATTGCATTCGTCTGGTATGAGTCCCCACCTAAGACTCTCACAGAAGCTGACTGATTTAAGGCAGATCCACAAGAGGTAGCTCTAGACTATATGGCACAGGGGCACTGACCTCCCGAATTAAGGCCTGTTACCCCTGTTCAAATGCTTGGTGACACCACCAAGCGCAACCAGGCGAAACTGTAGGAGATAAGCATGGCTGGCTGCATTTGCTGCTCAGTACATTTCTCAGGACCAGGCTGGTTTTGCCTGAGAAAATGCAGGTCTGGCTTAAGGCTCTTGCAAAAGGCAGCACCAGAGCACCACAGTCCCTCTAAGTGATGTGCCAGACCAGTTATTTGTTCAGTACTGACTCAGAAAAAAAGTAGAAGTCACCTCCTGAGTAATCAACCCCACATCCTGAGGGATGTAAGGGTCTAAATCCTCTGAGATTTCCCAGAAGCTTTTTTTCTCACTTTTCAAATTTGAGCTGTCCCTACCTGAGGAATGGCATGTCTAGGCCTGGTGGCAGGGGGCCTGCAGGCAAGGGGATGAAGATTGGCAAGAGCACAAGGACTTGGACGCATCCTGCACCAGCATCTGCAGGCTATGACAGGTTCTGCCTTGCCCCCAGCCTGGGCAGCAAGCCCCATTGCCTTAGTGGGAGCCCAGTGATGAGTCAGGAGAGGCAGGTGGAGTGGCTGATATCTCCTGGCCTACAGATGGGATTGCAGATGCTTGAAGGAGAATGTAACGTTCTTTAGGCTTTAGTAAGTCATGAGGTATCAGAGCTGGCATGCTCTGAAGCTGGGATATTTAGCTGTGAAAGAGGTGAGACCCAGCATGACATGACCCTGGGGGGAAGGATGTCTGAGGAGACACAATTTGCTACAGGGGTTGGTATGGCTATTGGCACCTTCCTCTTTGTTGGATTGCCTTCCTTGCCCTTCCTGTTCACTTCCGGCCTCTCCAGCCATCTCATTGTTATTAGTACACGTGGTGGCCAGAAAACACCGAACCCCTTTCCCTCCACCTTGCACATTGAATGTCTTCTTCTTTGGTGTTTTATTGCTAGATGAAAAGGGCAGGTGTCACTGTCACATTCAGGCCAAACCACTTCTTCAGCTAAGGGAAACGATAGTAAGAGGGTGTTTCATGTACCAAGGGGAGACCTCACTGTGGTTTTCAACATCCTCATGAGGGGAAGCTGAGGGGCAAGCGCTGATCTCTTCACTCTTGTCACCAGTGACAGAACTCAAGGAAACAGCCTGAAGCTGTGTCAGGGGAGGTTCAGGTTGGATATCAGGAAAAGGTTCTTCACCCAGAGGGTGGTTGAGCACTGAACAGGCTCCCCAGAGAGGCAGACACAGCACCAAACCCGCGAGAATTCAAGAAGCATTTGGACAGCATTCTTTAGTCACATAGTGAGATTTTTGGGGTGACCTGTGTAGGGACAGGAGTTGGACTCCATAATCCTGATGGGCCCCTTCCAGCTCACCATATTCTATGATTCTACAATTCCATGATAATAAACAGGTTCTTCATTTTTCTCTTTCAGAATACAGCAGACTTTTTTTTAAAGTTTATATGGAAAAACTATAATGGGAAAAAAGTTAAATAATTAAAGAAACATGCTCTAAACAGACTATTGCCTGGTCCAGCTGTATGAATTAAAGACCTTATGTAAAAGAAAACAGGCTCAGTTATGTAGAAATTATAGAAAAGTTGAAATAATCTCTGTAAAATCTTGAACTACACATTTATTATATGCTCTATTAATTGGGGTTTTTCAAGATTTTTTAGCTCCCAAGAGTCCCTACAGCTTCTGCAGTCAGAACCAAGTTCTATTTTAAGAAATAGTTAACTATGAGAGAACTGTAAAACTGATGTATTTCCTTGTTCAGTATTTATACAATTCTCAAAACATAAGATGACTTTATTTTCCTGTAGACATTTTAGATGGTAGCATAGTGATCATTGTGTTTTTTAATTGCATAAATACATAGAATAAAAAATTAAATTATCATTATGGTACCATCTAAAATATCCTAAGACTGAAATCCTCTCACACCACTATTGTTGCTTTACTAATTCTCTGTGTTCTTTACAGATGAGAGGATGAACTGGCTGCTGAGGCAGCACAAAAAGGTAAGAAGGATACCCAAGGAAAAGTAGACAGGAGGATACCCAAGCAATGTTACAGGTTTGGTGCTGTCTATACCTTTTGTCATAGTTTCTCCCACTGCAGAGCAATACCTGCCTTCACTGACCACAAGAGACATTACTCAGGAGGATTACAGATGACAAGCACATGAGCAGTTCCCTGTCTCTCAGGGATGCTGCTCTGACAGCTCTCCCTCCCATTTCAGTCTCACTGCCAGCAGCATTTCCATGAGAAAATGCTAGTTTGGCCAACTGCATCAATTCCACCAGAAACACCAAGAGAAGCCACGGTGGGTGTCCAGCCCCTCCAGCATGCAGCCTGCCTGCCTCTCTGCAGTCCCAGTGCCAGACCAGTTCCTTGGCTCCACAGTGCTTTTAAACTTCAGTTTCTCTGGAAATGCTGAGTTACTAAGTTAAAAGTCAAAAAGCCTTGCAATATGTGAAAATAGAAAATTTTCAGCAGGATAAAGGAATCTTTCTCTTGCATTATTTTTTTTAACTGTTGCATTTAGGGTTTAATTATTTAGAAGAGCAATAATTGGACAAAAAGTATCAGTATCCATAGGCACTTGGCAAACAACAAGAATTTCAATATTGTCACAACAATAAGTCTAGTGATAATTCTTTAAATCACCAGCTGACTGTTACTTGAAAACCACTGTATCAAGGAATTCTTTAGGCTGAAAAGATCTCTAAGTCCATAGGTACACAACAAGGTGTACAACAAGCCATGTATTAAAAAAAGACATGCTGTTTATTCTAAGAGAAATTAATCTATTCAGGTTTGCTGTTTTGAGAGTATGTCAACCGTCCTGTGATGCGTAGATGATTCGCCTGTGAATCTGCTTCCAAATCAGACTTACTAAACTGAAAATTGAGTTCCTTCCCCACTTACACTATGGATTCTTTTGTTTTTCTTAATTCCATTGGCTATTACATTACAGTCTCAAACAGCATCTCCCAACTGCCTCACAGAGACTAACTGAATTTATTATATAATCTCATCTCCCTTTCCAAAAAATTCAAGATCAGTCTCAAAGAGCAGTCCTCTGAACTTGGCAGACACTCGTGTGGGAAAGTCTTTAAACAAAAACAAAATTGTTTATGTGCTGGGAGAAGGAGCTCCGCAAGAAGATAACATGAGCTGTGAGCCAACACTGCCCTCAGCAGCAGAGCTGGGGTGGCTCCCACAGTGCAGTGTTGAGCTCTGCAGCCGCTCCACCAGCTGCCCCCTCCATAGCCAGCCCCCAGCTCCGGTTGGGCACACGGCGACTGCTTTTGCATCAGGGAAGAGGCAGACTGAGCACAAAAAGGGGCAGCCAGGAATGCCTGAAGGGTGAAATGGTTTCACACAAAGTCACTTTGAATTTATGGATTTCGAGGACATTTATATGGAACTTACCTCTTTTCCTCAGAAATTATTTAAGTTTGTAGCACCACTGGCTTTCCTTGAGGTTTAATCCCAAACCTCGGGAATTTCCTTACTTGCAATCTAATCCCAGTTCTGACAGGACACACAGTCAGATTTTCTGGATGGAAAAAAGGCTATACCTACTCAGGGTGCCAGCACAAGAAGAGTCCCCCAGTCAATTCCCACAAAAGCGGTGTTTAAGGAGTTTGCAAGTATGTCTGTATGATCTACTACACTGAATTAGTTAGTCCTAGAGATTTAGACTAGGGGTCTTATTCCAAATATGCACATTATTATCTTTTCAGGAGAGAAAATTCAGTAAGTGTGCTCTTATGACATGGCTGAGTAAAGATGGCCATGTCCTGTGCTAGCAGGTGAACCTTTTGTACTGAAACCACAGCCACCAGGTACCCACTACTGAGTTGTGGCACAGACCACCAACACAGGAACCATGCACACACCTGGTCAGTGAGGCAAACAGAGGGGCTGTCCCAGGTAGTTTTGCTCACTTGAAGCAGAGGAATAGGGTTAGCAGGCAGTGAGGGATTTGCTAGACACATGAGGACTATTTTTGCCTCTTGCATTCAGGCTTCAAAGGGCACTACACTTTCAGGGCTATGCAGCTATCTCAGGTACACAGATGCCACAGCAGTCACTGCTGTGATTGCAGGGTACAGATATCCTCTGTTCCACAGGTTAGGTTTCCTAGCTGGTTGACAGCAGTAGAGGCATAACTTCTGAATGATGTGATGTTAAGAGCTTTACATGAGTAGGAATTCCAAGAATCTAAACCTAAATGGTCTAAACAGTCAAAATTTTTATCCCAAGGGACAACAGCTGAACACTTTCCAAAAAAGCCATATCTTCTTTGGTTAGATTTTGCTTCAGTTTCGACTGGTCTTTAGTTGTGAGAGAAGCTGATCGCCTTGAAATGCTGTGCCATGTCAAAGGACAGGTTTGTCTGGCAAAGGACCTGCATGTAGCTGGTCCTTTGAAGCTGTGGCACTCAATGAGCCCATGAACATTTCAGTGAGAAAACACGGGACTTTATTGTGAGCAAAATAGAGATGCCCCTCAAATCTAGCTATCCATTAGTGTACTTGTCATGGAGCTTTGCAAGGAGTCCAATTCAACTGCAAAGGCAGTTCCCTAAATATGAATCAAATCTATCAGAAACAAAAGTGGAGCTGATAAGCAGTGGAAGGTATGAAAATAGAGAAAGTACTTGCCTGGAAAAAAGCAGTGTCCAAGAAATTCTATTTTATCTGTTGTCCAAACAATCATAACTAAATTCAGATGCTCTGAACATGACATGGAGGAGTGACACAGCCAGGCTGCCTTGACAGAAACTCAAAATATCCAGTTTTCCAAGCCTCTCACAATCATCACTAGTCACACACAGATACCCTCCAGACTGCCCCTGCATGAGTGCTCCAGAGCCACAATCTCACAGGAAGCCAACACCTGCATGTGCTAGGATCCATTGGACAGCATCACCTGAGGATGGCACCTCCGCAAGGAAGGAGATAGCTTCATTAATGAATGAATAAAGTGATGCATGATACTGCCACAGAAAAAAGGCTCAGAGACACCTTGTGTATTCAGTTGACCAATGTGCAGAGCCTGCATGTCACATGGAAACTAAGGGATTGGATGGAAATCACAGTGCACCTTGAAGTCACTGGTTTTTGGGGAGCTGTGACAAAGGTGTTGGCATTATGGAGCCCTTACCCAAGGTGCTTCCTTACACCGTGCTGCATGTTTGGTTTGTGCTCAAGGCAGAATACAATGGAGCCTAGTTTCCCGCTAGATACCCGTGCTTAACCTCCCTTGGCTGCTAAACACCCTGACCTGTGGGTTTTGGTGCAGTCGCACTCCCAATACACTTCACAGCTCTGGGACGAGCATGGCTGGGACCATGTGCTGCGCCAAGTATAGAAGGAGAAAAAAGTTCCTTTCCTGTGGAGCAAGGGGAAACCCAGCAAAGGGATTACGAGGGTGTGAGTCACCGTGTGCCTTCTGCATGACTCTGGGGACAAGGCGGCCTCTTGTTCCGGGGCTGGGGCAAAATCACAGCTTCGCCTGTTATTATTGTTAGTCACAACCCCAGCTATACAAAGTCCAGCAGAAACCACACTTGCAAATGCCTCAACCTGAAATGTAAAATAAACACTAGGCAAATAGCTGCTACTTGCTTTCTCTAAACATACCCTTGAGGCCAGATCTGCTTCCACTGAAGTCAAGTCCAGTTTTGCAATCAGCAGCCAGGGAAGTGAGATCCAGACCTTTATTTGGAAAGATGTTAATAATCAAATTGCAGTTTTAATTTGTCACCAAGACAGGGGTGTGATAAGACATTTTGGTTGCTGCTATAAGTAGCTCTGAGAATTTTCAGGGGTTGTTGTAGGTGCTAAGGACTTTGTGACATCCTGGCATGGCGAGGAAGGGATTCTGTGACTCTGGCATATGTCCTCGCTACAGAGAGGTGAAGAAATCCCTCTGGTCCCCCTTCGAACACCAAGGAGGGGCATAACTGCATCTGTGAAGCTGCAAGAGGAATGGGCATAGAAAAACAGGAATGTTGAAAGCTATAGGTCAGCTTCATTCAGTGATCTTATCAATATTTTCAGTGACTCATCTGTGACTTTTTCCCTTCTGAGATTTTTATGATGTATTCACTTCCTTCATTACCATATAAAGAGGGGGAATTTAGGCAGAAAAGGTGGAAAAGTGCTAAGTTAAGTCAGTTAGAAAAAAAATAAATGTTTTTAGCTTTAGCAAACTGCTGGGTCAAATCCTCCCACACTCATGGACTTTCCCAATGTCATGGACTTTGTTTCATGGTGGTATATGCTGGATTGTGTTGGCAGAATGGATGACACTGGCTCTAGATGGTGATTTCCGGAGAACTGTGTTTCTGTGATAAGCACACTTCAACTGCGCCACGTCATCCTCTGTGTATCCAGCATAGTTCTAATTGCTGCGGTGTCACAGCTAGAGCATTTTGAGTTGTTACTGGACCCCACCTGGGAAGCACAGCCAGAGGAAGACAAGAGAGGGAGAAAGGGACTGCTACATTTCCAGGTTTCAACTCAATAGGTGCTTAGAACAAACTCTGGGAGGCATCCAGAGCTGGAAGCGCAGAGTCACTCCCAAGAACAGTTTAGACCCAGCCTGTATGTCTTTTAGCACATTGCACATATTGGAAGTGAAGACTGGTCAGCTTTGTGATTGACTCCAGAAAGAGTCAACGTAAGTTTAGCCAGACTTACTAGCTCTAATTCAGCCCTGGCTTTGCCAGATACAACCTGCCGTTTGCACAATCTCTTAGGTATTTCTGCACTCTGCTCCAAGAGGGTGTATTAGCTAATGTGCAACCCAAGGTATGTTTGCAGCACTGCAACCACAAGGATAAATTTTGCTGGAGCCAGGGCATACTTAGGTGTTGCCACACAGAGTTCACTAAAGCTTTGGACTGGATCCTGGAACTCTGTGCTTGAGCACATGAGTGCAGATGGAGCCCCTTGCACAGTGCCAGCAAAGTGTCAGGGCCTCTGCGGCACAGTTAATCCACAACCTGGATAAACTGCTCGTGAATAATTGAGAATTCATTGTACACCCACCTAGCACCTCTCTTTTATGGCAGGATAAACACTTCTCTACAAAAGTACTTGTAAAAGTGAATTCTACCATTATGAACACTCACATTTTATATACATTTCCTTGATGTTTGGGACTTTTTTTAATTGTAACATGAATCATGCCTTTTACTGCAGTTGAAGGTACAAACTCCAAACACTGTAGGAGCAGAGGCATTTCACCTGAAGAGCTTAGCTTGAAGTGCAGGACACACCCAGGCAAGTAAGCAGGAGGATGCAAATCACAGCTTTTCAAAATCTAATCACAAGAAAGTAACTCCAGTTAATTGAAGGCTTAATTTTCTTCCCTTGGAAACTGTCCTCCAGCTCTCACATGTCATTTAGCTGTCAGATATTCTGTTGGGACCTGGACAGTTGTACAGGATGATTTACAGTTCTGTCGGTCCACTGAGAAAAAATCCACTCCATATAAAAATATAAAATTAACAGCCTCAGAGGTAAAGGCTTTCCTCCTTTTTCCATCCAATAGCTTTGAACTAAATTCATTGTTGGAAACATTCCAGTGCTCTGGAAAATAAAGCTCAAAAGCAGTTTGAAGTCTTCAGTTGGTCTGTAGATTCAGTGGAGTCTGAGGCTGCAGCCCCTGCATTTCTGTGGTCCAGCACTTCCAGAGTCAGTGACCTTGACTCCTTAGCCACATCCACAGCATCTGGGATTTTTAATCACTGGCCATTCAAATACCAAAAAAGTTACCCAAGTTACTTTTCAAGAGAAGATGAAGGAATTAAGCCCAGAATGACCAGGTGACCAAACCTCTCACAACAGCACCAGGCACAGCAACACTGTCACAGCCCCTCCTGCCCTCTCTCTCGTAGCTGTGAAACTCCTGTAATTTCCATAAGGACCAGGAATTTCTAGCTGCGATGCTGACGTTGGATGGGTGACCTTAGTGAGCATTTTATGACAGCCTTTGTAGTCAGTAACAGTCTGACTGAGGATTATTTGTAGCTCAAATACACACCCTTTACAGACGAAAAAGAGGCACTATGGATCCTGGTTAATGGATTTAACTGGGAACAAAACATCAGTTACAGGAGCATGTCATAAGAACAAAGTTACAGTTAAAGAAAAATTTCAGTGAAGTCATGAAATATCCATAGTTGTATTGCCCTTGATATAGATGTGAAAGAGGGCTAAGAATGGAAAGGGGGGAGCAACTTTGTCAGTTAACATCATTTAAGTGGCCATCCTCAGTCCCTGCAATTTTCTGCTTCATTTTTTTTTAATGTAAAGATTTGCTCATATACCCACTGCTTCTGGCAGTGAAGATGAGGTAAGGGGAGAAGTAAGACAATTTTCCTTGGGTACAAATTGTTACAAAAACCTCTGAAACAGACCGGCAGTGGTGACAGCCGAGGGCATGTCACCGCCTGTTTTCAGCAACATGGTGGATTTAATTCCTTCTGTTTACTCTCAGCACTGCTCCCATCCCCACTGAAAAAAAATAAAATAAATGCTTGTTATTTGCAGTCTGCACTGAGGGCAGGCATCAAGGTTGATTGCGGGTTTATGGTTGCCAGCCAGCCTCCCTGCTCCAGCAGGTGCCAGGCACCCTGAATTACTCCCATCACTCCCTGCTTGGCAGGGCAGTGAGTAAGCTGATGAATTCTGCTCATTTCGTCTGGGAGGCAACTGCCTCCCTCCCTCCACAAGGAACATCCCACGTATAATAAAGGTTTATAGTCAACCAGAGCAAGACTTCAAACTCATTCCTTCCAGATTCATTCATGACAAGGGTGGGGATGCTAGACTGCTCAGCAATGTTTAACCCAACAAATACTGAAATCTCCAGAGCAATGGCCCTTTATCACCCCTGCTTTCTTTAGATACAGAATCAAAGACCTAGCAAGCATGTCCTGCCAGCTTATGGTTACCAGAACTGAAAGAGAAGCAGGCTCTTAGGTGACAAACAAAGTTTTTAATCAAAATACAATGACACACAGTAGAGCTACTGCAAGATGCTGGAGGGGGGCTCCGGCCTTAACGTGGAAAGCAAGGCAGCCTTTTCCCAAAAAGTTGATTTTTAATTAGTTATTTAAAATACAGTACTTCATCCATGAAAATAGCCTCACATGTCCTAGTCCACAAAGTGAGGAGACATCCAAGGTCGTGTTAAGGAAAGTGTTGTTAATACATCAGACTCAAGCACCTGCAGTGTGCAGATGTGAACCATTAAGCCTGAACAGTAAGAGCCATTACTGCCTATTTCTGGCTATGAGTAAAAAGGAGTATTTTATTTCTTCAAACAAAACAGAAAGTAAGACTACCTTATTGCACCTGAGCAAGATCAAGGGCTCTCCATTGCAGAGGGCCATTTCCCATGTCCTCCAAAGAGGGCTTGCATCCCTTAATGTCAGTGCAAATAGCCAAACAAACCCTTGCACTATCCTACTTCATACACCTGACATAGCTGCAGCATGTGTAATTTCATCAAGTATGGCTTTGGAGATTGCAAGCAGTGGCAGAACAGGTTAGAGAGCAGAGAAATGTGTTAGTGTCAAAAGGTCTGGATGGAGAAGGACCACGCAGAACTGAAATAAAACTTTACATAAACATTTTCAGTCACTACTTTTGACTCACTCTAGTATGTATTCTCCAGGATTTTGTAAGCTGGGAAGTCTCACTAGGTGAACAGGGATTTAAACAACCCACATTAAAGGAAATTCAGGCGAGGAGGAGAGATCGCCTTATACTATTTCATATGTTTCAACTGGAAAACCAATTCACAGCTTCTGAAAATAAATTTTCAAGGGTATTGTTGACAATTTGGGGTTTTGAACCCAGAAACAACTGGTTTCAGTGTTTTCCCTTTCCTGAAATTGGCCTTTCTTTTCTCCTAAAACACTCCTGTGTATTTGATACAGCAAAATCAAGACTCATGAACAGTATCATGGTTTGGGCTAGCACACTGCAAGACCCCAGCACATTTTCCATCTCAACACTTCATCAAATACTCCAATTTAATTTAATGAATAATTCTGAAGTCCTGAATTTTGGTCTTCTGGCATGGAATACAAGGAGGCCTTGAAGATGTGTCAAGAGACAACTTCCTGTCCCAAAACCACCAAAAGTCAGGGGAACTGGACTGGGGTCAAGGATAGAACTATATTCCAAAAACCTTAACTGCACCAGGTTTCTTGAAGTCGTGACCCTGTTTCTGTCAGCTCCTAGAGAGGGCCTTAAGGAAGACGTGAGCTCTACATACTCTTAACAAGAAAAGTTACTGTAATGGACATATTACATATATGTAAGCTTGTAAAACATATCAGGCTATCTGAATCAAGACTTTACTTCAATAGGAAAGGGTAGGGAAGGGTGTCATTAGAAAATTTACTTGGTTCCAATAGGAATCTCTTTGACAGAAAAGGACAAGCAAACCAAGTTTCATGGTGAACTCATGAAACAAGAGGGTATCACTGAACACCTATTGCAAAACTCCAAAACAATTCCCTTTACATAAGCTGGACTTGCATCAAACTCTCCAGCATGTTCATGAAGGGCTATATAGGCAGAAGTCAGACAGGAATGAAAGATTTGCTGACAGATTTGGGGAACTTTGTACCAGGAGCAGTAGGATGTGGTATCAGAACTCTTAAATGACAAAAGTGCTCCATGTGGGCTTGCAAGATGAAAGCCTGTCTCAGGTACTCTCTTATTTATGTGGTTTCAATTGCTTTTAACTTCACAGTGCGTTTAGAAATCACATTTTACAAATACTGAAAAGAAAAAAAATTATTTCTTTTGAAATTGGCAGCTGTGCAAGTAGGAGAAAGTATTACCCACCCCACCTTGCTTCGTACCTGGCTCTGGGAAGATCCTGGCTCATTCCAAAGGAAAGAGTCAGTGAGTGTGGTATTACCCAGTGGAGCTACCCAAGCTGAGTCTGCAAGAGCAGCACTTCCCAGCATGGACCTCTAAAGCAAGGAACACCTCTGCATTATTTTTTCCAAGAAGCCCCAGAGTTTGTTAATTTTCATTTGCAGAGCATCAGGAAACCATTCCTGCCAAAACTAATCAGCAGCTATCACCCGATGTTGAAGGATACCTCTAGACTCCTCTGGACTTGGCACCCTCCAGACTGATTTGTCAGATCCCATAAATTTAAAAGAAATTTAAAAAAAAAAAAGAAAAAGAAAAAGAAAATAATACTCTGCTGAACTTTTCTGTTTTGCTGTTCTTGTAACATATATGAAACAGATCTGACAGGAGAGTTTCCTTCAGCTCATATCTCAGCAGTAAGTAAGGGTATGAGCTTTTTTTCTCTCTTTTTTTTTTTACAACCTTTACTAAAAATAACTCCTTTAAGATTATAGAAGGACATTTCCAGACATGTAAGTTCAGATGTGCCTGCATTCATTCAGAAGGTTGATCTGGATTTAATATGCACAGCCCTGTCAATACCGTGTTAAGCCCTCTGGCACCAGAGGGTCCGGGCAGCCTCTCTGTATTGTATCCCAACCCCAAGCATCAAGAGGGATGTAATCCATCACATCAGCTCTTGAACCAAAACTGCTGCAATTATATGCTCTCAATAAGGGCCCATTAACCTATCAAAAAGCATTTGAGAAGGAGTGTAATGTTGTCAGTTATTGTTCACGGGGGAGGAGTGAAGATAATTCTTATCTTGCAAATAGATTCATGCAAAACCAATTGCAGTTCGTGTTGCTCTAATTGATTTAACCCATTTTCTAGTCTGTGAAAATTCCAGGGTGGAGTGCTCAGACAGACACACAAAAGGTAATGCCATTTCCCAAGAGTGGATTCGAGGGACAGCCTGTGCCTGGCCCGCTCCAGGAGTGCAGAATCTGGTCAGCCACAAATAGCCAAGCATGTTCCCAAGGAAGGCAGGCAACAATGGAGAAGATGGAAAAGGTGGCAAAGGCAGTGCTATGCATTACAAACAGCAATGGATGTGGTAGTGTTGATATTCACATCTCACTTAGATACTTCTATGCATCAGCAGCAGTTAAAGGTAAGCTGCACCCACAGCACTTTCTGTTTCCACAAAGTGAGACTGGAGAGTTCAATAGCCTCCAATAACCTAGTCACCCTCTTTGCAAACAGGATGACTCCCTGGCACTCAAAGCAGTTCTCTATTGGGAAATAACTGCTTCAAGTAACAATAATAGTTTGCTAAGCTTCACTGAAACAAAGAGAAAGGGCTCCAAATCAGGTAAGCCTGGATACCAAATGTTCAGAAAATTTCCTGTGTTACTTACAAAATGGGAAGTATGCCCTGTAAGCCCTCACTTTGGTGGAGATCTAGAAGAGGAGATAATTGTGATGGTGACACTCCTTATGCTCCTTGAGTACTCAAGAGAGGAAGCATCCATATAATTTAAATCTCTGACATGATGAGATAGGGAACCTTAGAAGAAAAGACCTCCTTAATCAAGGACAATAGTTCTCCTAAATTAGTCTCCAAATAAGTGTCTGCAGTTAAGCAATGTGCATACCTGTTATCTGCACCTTCTCAGGTAATCCAGGGCTCTCTGAAGTTTTGCCAATGCTGGCTCCAAGCTGATCAAAGCACTGATGGACCTGAGTCACCGTTTCCCAAGAGGCACAGGAAAAGAGCTGTCCTCCCCAAAGCCATGGGATTGTGCAGCCCCATTTCCACACTCCCTACACAACAGAGAGACCTTGGGAGACCTCAGCCTCTCACTAAAAACACCCTCAGCAGCACTCAGACCCTCATCAGCTCTGTGTCCCACAGAGAAAACACAAGGTCCACTGGCTCATGTTGGGCAACTCGGGGGAGCATCTTGGACATGGAAATAGCAAATGCAGGTCTCCCTGTCTCTCTTTTCCTTGGCACACCATACTGCACAACCTCTTCTCAGGTGACAATCCAGCCTCTACCATGACTGCTAGAGGAGAGTGCATGACACAGCCTACATTCTCAAAAATTAGGTCCTGTCCCTCCTTGTGACTCCTCCCAAACCAAATCTCCCGGTGGCTTTTTTTCATTGCTGAAAATAATCATCACTGGATTAATTCTGTTCTGATGACTTACACACATCGCAGAGGATGCTGCTCCAAAAATAATAGGACAGATTTCTCTTTGAATATTTGCAGTCTTGCAATCCATTTCCTTGGTTTGAACAGTGGAGCAGTGAAACTGTGTTCATCTTGTACTTTCCCCCTAACCGTCTTGTACTGACTGCTGCTGGAAGATTCTTGGGCTGCTGGATGGCAGATCAGACCTACCAAAGCAAGCCTTGTCTCCCTTCTTCTGTCACTACATCCTTCCTTGCCCATGTTGCATCTGTGGAGGACCCTATTTTACTTGGTTGGTTGGTTTGTTTGTTTGTTTTTAATTCTAGCAAAAGAAAAAACTTGCCATCCCTAAGATATTTCCATTTGCTATGGAAAAGGACTAGAAACACACACATTCAGAAAATGAAAGCTTGGAATCTCTTTAAATTCATCGTTCTCTCAGATGAGTGGGGCCGGTGGATGCAGACTGCATGGAGCCTAAAGGCCAGCTCTGTACAAAAGGGCAGAGGCAGTTCCTGTATGTGCTCCACAACAGCGTGACACATAGCAGGGCTTTTGGACGAAGGGATGTAATTTTTATGTGAAATTGTTCCTTAGCTGTATATTTCTTTGTCCTCTGCCCATGGGAATAATGCTATCAGGCCAAGAATGAAAGACTCCTTTAAATTTCTCCATGAAAATAGGTTTGCTGTTAGTATTTCTTCCTGACTGGAGAAGCTGACAGGTTGAGGCGATATTAAAAACTTCATGGCAAAGAAGAAGGGTACCTGAAATCTGAACATTTTTAAGCACACACAAATACACACTCTATTGAGAGCTACCCTTTCCAAAATGGGGTGGTGTGTGGGGGCTGTTCAGGTAAAATTACTCCAGTAATTCCCCCCTGTCCTATAAACCAAATTGATAAGATTTAAGCTAACATTTCATCTTGACATTACTAATACATGTGTGTGAGCATTCAGTTTACACTTTCAATACAGCCTGTCAGATTAGATCTGTATACCTGCTACCGAATAACAAGGGTACTATTGATTTTTCATTATTTTCAAGTATTTGTTTTCTTCACTTGAGCACATTCTATTTATTTTGGCACGGCTAACAGAGAAACCAAAGCAACTTAACCTCTTTTCAGAAAGATTTAAGACTTGACAGACATCAGAGCTTCAACAAACTGTTTGTTCCCACAGCGGTCTGTAACAGAGAATTGTCCTGCTCATTACTTTATTCACTGTTTATTCACTTAATTTTATAACTAAATCTGCAGTGCAGAGGGCAGCCAGAGGTGGTCTGCCGGTTATGGAGCAACACTTTTCTTCCAGAAAGACTTGAAATGTACTGGCAATGTGTTTCATGATCTTGTGGCTCAGTTCTGAGGCTCGGTGAGGTACCCACCAGGTGTCCTCCACCTCAAGTGTCATCCTGCTTTCTACTGCAAATGTATCCATAGTGAATTGCAAACACAGTTTTTAAAATTATTTCTACTCAGTAGGAGTTTAGGTATGTGTGTTGCCAGGTGGATTAAGAAAAAAGAAAGGATTCCATGCCTGTCTGTTGTTTTCTGATAAAACCCATGATTTGACAATTAAATGTTCTTCCAGCAGCAAGTACCATTGGGTGATGGGGCTCTTTTCCAGCTGGATGGAAGTGGACAGGCTCTGTCCATGTCAACCCATTTGGGGCTCCCATTGCCCAGGGGCAGTGGGGACCACCCAAAGGCTACAGCAGCTGGTTACCCCCTGTCCTGCTCCATCTAACATTTTAATAGCAACATTGCCCATGGGAATCGCTTTAGACACTACTGGTGACCCCGTGCATGGTGTATATTCAGAATTAATATTATTAATTAATTATTCAGTATAAACTGAGAACACTACAAACACATGTCTATTTGAAATCACATTTTCAAGCACATGTACATCTGAAAAGTCTTAACCATGCCTTTTTCTCCCTCCTCGAAGTGTACTTGCAGTGGTGTGCTCCTATACTGGCACCTAGTGGGGAGTGCATGGGAGATGGGCAAATGGGGAGAGCAGGCTGCGCTGACAAACGCTCACCCCTCTGAATACTTGGGACACTTTTTTTTTATCTTGGTTCTTCGAAAGTGCTTCTGGATTAGCACATTTTTAGCAGGTTTCCTGCGTGCTGCTGCTCTTGCGGCCTTCCCCTTCTGTCCAGCAGCTATGCCGGACTCTTTCCTGAAAGCCTTCACCATGCAAACCATCTGCTCCCAGCCAGTTCTCTGGGACCATACCCTCCTTCATACAAGCTGGAATCCCCATCTGTGATACCCTCCTCCTGTGTTTTTCTGCTGGATCCCCTCATAGCAGCCAATACACTTTTCCTCCTCCAGGTCCCCCTGCCTTGACCTGGGCCTGACAGGTTTCTCAGGAAAGCTGGCGACCACTGGTGTTGCTTCCTGCCTCGTAGCTTGTGCTCCCTCTTTGGCCTCAGAGGAAAGGGCTGCCTCTTACCCAGCAAAGGACTTCCTCCACCAGTTCCCATCACCCTCAGGAGTCTTGTGTCCCACAATTGTCCCATTTTAGCTGAAACAGCAAAAGGCTCAACCTACCACTTCTCCCAAGGTCCACCCTGCTCCTTTCAGAGCATCTGAAAGGAAACACTGGGAAGATGTGACATTCTGCCAAAAAACATTTATCTCCTTCTTCTTACCTTCTATACAAAAAGGACAACTCTCCTGAGGAGTCTCCAAAGTTGGTCTCAAATACTCCAACCCAAATTAGACCTCCTGAGCATTCCAGTGATACCAGCATAATTGTATTTGTTCTGCAGTCCCCCTGGCTTATACCACAGCAGTTAAGGCAAATATTTTCAAGCATTTAAGGCAGCAGAGCATTTTCAAGCTCAGCTTCTTCCAGCAAGGAACTGGACAACAGGGGGTGGAGGTGAATTGCGGTCCTACAGGAGAGCTGATCACCAGACAAATATGCTTCCCATGCACTGCACTATCTTGCTTCTAAATTCAATGAGGAGCAGCAGAAACACCTGCTGATTCCCTAGGGTTATTTCTTGTCCCATTAAGGATTTCCTAAACTTCTCTCACTTGAGCTACAAGTCCAGCCAGAGGGTGATGTCTTTCCTTTTGTTTACCCATTCATTTTCCATTGTGGAAGAAGTCTTTGCTTCCATCTTGAAGGAATCTTATTGTTGGTTATGTTGTTAAACAGCGCTCCATACCGCATGGCCCGTAGCCGTGATTTACAACCTGTTTCTAGCTGTACCATGATTCAACTGAGTTTTCCATTGAGCAGTGGATGTGAATGCTAAACCTATTCAAGGCTAGGAGCATTTCTGTGATTCATTCAACTTGAGGAAACACTGGAAATTTATTAGGATGTTTTTACAATCCCGGAAATTGCTATGGGACTCTGTCAGTAACAAAGGAACAGAAATTGCTCACAATTTTATTGTGCTTTCTCATCTGCATTAGGTAATGCCGTCTTTGTCATTTTTTTGGTTTTTAAGTCAAACTCTGTCATGGGCTGAGACTCTGTGAGACTTCCTGAACCTGCAATTTTATCATAAGTTTCACTATTACTTGGTGTTTTCTGTAACGCCCCAGCTATTGGAGTCACTTGATTTTTCTACCTGAGAACCTGGACTTCATGAAGAAAACAAAACAAAACTCCATCCCTTGCAACAGTGGAGAGCAGCAATGAAACATTAAAGCTACTCCCAAGCCAGATGGCAAAGGAAAGGTAGATGTTTAAGTTCCAGGACATTTTTACACCACTGCTTTTGGCCTATGATGTCTGAATCTCTGAGTGCTGTTGGGAATGTTATCTGGAAGAAAAGGGAGAAGGAAAAGAAGCCATTTACAGCTCGTTGTCCCTCTGTTTGCAGTAGCCTCAAGCCATCTTAGCACACCAGCTGAAATCAGGCAGTGGTCAGCAAGTTCAGCCTATTTTTCTCCCTTCAGGCTCAATCCTCCAACCTACAGAGGCAGGTGTCTGCAGAGTCAGCTACTCTGCCCTTTCTGCAACATGCCACACTGGACTTCCCTCCCCTGACGGCTGCCAGAGCAGCCATAGCCAAGTGTCAATAAGGCTTGGGATTAAGGTAGAAATTCTTCTCATAGTTTGAAAAAGAAGAGCCTGACTTATGCAAATGGCTGCACCCAAGCCACAGAGTACTGGGGAACTCTACCATGTGTTCCTTTGCCCTTATCTCTCCCCGACAGCACCGTGCTGGGTGTCAGTCACACCGGCGCCAAAGGCCTTCTGGCTCCTGACACCCAGGGACAGATGTGGGGAGCTGTGAGCACTGGCCACGCTGCAGGAGACAAGGCACAGCAGGAGGGCTCATCACACTTTGCCCTTGCTGAAACCCCAGATCTACTCTAAAAAACGCCCAGACTGGAAAGATATCCTTGCATTTAGCCAGCAAAGAAGGGGATCCCATCACCACTCTCCCTGTCCCCACTCTCACTTGGAGCAGGCGCACCCCAGGGTGTTCTTGCCTGATGCCTGAAGAGGCCTCCTAGAAACAGAGACTAGACAGGAGTAAGGGAATAAAGGTAGGTATTTATTTGAAAGGCCTCCAAAGGTACCCCCTGGGGCCAGAGGCTATTGCCAAGATGGGCCCCAAGATGGATGACAGGTCACGAGTTCTTCACACTTTTATAGGTTTGGCTTATTTGCATAGCAGGGTTATTTCTCCAATTAAAGTTTCAGTTTAATGATGTAATTCCCCTCATCTTGCCCCCCCCCCCCCCCTTAGAGGCTCTTTGGTTTATACTTTTTGGGCCTAGGACAGTCTGAGCATCCTTGGACAGCAGGCCTGGAGAGGCTTTGTTATGTCTACCTAGTGTGAGAGAGCAGAAATTGACAGGCTACAAGAAGCTTCAGAGTTACACACTAGGCAGTACAGGATTTGAAAAATATGAAAGTTAAAACCTACGGTATCATGCCAAGGCCACACGGTGGCTAGGCAGGCTGTGCCTTCCCTGCATGTGTATGGTGAGTGCAGCAGCCCACCTCCCACAAATCTCTTCTCTGTATGGTGGGGTTTAGTTAAGCACTGCACACAGGAACTGAGGAGAACGTGAAGCAGCCTTAGCAGCCATGGCAGGGAACTACATCATTTACACCCCTGAGTCAACCAAGTGCTCAGGAGAAAGGTACAAACCACACGTCAGTTCTGGGAATGGCATCCTTTCTGGTGACTGGTCTCTTTCCAAAATACTCATAGCAGTGATATCAGGGCCAGTAGCACTTTTGTTAAAGCAAAAAAATTCTTCTAGAGCGGTGCAAAGTAGCCCACAGCCTTGGCTCAAAGCACTTGCTGTAATTTAACACATGTAACAGATTGGTGTTACATACAAAGGTGTTACATACAAAGGGAGGGACCAGCAGAGGTAACACAATTGCACTTTGGATATTTATGTCTGGAGTTTCATCACTATGAATCCTTCAGGCTGGGATTTTCAAATGGCCTTAGGCAGCTGGATTTACAAAAGGATGGACTAAAAAATAAAAATGTATTGCCCTGTTTTTCCCTTAGTATTTTACACTATCCATAACCTTTTGCACCCTCTGCTTACATTCATGACTACTTACTCCAACAAGGAGTCATGTTATATGCTGCAAAAAGAAGCCTGCTTGTTTTTAAGACATGTGGTTGTGTTTCAAAACAGCATAAAATCTTCTTAGTTGCTGATAGAGAGAGGCCACAGTCAAACAAAAAGACTGATGGAATGGAACTCAAAGAGAAACCGGCCTTTAGGGATACCAAGCAGTGTTCACACAGCACTGTTATGAAGACTTCATTATGTACCAATTTAAATTTATACATACCAAATGTTCTTGAGTCAGCAAAACAAGAGGGACTGCCTCATTCCAGTAGATCTTTTTTCCACCCTTATGATGGATTTTTTTAAATAAAGGGTCATCAATAACCATGACAGGGTTCCCTCAGAGGATGGACATCCCAGCATGCCATGAAGTTGTCTCTCCCGAGAAGAATTTCCACAGGCTTGAGGGAAATCATAAACTATTTAGGAGGAATGAGATTCACAAAGCTTTCCCAGCCAGCTGCATCACTGCTTGTGAGCAGGTCCTAGAGGACAGCTAAAGACACTAGACCCCATCAAGGAAAGTCAGCAGCCAAGAACCTTGCCCAGTTGTGAACAGATGGGAAAGATAGAGGAGGAATCAGAAGACAAAAGAGAAGAGTGGGGAAGTTAAAAACTCCTCATGCTTTCTAAACATTGGCTTTGGGAATATACACTATGTACATATATTGCTTACAATATAACAATGCTTGTGTCCAAAGCTTACAGAGACAGTAACCAAATAAATGAAAGGAAATTTTTTAAAAAGGACAAACTTGCAGCCACAAAGAGCTTTTGCTGGGGAGCTGTTAAGGGTGGTTAACATCTTTTACAGATACTGCTGTGCTGCATGAGATATTGCACCACACCATCAGCAGTGATACATGCCAAAGTTTGTCCAAGGCCTTGACAAGGGGGTACAACAAAAGAACTGATCTAGGTTGGGGCAGACACAGCTTTAAAGACTGACCAGTTTGCCTCTCTGATTTTGAATGTAGAGAGGATTCACCTGTGTGTGTGTGTGTGTGTGTGTGTGTGTGTGTACAAATACTCCGGAATTGTTTTGCATCAGAACTAGAGGAGTCTGGCAGTGGCAACTCTCTCCCCACCATTTCCATCCTTTGGATTAGTGTCTGTGCCCACCTCTGTCTACAGCTGATCCCTCCACTCCCATAAGCAGCAACAGCTCGCTGATAAGATAATTAAACTGAATGGTTTGTATTAGATGGCAGCTTAGTCCATCTTTTAAAGAAAGCCACTCAGGCACAAAAACAAGCAGTCTTTTTCAAGAACTACTAAGCACCAGGTATATGCCTTGTATACATCCAGCATATATATGTATATATATGTATGTATGTATGTATGTATATGTATATACATATTTACCCTATGTGCTGTTTTAATTTCAGAGAAGCTATAGGTCGCTCCTCACTTTTGTAAAACAGGTCCTTGGATACCTAAGAATATATTTTGGAAAGTAACTTCAGGTTGAGGTTTTTTTCTCCTTTTTTTTCTTTTTTTTTTATTAATCTTGGCCATAAATTCTATCATGAATGAGTCAAAACCCCATCTGCTCTAAATTTACACTTGATTTCATGCACAAATAGGGTTCACACATGTAAGTCCTGTCATTTGTGTGCTCCCAGAGGCAGTGCATAAATTACCTATGCACAAAACAAGAGGTCGGCCAGCTTTACCTCATGTGCTGCTGAGTAAGTGCACATCAAAGAGCATATTGTGTTCCTGGAATGAGAATGAGGAGTCCTGACATGGGTCTCCAACTCCACAGAGAAATGCTGCTTTCCTTGGGCACAAAGAAAGCTCCTAAAAACTTTTTTAAAAATCTGCCAGAATTATTCAGCCAGTGGAAAGTTCAGAAGGAGCCAGGGTTTGGGTTAGCACTAACAACTAAACAGTAGAACTCACAAAGTTGTTGGAAACCTGGTTTTGGTCTTAGAACAGGCAGTAGTGGGTCTTCATTAGAAATTATGTCCATTTTATAACAGAGCTGTGAGAAGTTTAATGTGAAGTTAAAATGCTTCTATGTGATCAGTATGAACGGAGGTAAGACACATTCAAAACCAGCTGGACAGAGACTATCAAATTCTGTAAAAATCACACAGTAAAAACAGACCAGACAATGTGAAGTTAAATACGAAATGCTCCTCCAAAAGTGCTACCTGCAAAAGGGTGTTAGCAGCACCAGGGGTGTCATGTCAGTCCTTCAGTCCCTTTTTAATGTGAATTTTTGTTGGAAGACAAGTGATTTGAAAAATTTGGCATCTCACTTTGGCTGCTTTATACTCTGGTCATAATCTGTACAAAAAGCAGGATCTTAGTGAGAACCGAGGAAGGAAAAACACTGATTTTGAGTGGATCTTTTCCAGATAAATAAATTTAAAACATAGTAAAACACAATGACTACCACAGCTTGTAAATTAAGGGAGTAACTGGTGCATAATGAGGCACTGATGTATAGCCTGGAGGAGGAACAACTTCATCGAAACTACAAGCAATTCATTTTAGAAAAAACACTTTGAAGAAAAAAAAGTCGTCTCCAGACCAGCTTGTGAATAAAGCACACCAAAAGGCAACTCTGATACTCCATTAGCAGCATAAAAATGGAACCATCCCCTAAGCCTGGCACAAAAATTAATTCCTTTTTCTTAGAAATATAGGTGTTTTGACATCTCAAGCTAACTAATGCTGCTTCAACAAGCATGGCTCGGGACAGACTCTGCACCAAAAATACAGTGCTCTTCACAGGCTCTTCAGCAGGTCAGGCTCTGCTCCAAGCCCTGCAGCGCTGGCAAAGGCCATCAGCCCACGCCACACTTCTGCTGCCCGCACTGAGCAATCCTGACCACCAGGTAGCATCTCCAAGGTGAGACATCCCGGCTTTGTCAGACTCACCTGGCTGCGTCCTAGTGGTGATACCCTGGGAGGTGCAAATCGTGTCATCCGGCCACGTGGGCCATGGAAAGAGGGACAGAGTTTTCTTTGTCTTAATTTCATCCATCTTTCCATTCCCAGGGCCAAAGCCATCACCTTTAAGCCAGCCTAGCAGGGTCCCTCTGGTGACCTGATAAAAATGGGAGTCACAGCTTCAGAAAATGTGCCAGCTACAGATTCACCAGATTAAAGGGCAGGAAAAAAGAGTTCCACATCTCTTCCTCCAAACTGGTCACACCATTTGTGTTAAAGCAACAGTGAGATTCCCAAAGTGGTCATGGAGAGGCTAGGCACCACCCTAAAGGCCTCCAAGAAGATTTCAGTTTCTAGATGTCTTTTTTGGACGTATTTTTTTATTTCCCTGCTTCACAGATGTTCCTTTCTTCCAAAATCCTGAGGGATTTTATTTTCCCTTTTTTCCCCCCTTTTCCACAAGGATAACAAGCAGTCCCATTTGCAGTTTCCTGTTACATTTTATGCTTGTTACTTCTAAAAATACGGCAAAACTGTCTTCACGTCTTACTGAAGATCTGGACAAAGTTTCAACTGCTTTAAAAAACTAGGTTTTGGCCTAAACTTACTTCATATTAAGAGTCAGACTGGTGATTATTTAACATTAAATGTCTTGCTTCCTTTATGAGGAAGATTTTTTGAGAGCTACTTGAACAACCACGTGGGTACAAGCATGAAAGTCCACTGAGACAAAGAGATTTTACAGAGGCAAGTGTATGTCCAGGTAGGTTTTTTGACATGTCCAAGAGATACACAGATGTAACATATACATGTGTAGGATGCAGGTAGGTAGTACAATCAAAGTCTACATCTCAGTCTTACTCGGAAATAAAAATCAGAGAGTAATAGGCAGAACTTGGCCAGACATCTTCTGGAGTTCAAGTAAGGAAGACTTTTGACAAAGAATGCTCCAGTAAAAACATGTCTTAAGACTTTTTTTTTTCTCTACTTCTTCAGTCAAAATACCAATAGCAAATCATTTTTTAATCACTTCCCTGACTTTGTAATGCCCTTAGCTTACACTGTCTGTGTGCTAGAAGCTCTGTGTACAAAAAAGATTGATTCCTTAACCATTAAGAAAACACGCAGTACCAGCATTAGCTTGTAGCTTTTCAAATCTTGGCAGAGCTTGCATTCAACCTCTCAGCTTCCACTCAACTTTCTTGTCTTATTTTTAAGTTTGTTACTTTTAAGCACAACTAAAGGAATTCGTTCTCCCTCCTCCCATCCTCAAAACCAGACTTTTGCATCAATCAGTCTCACTGGCACCTTCAACACTAGGCTTCGTATATTTCTGTGCTGTGGTTGCAGATAAGTTCTTTAAAACAAAAACTTTAAAAAATCTAAGTTTAACAGCAACTGAAGGTTAAACACTGTGCAAAGCGAGAGAAGACAGTGACAGGAGAGCACTCAATCACCATATAGTCTCCCATCCCAATGAAAGCATCCTTTGAGAGTCTGCCTAGGTGTTGTCTAGCTTATATGATACAGTGCAGTGCCCATCAGCACTTCTGTTTGGAAGTTTGCTGCTTAGAAATCACCAGCAGGCTCATTACTCATAAATCAGAAGAAGGCTTTCAACCAGGCCTGGGAATCTGGAGACACTGCATGAAGAGAGAACTCTGTCTGCTCCACGGGTTTCAGACCGCGGTGGGGGTTTGCTTGGCTTCCTATCCTGGTGCACTCAATCAAGTGAATTGCACAATCATGCTGCTTGGCTCTATGTAATGTAACATTTCCTGAAATGTCATTTGTGAGCAGTACAAGTTATGGTTGTTGGAAGAGGCAGGGGGTGTCCACAGTTTAATAATGTAAAACAAGGTATCTAAGAGAGAAGGGAAGCCAGGCAGGTATTCTTACCATTGGATAGATTGAAAAGTGCCTATGAAATTACCATGTATTATTTGTCCCTGCAACACCAGGTGGGAAGTATCTCCTTGCAGCTAGATGGGTTCCCACTGATTTTAGGAGTCACGGGATATCTTGCTGGCTGCAGCCTGATTTTGCAAATCTTGACCTTAGAATTTGCACCTAAGAATTCTTCTTTGTTCATACTTAAATAAGTCTCACCTAAACTGAAATACACCCAAGAGCAGAAAACTTGGAGAAGGAATTCTTATCCTCAGAGGCTATGGAGGTGCCTCATCCCATCTCCTTTGACAGGACGCAGGCTGAACAAAATAGATTGCTTGAAGTATGTGTTTCAATATGATTTCCAAAACAAGAAATTCTGCAGATGGACGAGAGACCGTTAATAATAATACCCTCAAAGGATTAGGACTTGAGACTCCAAAGTTGTCTTTCAAAGAGAAAGGTCAAGGCAAATGAGTATTGGTCCATTTTGGATGTGTACATGTAGAGACCAAAAACACAGTCTCTAAGTCAATCAGTACACAACCCAATTTAATATGTAGCCTCTGTATTTCAACCACTCCAGATATTCCAAAAAACTGCTGAGATCAACGGGAGTTTTCCAGTGACATCAGTGTATTCACCTAAGGGCATTCACCTAAAAACTCAAAGGTAAGAAGCTTTCTTGTTCTTCTCTTATCTGCTGAGACAGACAAGGTCAATTTTAGTGCTAGTGTAAACAGAGATGTAGTTGAGGAGCATCAGTAATTTAAAATATCAAATAACTGGCTTCCACCTGGGAGGATTATTATATGAAATACACTAGTGATGTCTCCAACCTCTCTTACCATGGAAATACTAAATAAGCAAAAAGTAGCAAGTTAGGTAATAGCATATTGTACAGGGAGAAAAAGCACTGTTATTCATTCAAATCCATCAGCTGTGCTAGGAAAGGAGAAGGTGGTTCATCCCAACTCTTCTCTACTTCAGCACAAAGCAGCTGTTTTTAAATCATCGGGGATGTTGCGTCACTGAATTAGAGAGCGCTAGCTGGATTACCAAAAAAACCTGCCAATTAATTAATTGAGCTCTATATAGCCAAAAATAACAGCACTTAAAAGCCATTTGGCCTGTTCCTGTTGAGAACAGACATCTGTCTGCTCTGGTAACTATGGAGAAGTAGAACCTCAAGGAAAAAGAATGCAACATATTGACTGATACCTGTGCATTTTAGAAAGTTCACTGGCTGTTCTTTATATTCTCCACAGGTTTCTGCCTTTCAGACCGTGCTTCTATAAGACCCTCATGTAGATTTGGATTCACTAAGCTGCGTTATTAGGGCCACTTCCAGGTACAGTTGTTGTTAGCAACCAGCAGTTGAGGCAAATACATTTCTGCCTTAGAATAGCATAAAAAATACTGTAGCAAAATCATGGAAATTACTAGTAGTCAGAAAAAATGAAAAATAATTTGGTACCCAATATGTTTCTGTTCCTATATTTCCATCCATAGTTTTTCAGTAGGTAGTGGGAATGTGCCATCTTCTTCCTACCATTTACCATCATCATAGCATCACCACAAAATCTGTAAGCATGAACAAGACAACCTGTGTGTTGCATGCCCTGCTGATAAAGCAAGGAAGTGTTCTCAGAGGATGACAAAGGTGACACTGGGTATTTGACTGCTCAACTGCTGTACCTCTAGACTAATTTTAAGTCTATGTGGCCAGTAATCCAACATGTTTCAAAAGGGTTCTGCTAGAAAAGCAGGGGTATTAGAAAATATTTTTCTTTAAATTCTGCAGAACTGGGACTGCAACTTGGTATTTATTTAAAACTAAATGCTTTGATGCTGAGTCAGTTTCTGAGAATCATTAGTGAAACAACTGACAGAAGTCAAATGTTATTTTAGTGACAGTATTTCTAGAAGAATAAAAAGAGGCTGTGCTGGTTTGGGCTGGTATAGAAACAATTTGTTTCATAGTAGCTGGTAAGGGGCTATGTTTGTGCTGAAAACAATGTTGGTAACACAGGGATGTTTTAGTTTACTGCTGAGCAGCACTTGCACAGTCTCAGGGCCTTTTTTGCTCTTTACACCACCCTACCAGTGAGCAGGCTGGGGGTGCATAAGGAGCTGAGAGGGGACACAGTTGGGACAGGTGAGTCCAACTGACCAAAGGGACCTTTCATATCATATGGTCAGCATATAGACCAGGGAGAAGAAGAAGGAAGGGGGGACATTCTGGAGTGATAGTGTTTGTACTCCCAAGTCACCATTAAACATGATGGAGCCCAGTTTTCCCAAGGATAGCTGAACACCTGCCTGCTCATGAGAAGTGGTGAATTGATTCCTTGTTTTTCTTTGCTTATGCATGGGTTTTGCTTTACTTATTAAACTGTCTTTACCTCAAGCCATGAGATTTTTCACTTTTACCCTTCCCATTCTCTTCTCCATCCCACTGTGAGGGGAGTGAACAAGCAGCTGCATGGGATTTGGTTCCTGGCTGGGATTAAACCACGACAGAGGCAAAGATTTGTTTAGTTCCTTGGGCACCTTTTCTGTGTATCAGTCTCTCTTGGTAGGTTTTTATTTACTGTCTTGTGTGACTTCTTTTCTACTGAAACTTCCTTTGAGTCCATACCTGGGGGAGAATAAACATCACTCCCTACAGCAATTTAATTTATATGTATGAGATATACTCAAACAATGAACTTTAAATTGTTTGTTACTACTGCTGATAGTTCTTAGAGATGTTACCTGGATCAAAAAAAGATGTCTGCTCTGCACTGGATTTTTAAAATTTTCTTCCTGGAAAAAGTTAAATAGTTTGGATGCCAGATGAAGAAAATGATTACTGTCCATGTTCGCTAGTTTGCCTGAACAAGAACTGTCTTCAGTGCACTAAAGAGAAAAAATGCCAGGGTAAGATAGAGTAAATCTAATTTAGTCAGTGTCTTCTGATATGTTTTATAGCAAAATAGAGTGTATGCTGCCTTCAGCTTGCTTTAAAAGCACAGTCCTGATCAAGTCTGGGCTTGAGTTTTCTTGAATCAGAGTGCTCTTTGGAGCTAAGTGATGTTTTACTTGAATTTCATCCATTTGATTAATAGAGTGTGTTTATACCCCTTCCCTCTTGTTTGTGGATGGAAAGAGATCTGCTGAACAACATGGGGAAATGGTTTCATCAGGGACTAATACTATAGAAAATAAAATGTGTGTATGAGAGAGAGCATGTGAGTGGGAAAAAACGCCTCCTTTTATTTCCTGTCAAGCTGATGGTGAGACTGGAGAAGACCCAATTCCTCTGGGGAGTTTATTTAAACTGTGATACAAAAGATACTCTGAAAAGACAGAGGGTCCACTGACATCACTCAGCTGTTTTATTGACTGTGGCAACAAATTTGCTCTTGGTTTGAACCCCCGGACCAAAAGGTAGCTTGAAGGAAGAATCTGAGCTTGAGGCGATGCTAGAACTTGGGGAAGGATTTGGGATAAGGAGAGCTGCAGTTGACATGAAGTTTGGTGCTGCCCAGTTAAAACCTCTGTCTCATGAAGCATTTTGCAGTATGGACATAGTGGAACTGAGATTCTCAGTCTGTAGAGTGTTTTGCAGATATATCCTTCATCACATTGAATTCACACATGTCTCGAGGAGGGGCAGAAGTACAGTTTTACCCACAGTAGGTGCAAGAGAAATGCAAAGCCAAAAGAAAGCTTAGCTGTGAGCTTATGGATTGTCCTACTGTAAGTGAGGAGTGAATTTTTATTGAATCTCCATTTTCACACGGACTTACAGCTACTTCTTTACTAGACAGTAAAGAAGATCCACAGCTCTCATCTGGCCTGGGCTTTCAGTCAGACTGTCTTTGCTCCGGACACACTCCATTTCAGGAAAACCTGGCCTTGTGCACATATCCTCCGACAGGAAAGGTCTTGGCCCATGTCCCTGAATGAGGCCTGCATGTTGTCTGCACAACCATCATGGCCAAACCCCACAGAGACTGGGGTACCACTGAACACTACAGTTGGGGCTGTGCCAGTGCTGAATTTCTGCCCGGACCCTGTTCTGTTTACTAACATAGGTGTAACATAACAGATGCCATGCAGGATGATTGACATACAATATGCGTGAAGAAAGTGGCCCAAAATAAGTAGTTTAGCCTAATTTTTAAGAGAAGTTCTTATGCCCTGTACACAGCCTGTGTCCCTTTCACATTCATCTTGAATATGTTGACCAGCAGGTTAGAGATGACTAACGGAGTTTGACAGCTCCCGGAAGCTTCACGACAAGGAGGAGAGCAAAGAGAAGCAATGCAAACAGCTAAATCAGGGTTCACACTGAGATGAGACCATGATTTCAGCCTTGTTAGGAGCCAGAGAGTCTTCCCAGCAAAAGCATCTTACACTTGTCCTACTACTTAGGCTCAAATTCCAGCCTTCAACCAACAAGTGCAATCATTTTGGGATGAAACTAAAAGAAGCTATGCTTACTTAATCCCAGTTCTCATGCAAATACACATCTGTCTCTGGTGTGCACATGATTGCAGGGCGGTTTTGTGTTGTCTTGCTGGGATCTGAAAGTCCTGTTGTGGGAGTGGAAACCCTAAGGTGGTGACCATCTGAAGCACTGTGGTAGGGAAGAGCTTGAGGTGATTGTTTCCAGCTACATGTTTCCCAGCAAACTATCAAGGTTAAAATAATCGCAGTACAGCCTCAAAGATTGGCAGGATTAAGTTTACAAGCAGGAGATGTGGAAAAGTGACTCCAAATGTTATTTCCAGCTGCGAATCCATTACTATTTTAAATGTATTTTTTCTGACAGCAGTCTGGAGTGAAGAAGTCATCCATGGAAGGACTATATCATAGCCATTTCTTTCCTTCAGGATTTAGAAGTTTGTGACTCTGCATGAAAGGCAACAATAAATTTGAATATTTCTTGAATTTGGTTTTAGGTGGGGATGTATTAACTGTTGCAGGTGGTTGGTAGAGTTTTTGATAATATTAGGTACACGATGCATTTAAAGTTACCATAAAAAATTTGCAGGTACTTACTGCAACTTCTTTTCATGGTATTTAGGGGGGTCTCACAGTCTGAGCACCCCAGTTATTTTGCCCATGGTCCTTCCAAGCACTTCAGAGTTAGGTGCGAGATGAGGAAAATCCATACATCAGGGACATTGTAAGGAAAAGCAGACACTTGCATTTTGTGAGACATGGATGGGAGGAGACATCTTTTCTGAGTGTGGAGTTACAAACCAGTTGGGAAACAACACCTTGATGGTCACGGTGCTGCAGTGCTCTGTATTAGGGAATCAATTTAGGAGGTGGGAAAGGACCAAAAGGAGAAGGATAATGGGCAAATCTAGTAGGTTAGACAGGACTGTCTGACACAGGAAGTCAGGCTGAGTATAAAGCAGACATCTAAGCTGAAGAAAGGTTCTATCATGCCCAAATTCAGCACGTTTTGAAAGCACCAAAGGAAAGAAAGTTTCTAAGGAAAATACTTGAGCTGTGGTAACTGAGAGGGTTTTGAGCAAGTCTGAATAAATTTTTATAAAGCTGGACTATTTCGTCTGTCCTGAGCAAATGCTGTCAGCAGGTGGAAAACTGCACTAGCAAGGGCTAGAGGGAATCTGGAAAACAACTGTGTCCTTGAGATGGCACTTGGGGACCTCAGAGCAATGGAAAGTTTATTTTTGCTCCCCAGGCCAGACTATTTTCAGGCAACAAGGTTTGTATACTCTACACATCCGTTACCAGTGGGCAAGGCAGCATAAACTGTACTGCTGACAGATTTCTGCTCTTCTAGTGGGATGGACAAAGAGGTGAAGAAAGAGGTGTTTAAAAGTACAGGTATTTATTAGTATATTAACAACGGTTTTGCAGCATTACAGCAACCAGCAAAGTCAGCTGATGAAGTGCTAATGATATCAGAGTTGAATAATTTGAAGCTATTTCTTCCTATGGATATTGCAGGATATTTTGTATAATTTTTGAAAGAATGACACAAAATTAATTATCTAGGAGACTATCTGGCATCTGCCCAGAAAGGACACGTGGGAAACTCAGTAAGTTGAGAGTGGGCAATCTAGTCTCCCTGGTCCTGGAATAGTTTAAGTCCCATAAATAAAGGAAAGCAACTTGTATTTAGCACTACTGGAAACTGAGGTTATTCTTTGATGAGCAGTACAGTATGAGAGTGACATCGCTGGATTTATACACAGTGAGAAAGAGAGTTTCAAACCCTTCACTTTCACGTTCTCTCCATCCTTTCCGCAGCATTTTGTAATCTTTCAGTGATCTCTAACACACACAGGCTTGTTCAGATCATTATTTCACAAAATCTTTTTAATGAAGGAGAGAGGAGGGTAGGATAAGGGGAGTGAGAAGCAAGTTGTCCTGGACACAGACTGCAAAACATCAGCCTCCATTTTCACCAAGAGACAAGAGGAAATACCAGGGAAAACCAGCTAAAGGTCACTGAATGGCACATTTTTTGTATAGTTTACAAGAAGTATATGAAAACAGCTGTAGAGAGAATGGATAAATTATGTTTTAACTTTGGATTGAACTCAGAATTTTGAACAAAAAAATCTACCTACCCTATTTATAGCCAGTTCTGTCACAATATTGTATGCTATTGCAAATTTATTAGCTGGCAATGTTTTCTAATAAATCAGTGTGCAAGGCATCCTTGTAATAAAGATGCTATAATGAGAAAGATTTTTGATTGAGTTCCTTGTCCCTTTTTTCCTTGGGACAGTTTCTCTCCTGTCCTATTAGGTAATGTCTAACTTTATATGCCCATATGTTGAGAGAATAAAACACCAGCATGCCAATGGAAAGTTTTTGTTCATGTGCACAATGCTTCAGTGCTAGTGGCCTCTGCAGAAGATAGGGTCATATTTTTTGACATACAATTGCTGAGCTGCCACCAGAGCATGAAACAATTAAGAATTATTATATATTATGTATGGCAAAACAGCTTTTAGCTAGACATGGACTTAGTCACATGAAAATTTAGTTTAGAAGCAGTTTTGCATTCATTCTTTTGCCAGTAAGATTTGAGAGAAAATAAAATATTACTAAAAAGCATTGTAATTGTTGATAAAAAGAACTTGCAAATTTATGCACAAGTGAATTTGGGTACTCCCTTTTGTCACTATGAATTTTCATTAATCTTAAAAGATTTAATAAACATAATAACATGGAGAAAGAAATCACCTTGCTCTTCAGTGCAAATATTTAAAGAATGTAAGAACATGAACAGGATCACCAGTGAGTTTAATTCTTAATTTGAACTATATTTAGAAGTCTTAGAAATCATATTGCAAGAATGGGCTTAGGAAAATTCTCATATTTGAATCCAAAGTCAAGTTTAAATTCAAGTATTTTCACAGCTATGACTTTCCATTCCTTTCTAATAATGCTGTCTTCTTTTTTCTTCTTTTCTGAACACTACAAAAAATGAGTATTAAATTTGAACATGCCCCTGGCAAACAAGGGATATAAAATTCATGGTTCAAAAGTCCTCTATTTTTTGTATGCCTTCTGCCAGCCTTATTTATATAATTAGTAGACATTGATTGCATGCAGTTTCACTATTGGCAAATAGTTTCATTGTTGGCAAACTACCTATTAAGCAAGCAGATGAATGTAAATGTTCAATAAATAATTTTAAATTTCCTAGAAGGGAGATGTCAATCTTAACAAATTTGTCCAACTGCTTGCTCATATACCTATGGGGGATTTCAGACTATCACAACTGAGCACTGTACTTCTCCTACAACATTTCTTATTGCCTTTTTTTGCTTTGATTGTCAAGATAACAGAGCTCTCAGCTGCAAAATATACAGCAGCCAACGGAGCCCATCAGGGCACAGTCTTGTTGTACAAGGTGTAAAAGACACCAACCTTCTCACAGAAGGATCTTGACTTCAGTTCCCAGTCACTTCATGGAAGAGGAACTCACTCCACATCATCATAGAAATATCAATATGTTTATGTTGCTTCATTTTTTACAGGCTGGCAATTCAATAAAATTCCATCTGTACGCCAAATTGGATCTAATTAACCAGAAATCCACTGTGTGCATTAAAGAAAGGCAAGTAACTTTAAAGTGCACTAAATTTCAAAGTAATGATTACATGCACTAAACCTAGATCTTCACCAGCAGAGCTCCACTGATGACAATAATTGCTTCAGTTTTACATGAAGATCCACACAGAACCACACCTGGGCTGATTTAATTCTACAGGATGCCATTCAGTCCTAAAGTGGGTAACTGTGTGCAAGAGGCAAGGTAGACAAAGGGGGCCAAGTCAGCTCCTTGTGAAGGTGGGGATAATAAATGTTTTCAACTGTGATGGTGAAAGGGTTAATGTTTCCCTGCTCATGTACTATCAATAATTGCATTAACTTGTTTTCATTCCTTTCTAATGTTGTTGTTCATTTTCAGATTCCATTTTTAATATTTTAAATTCAGTTTTAATATTCTCCACAGGAATTTAAAAACAATTTTCTCTTTAAAATTTAATTGTAGCATTTGTTATGCCATAAAAATACACTTTACATTTTCAAAGCCAATTTTGTGAAGTAGTTGGATAATAAATGAATAATAAGAACAACAAGACCCTATTAACTTTTTAGTCATTAAAGTGACCTAACATTTCAGAAAGAAAAATAACTTTTCCAATAACATTCCAGAACAGTGATTATAACTATAACACACCAAAAAAATGTATAAAATGATGCTGTCTTTCTTGGACAGTAGGATGGAAATTTGTAATTATTTACATTTTCCACAAGCAGCATAAATTACCAGCATTTCTCTCACAGAAGAAATTGTGCCCCCTCCCACTGTAAGGAACACAAACAACCATCCAAGCATTAATAAGGCTGATCACTCACCAGCACTGCCAGTCAGCCCCTCTGCAATGAACCTCCTTCTCCTGAACAAGTGGATGAGGCACTGGTCAGTACCCTGGGTACTTACCATGGGGTCAGCCTGGGACAGAGCTGGTCAATCCAAACCCCCTACCCATTTCTGCTGTTGGAATAAGGCCCCACAAAAGCTCAGGAGATGCCACCAGCTCAGTTTAGCAGCAACCCTGTACCAAGCACAAAGCACAGCCTTTCCACAGTTTCCCTGGTGCCAGCTCAGGATAAGAGGAGATGCCCTAAGTGACGTAAGGCCTCCTCCACTGCTTTCCTTCTAACAAAGATCCCCCATGCAGGGGCTTGGCCTGAGCCAGGGTAAGAGCTGAGGCATGGCTGGGCTCTTGGTGCCCAGGGGAGCCCAGGCAGCTGATACTGCAGGACACCTGTGCTCCTTCCCAAGCACAGATGTTAGCAGAGTGGTCCCACACCCTTGTGACCTCCCACACCAATTAATACAGTTTATCATGATGGGTTTGGGCCTAGCTGAGGTCAGTAGAGCCTCATCTGGAGCAGAACAGAGCAGCCCTGCCTGGCAGAGGCTGTGCCACTTCATGTAGCTGCGGAATGGCCATAAGTGATATCAGAGAACATACTGCTGTGTGGTAAAGTCCAGGCCTTAACACTGTCCAAAGTACCATTTTGGCACCTCACACCACTTTACAACTTATTCAGACCTGTCAACCCATCATCCCAATCACCTAATGCTCTCTCCCTAATTCAAAAAATCCAGGTGAAATCTGGACAGCAAGAGACTTGAGCAGCACTGTGGAGCCCCCAAATTATTTGTAACACCTTACAACCAAGCATAAGTGGGTGCTGTGACAAAGTGTTGACTAAACTTTTCCTGTCACCTAATCAGCTGGAAATCTACCAGTACAAAATATCTTCTGTCTGAGTAAGAGCTGTTTTTCAGTCCTCTCAAGCAGCCCATGAGGACTGGGCTTCAGCCTGGTTTCCCATCCCAGTTCTCATCCCTCATGCTGGTTCAGGAGGAGACTTTAAATGCACGCTAACCCTCAACCACACCAGCAGAGCCTTTGAAGTCACAGACGACTTAATTTTAAATACTTCCCTCCCACAGTTCTAAAATAGCCACTGATACAATAAGCAATGAATGACCATGGCAGCACTGAGTACAAGGGTCGTGTCTCAGGCAACAAAAACTTTGGAGAAGTTTGTTTTCAATGGGAAAAAGAGCAAGACCACTACCCTGACTGCAAAGAGCAGGACTTTGTCTTTTAAGATCAAGTAAATGCAATTAATCTCTTTCTTTAAAAAAAAAAAAAAAAAGCTGCGGTTGTCCATGGGCTTTCCTATTCATACTTAGGTATAGTAGGTTGCAAACCAAGAGACAAAAAAGGACAGGTGACAACAATCTCAGCCCAGGACTATTGTGTTTGGCCCAGCTCTGCTGCCCCAGCCACAACACTTGGAGGAAGTGCCACACAAACAGAGGAAGCAGGATTCGGGCTGAGAAGGATTTAGTAACTGCATTACTACGCTCTCAGCACTGATGCCTGTAAAAGATAAAACCTGGGAAAAGACCTCGGGTTCCTACTCCTTATTGTTGCTGCCTGGGATTTAACTTGTATGTCTGAACTATGTACATATTTCACCGATTTAGGTGGGGCGCCATGAACATATTTATACGGGCTGAGACAGTGACAGGACTGCTGATGTTTACAGTAACAGGTTAGAGAGGCTTTGCCAAAGCATTCTTAGTTTTTAAAAGGATTGGTCCGACCCAGCCCCCTTCCCCCTCTCCATTGTTATTTTGTCTGCTGGATTTACGGAAGAAGGAAATGGTAAATTACAAGAAAAAAATAGCATTTATCTTGCCAGGACGTGTTGCTTTGAACTTGGATGATATTAACATATCAATCAGATTCAGTGATATGTTAAACAAGGTTGTCCCTGGTTTATGGTTCACCAAAGCTGGGAGTTGAACCATAGCTTTGTCTGCCTGTCTGTATGGGTAGGGAGCTTAACTCCACCAGTCCAAACCCTTCATGTGGACACACAGCACTTACACTGTGCACGGGGCACCATTTGTTTCATCTGAGTTATGTTGACCCAAAATAAAGTCCAGCTTACAATTTAATTTGGACTGAAAATTTGCCCAGATGAAGCAATTACATAATCACAAATAGACTGACCATGGCTGAAAATCCTTGAAGGATAAAAACACAGAACATAATGTAATGTTCTGGGAATAAAAGGGGAATATAATGGCAGACTGCAATCACTGTTTAGAGTAGTCGTGTAGGAGGAAATATTTTTGGATGACATTTCCAGTTCCCAATCAGAGTTTGGCCAATTAGATGGAAAATTAATTCAGAAAGGAAACATTAATTAGGTCTTGATACAGATGCTAATTCCAAAATTTCATGAGGCTTCAAAGATCTGTCTTCTCCTCTCTGCCATTTCCTTATTATGGAATATTCATTATTTTACAATAACTCTTCAGGCTGGGGACAGCTTAATTTAACTACATTGCTTCCTTTGGGGACAACTACGGACTTGCTATTTAAGTGTTAAGTGGCAGGACTGAACTGGATGGTGATTTGAACTGGACTGAATTTGATTTACAATGCAAGAAGCATGCCATGCACCAACCTACTGGCTACATGGAATTCAGAACAGAAAAAAGAGTGAATAAATTAAGTAATTCCCACAATTAATAGCTTAAAGAAAGAAGTCTTACCCTCTCCCTTTTTCCCTCTTTTAGGAAGGAACAGACACTGAAATGAAGAAATATATATAAACAATATTTAATCTTGCTTGTAACTGCTTTTCTTCCCATATGTAAGCCACAAGTGAAAACAGATCTCACTAAATAATATTATAAAACCAAATAAATAATTTAATAGACAGTAACAATGTCCAAAAGTAAATTAACCCTCAGGGCTTTAAATAAATACAGACGATTTAACTCAAAAGTACAATCTTTTCCCTCAAGGAATTGTAAGCTGAGAGTTACAGCGAAATCTTGAGGTAACCATAACCATAGCATCTACTATAAATAAGTTGAACACACATTAGTGTTTGGAAAATTAAATCAGCCCTTGGAAAAGTACTTTTACTCATTATGTTTACAAGTAGTAAAACTCTACAGCTAATCAGCAGACAGATGTCACAAATACATTTTGAATACTCAGACTAAGTATCCACACTTTCACAATTAACTTTTACATTCATGAAGTATTACAAACTAATAGAAAAAGAGCTGCAGTTAAAAAGTAAAAATGCTGTAAGTTCAAAGGCCAGGATCATAGCACAGTAATAATTCTCTGTAAGTGAAGAGAGAGAAAAACCCCAAATATTCTGATTTAAGAAAACAAGTAGCTACAGAAAATGAAGTCCAGTTCCTGTGGCTTTGTGTTTTGTGGTTGAATTATCTTGTGCCTAATAAGATGCAAACTCTGATTGAAACTTTTCCTAAGGTTGAGGCATCTCCCGGCTCCTTTTCTCTCCCATGGGGATTTTCTGATGTCCAGTAATAACGTTTTGCTCATAATGAAGTCTTTCCCTCAGCAGAAAAATAAGTCAGACCCCTCAACTCTGCTCAGCTACTAATTTTCACCTAACACAGAAGAAATTAATGTCAACTTTCCTACATCAAATAAACAGAAATTACTCAGCAAATTTGAGGATTGCAGCAGGAGAGGTTCAGATTAGGTATCAGAAAAAAATTTTCTCTGCCAGAGTGGTTAGGCATTGGAATATGCTGTCCAGGGAGGTGGTGGAGTAACCAGCTCCAGAAGTGTTTGAGAGGCATCTGGATGTGGCCCCTGGAGATATGGTTTAGGGTTGATTATAGTGGTGCCACCTTGATGGTTGGACTAGATGAACTTGAGGATCTCTTCCAACCATGACAATTCTGTGATTCTGTGAAATTCAAAACTTACAGAGGCCTGAAAGACAGGAACCTGGGCAACATGACAATAATATGCATTTCTTGATGAAGCGGGTTGAAAGTGAAAGTATTTTGGGAGCACTTGCTTTTGTCTCAGATCAAGTTTTCCCTCATTAAATACCAAGTTTTTCCTTGTATGCCAATTTTATATAAACAAGGAGTGTGTTTTTTTTGTAAGTGAGAAAAACAGTAGTAATGGCAGGGGAAAAAAATCTAGCAGAGGTACTTCAAAAAAGAAGAGTAAAAGATCTGTGAAACTGCTACTTAGTACAGGTAATTCTGGTCATGAGGTTAAGAAAACATTTTTTTAGAACATATTCTGATGTGCTTTAATACCATCAAAAATCAGGGCTCAAATAAGTAAATTCTAATTCTACACTCTTCAGGAGCTCTTTTGTGCTTAAAGTAAACTCTCTTTAAGTGGAGAACAAGGTTTCTAGGCCAATGCCAAAAAGGATAAAGGAGGACATATCTTCTGCTTCAGCATTTCCTTATCTTTGTGTTCAAATCATTACTTCAGTATTTTTGACTTGGAAAAAAAAATTCTCCTTGCTCAGCTTTTGCCTAAAATGTTGTTACATCCTTTACTGAGAAGATCATGCAGAAGAACAAATGGCTATATTCAATTCTGAAAGTGCTTTAATAAAACATCTCTACAGCAGGGGTAAATGCTGTACAGCAGGGGTAAATGCTGTACAGCCAAACCTTGCCAGCCGCTCCTCTGCTATTGCAGGGCAGCAACTGCACTGCCCCTCGCGCTCTCCTCTGTGCCAGATCACCCAGAGGGTGAATATCAATTTACTGTTAAGTGTGGATGAGGCCCCAAAGACCTTGCATGACAAGTCAAAGCAACACCAGGGTCTTCTTTGCGTACTCAAAAAATAATTTAATGTATGCTTTTTAAACTAAAGTCATCTGATGAATTTAAAGATGTATTTCATCTGGTGAGACAAATTTTACAACAGGGAAGGATTAGCAAACTTGTAAGAATATCTCTTTGTCACAAGAATTTCCACTCTTGTCTAACAGATTTTGGCTACGTTCCCCCAGAAAAAGCACCAGAGGTCATGCATATTGCAACTATGGTTTACCTCAGCCAGTAAAACCAAATACTCTTTGCATCTCTCCCTTCATTTTTTCCTAGGGAGATAATTTCTTCTGGGACTGCCCACTCATGGCATCTGGCTGGGATCTAGGGATATATTTGAAAGTCCTTTATATGAATCCTCAAGTCAGAATTAGCTTACACAGGGATGCAGAAGTAACCCACCAGATACAAAAAGCTTTAGTCATCAGTTCAACTCTGCTGACAACACTTTTCCATCCAGCTTGCTTTGAGAAGAAGGAATCCGATGAGTTAAGGAGTTAAGGCAAGTCTACCACAGGTTTGAGACCCAGGGTCCCAAAGTCGGACTCTGTTCCTGAGTATGAGAAGCATACACAGGAATATACATCTAGGCATGTAAGTCCTCTTTCTGATGAATCTCAGGTGGCACTTGGGTCTCCATTCAGGAGCCTCTACAAAACGTCTGCTATGGCATTTGATCCCTCCTGAGGCAACTACATCTGGTACTTTCAATAGGGAAGAGCAAATGGGATATTCTAAATATCACCTACTTAAATCGACTTGGCCTCAGTGGTCCAGAAAGGTCATGGATAAAATTTAAACCTTTCACATACTTTCTGTTGAGGTTTTGAAACCGGTTGTTGGAAATGAGCACCTGAAGGACTGTGCTTTTCATATGCTGTCTGCAAAGACCCAGCAAATACCAATGACAACCTCCACAGTCTTTGATGGCTTTCAACTGACGGGAAGCCATCAAATCCAACTGGACTACCTAAACCATGAGAGGAATCAGCCAGCACAGATTTTCCATGTAATTTACCCAATATTTTAATTATCAGCCAAACCAAACAGCAGAGGGTTCAGGAAACACACAATCTACTTGGGAATTCACTACCTGCCTGGTTCAAAAAGCTCACACAAAACCACATTGTTTTATAGGTTTCAAAAAGAGAAGGAGGATGAAAAATAGTAAGCATTTGATTGCTTTTCTTCCAGAAAATCTCTTTTTCTAGAAAATTTCTCTTGTAGCTGGATTTTAACAGAACTACTATAGCAAACTGAAACTTTTCAGTGGCCCAGACTGTAGCTTTGGGTCCATACTCTGCATTTTCCCAGAGATAAGACTGACAGAAGCTTAGTATTCTTTTCTGAGAATATAGCCCATCCTATGCAATTAAGGACTCTATGGGAAAAAACCATGTAAATGTAATGAACATGGAAGAGACAATGTAACAGAGACAACTTATTTCTGATATTTTGTAGGGCTTGACTTGCAAGCTGAATAATGTAGGTTTTACATGCAATTCCATTAAAGGAAAAAAATGAGGGGCAGAGTACTGGAAAACTTCATGAGTAGTCATCAGGTCCCAAAAGCTTAGATCCACAGCACAGCCTATGATTGTCCTAATCTGCTTGAGCATTTGGTGACACAGTAGAAGACTATTGTCTATGCCCAGCCACGGGAGGGAGATGAGACAGAACTTTAATGAGCATATTTCAAAGCTATTTGTTAGACAGCAAATGAAAGATGAAAGTTGGGAAAGCACAGTTCAATCACAGAAGAAAAATGTATTTTCTTTTTGGAAAACTCTGCTGTTCTTGTTCTCCCTGGCTTCTCTCTCCATCCCCACATCTGTTCCCACTTACTCTGCGCCCATTTTCTCACTGGGAAGCATCAGACAATCTTTACTGCAGGCACAAATATCCATTCCAAGTGTCTTCGAGAGAATACATTCTTAGTCATGCTTCTACTCTACTGGGTGTCCTTACTTTACATGCAAGTCTGTGTCCACATGTGTCCCAGGCTTTGACTCAACAAAATACTTATGCAGGGATCTCACAGTACAGAAGTGCTTAACCCCCCAAATGTCTAGCATGCACTTAATTTTGAGAATTCATTCCACTGAAGCTGGCAGAAATGCAGTGCTTGTCACTGTCCTCTCCGAACCCGGGGCTTGAGACTTGCATACTGCACTTACTTGTGACACTGACAGCCAAAAATGCGTATCGATTATATAGCAGATACGACATTTCTGGTTTTAAAGAAAATGTAAGTTGGTGAGAAAGACTGTTACTTCCCCCACACTTTCTCTGATGAGTTCATTATTAATTTTCTCCCGTATTTTGTTATACACTCAAAACTCAGAGCAAGACTTTACTTGTCTGACTTGCAACAGTGTTGTGAATTCTCTGTGTGTCCCTTGTGTGTCTCCCACAGAGAACCAGTGAGCCCTTGGGTGCCTCTTTCTCACTCCTTTACTGACTTTCTCCCAGGGAAGGCTCCTTACCCTCACCCCTCTAGGTGGCTCAGGTGTCCTTTATAGACAAATAACACCACAAACATTTTGATGAAGGGGGGAAAGATGCCCAAAATCACAACGACCCCTTATTTGCCTATTGCTTGTGGATAAATGATTGTGTTCCATGGGAGGAATAGAGAACTGGCATGGATCAGGAAACATCATAAGGCCAATAGGTTGCTATGCAAAATAATGACTTAATAGGCAATGCCTGTAAGCATTTATTGTATTAAATAATTCCAACTAACCTGTTTCAACTACTACAAAGATTTTCCTTCAGCTAGAAATGCAAGAGTTCACTGTGCAGTGAAGCCACTAAATGTAGAAAATCACTGCTCAGAAAATCATAGCTCTGCAAGAAAAGAACGTTGTTGCTAGCTCTCCTTTTTTTTTTCCTTTTTTTTTTTTTTTTTTTCCTTTTTTTTTCCCCCAGGAGAAAAGCAGCTGATATAACAGGACAGGACATTTTCCACTCAGAAAACATGCATGCTCAGGCAGGCTGGAGGACTGTGTAAAACAGGCAGCTGTGGAGAGATGAGTAAGTCCCATACATTCAGAGATAAAACACCTTTTTTTTTTTACATAGGATAGTCTAATGTGGAAACTGCCAATCCTTCTCCTCTCACTGCTTCTTTGATGTTCATTTGCTTTAAAATTTTTCCCTGTGATGAACAACAGAGATTGCCAGCAAGTAAGTATTTGCAAGCTCAGCAGCAACGCAGAAGGAACTGAAGACTTGTTGCTCAAAATGAATCCTTGAAAATGACTGTCTACAGTCATTCCCTTCTGTTTGCTTCACTTAGTGAGTTATGGGATAAAGGGAAGCAAACAAAGTATGATGGCAATAGCTATAATAATAATAGCAACTCATTAATGTTTGTAATACCTCTTTTGGAGGCATGTGAATGTGCAATGTATCCCTCTGAAAGGGATACTGAAGAAGGCATATTTATTTCCTCACAGGTTGCCTCTGTTTACCAATACATTTTGGGTTTTGATAGCATCACTGATTTTTGATAGCAAATTTCAATGCTGTAAAAAATACCACGAGAACAGTGAAAAGTATACATAAACCAGTACACTGTCCATGAGGGTGGGATGCTTTGGCAGGAGTGCAAGAACAGAGTCAGAATATTGGAAGATGGTACTATCTCCTCCAGACACACTCCCCGTCTCAAGACATCACATACGTTGCACATGATGAATACAGAGAACACAATCGGCTCCTTCAGAAATCAGCCATTCTGGGAGCTCCTCTCGCCTGAGATGTCACTTGCCCGAAGCAGCAGGGTGGGTGGCGGCACTAGGTGGCACTGGAAGCTCTGCGGTTAAGGCAATTTTAGTGTTATTTTGGGCTTTAAGCGCCATCTGGTGTTATCATCGGCTTTTTCTTGAAAAGTCTGGTTATGGGACCCTGACCCTGGCAACCTCCACTGTTCATGCTTTATAATAAATATACATAACTAGATATTAAAATACAGTACCATCGAGTTTTGCTGAACAGATGAGTATTTCCCCTCCTTTCTTGTTACACTTTTGGAAAGGAGTTTAATATGCAATGCACTTATCAATTCTGATTTTTAGCCAAAAACATTTAATCAGAGAAAGTTTGGCTTAAAGGCATGAATGTGCTGCCAGATTCACTCTGCTTCTGAATGTAAGAGCGTTTCAATGCCCTTTCTTTAACAGCTCCTTGGCTTCTCCTCCTTTAGGCTTCCTCTTGAAAACTCAATCAAAAAGGTAAGACAAATCAGAGAGACTGCCATGGGAGGTAAGACCACAAAGATCAAACAAACAAAATCACACATCCATATATTCTTCCAACTCCCCTCCACCCTGCCCCCTTCCCAAAAAGAAACACCAAAACAATAACAAAGGACTAGTCCTTCACAATAATCCCCAAAGCCTGGAATGTACCTAATCATCAGTCAAGATGTGGCACATGAATGCCAACCACCTAGTAAGGATTTTCTTCCTAGCAAGGTTGTTGCAACTCTGCTCATTCCTGTCTTCCTTATTTACTTGTTTAGCCTGAAATGCTTTAGTAACAAACAACAACTTATTTTATATCCCTAGAATATTCCTTCTGGATAGAAGAGTGTATTATTTGTGTATGCGAAACTCTAGATTCTGCTTTGCCATTTCCTGGACAATATACATGGCTGTGTGGAAGGCAGTGTGCAACAGGTACACATTGAGCTTCCCTAAAAACAGGCATCTGTTTCACATTTTGAAAGACTTTTGCACTATTGTAAAGGCTGGGAGGGCAGGGGAAGGCTCCTTGCTCATGTTGAGGCTCAGAGATAGTTCCTTTTCACTTCTTTAGGAGCATACGGTGGATTTTGACTTTTGCCACTATCTTGTAAACTGATGCTGTAAGGAGAAATTGCCAGCATAGTGTGACAAGGAGAAACAGCTCTGACTCTAGGAGCTGGTGGGTGACTGATGCTGGGGTAGCAGCTGACTAAACCACTCCAGACCCTATCTACAGACAGGGCAGAGGACTCCACTGACTCCACCTTGAAAGGCAGAAGGGCTAACTTGTTCTTCCTGGGATTACCAACACTGGCACACCAAACCCAAAACTCAGATCACCTTTGTATAATTTGCCAGCAATTCATTTACCCTGTTATTATCCAACATCCCATCACCTGGGAGCAAGGATGGAGGGGGGTGCCAGGTAAACACCAGGGCATAAGGTGGGCACTTCTGCAAACTGCCAGCCCAAGCAGGTTAGCCAGGGGAATTCAGACAGGAGTGTGAAACAGTTGACCTACCTAAAAATGAATCCTCTCACAGACATAATGAAGACAGAATTTGCATTAGAAATTCATACAGCTGTTTGGAGAGGGGAATGTTGCCCTCAGGGACAAATCCACTCCCTAACACCCAGCCTTAGCGTCTCCCTCATGCCTGGCCAAGGTCCTCCCCCTCATGAGGAAGAATCCTGCCCCTGAGGCGCCTAAGCAACAGTGGAGCAATCCTGAGGAGGCTGCTTTATTAAATTAAATGTCCTCGTGGGAGGATGCAGTTCAGGGGTTTTTTCTTTCTTTTTTTTCCCCCCCAAAATGAAGTTCCTTTCTCAGAGAAGAGGGTTTTATTTTGAAAAATTAATTCTGTGTGCCATGATTCAAACTGAACTTTGTCTCTTTGTTCCTTTTTTAAAGTCATGTTGTATGAAAAGTAATACATTTCCAAAATCAGATTGTCTCCTCCTTCAGATCTGATTACTTACTCCAAGTTCATCATTAGGATAGTGTAATGTGGATCCATGTTTTAAGCAGGACTCTCCAGTGAAAACAATGAGTGTTCTGCCTTCTGCCTAAATTAATAACACAACATGTCCCATAGAAAATAACTAAAAGATAAATCAAGCCAAGTTAGTTTCATTTAGGCTAAATGTGGGAGTTTTGCTTTGAAGTAAGAACATAGCCATTTGGTCTTGTTCTGTTCTAAAAGAAATTAATTTGAGAAACATATCCTAAATAATAAAGACAGGGAAGCATTTTGTATTTAAGTAACCAGGACTACATCCCTGAAATACAAATGGGGATTCTTTTCAGCTTTAATATCTGGTTTTCCATACAAAATACTCAGCATAAACTCTCACATCCAATATTCCTCTTTACTTTTGATAATTAGCTTTTTTTTACTTTAGTCAGTGTAACTCCTTAACAACACACTCCTTTTGTCTATTTTGTACTATTCTGCTCATGCTAGACCACAAAAATAAAACATTTTTGTAGAAGCAGCTTAGGAGCTCTGTACTTTTGTTAAGTGCATACTTTACTTGGTGTATCTGCACCACAAATAAACAAAACAAGAAGGTCACATCACTGTGCCCCTGAGTGGCATGACTAACAGGACTTTGGACTAATCACAGGTCTGGGCACCACAATGGTTACTTTCAGACTGCATTTCAAGCTCATATCCCAGCAAATAATTAAGCTCAAATTTGTTCCATGTTCAAATAATTTCAATATTAACACCCAAAACACAGGAGTTTCAAACAGAGATTTAGAGTCATACTGTTCTTTAGTCCAGATTCAGATGTATGTCAACCCATAGGCTATGTTAACTTATGTCAAATTATATGCTCCTATCACCATGCAGCAAAATTACATGGTCAATACAATGCAGACAAGGCAGTATAGGTGCCTTCTAAAAACACTGGTGTCTGCAGCAAGACACTGTAGGGTATGTAGGCTGCTGAACTGTGCTTCAGGGCCAGAACTGCAGACACACAGATGAAAGAGTGCATTTTGTTTCACGAAGCCTTCTGGCTTGTGCTCTACCCACAAGGGTAAGGGACATGCAGCCTATGTGGCCCAAAATTTCCTGATTCTTCTTAGAGCAAACACGATTTGTTAAGTAAGTTCTATTTTAACCCAATGGCCACCTCCACCTCTGCAAGACCATCCCCTTGCTAAGATTCTTTCCACAGGACAGAAAAGACAGTCAGGCTGTCGGAAGGGCTTTTCAGCCAGCCTTTGTTCATTACATCTTTTCAGCTCTTGAAGGTGCTGAGCAAAATGGCAACACCTGTTCTGAGAAGAGAGTGCATAAAAAACAGTGTAAACTTCTCTTCCTACCTGTCTGTTCTCACTATCTGTGTTCTACCATCTTGTATTTATATTGTTCAGACATTTTACTGTTACCAGGGGATTTGTATTGTTTTAATCTAATTATCTTCAAGACTTACTGTATAGAACAACTCCACTTAGAGCAACTTCACCAAGCTGGGAGAAAGAGGTGTACAAGAAAAATTTTCACTGCACTGTAGACTGGAAAAATGAAGGGAGGTCACACCTCACCTACTTATGCTGTACAAAGCTCTTACTCATGTAGGTAAGGTCACTGATGTAGACTGGGCTTTAAATTACTTGTTAAGAAGAAAATTAGTACCAGAAAAGTAAACAAAATTACAAATTTTTTGACTCTTCAGCTTTGCTGAGACCCACAACCTCTTTCTCATGCCCCCCTCCAAACATAAAAGGCACCTTAACATTCTTTGTCATGCAAAAATTCTCGTTTGTGTGAGACTCCAGTGACTTGTCTCACTGGCCTTTTAGGACATAAACACCTCTCCTGAAAAGAAGAAAAAGGTCAGATTCGTTAAAGACTTCACTCTACTCACGACTACCAGGCTACTGCAATGTAATGACTCCAGGAGATAGGTCTCCAGTCCTAGTGTTAAGGAATGCAATTTGAGCCGTTGCCGGTACAGACATGTCACTGATGCTACTAAAACAAAACTTGAGCTAAAATTTGTTTCAAGTCTTTACTTGCTTGCAATGGAAAGTTTGCTGGCAGCTGTTGTCATCATTAGCCTTGTGGCGATGTTTTTTTCTGAAGTGTCTTGTGTCTTACTGAAGCTTAACGCTTGTTAAGTTGGGAGGGGACTTTGGGTGATCTGCCAACAGCAGACAATAAAGTGTTCTTTTCTCCTGTTGTAACAGCGTCGTAAGTTTTGGTTTATGGATAATGGCAGCTACACACAGTAAATTAAAACACACACAAAAAAGAGGAAAACATGAGGGCTTTTCTCTAAGTAGTCTATTTAGCCCATTACAGGTTCCCCTTGGGTTTTAAATGCAATCATAAAAACACTCTAATTTTTCACCATTAACTATTTCCTTTTCCTAGTAGGCTAAGAGCAGGCATTTTTACAGCAATGTCCCTCTCCAGGGACCCCAGCTTTATAAGCATTGAGCAGCATTACTATCAATTCCCTTTGCTGTGGGTCCCCCGACCTGCGGGGAAAGCTGTGATCTGGAGAACACCCCCTTCTCCCTGTGCAGTTCTCTGGAAAGGAGCTGAAATTCATCATCTGCTAGTATGCTGTCCTCTCGTTTTACCTTCTCACTATGGATTGCTGGGATGGATGGTGGTCTAGCTTTTAAATATGGATCAGATACATCATCTTTATCCTCTAAACTGACAGAGGGCTGTATCTCGTATCATGCCAGGAAGCTCAGGAAAGAAACTCTGAAGCAAACCATGCAGCCCAAATCAGACTCATGTACATTGGTTCTATGCAGTGAAGCCTCATAGATGGCTTAGGGAGGTCTGTCAGGGGCATGGGACCCACTGCAGGACATCTGGTAATTTGTTGGTGTAAAGCACCAAATGCACCAGAACCACATAGCTTCACCAACTTCAGTTCAGAGGACTGTAATGTGTCCTGCAAGCAGATGGGGAGGTACTGTATCACTCCACAGAATCACACAGCAGCCTCAGACTGTTAGGTTCAATTTTAGGTTCATTATTGTAAAACAGGTCCAGTGAAAGCTAATCAGATTAAGATAATTAAAAATCAACCAGGCACCTTCAGCAGAAAAAACAAGACTAGAAGTCCAAGCAAGGAGCAGCATGTTTTTGCCCACTGGTTGTGGTTTTCCTTGTATGCTCATGTTACCAGAATCCTTGAAGTTACATGGAGCAAGCATGGCCAGGGACTGGAATTGTTTTAGCAGTATGATGAAACAAAACTGTTAAAGAGATCTCTAAGGTTTGTGTGATTTAACACAGAGTTCTGTGGGTAGGTCCTGGGCTGGAGACGTAGGTTACATGGGGAATTCGGTTCCTTACAGTAACTCCAGCTCCTCAGGGCAACTTTGGACTTGTCACTTCAGCTCTTTGTGTCTTTTCTCCTCCTTCACATTACAGCCACAATGATGACACACTGCTTGCTGCCTTACCCTTTCCTGCCTCACCTCCTGGAACAGGAACCCCTTGAGAAGCAAGCTGTCGGCAGCTGTGTGCAGGAGCACAGCCTGGCACGGCGTGGCCACCGGTGCAGCTCTTCATGGCTCCACCAGCAGCAGTGTCACCAGGAGAGCACACACAGCAAGGTTCGCTGTCCCTGCCAGGGTGCAGGCAGAAAAACAGCAGGCAATAACCACTCCCTGCACGCTTAATAATTTAAAGGAGGTAATTGCCATACATAACATAAACCTTATGGGTAATGCAGGAAAGTGGAATTAATTAACTATCTTGGCACTTGGACTTGATTCTATGGCTAGGATGTATTATAAAACATACAAACATCATGCAAGTGTTGTTCTATCTGTCATGCTGTGTAACAAACTGGGGAAAGTGCTACCAAATAGGAAGCCAACATCTTTCCTCACATATGTTCTGCCTTAAGTAATCATCTCTTCCAGTACAGGTCTGAGGCAACGGCGCTCCTGCTATGAGCTGTCTTCCAGTTACAAGGAATAAGAATTACCGAAATAAAATTCCACTTGTGTTACATCTGCCTTTCCTAAGTGGCCAGTGCATGTAACTTGCTCAATTTAATTCTAGAATCTCACACCTAGCCAGAAGCCAACTCAGTCTCCCCAAGGACACTCACCTGGCAGTCTTTTGCCAGGTTTTTTGCACTTGCATCTTTTCTTAATTTTCCTTCTTGGTGCTTATGTGTCTTTTGATCTTCCTGCATGATAAAACCAGGTAACCTAATTAAAAAAAAAAAAAAGAAAGGAACAGAAAAGCCATTTTAGCATGTGTAACAACAATCTCATTGGAATTTCTCTGGAAGGCTTGTAGTCTGATTTTGCAGAGGCAAACATCTCAGGTTGAGTCCTTTTTCTTGTTCTGACTTAAACATTTGCACAAAAATGGGAAGTTTTATCTCTTTTTTCCTCACAGGGTCTAGATTTTTTTAAAATAGTATTTAATATATCAGTTTTCACTTAGGTATTGAGACAGCTGGCTGCCCTGATGGAACTGCGGAGATCCCAGATGAACTGAGCGTCCCCTCAAAGTAAAAGTAAGGTAATGGCTGCTTAAAATTAGGAAACTGCCATGTTCTCAATGGCAAAACTTTATAAAGAGATCAGACTAAGCAGCTGTCCCAAGAGAGATGTTATGTCCTTTGGCTTTTGAAGTGTCCCTAAAGCTCAGGTTGCTTTCCTCTGGTGCTAGAGCTCTGTAAGCAACAGTAGCATATGTATTTCAAACATCAGCCACTGCTGAAAGACAATGAACAAAGGGCCATGCAAAAGGGAGGAAAGAACTTAGAGCCAAATTCTCACAGGTCACATACCAGGTGAGATGACACTAGTTCAGGCTGTTCACTTGTCCAAACGAGGCCCTACTGCCATCTGCCCACATATTTCTGTCTTTCCGGTGTTGTTGTCACAGCAAGTCCTTCATTCTTTTGAAACAAAAAAAAAAAAAGTCCACCTGAACTATTGTATGTGTATTGATTTGGTTGATTTGCTGCCTGTGTAACTCAGAGCATCATTAATCTGATACAGAGAGCACCATTTGAAAGGCTTTGACTAAGTACAATATCAAGTGTCACCCTGGGCTTTAGAGTACAAAAAGTACAGATAGCACAAACAAAAGGGCCATATTCACCCTGGTTTAACTCTTCCAACCTTGCTAACAATTGCCATAAGGTGGTTATTCTGGAGTTGAATAAGAGGAAAATCTGAACCAGAATAGAAATGGGAGAAAGTTGCTTGGATAAAGGTGTTTTCTTGATTCATACCATTGAAAATGCCAGATGGTTGGAAACATTCATGTTACTGTTTTTCATATGTTGGAATTGTCTGGTTTCGGGATAGCAATATGCTTAGCAAATGTGCTAATCCCTAACTCCACATAAATAAGATCAATTTCTCTCCAGAAAATAAATAAGCAGGTATGCTCTGACCAGTACTGGTGAATGGCTTCATAAGCAGTTGGGTAACAGAATAAACCCCTGAGAGTATATTTAGAGAAAGTAGCAGCAGGCATTTGCTTTCACAAGAAGTAAACTTTCAAACTCAAATACACATTGTGTTGTCCAAATTCCTTCCCCTCACCTGCATTCTGGTCCATACTTCTAATGCTGTGTCAGCTGTCATCCTTGCTGTTCCCATGCCCTCCTACCCTTATTCTCAACAACTGCTGTCAGCTGGTGCCTTCTCCAGCCCTGGTCTCAACAAGACTTGCCAGCTACAGCACACGGGGCTGCTGTACCGGCTGCAGCTCACCAGCCAAGTGCTTTGAAGTACGCTCGGTGATCCCACATGGATTTTCAGTGCTGTATACATTTCCCCTGTTCCTACAACCCACACATATGCATCCAGAAGAAGACATGGACTATTTCATTATTCCAGCTGAAAAAGAAAGGATGCCAAATCTCCAGTGCAATAGGGCTGTCATTGGCCTGAAGCAAAACAAAACTCAGCACCCTGTCCAGCCTTCCTGCCCTTGATCACTCCTGATATTACTCACCCCCAGGGGCTCAGTCTAACCTTTATGTCATGCCTATGGCAAACAGGAACTCCTATGGTTTTACTGAAACTAAATATTATTTGAATTTTCAGTCATTCTGGTGTCCCTTAAAAGAAACTTTGCAAGGCAATTGAATGACTTGATTTTTGTCCTACCAATGAAATCCTTTTTATGTTAAAAAGGGTATTTTGATCTGGATGACAGAGGCTGGGCTGGATTCTGCCTAGTTTTCAAGCCAACAAGGTGGTGGAGGGCCAGGGCACACTTCAGCTTTGAGGTTTGTACACAACCCAGAAATGGGCAAAACATGATTTAGAAACTTCAAATAAGGTGAGAGGGGGAAACCAAGCAACTGTTTTCAGTTTTTAAACCAGTTCCAGTACCAGCTGAAATCAACCCTATGTGCCTTGAAATCCACTGAGACCAGAAAGTCTTTTTTTTGTGTGCTATTCCTCTGGCTTAGCATTACAAAAATGTAAAAAAGAAACACATTATTTTCTGAAGAAACTGGTGTTGTTGCTGACCCAGGTAGAGTACCTATGACAAAAAACCAACTTCTCTCTGTCACTGAATTATTGTTTCTCACTGGCATCAAAACAACCTGGAGATTAGCCACTGATAAATGGTTTCTATTTCCCCAAAGGTAAGTTTCCTGTTTACGCTGCAGTGTAGAAAATCGAGCCTATGTCAGACTGTCAGTAACGCGTGACAATGGTTTCCTGTGACAAACAGGCCATGTTCCAGTATGCACATTCCACTTGCATTAATCCTTGTACTACTTTATGTTTAAAATATAAGTAGCATGATTGGAAAAACAACAAAGATATCATCTGAGAAGTAAGTATACAAGGGTGCAGAATTCTTAGAAAACAGTATTGCTGACTCTGGACTGTCCCTGGGCTTCTTAACCTATAGGGAAGATGAGATCTTAACATCCTAAGAACAGGTTAACGTAATTCACATGTGCTGACAAAACCCAGGAACTGAGGGTTTAACCCCTGCTGCTGCAGTGAAGAAAGCAAAAGCTGCTGCAATGAAGAAAGCAGAAGCAACAGATTGCTCCTTGCAGGAGCAATCACCCCTCCTTCTGCTCTGTTCTCACTCCAAAATAGTCACCGTTCATCTGTTTTGCTGGCCTTTTACTGAGGAGCAGCTGAATAGCTGGCTGCACAGGGAATGCAGATGTCCCTTCCAGCACAGGTATTCAGGCAGCAGAATCCTTGCCAGCCCAGTTTATGAAACAGAGAGACCTATTTCATTCCTTGGTTCTGTGTGCCCCCAAAGAATAAATAGACACACATCTTTGAAGAGTCCTAAAACACAAAACCTAAAGAGCAGCAAATTAGTGAAAGGAGAAAGCACAAGACAATTTCCTCATGCACCTACACTGAGATCCTCCATTTCAGGGTGAAAAATAATTTTATGCACTTCCTTAATGAAATAGCAATCCCTTAATTTCTAACAAGGAAGCCTGCTTAAACAGTAGCAGATCCTAGATCAATACCTTAGACGTGGTTTAACGCTTTATGCTTTTGTTTTGGTGCCTTTAAAAGCATAACTCAAATAGGAGTCCCTGATATTTGTTCTTAGAATTCATTCTATTCCTGTATTTGCTTGAATACAAGCCAGAAAGAAATGAACTACAGACCTGAGTGTCAGAGAAAAAATATATGATCAAAGGTACATATACAGTATTCACTATTCCATACATTCTTTAAATTGCTGGGGTGGGTAAAGGTGTTCTCCCATTCAGCTCATGCATTTTCATTTACTGAATTAAAAAAGCATTTGTTGATCAGTATTCTTTGCTTTCTTTAAGGTTCCTAGTTGCTGCCATTTTACATAGCATACTGTCTGGTCCTGACTGCCTATGAGTCAGCTCAGTTTTAAGGAGGTAGGTGGAGAGGCTGTGTTTGGGCCAGCTGACGAGAGTGATGGTTGTTTCCCAGTTAGTTTTGAACTAGAAATAGTTTGTTGGGGAGCATGGGGTGGGCATCCTCAGAAACATGGTTGTGTTAATTCTAGAGGGTGCATTACAGTGATTTTTCTAGGTGTTGTGCCCAGGAAAGAATGGTTTCACCACTGTGTTCTGATTTTGCATTTCTACATGCTTACATAAGAAAAACACCTTGCTGATTTGCAAATAGAAACACTCGAGGCCCCCACACTGTATGAGTAAATCGCTTTTTTGAACTCTAGATCAAATTCCAATTATTTTACTTTCAAAAAAGCGTCCGTTAAAACATGATTTATTTCCTGAGTAAGACCATACTGCAAGAACCTGCACAAAGGATGATAAGGACATTCCCTTTTTAGATAACTGAATGACATAGCACCCAATTAAATCACACACTTTACCTGTACAAGCATCAATTTAGAGGACATATTCCAGGTCAGCCTTACTGATTTTTCTGCCCACTTTTTGCTAACCATGGAGGAATACAAATTAATCTCATGAGTGGGATATTAGCAAGCTTCAGTGGATTAAGTCCCAGCTATACAAGGTAACCATTGCCAAGAGGACTAGGGAACACCATCAGAGTTCACTAGTTAGTCCACTTTGACAGTAGGATACATTGACACTTACTACAAATCTTTGTTCAGAAGGGACTAGAGCAAGGTAGCCAGAGTGCTGTAAATTCACACCTTAGCTTACTTCTCTCTAATCTGCCTATGTCAGACACATTGATGAAAGACGAGATTTTAAACTGATTACACTGAGAAAATCCAAAAAGTTGTCTGATCACTGAAGTTCACACTCAAAACCAGACTCTCTGACTTAGCTTAGCTGGTTCAGAATAGAAGTCAATGTAAGTGGCCGCAGATGAATTTGGTCTAGCTTAAGTGAATCACCAAATAAAGTCTTCTACACTAAAATCCTGTAGTATGTTTTCTCAGACAGCATGACTCAATCCTTAGCTATCAGCTGGATTCTGACCTTGACTTAGGTGAAGGCTCGGATAAAGGTGACCTGAGCCATCAGTCCTGACAATCCTGCCTTCTGTCAGGGCTTTATGGAAGCACCAGAAAAAAATACACTTTCCTTAAGGCAAATTATCACTTCCCTTGGAATTTTCAGAAGCTCATTAGTACTTGAGGAAACAACAATGCTTACATTGTGTCTGTATTGTACTGTGCTTTTTTTGATCACTAGAGCATTGAAAAAGCCGTGGTGTTATGCACAGTAAACACAGCGCAAAACGAAATTTGACTGGCATCACCTCACGAAGAATCACTTCAAAGTTTGTATCTTTCCTGTGCAGGTGAAGAGTTTATGTTTTAGCCATGCAGTTTTCCTGAGGGAAGAAAATAAATCTAACACAAAAGACACTGTTAAATCACAATTACCTTTTCTGTGTTTGCGTGTTTGTGTTTTTTTCAGTTGATCCCATCTCTTTAGTGATAAAGCCGTTTGAAATGAGGAAAATGTATTGTGCCATTTCTAGAATTAGTCCAGTAATGTGCTCACATTGTAGCTGTCAGTTCATTATACAGTTTCCACATGAAATTTTAAAGCCTTTAACAGCATTAATATTGTATTAAATAAAGTTTTGGTCACTGTATGTGCTAGTTTTCCAAAAGTTTTATCTCTTTCATATATTGAAAAGTTTGGAGCATGTGCCCCCTCAGACATGCTACCACTGCTTTGTTTCAAAATGAAACGTGTTGCTTAAACAAATAATCTTGTAGGCCCACCACTTTTGTCTGCCCTACCAAGGTCCTACCAAGTACTTCAGCTATCCTGATACAGATTTTGTGGGGCTGTGCTATTATAATAATTTAATAATTGAGATTTAAAATTTCCTTTTGCTTAAGTATAGAATTTTTAAACCAGACTATCTCACTGATGCCTTCCACCAAGAAAGCCCACCAATATTCATTGGACTATTTTGGAGACAATGGCAAAGCTGGTTTCTGGATAAATCAAGAAGGTGAGTGACAGCCTCTTTGCCATTTATGAATATCGGGGATTCAGATGTGTGTCTCAGAGAAAGGTGGACAGAAGCTCTGTAGAGACCTGTGCCCACGTCTCACTGCTCTTCCCCTCCTTCTGCCACAAGCTACCTCCTTCCTGGGATTTTCCAGAGGTAGCTAACCTACATTTGAAACATGATAAAGAAGAAATACTGAATGAGGCATTAAAACAAGCCACTCTGTTCATCTGGTTTCAATAATGCTGCCAGACTGGTGTGAACTTCTTCCTTTTGAAGTCCTAAGAGAGCTGACAACAGGTTAAACAATGATGGTGTGACTGTTGTAGCTGCTGAATATAAACAACTGATCACAGATGACAGAAGATGAAGAAGTGAGAGAATGTACATCACAGTCAGTTAGTGATCTGCTGGGTGATGCGCTGAACTGATACAAGCATACTTATGGTTCAAGTCACAGGCTGAAGGTCAAAGTTGGAAGCTTGATGGGTCTGTCTTGATTTTCCAATTTTATCATGCATGGCCAGGAGGAGAATCTTGAGGCACAATAAAGCGTGGTTCTGTATACTGTGTATGGACTAGCACCACAGAGAAATGGCTGCCTAACTTTATCTTTCCCCCTTACTTCAAAAAGTGAGTAGCTTCCTTAACAGCTCAAGACAGAAACATATACTGGAATAATAATTTTTTCAAAATTATTTTATCATACAAGAAAGATAACATAAGAGGATTAAAAATCTGGCTTCAATAAAGTCATTAGCAAAGCTCCTTCTAACTTTAGAAGCTTGGAATTTTATGTGAAAGACATTAATTGCAAAAGTGAAAAGCTTTGCTTTTGAAAAGTTGGAAGATACATTTACATCCATCTAGTGTTTTCCCAATACCCTCCTCCTCTTGCTGTTTCTAAGAACAAGAAACACAAGAGACCAACAAAGCTTTAGGTATTGGAAGAGAAAATTCTGCAACAGGACTGCTGAATGAAGTAATGGAACAGAAGAGTGGTTGGGTTTCTCTCATGTTCTGAATTTTGAAGATGCTTAGTAACAATGTGGCATTTCAAGTTTCTAACAAAAGATACTATCTCACTAACATTACGTTTCAAACCAAAAATATTTTCTAACTAGTACTCAATGACCCAGAAAGCAACACATAATATATTCTCTTTTTAAAAACAGACCTATTAAAAATTTTAGTGAGTCTTCTTCGTTCCGTAATAGCTTGATTAAAACTATTATTTCATTTTGTAATATGAGACACAAAGAGAAACCTAATGTGCTAAGAATATTTCAGCAAGCCTCCTACAATAGAAAACTGTAGCTCCTTAATAAAAGTATCTATCTGGTATATTAGTAGAACAGCAGACAAATGAGTTGTACACAATCTACTTGGATTTTCTGAGGTCTTTGACCAAAGACTGGTGGGGAAACCATAAGTACAGACCAAGGGATGGGAAAGTAGTTCTCATATTTAAAATAACTGAAGGCCTAGATGACAAAACAGAAAAATAAAATATCAAATTTCAGCATGTGAAAAGATAACTGTGAGGTCCATGATATCTCATGCTTCCATGTCTTCATATAGAAAGCCTATTGCTTAATAGAGTATCATCTGAAAAAGAAGACAAATAACAGAAAAGTATTTGTTATTCAGACACCCAAACAATGACAGCAATACCTCTTCTGGTTCCTGCCTTATAACTCTCTTTACAGCAAATACTCACTCTTCTGTAATGATTAATCTCCATAAAAAAACCAGCAAAGCAGTCCTAAATGTCTGTAAGACACCAAAAAAATAATAACACTTAAAAGCTTTTTCCTCTCAGAGAAAAATAGCAAGCTTTTACTTTAGGCTCACTCTTGTAGTGAGAATAGTGGTAGTTCTCTTGTAATTTGTTTTTTATATTCTGCCAATGTCCAGTTCTGCTGTCTCAGACAAGGTAAAGGAGAAACAGTTGTCATCAACAAATCAGCTGTAACAAGTTCTAAACCTGTTCTTGCTCAGAAAAGCATCAAAAATGCTTTAAGTTGCATCCCTTGGCTCACTTGAAGGCATTTTTCTCTAGTTAGCCTCTAGGTCAGAAATTAACTGCTGCTACCTCTCCTCCTTTTCCAAGGTAGGACTTGGCTTACTTTTCATTATGCCCTTTATGAACCAACAGTCTCTTGCCCTTACACTGCTACACAACTAGTCAAGAGGAAAGAAATATTACCTAACTCTGATAGGGGGTGGGGGCATGTGTGTTATCTGAATTTGCTTGTGAATATACTGAACAGCTTTTGATAGCTACGGGGAGGTATGTTGTAAACTCTCTGTAATGAATACTTGTAGACATGAATGTTTGTGCATACCTTCACTATAAGAACAAGTTGAAGCCTGTACCATTTATATTGTCTTATTTTTCAGAATTGCACCTCTCTGAGACTCTTCTCCTGAAGAAGATTTTATGTGATCACTGTATAAATTGGTAGAGTTCACAGATAAGCATTATGAGACTTTTCTTGATGGAAGCTGGAGAGGATAAACAGCATATACTTTATTCTCAATAGGAAAAGCCTGCAACAGTAGGTTTGATTTTGAAGAGAATTCCTCTGTGAAATCCATTTAATGCAAATTATAAGACAGAATACATATAAGAGAGAAATCGGTCCTTCAGGTAATTATACTGCCTTCTTCAGGAGGAAAAGCGATCTGTCTCACAGAGAACTCTAAGCAAGCCTGATACTACAATATTTATGTCTGTGGTAAGTCTACATTTAGAACTGCCATGAGTTATGAGGCTGAGAACAAGAGTCAAGTGATGTCTATCAAAAAATTTATTGATACATACAATATCTTCTCTGTCTTATACCTTTGCCTTTTACTTACGAAAAATTAAATTTCTCTAACTTGTGGAAGTGAATTTAAAAGCATAACTTAAAGTCTCAGTCCTGCCAGCAACTCTGTATGAGAAGCCCTAACTAATGAAAAGCCCCTGCTGGATCTCTAAGGTGTGTACATGGTGGGTTTTGTTTGGGGGAACAAGAGTCTGGAGAGAACAAGCTCCTTTAAGCTCTCAAGTCAAAGGAAGAGATAGTAAACATCCCTTTTATGCCTGTGCTTTTCAGAATCCAGTAAAGAGTTCAGTGGCAAGTACAATGCCTTTAAAGTTCCACCATCAGGTTCACTATAAGACTCCAAGTTTAATGATGAGCTCAGGATGCAGAAAGGAAAATTTCATACAGTATCTTTTATGAGACCAGCTGACATAGTTGGAAGTAGACCAGCTTTGAAGCACACCAGCCCTCCCAAAGTCTATTATACAAGCAGAACCTTTTCCACATTGTACAGTCTTACAGCTATTTTGGGTGGTAATTTACTTGTGTTAATGAGTTACACAGTTTATCCAATTATGCGACACTCATAAAACCAAATTGTAGGCAGACACAGTACATTCACATTGGATAGGGATTTACAGTGCAAGATGAAGTGTTTGTGGAAAGGACTTTGGAGTCTTTAAAAACTTCCATTTAATATAGCACCAAGACTGGGGCATACTCAGAACCCAATGTCTCCATCACATTTGGCAGTGGTGCCTGATTATTCAGTACAGCCTCCTGAATCACCAAAACCACTTCCTGCAGCGGACTTTCTGCAAATCTCTTATCCAAGTACTGACCCAGCCCAGCCCTGCTTAGCTGTATGAAATCATAGCCTAAGGCAGTGTGATTCCAAGCACAAACAGCATAGATCTGCCATTTCAGCTCAGTTAGTTGTCTTCTTCAGAAAAGAGCCTTCCTTTCAAGGCAGTCATAAGATGCAGTCTTATAGGAAGGGTTATTCTCCTGTAGTAAAATCATCTGAATATATACAAATATCAGTTTGTCTTTCCTATTCTGGTCAATGGTGAAAACAATGCCTATGCTACACAACGTTGTTTGAATTTGGTGGTAACTTCCTGTTCTGATCACTGGTTGTCTAGTAACTACTATTAAAATGGGTAAGCAAGCAAAGATGATCTAAAAATTAAAAATATCACTGTGGGATCAATTTAGGAACAAACACAGCTTTCTACAGGTAATCAGAGCCTTTGACAACATTCAATACAGCAAACCTTTTCAAGTCTGAGTGTTTAAATTTAGGTGCCTAAACAAAAAATAAGCACACATTTAGAAAACATTGTATATAAAACCATTATTACATTTCCAGAAGTGTTAAGACTTTTACAGGTCTTACTGATTTTACTCAACATCTCTGACAATCACAGCAGGAGATCTGAAAATTATAGCCTATATTTGTATCTGGAAAAAAAAAAGTACTAAGTTTACACAGATGCAGGCTTCTGTCAGGGCATATCCTGATCTCTGCCTACAGCCTGAATAACTATGCAATATGCAGGACTGCTGTGCAAGTATTCTTGCCCCACAGCCATGAACACGAAGCAGTGCAGCTGCTGGTGCAGCCCATGTGCTATTGTAACAGGGCAGCTGTTGTAGTCCCTCACAGTTATGGAAGCATGTCCCATACACGCCATGTTCTCTAAACTGTTTCACCTTGAAACAGGCTGTGCAGTAATGCAGGGTCAGCTTGCACAGACCTAGGGCTCTACCAAAGTCACAAGGTGGATATTCCACATGCAAGCTCCCAATGTGCCGTCTCCCATGTGGTAACAAAAATATGTTCAAACCTATGCATAGAGTAAGTACATTTTGTACCAGAAATAAATCTGAATTAGTGCACAATTTCGGGGGTTTTTAGCTGGTCACACTAAAAATTTGGTGTTATTTCATTAAAATAAGTTGGTACTGTTAGTATTGTTTTAATAAAAGACATTTTCTTCCCTGTTTCTCTTTGCACTTATGCTGACAGACCTCTAGCCCAGTTCATCTGCATATAAAATGAAACAAAATTTATAACAATAAGATCTTGCTGCACTTAACAAGGATGTATCACTCCCCTACCCCTCGGTAAATTATTTTGCTGGAGGCTACATCATTCTCTCTGAGTAGTATGTTGGGAGTTGACAGAGGCGTGAATAATTCGCGGCATAGAAGCCTCCCCAGCCGAGCTGAGCTGCAGCATGTTGGGCCGGCCTTTGATGCAGACTGGTTGGGCAGGTTCCTGGGCGCCCCAGGAACCGGTCTGACGGGCCTGTTATGCCAACAAATTCTGGTATGATTCCATGCTCTCCAGAATGCAGAAACCTGCCCAGCCAGTTAAATGAAAGGCATATTAGGTTATCCATTGCACATTGTATATATCTTAGGTGCAGCAGATCTCCTCTCGGCATTCTCTAGTGTGGTCCACAGTGGCTTCCTCATCTCACTTACACTTGAGGTTTATAGCTGGAGGGGAAGTCAATAGTAAATATTTATCACCCCGACCAAGAACAGAACTTTTCACAATTCAAACAGAAGGGTGAGTTTTGAAAATCTTTCTTTAAAATTAATTTAAGATAACCTTAAGCAAAAAAATTCTCTGATGTTTGAAGGGTCTCTCCTTAATGTGTCTGAGTACTGCCAGTCTCTATGGCACTTGTTAACAGGATTTTTGTAATTGCAGCTGTTTGAGCCTTCTTTGTGCAGCTCAATATCATCTGCTCTGTCTGCACAGTATTTACTGGAGAGACAGTTCAATGAACTTAGCACGGGAGTAAGAGATAAAAACTCCACTGCCAACAGCTTAGTATTTTGAGCAGTTCACTTAAGTATTGCTTATTGGTCTTCTCTTTTATACAGTGTTTTTATAATCCCTGCCACATAACAGCAGTGTTGTGCTAAGGCATAGTGCCATTACAGTAAGATGTGTGGTTACTAATTCTTGCCAGACTAACTTTTTTAATTGTTCAATTTTATAGAGTGAGCTACTTAAGCCTAGATTTACCTACTCAGAGTTAGCTTCATGGTAAGATAGGAAACTTACCTGTCATTCTTCCTGCTTTCTTTCTACATACTTATTAGAAATTTACCTGTTTAGAGTGAGTAACGGTGGTGGTAATGGTAATAAAAAGCAGTGCTAGTCATAAAGAGTAGGCTGACCTGAAAGTTGTACCTGTATCTGCAGCTGAATCCATTCACAGGTTCTGTGTCAAATAAGAAAAATTAAACAGTGTGAAAACAAAAGCTGTGGAATCTGGTAACTGATTAACTACTGGAGCACAGAACTACTTGCTGAGCTGAATAGAAAGGAATGAAGACAGGTTTTGTCATGCCTGTTAGGACAAAATAACTCTTTAACTTCAGTAAATGTGAATCTTCTCAACTTCTGTGTAGCTACATTTTAAAAAACCCTCACACAGCTACTTCCATCTCCCAGGAATTCTTGATTTTGTTTATCTTTAAGCAAAACAATTACTTGTCTCTTTTGTGATGTGAAAAAAACCCGTATCAGAGTCAGTGGATACAAACCACTAGATACAAAGTATCTATACAGGATTATGTAAGACTTTCTGGTACTCATGCAACAGGAAGCTTCAGTTATGTTTACTGCCAGCTATTTCCAGGTTGATGCTAGAATGAATATTATTCTTTTGTAGAGTGCCAAGAAAAAGACCTCCTGAGCAGTTTTAAAAACCAATGAATTGAAATCACCTTCTCTTTAGTAGCACTGTATCTGTGTGCAACATTTTTTCTTCAAAGTGTGACTAAACAGAAAAGAACATGAGAAAAGTCTTGTAGTCTCAAAGAAGCTGAAAATATTTATCAGGAAAAAAGTTTAATTTTCTTATATTCCCTGTTGATTCTGCTATCAAATACGTAAGGAAAACTTGTTAAGGGATAAACCGTTTTCCAAAGAAAAATTACATATGGCTGAACCGCATGTTTGCACAAGAACTCTGTGTCTAGCCTATAAAATGCTACAAGAGAGCTTTGATTTCTAAAGCTATAGGATTTTAACACAGGACATGTTGAACATGTTTATAATTCAAACTAAATAAACTATTTTTTCTAAATGCTGCTTGCTATCCTCTCTCCCTCCAGTTTATGTGTTCTGCCTTTATTTGGGTCTTCTTCAGCTGCCTTTTATTTTTTAGGGGGCTGGAACAGCAGGGGCTATTGTTTGGGGATTTATTTTTCCCAAATGGTAAGTAAAATATTACTTCCTATATGTTGTTTCTCTTCTGTCTCTGACTTCATGTTGTTCACTACAGTAAAAGGTAGGTGGCATGATTTCGTGCACAGATTGGTAAACTTTTACTTCAGCCTTCCAAAGCTAAGATAAATATGCATAACTACTCAAAGTGGTCATGTTAACCTGAGAAACATCAGTAGGAGCAAAGCATTTCTGCATGCAGCTAACACAAATAGGTGCTGCTGCTTAAGCCTGAAGACCAGGAACACTGCACTGGGGTCCTGCAACAGCATCCCTCAGGTTGCTTTTTTTTTTTTCCCCTCCATCAAGACTTCCTAAGAGACCTGAGAGTTTCAGTTTAATAAGCCCTGGCAATTTCTGACTATAGAGGAGGAGCAGTGAAAGCACTTCAAAGAGGGTTCCTTAAAGTGAACAGTGTTACTGGCATCAGGGAATTCGATCCTGGCTCAGTTTCAAATGTGGCCACACAAGCAACTCGAGAAGAATCAGATTCAGCTAGTGGGGGTGATGGAGTGGCTCCTCCCTACTTTTCCAGAAAAAGCAACCACCTGTGCCAGACAGCAGTGGTGTTGTCTGTGGTCTGTGTGCCCTCCCAGATGCAAGAAACCATGCTATTCAGAGCACAGCCATTTCCTACACTTCCAGTTCAAATCCCATTTAGGTAGCAGCTGAACTGTGCCACATGCTCTTATTTGCTGCATCTGAAGTTGGACTCCTTTGATGTCCTTACTGGCAACTGCAACATAAAGTTCATTAAATGAACATGACTAGAGAGTTAAACAATATATTTATCTTTCAGTTGCAGATCTTTAAGTCAGGGAGGCTGTGAACACACTGGCTATGTATATGCATGTGTAATCTATTACGTCTGATGCAAATACATAAGGACCTCACTATTTTATTTTATATATATATATATATAGATATGTATATATATATATGCAAAGAATGAAATAGTTACCTTCATGCATAATGCAAATAAAATATTTAAATTGGACTTCCCATTGTAATTCAAAGCTGGTTTTAATCTTTACATCTAAATTTAAAGTAATATAAACAAAAAAAGTAAGCTTTCTACTAATCTCTTTTAGCCCTACTCTGCATGCATATGCACTGAACTAGGTCACCTGCTGCTACCTGAGTGGTTAGAAACACTGATGCAGCCTCTGTACTACCCCTCAAAAAGGGAGGGGGGGGGTGTGAATTAAAGGCTATTTTTAAGTATATCTGTGCTGCAACAATGCAGTACTCTTACAACAGAACTTCAGTTATTAGCTGATTTGCTGGTAAATAGTCGAGTCATCAAGAAGAAAAGCACTGCCACTAAACTGTAACTGAAAATCAACAGCTCCACCTACTATTACAGGATCAAACATTTCAACCTATCCAGGTCTAAAATGGGCTAGGACAAAATAAGATTCCCTTTTTGCAGAATTGCTCATGGATAAGTGTTCTGTCACCTAGTTTAATGTGCCACAGCAAGGGTTATTTCGAAATCTGGACACGAGCCATGACACCACAGGAAGTTTCGTATCTGTTCAAGCACGGCAGTAGTGAAGCTTTTTCCCACAGTTTTAATGTCTAGGTGTGTGTGATCACTCTTATGAGGTGAATGAGATGCAGTTCCAGTTAAACTAGTCATCTTAAGACACCCAGTGTAAGTGACTGTGGAATATCAGACTCTCCAATGGTTTTCTGCCCTGTTCAATGAGCCAGGAATCTGTTCAGTGGCCAACTATGTGATTACAGAGTACGTAAAATCAAATAAATCTGGAAGGGAGATAAAAGTAAAGTTCAACCGTTAGTGTTAATCCGTTTTCACTTACTGTGGAGTAGATAAGGATAACACTGTAGAAGTCAGTGGATTTATATTGCTGTAAAGTTCAACATGAGAGAATATGAAAACAAACAGCTCACAGTTTATTGGGGAATAAAAGGGATGACATAATTATTTGCCAGAGTGCTTCCTATAAATAGTAAGAAAGGTACAGCTTATGGTAAAATATCTGATCAATCAGCAAGAGGGCTATTTTATTGCTACTTACCAGACCTGTGTGTAGATTTAAGACATCTGCTTCTCTCAACTCTGAGGCAATTATTACTTGCCTACATCACAAACTTTTAGATTACAGAAGTTTCAAAAGTAGAATGAAAAGCAGCCAACAAGCATTATTTAGAAAGACTGGAGTGTCTATCACAGCCTATTATGACATGACAGCTTCTTCCAAAATATGTAGCTAATCTTAGCTCCACCATGTATCTACTGATCTGATAATGGATCAAACTTACAATGTAAGCAATCTGCTGCTGAGCTCCTGAATACCACTTTAATTTTATTTAAGTTGAAAAACAAGTGGTTAAACAATGGTGAGGGACGAGCAGAAAAGTTAAGTACAAGATTTTTTCAAAATACTTCAGAATTCATGGTATATACTTGATGGGAAACAAAAAGTATTTTCAACAAAGGCGAACAACAGATTGAAGCCTGAATCATGGACCGTCTCTTGTCTGCCAGTACTTCAAAATACCTCAAAAGTGTTGAAATAGTATTACAGATCCAGTTTTATTTATGCTGTAGCTCCTTATTTATGATGTTTTCTTGAAACCTGAGTGATCTGAGTAATGTGAAAAGAGTTAGATGGAACAGCTACTAACAATTATGAAATACCTGAACACCTAACTTTTTAAATATTGCTATTAACAATCTAGAAGATATATGTTTCAGCACTGGCCCTTCCAAACTGATCACCATTGTGTCTTCTAGCCATGGCACCAAGCTGCCTCTGCAAGAGTTCCATACATACCAAAATGGTCCAGTGGAATCATGTGAAGGCAGAATAGTAACAGTGAAAAGCTGTGTTTTGTTTCTATTTCATCACTAAGAACTTCTTAAAATCAAGGGGTTTATCTCATTGCAGACAGCAGGGCTGGTCCGAATGAATGAAGGAACATTGATCTGCAATTTGGGAAAAAAAAAAAACATTGAGAAGTGACAAAAAAGTTCAGTAGCCTTATGCTGTACTAATTATATGTGCCTACTGGTTTCCATACTCACATAAAACATAAAAATATGCCTAGGCTGCTCTGCCATGGAGTAAAATGACAAGCCATGGAAACTCTTAAGATCAAGAAGGCAGAAGGGAAGCACTGCAAATACTTCTGTGTGTAAACCCCAGCAACCAGATTACAAATCCTGTGGCACAGATAGATTTAACAGCATGGCCCTAAAGGCAAGGCCACTTCTGGCACAGTTGTACACCCCAATGATCCTCTTCACATCTAAACCAGCAAGAACTTCTTTCAGGAAGGCAGCTTGTGTTTCAGTGCAGACTCTTGCACACACCCTTGCTTTTCCAGAGTGTTCTGTGCCTGCGGTAACACTGAACTGTGGCACCAGCCAGGGCCCGGCTTGTCCCCTCTGGCAGCTCTCTGTGGGAACCCCAAGTACCAGGCCACAGGAAGAGAGGGCTGGGACAACACCTGGTGACCTCGATGAATGAACATGAGCCAGCAGTGTGCCCAGGCGGTCAAGAAGGCTAATGGCATCCTGACCTGTGTCAGAAATATTGTGGCCAGCAGGACCCTGTGCTTGGCACTGGTGAGGCCGCACCACTAGTGCTACGTCCAGGTTTGGGCCTCTCAGTTCAGGAAGGACATTGAGGTGCTGGAGCATGTCCAGAGAAGGGCAGCAAAGCTGGTAAAGTGTCTGGGGCACACATTCCATGAGGAGCTGCTGAGGGAGCTGGGGTTGTTTGGCCTGGAGGAGGCTGAGATGAGAGCTTATCGCTCTCTACAACCACCAGAAAGGAGGCTGTAGCCAGCTGGGGGTCAACCTTTTCTCCCAGGCAACAAGTGACAGGACAAAAAGAAGCGGCCTCAGGTTGCTCCAGAGGAGGCCTAGGTTGGACATTAGAAAGAGTTTCTTCACAGAAAGGGCGATTAGACATTGGAATGGATGCCCAGGGAGGTGGTGGAGTCACCGTCCCTGGACGTGTTTAAGGAAGGACTGGACGTTGCACTTAGTGCCGTGGTCTAGTTGACATGGCAGTGTTTGGTCAAAGGCTGGACTCGATGACCTCAGCGGTCTTTTCCAGCCCACTTGATCCTGTGATTCTGTGGCCGTATCACTCCCGCCACCTGAGCCCCCGGCGGGCGGGCGCCCGAGCCCCTCACTTCCCGCTCTCTCGCGAGAGCAGCACGGAAGCCTCGCGAGAGCTGCCCGCGCGCCGCCTCCCTGGGCAGGGACGGCGCTCGCCGCAGTTTTTCCTTTTTTCCCGCCGTTGGCGCGCGGAGCCGCCGGGAGCCAACCAGGTAACGGCGCGCGCTCTCCTCGTCCTCCACCGGGGAGCGACCGCGAGCGCGCCGCTCCCGCTCCGCCCTGGGGACGGGCCCGCCACAGCCCCGCCACAGCCCCGCCACAGCCCCGCTACAGCCCCTCCGGGTCCCCGCCGGGCGCTCTACAGGCACTGTCCCGCCTGCCCGAGGGAGCCCCGTTCTCTCCGCTTGGGAGGCTCCCGCCGCTCGGGAGAAGCGGTGTGGGGAACATGCCATACCGCTCCTCTGACGTCCCGACTGCGGGGTGTAACGCAAGCCTGGCGGGAAGCTCCCAGGTGTTGGTCATGGCAGGATTTCCCAGAGCATCCCGGCGTGTCTTTCGAGTGAGTTTTCTGTGCGGTGTTCTTGCAAGAGGGAAAGGAGAACAAAATTCACCGCCGGGAGGTACAGGAGAGTTGAGTTTGTAGGGGCAGCCGGTGGTTTTTGGTGGGAATTAGGGCGCCGTGTGCTCCCCAGAATCCCGGAGGGGCGGTGTGTTCCTGGCGGGAAGGTACCAGCTCCGACAAGCAGCCTCGGCACATTCCCGGTGCTGATCGATTGCTGGAGGCAATCATTGTTGAAGCCGTGTTTTCAGGGTGCCGGAAGGAGTTATTTGTAGAAGAAGAGAGAAATGGACGCTTTTAAGTGATTCTATGAAAGCGTCAGTCGGCAGGATAGCAGCAAAGCAGGACATCCGGGAGAAGGGCTAGCACTGTGCTTCCATCCTCCCCCCACGCAGCTCCCACTTCTGTCCCTGCCTGCAAGTGTCCGTACATCCAGCTCAGGCTTTTTTTCCCCTAAGGATTGGCAAGCACTTTCATAGGACTGGAGACTAAGCCACCACTTTTATGCCTGTGCAGCTGCCCAGGCGTGTTAAAGGCTCGGCTTGAACGCTTCTTGTGGGCCCTGTATTTTAAGGGAGGTTCAACACCTGTGGGAAGCAGTGTATCATTTTGGGATCTTGAAGCAGATGAAGCTTGGGAAAATGCGTTGCTCTTTTTTCCCTATTTGTAGTCGGTTAATGTACTAATAACTTGCAGAAACTCTGAGCAGGTTTTGTGCATTTTTTTTTCTTGCAGTCATCTTGGGGAAAAAAAACCCAAAACAAGTATTAGGGCCAGCATTTACTGTCTAGAGTCGGATGACCTTTCCGTGGAAATGAGTCATCTGACATACTTAAATATGAAACAGTAAGTGAAAGCAAGCTTGTTGTTTTCACTGCCCTAGTGCTTGATAGAGAAAAAGCTTAATCCTGAAGCATCAGTTGAAGGTGCAAAGCAAGAGTTTGAAAGCCATTCCTAATGTCGCTAGGCAATTGATTCCACAAAGAAGCGTTGTGAGATGGCTTAATGTGGCTGCACACAAAGTAGAGCATTTCATCTGCAAAGATGCAAGCAAACTGTTGTTCAACTTCTGCTGGAGAATTGTAGGCATTGCTAATTTGAAAAGGTAATTTTATTTTCTGTTAAGGACTTCTCTGAAGATAACGCTTGCTAACTTGAAACCATATACTGAAATAGGCACTGAATTTTCTATGGACAGAGCAGGTTAAAGCAAGTGTGGAGGTGTCTGCTTCAGTACTGTAACATATAAGTATCCTTATGCTATCGTAAACATACAGTTCAAGTGTTTCTGTTGAGAATAATGTTTTGTTCCATTGTTTTTATTTCATTGTAAATACAGCCAGACTGAAAAAAAGTGACTTGCTTAGGTCAGTGCGCAGAGAGACGAGACAGGAGAGTGGTACCAAAGCCTCCAAGCCTTACACTTGGTTACTGACCACTGAACGTTTTATTGTGGTGAATCTGGGGGACCAGCTAAATGCAGTAGCTGCATTCAGATACTCTTTTAAGTTGTTTGAAGTCTCTCAAGATAGGAAATGCAGCTTCTTGACTAGTCATAGACTTTGTATCAGCTGAGCTATACCTTATGCCTCGAAAATTTGAGAGCAAGTAGTTCCTTCCATTTGGCAATATAGGCACGGTGGTTTGCTTGCTCAAGTTGCTAATTTAGGAATAGTACAAAATACCTATCTTTCTTTTTTTACTGTATTTTATATTACAGAGACATAGAGATAGCTATGTCCACCTGATAATGACAGTCCCTGTTCAAAAGTGTTTGTTTAAAATTGACTGCATAAAAATAGGGAAAACTTAGAATGTCCAGTTTCACGGAGAGGGAACTGAAGGACAGCGATTACAGGAGTATTTCAATATTGGACATACAGTGCCAGTAGAATTGAATCTTAGCTTGGCTCAGAGCCAGATCTGAGTACCATGCTACCACTGTAGAATGCCTGAGGCCATCATCTCTGTAAGAAACCCTTCAAAACAAGTGAGAATTATGGGTAAATTATCCTAAGTTTTGCAGGCAGTCAAGCTTTTAAGACAGAGCTATCTGACTTTGATAGTTTTCTCAAATATTAATGTTTTGGAGATTTATAGATTTTGAGATTAATCTCTTTTTTTTTAAAATCAGGGTATGGGAATAATTTCAATGTAGAATTATGAAGACTTCAAGGGGATGTGAGCTTTTCTTTGCAAAAGGGTATAATTTGAATCCAAGTTTATAAAAAGGATGTATATACACAAATCCATCTCTGATAAAACTTTCGTCAAATGCTTTCGCTGGCAGCCAGATTTTGGCACTATGGCTTACTTTTTGGAAAACAGGAATTAGATAGGAAAAAAATAAAGACTCTTAAGTATTTTCATCTAATTTTAATTTGATGGCTTTTTAAGGGGAGGAAAATTCTGTTAGTTTGTAATTACCTGTAGCAAAATACTTAGTATCATCCAAGCTTTCAGGGTGACTATCAGTATAAAACTATATAAATATATATCCTCGACAAGGATAGACAGTAAACTTAGTATTTCATCCATGGCTGCAAGTTATATTCTGATAAATTCAAATGTAAGTGTTGTCATTGTGTTGTTACAGACGTACACCTCTCTTCAGAAACAGTTTCATAACTATGTAATTTAAAATAAAAAGATTGAGAGTGAGCCACTTCTGCAAGTCGAAGAAGCTGGGAACAGCAAAAAGCAAGATGAATGCATCTGGACGAAGCTGTGGGAGCCCTAGTTCTGCAGAACCTACAGGAGATTTCTTCAAGGAACTGTGGTCCAAACTGAAAGAATGTCATGATAAAGAAGTACAAGGTAAATCATTAAAGTTTGGGTTTGTCAGATTAAAGTTGTTGTTTGTCAGTTACCACAGGAAAACTTTGAATACTCTGCGTGGAACTAAATAGATTTTTAATGTTTTACGTTATGCAGAAAGTTGGACCGGATGATTACAAATGATCCTTAGAGATTGACCACCTAAGCCTGGTTAAACAGGATTAAACTATCAACACATATAAATGATCTGCTAGGTCAGTGAAGAAAAAGTAACACAGTGTTACATGGAATCTCTGCTTGCCTACAAAATATTTAAATGTTACTGTATCTTTAATGGATTATGATTCAAAATTTCCAAACCATGTTATTCAATGGATTATTTTTCTTTTGCCTTTGGCTTTAGTTGCTTCAGATACATTAAAATTATTTGCATTGTTTATTTCCCCTAACTTGTGCAAAATCGCACTGCAGATTAATGCTACTGAAGTGAAAATGATTTCTTCAGATTTTAATGTTCTAAATTTTCTCAGCAAAATTTATAAGGTTTTTATAATATGATTATTCTTACTTTATGTGATCTGTGGTAGCAGTCTTACTACAGATTGGCTGTTAGTGTCTGTCCATTCTTCAGTAATTCAGAAAAGTTGAATTATTGCACCATATGTATTGTTACTGTAATATTGTTTTGCAAGTAGTATTCGTAAGGGGTTTTTTGCTAAAAATATAAGTTAACATTTTGTTCTGCTAATCTAAAGATGCATGATCCATTCTTTTGAATGGAATTAAAACAGTATTAGACTGTATCTTCTAACAAGCATATCCTTATGCATGAAATAGTATTTATATTAGGCTGGAATAAAAGTGGGTGAGTTTTTGTGAGTTAAGAGCTTTAGTCATGCAAGTGGATCTTTACCCAGACCATTTCAGGGGCCTTGGTTGTTTCTACCAGCCTCAAAACAGTTTCAGGTCTGTTCATTTCAGTTCAGTTATACCATCACTTTTTCATTTCAAAAGCTGTTGGAGATTGTTTTATAATTATGTATGTTACCTGCCTCCTACTGAAAGTCTTGATTCAATAATTTGCAGCACTGGGCTGTGACACTTTGTTGTTAATTATTAAAAAAAACCCAAGCAACCAAAAAGCATATATCAATATGGAAACTGAAAAGAAAATTATAGCAGGCTTCTTTACATTAAAATTATTTTTTTAATTGTTGATGGTTCTTTTTGGAGTGGGTGTGATGTCAACCACAGATAAATGCGGAAATACTGACAGAATGGGATCTGGCAATCTATGGCATGTCTGAACAACAAAAACTTAACAAACAAAAAGCTCTGATGTAGAGACTTCTTCTAAGTGACCCTTTCTCTAGTTTCTTGGGGTGTGCAGCACGTGATTTTCAAGTTTGGGTTTTCTTTATGTAAGCAAGATACTCTTTAGAATGCATGCAGGGTGTGGCCAGGTAATTTTGCCACCAGGCAGTCTTTTTCATGCCTAGCCCTTTGTCAGTATGTCCCACACCGTGTTAGGTAAAATTAGGTCTTCCATGATAACATCAAAGGCATGCCTGAAGGATAGTTAATTTTTTCAGAAGGTGGGGATCCTCTTATAGAAAATGGTACTGCAAGATATTTTAGAAACATCAAACACAGACTTGCCTAGACTTTGCTTGTTTCTGAAGTCTATAAATAAGAATTAAAATTGACTCATGAGTTTCCAATCTGAATGTCAGCAAAATTTATTTTAAAGGTGGTGGAAGGTGGATTAAGGGAAAGTTAGTAGTTGTTGAAAAAGCTTTTTGCATGTACAATGTACTAAACACTGAAATTGTGGAATTATTTTTATTTAAAATCCATGAAAAGCAGAATTTATGACACATGAACTTGACATGGTCAGACACATGATATGAGTTATATCTATAGGACGTAGACTGAAGAATCCTTTAAACTCATGGAGTTTGAAAGGGATTTTATTGAATTTTGATATTGCTATATTGTAAAGGGTGTGGTTTTCCACCATTATGTGAAAAAATCCAGCTTCTTGTTCTTTTAAACTGATCACTTGCAAAAAAATCCAGATTTTGGCCTTCTTCAGCCAAAATAGCTATTATTTAACTTAAATTCGTTATACGACAATGGGTAGGACACCTACATCCCAGTTTCCAAAGATGTTGGGTATGGCAGTGTCAATTGACTTTTCATGGAGTTCAGAAGTGCTCAGCAGCTCAGAATAATGGTCATTAAAACTCTATTTGCTTTTATTTCCTATCTGTAGAATGTGTGGGACACTTGCATAGTTCCCAGAAAACTAAAGAAATTTAATAATGCTTTTTATAAACTGATTTATTTCTACAGGTGTTAATTCTTAACTCTGGCTTGACATAATTATTTAGATGCTTGCTGTATGTGGATCTTATCAAGATGGTTTCTGAGGATTAATTCAAATATAAAACTCTGTACTAAAAATATATATCAGCATAGAAATGTGAGCAGTGTTTTATATAAAAGTAATAGTCTAGTTTTTTTCAATTACTGCTTACCTCTGAAAAACAGAAGATATCAGTAAGGAAAAAACTGTAGTCATAGAAGCAGAGAAACTTATGAGGAAAGCAATCTCATTGATAGATTGCTGTCGGAAAGGAAGTGGCTGGAAGTTCCTCAAAAGTAAATAATTATAGAAAAAGGAGCTGGAAGGGATTTTAGAAGGTCATCTAGTCCATCTCTGTGCCCTTAAGGTAGGATTATGTCTGCGTCATTGCTGACAGAAGCTTGTCCAACCTGTTTCAAGAAATCTTCAGTGATAAAGATTCTGCAGTCTTCCCAGGCACTGTCAGTTTTAAGGAAGTGCATTTAATGCATTTGAAAATTCATCAGAACAGAAATTATCATAGCCATTAATTGAAATATTACAGCTATGTAGTCTAATCAAGTAGCAAGTTTCATAAAATAATGTTTAGTTAATCTGCCTAATGATAGTTTAAAGAAGGTCTCCATTGCTTTAATAGGGGTAGAGTGTCATTTACTAACGCACTTAGGAGCTTTAGGTAATGTAGCTTTATACAGTCTGCAGCTTGTCTATTCCATAGAAATATTGTGTGAAAGATAAAACTGAATTGAAAAGAGACATAGTTTTATATGCTCACTATGTTAAATAAGGAAACCTGAAAAAGCAAAGCTGCTTAAATGAGTATGCTTAAAAACTCAATACTCTGGAAAAGCAAAAGGAAGAGACTACAGCAGATGTAGTAATTCAATGCTCTTGGATAAATGTAACAGTCTGGTTTCCTGCCTTCTCAGTGCAGTCATTTGAACTATGAAAAAATGCAACCTTTAAGTAACCAGTTTAGTTCCTCCTGACTTCAGGAGAGAGGGGAGATAGTGTTACCTGTAGCACAGTACTGGGCCTTTTGAGCCCCGCCTCTTCAATTGGTTGCTCAGGTTGCCAAAGTTACAATCCTAAATACTTGCTGAACAGACTACCTGTTCATACAGGAGATGCATTGTTGTGCAGCTTCATTCCTTCCGATGGGCGTGGAGCAGCTTTAAAGCAAGCTTTATAGGGGTTCTAATTGCAGATGCCTAATTGGCTTGATGAATAGCAACTACTTAAAAAAATAAACCCTCTTTCTGTGCTGATCTGCATGATAGAACATAACATCTCACAGGTGCTGAACACTTGGAGATAAAAGAAATCTTGCTGTATTTCCTAAGAATTTTTTTAAGTGGTCTGTCTGCATTTTTAACTCATTGTCTCACTGCCATCTTGTAGCAAGCATGGGTTCACTGAGTCTGTGGCTGGCTTGACATTTTAAGTGGCCTGAAGACTGAAGCTTCTCAAGCAAGTAATTTTCCCCTTAGAGCTATTCCTAGTTGAGTGTGGTAGGGGAGAAAGAAAAGTCTGTTAGCTACCTTAACCTACGTTTTCTATAGTAAGATGTAGTATCAGCTGTGTATTTAGGCTTAAATTCAAAGTAGTCTGAAGTTTTCTTACAAGTGTTTTGGTTTTGTAAGTTTATCCTACTATCCTAAATGCATCACACTTTTGCAAGAGAGCTTACAAGACACCTAATGTTCAACGTGGAGTTGGTGGCAGCCTTTCATATTTAGAAGAAAATAATCATGCTAGGAACTACTATGTTATTTTCTGATGCGATATGAAAATTTCTCTTGGATTTCTGCTTAAGAAACTGCCCTATCATTGGAGTCTGATTATTTCTGACTATTTATTTGGAGTAGGAATGGCCAGCCTGTGTGTGGGTAATGTCACTTAAATTTCCATAGCACTGTGTCCTGCTGGTTAAGCTGTGCTGTACTTAAATATCTTCTCGTCTCAGTGCACATACGAATGCACCCAAGACCTTGCTAGCAGATTGGCTGAACAGTGTTCTGTCCCCATGGCTGTCAGCTGGCCACTCCTGCTGAGAACATCAGTTGCATTTGCAAACATTTTTACTTCTGCACAGAGTGTATGATTAGAAATGTGGAACTCTTAGTGGGAGAAAAGCCACAGATGAAATATTCCTTAATTCACCTTCAGATCTTCCAAAGAAGTGTTGACTGAGAGAGTCTTGTAGCACATCTCCAATGAAGGATGTTGTCCTTCTGTGCTTTAAAGCCTTGAATCGCATATTTTTAGTGTTTCCCTTATGCATATACACCGTAAAGCATTTCTCAGTTCAGTGATTGGATGCTTCATTTCCAGTGTAGTATTATGAATTTATGTGCATGCAGAACATATTTTATGTCATTTATGTGGGAATAGTCAATGAAAGTATATGGGCAGTGCAGGCTATTCACGTGTGGTTATTTCACAAATGTGTTTTTATACCTGTATAAGTGGAAATCTGTGTGTTTGTTTAAGAAGTCCTTATTTCCTGGAGATCACAATGACTGTATTTGTTTCCAAGATCCTGTAGAACACACTCAAAAAGTCCAGAATGAACCTTTTTCTCTCCAGATTAGTGACATTTTTTATCTCTCTTTGCAGATGACAGTGGCAGAGTTAATTTATTGTCTCACACATTTTTTAAAATCAGAATTCTATAGCATGTAATTTCTTCTTTCTATTTTTCAGGCTTACAGCTGAAAATATCTAAGTTGAAAAAGGAAAGATGCTTGTAAGTATTCATCCTAATGATCTAATTTATTGAAGGACAGTCAGAGTCCCATTAATGAGCTACAATTCTTGTAAGATTTCATGGATTCTTCCTTTAGATGTGTACAAAAAACTGCTCACTTTAATAATTCAGCTGAAGTCATCTGAAGATGTACGGAGCTCTTTACAGGGTGTGTTATTTCTTAAGTATAATTTATAAATTAAGTAGTTGCTAATTTTTAATCTGAAATGATGAAATTATCTCTTGGTTTTGTTATTAGCCTGGTGTATCATAAATTCTTCCATGTTCTGGAATGTTAAATTGATCAGTCAGTTTTCTAGATGAGAAATATTATCCACGTTGTCACTGAACAAATACCAAATAGGTTAATCATTGTTTGTTGGAATCTTTCTACAACTGCCACATTGTAGATACAGTTCTGTCACATAGGAGGTCTTGTTCTCCTTGCTTCGTCTGAATACCTGAGGTTTAGTATTTCAAACTTGATTATCATCTGACAATGAGCACCTTATTTTGTATCCCACTCCAGCGTTGGAGCTAATGACTTGTAAACTCTAGGTCAGGGACCAGCCATTATGCAGTGCCTTCATAACCAAAAATGTCTGTCGTGTTTATCCGGTGCACTGGAATTTTGAGGAAAAAAACCCCAGCCAACAGCCTAGTTCCTTCCGTCATTTTACCTGGGACATTTCAGAGGGTTTAGGTGCAAGGCATATAGTATTAGTGTACATTAATGTCTTACTTATTTATTGCAAATGACTTAATGCCATAGAATGACTTAGAGTTAACTAGAGAAGATTTTAAAATTTGCTATTTTAAGCCTCCTCTGAATGGCGTAAACACAAAAAATGAGGGGATTTTTTGTGGTTTTAGTTTTTTGTTGGTTTTTTTTTTAGTGTCCTAAACATCAGGAAAATACAGCCTGCTTTTGTCAGACTTCAGATTTTTCCATGGCTTGGCTGTACTTGGTTAGTGAACTGTGGTAACAGAACTTTGACATGTTGTCCTCCCCAAGTAAAAGTACAAGCCTTAAATAGTCCCTCATGCTGTTTGCATGTACCTGGTTTATAGGTTGAATATGCAGTTGGAATGGCCTATGCTGGTCTGTGTGGTAGTACAGAAACATAAAGCATCTGTACTTAAATTTAAGGGTTAATCAGATATGCTTGTGATTGTACACTGTAAAAACTTCCAGCTGTCCCATTCACTTTATGACCCATGATTGCTAGTTTCTTGTACTACTGTAATGCCAGCAATATCAAAATGTGGTTGGCTAAACATTTGTTAAAGGGATAGTGCCAATTTAAAAGTATGTTTGTGTAAAAGGATTGTATCAACAAGTTAGTAAATATGTTTTGATTTCCTGGTGTGTGTATGTGTGTGTGCTTAACAGCTTTTCATGAGCCAATTTCATGACTTCCACAAATAATCCATCTCAGGCACACTGAAAACAAGCAACTGCTTTCATGGATACATACAAAGGATTCCACGGTGAAAAGAAGAGCTGGGAATTTCTCAGAAGTTAGTCATTGTCATATTACACAGATTCAGTTGCTTATCTTTTACTGAGCATTAATTTCCTCTTAGAAAATAATTGTGTGCTTGTCACTCATACTGTGTTTGCATCTTGAAGAGGTGGTGTGATCTGATAATAAAAGTGAAAGGGAGCTAAAATTGGGAAGTTAATGTTACTGCTTTTTCTTAGCTCTTTTAAGGAGAAAATATTCTTTGTTATTTAATTAGTTTTGGTTTTTAGAGAAGGTATTTTCCACAAGATCATCTGCTTCTGAAGGTTTTGGAAAGAGACTTCTTGTCTCTATTCATATTATGGGAATACATGCTCTATAGAGAATTTCTTCTTGAGGAAGTAAACTTCTAATGGATCTAAAGACTTTTCAGAGATTTCCAAACCTAATGTGGTTTGCCACGCTGCAGAATTCACTCATTGGTAAGACAAGACCAAAATGACCTGATTGTGAAAGCTCCCATTAGATTCCCAACAGCTCCACAACACAGTAAAGTGTGAGAGAAATTTTGGAGTTTGTTCTCTGAAATTGTTGTTTGAACATTGTTAGCTTGTATGTCTTGACTGTCATGAATTCTAGTTTTTACTTGAGCAAAAATCAGACTTAACAGAAGACCACCTGTATTATGGATTGGAAACTAGCTGCATCTTTCCTCTGTCATTTGTAAATTATTATTAATCAGAAACACTTGCTTCATTTATCTTCAACTTAATATTTGTGCTGATGATAATAACATTTCCCAAGGATATGAAAGGAACATGCCAGAGAAAATTCTCTAGTGAAAAAGTAATTGCTACAATTAGAAATAATTTTTCTTCTTTTCCATTTCAGGGATGCAGAGAGGCTTGAAGAGTTCTATACCAAGAACCAACAGCTCAGAGAACAGCAAAAAGCACTTCATGACACTATCAAGGTTTTAGAAGACAGGTGAAGTAGTGTCTTCTAGCTTTTGAGTTTGCTGTATTTTGCTCTTACAGAATAGCTCTGGATACTTTGCAAGTGGAGTTTATTATGTTTTGGTGTGGCATTATTGATTTTTTTTTTTTTTTTCAGTAAGCCAGTCCTTTTCTAATGCAATCCAAATAGTGTGTTATAGAGAAAGGTATAGAATTTGCATTTTTCTGACTGAAGGACAATCAATAAATATATAACATATATATTTATTTATCTGTCTCATATATATAACTAAATATAAAATAAATAATAAATATAAAAAAATAACAATTTCTGTTATATTGTTATTTTCAAGCTGCTTAGCTTGTTTAGTTCAGTTAAGGTCAATGGAAGTTAAAATAGAGCATCTTGGAAGGCAAACAGACATTTTAAGGTACATTCTTCCATATCCATCTTTGTAGAGTTAAATTTTATATTGATCAAGATGTAATGCAAGTACAAAACCCAAAGGCTATAATATGTTGTGGAACTAATGAAATCACTCACTAGGAAATGTTTCAGATTTGATGGGGTCTTTTTTACCAATTGCCTGGTTTACCTAAATTTAATCACAGGTTCCATCTGTTACCTTCTTTTGTACTTTGGTGTTCTCCTCGCCTTTTGATCCATTCTGCCTTTTCCTTGATTGTTCCTGTTTAATCTGGTACAGCAAAACAAAACTAATAGACATGAAATTACAGTGCATTTTTTCATCTTTAAAAACTGTACCTGTTTTGGAAAGTGTATGTTAAATACGCTGTTAATAGGCTCTCAGAAGTTTTCTGGCAACAGGAGACCATTACATAGTAAATGGTTTTCAAGCATTCCTTGAATTTTAAAGCTGTGATACTCTACTTTTACTTTCAACTCCATTTCTCTGTGAAAGGCATTTCTCTGTGAAAAGCTTGTAGCCATGCAGGTAATAAACTTTCACACCATGTAAGTAGAGAGACATTCATGGTGTGGGTGAACTTTTCTAATCCCTTAGTAGATGAATTGCTAACACTGTGGAAAACAAAAGAAGTATTTCAACTGATTTAATACAAGGAAGTTGTAATACTGTGTTTATTACACGTTCAGATAAGCTAGTATGAAGAGGCATTTCAGTGTTTTACTCTTACCATAATTCCACAATATTAAAACACCAATAAACCAGTATGGCTTTTACTTCCGATATTCCGCTGTGAAATTGGAAGCTTATATAGTTAGTTTAGTTGGGGTGTTTTAATACTTGACGTAGTAGCAGCAGCAGCAATGCAGAACTCTTGACTAACTGGTTTTTTATTTAGCAGGCAAAAGCGAGTCTTGTTTTCACTTTGGTAATACTGTTAGCTTTTTGCTGTGTACCAGAAATAAATACATTCAGTTTATCACCTATAAAATGAACACATATTTCATTGCATGAATGAATGTGTCAGGTAAGATGGAGCGATTCTAACAAGTCATTTTCTGATCATGGATGTGTTTTAAACAGCTGATCTAAACCATTAGAGACAGTGGAGTCAATGCCTCTCATGAACATTTGGATCCACTTCTAATCATGGGTGCTTAGATAAAGGGTTTCACATTTGCTTGGCATTTGTTATAGAGTGAACTTACTCTTTGTCCTTTTTATTTGATTGTTTTGCTTAATGACACTACATATCCTTCTTAGATGCAATAGTAATTCTGTTTACTGATTTGCTTATTTGTATTTTCTTGAATGAACTTTATTTACAATGAATGGTGATTTATATCTGACAGTATTCATAGTAGGACACCTCACAAAGGCATTCAGTGGCAAGGTGTAACTTGCTCCACTTTATTAAATAGAGTAATGCATGTTCTTTTAGAAGTATCCAGTACCTATAATCATTTATGCAAATGTTAGAGCATGTAGTATTAGATCGTTCAGAAATCTCAAAACATTGCTATGTGAACATATAAAACCACAGTACTTAGTGGTGTTCTGCATAGCTGTCAGAAGTTTTCTGGTTTTCATTTTTCATTGTTCAAAAAGTCTGTTAAACATTGGTATCTGCTTGATGCATGGCAATATTTTTTTAACAGAGGGACCTTTTCTCTTAATTTTATTGTAGGTTAAGAGCGGGGTTATGTGATCGTTGTGCTGTAACTGAAGAACATATGAGAAAGAAGCAGCAAGAGTTTGAAAATATCCGGCAGCAGAACCTCAAACTTATTACTGAGCTTAGTGAGTTTTATTCCCAAGTCTGAAGACAAAACATGCTATTTTGTAAACTAGTTCTCTAATAATTCCTGTAACTTGATATAATTTATATGTGGTATGTTTAGTAAGCCCGAGAAGTCCAGGTGGGGGATACTTAACTGTACAGTCTGAAAATATGTAACATACCAGCGACCAGTCATTTGACCCACCTTCTTAGATTGGAGTGCTGATACTGAAAGTGAACTGACGTGGAAAATCTTACACTGTAAAGTAGCTACTTTAGATAAAATGTGACTGCTTCTGTTTATTCCTACAGCTAGAATGATTGCCAGCTTTCCTAAGAAAAGCCTGACTTCAAAAGGAACTGGTGATGGCAAAGTATCAAGTTCAGACAGAAGTGGGTCCATCTTCTGTCCTGTAGTTAGTGGGTCTTGGACTTTGACTCCAGTAAACTCATAACTGTCACATAACCAGCTGAGGCTACAAAAAAATAGCTTTACACCAGGTGGCTTGTAGCCAGCTCATTTTGAAATCAAGAAGTAGAACATATGAGACAAATTAAACTGTTTGTTCCAGGTGATACACAAGCAGGACACAAATGTGCTCAAAGAGTTTGGGAAGATTGGTTGTATAAAGTGCAGAATAATACAGGACAGAATTTTAAAATGTTAATGGTATCTTTGCCATTAATTATTGTGTATAATTTAGTTGTCTTGCTTGGTCAAGAATAAGCAGACATTCAGGGAAACGCCAGACAAAAAGTTGCTTTTCAGTGCTTAATTAAATTATGGAAATACTAGGTTCTGTGCTAATACAAAATACTTCAGTGTTTCAAGGACTTCTAAATTGAGCATTTATATAAAAATATTCTGAATTTTGAGTTTAACGATGAACAGCAAAGAGGGTACAGCCAATCTTTATTTAAAGCTCTGAACCTTAAAAATCAGGGTGATGCGTATTAGGTACAAATCTTCTTGAACTGTCTGACACAACAGTAGGCTCCCATGAGTTTGGGTTGAGAGCTATGTAACAATGAAAAAGATCAGTTGAGGAATCTAGAGGCAAAATAGACAACAACAAAATAAGAACATGAACATAAAAATTAAAGTGAGCAGAAAAGGGAGCTATCACTACACTAGTTTGAGACAACATGGAAGGAAGGCTGAATGGTGTTGTAATAAGTTTGTGTGAAGTAAAGACGGGATTAGTTCGAAATTAGGAAAAGTAAAATGAAAAGGTTCTGAGTGGGCTCTCTTGATTTCCAAAATATTTAAGTGATTTTGAAGAAATTGCTGGTGGGTTTTTTTCCTTCTCTCCAGTTAGCTGTTTGCGTTAGTGGCTGAAACCAAATTCAAATTGCTTTATACTTGGTAGGTTATCTTTAGCCTAAGGAAACGATTTTGTCCATGGAGACAAGTGAGCAATTCACTCATCCTTACAACACAGTTTCACTTGTGTGTACATGGACAAAAGTAATTAATGATTGTGTAGAACTAACATTGTGATACAGTAATTGTGCCGTCTCTGCCTTTTCTAACACGTCATTTTACAACTTTTTTAATGACTAGCTTGAAACTTCCTTTTTGTAAACAATAGAGAACGTGTATGGTATTACATTTTACAATTAGTTCTGTTTCCTTAAAGGACCTGACAAGATTATAATGCTAACATGTGTGCATTGATTTTTTTTTCCTCTTTTTTTCTATAAATTTCAGTGAATGAAAAAAACAACTTACAGGATGAGAATAAAAAGCTAACTGAACAGTTCCATCAATTACAGAAGGAGCTAGAGTAAGTTTTGGGTTGTTTTGGATATTCTCCCATTCCTCTGTAGAAATGTCTGGGAATATAAATATCAGCTTTTAAGTGTTTAAATCTTATTTCCTCTTTTCTGATAGACTGTGAAAAGATAACCTAGTGCCACTATAATAACATAAGCCCAGTTTCTTTCTATCGTGCAGAGTTTTGTTTCCTTTTAACTATGTGCATCTTTTTTTAAACTGGGAGAAGTAAATTTATCATAGAAATTTTGTTTGACTTCTGATCACAGTGTATAGCAAAGCCTTATGTCTCATACTGTTATTCCTTGGTTGCTTCTTTACCAGTTGTTTCCTCCTAGGCTAAGACTTCAGAAAAGTAGTTGTTTAAATAGTCAAAAAGTTGCAAGATTTTGCAATACATTTTTAAAATAAGCTTATTATAATTTTGCAATTTTAAAAGAAAAAAACTATAGTAAATTTTGAAAACAAAACATAAAAATAATGAGCTACAAATTGAAATTTTAATCTGATGTAGTAAGAATGTGCCATCTAATGTTGTGGTTAATATGTGAATGTGGTGTACTGTGCAAGGCAGAGGTAGTGTTTCTTTCTTCTTACGGTCTGACATCATTTACCTCACTTTTGCCCATCTGTGATAAGTTGTGTACATGCCTGGGAGAAATGGGACAGGATGTGTGGACTTAATATGGAAGGTTTTTTATGCGTGTGGTTTTTTCGTCTCTGTTAGAATTCAACTTCGGTAGAGGAGTAAAACAACTAGAGTTCAGTTCAGAATGACTGTAGTCCTGTTCCTTTGTATTTCTTGGTTTGTCTCCCATCTTTGCACCTTAATTGTCCTTTCTTTTTCTGTATGCATTTAATCTTCTTGGAGTAACATACTTGAAGGCCCCATCTTCCACTAAAAATATTTGGCCAATGTAGGAAAGCTGGCAATGACCAATGTAACACTAAGTTATTTTCTCTGCATGTTAGGTGATCGTTCAAATGAGTGCAGAGTTGAGTGGATAAACAGTTTTTTTACAAGGGTGGTGCTGCTGGTTTTAATACAGTCACTGCATTTGGCTGAACTATACTCATGGTACTTTATTTAGAATTAGCACCTTAGATCAATATAATGTCATCCATCATAGGTGCAAAGTAGCAGAATGTTTCTAGTGCATGATACAAAATGAGATTTTTGCAGTCTTCTGTATTTTGTAACCAAGTTATAATGGGAATAAAAGTTATATTGGGAATAAAACTCTGAGAATTCTCCATAAAAGTGAAATCAGTGAAATTGTAGAAGAATTGTATTATCTGATCCTTTGTGACATTAGGATTTCATTATGCATGGATGGAAACAGCAAGGAAATTTCTGCAAAGACCTCTTCTGGGGTCTCAGATAAATCCATGATTCAGAAATTATTTATTACATAGTTATGATGTACAGTATGTGTGGCAGCTGCTTCATTTGATGGTTTTTTTCTGTGATGGTATGTAGAAGGTAGGTTTGTATGGAAGTAAGGTGCAGAAAAATACTTTTTTTGTAGGTTAATTTACAGGACCACATATGCCAGTAAATTTAAAGAGAACTCTAACAGCTAACTTAAATTTACAAAGTAAATTGATGAATATATTGCTCTGTTGTTTATTTTGATTTGTTTCTTAAGATATTGCTAGTAGATAATACTGTTTTCCAGTGCTTTCTTTGTAAATGTGCTAGAAAAGAGGAATTGCAAAATTACACAATAGGATTCGTCAAGACTTGAGAACATCAGTGCATCAATATTTGTCATTAAGAGTTCAAAGTTAGTCATGGTAAAAAGCCTAACTACAAAAATGCTTTTTGTCTCAAGACAGACAGCTTTTTAAAGTTTTCTATTACCTTATTTTATATAAGATCTTATGGTTCACTTCAATGCAAGCAAAAATTTATCTGTATTTCCTCTTCTTCCCTTAGATCAAAACCTTATATCTTTCTCTTTATAGTTAGGAAATGGTCTTTTGGCCCGTGTCTGCTCTTGAGAATCAAAAAGAAAAGTGCAACTGTAGGAAGATGACCAAGAAGGCTGAGTTAGATTTCTGTGTGCTTTTATTTTACCTCCTCTTCCATTTCTCACTGCCAACTCCATTGGGCAGATAGCCCCTTATGAAGTACTAAACAAACTATTTAAGTTCAAAGATCCAAAATCAGTGCTTTTTTGTTGTTATTCCCTGGCTGTGTCTAGATATAGTTTTTGGGGAGAAAAGACATAGTTATTTGTTACATTAATTTTTATATACTGACTCTCCAAGAGGCTGCTAGAGCTGACAGTGTGAGAGAACGTAAACTTCATGACTCATCTTGTATTTTACATTACTTGTTTTGTATGCGTTTTTACATTATTTGCTGAAGACCTTTTTAAGGTGAATTAGAGGTAACATCAGTGCTTTGGAGAGGGATTGCTTTGAATACAGTGCTGTTCATTACTACTTAAAATTTTCCAAAAGCTTTGTTTTGTATTTAAGACAGTATTTCCAGATCACTGAATATATTCTGAATTGGAAAGGACCCACAAGGATCATCAAGTCCAACTCCTAAGTGAATGGCCCATCCAGGGATTGAACCTACAGTCTTGATGTTATCCAGCACTCAGCCAGTCTCAGGATTGTAAATTGTGAGGATATACAGGGATTTCCATACAGGGAGAGAGACACTGATCCATCCATTTCAGCATTATTTTGTTAAAGAGGTACCTGCTTCAGAGGACAAGCTATAACCTCTACAGTACCTAGTTTCTTCCAGGAAGAAGTGCTTCCATAGTGTAGTAGTTGTATGTTAACTTCAAATGTGAAGAGCTAGGGTTGTATGCTGTTCTTGGGCTTGATGGAGCAATGGTTAATTTTTTGTTAGATGTATCTAAAAACTGGGTTGTAGTATTACTTTTTACAGTGTGATGTTATTGAGGTGGCTGTATTTCTGAAATGGTTGCATCCTTGAACCATATGATTGTCCTGCTTGCTGAAATGAAAACTTCATCTTGCTGACTTGGGGTTTTATTTGACCACCTGATTTGGTCTCCAGGGAGCAAAAGCAGCAAGCAGTGGAGGTAGAAAAAGGAATCATTCCAGATTCTCCAGTTCTAACTTCTTCATTTTCTATGGTTAATCGTATGAGAAGAAAAAAAGAGAATAAGCACGTCCGATACACAGAACATACACCCCCAGATTTGGAACTTAGGGAAAGCAACAGTGGTAAGAGTATTTTATTTTGTTTTTTTAAATTATGCTAAGACCTAAGAGAAAGATGATGTATAAACTTGATTGCAAAGAGCAAAATCTAAAAAAAACCCCAGCTCTTGTGGGTTTTTTTAATTTGCCTTTTCTCTTTTTGTGCGATAATGCATGAGTCCAGGGAAAAATGTCTTTAGTAGTAACTGTTACATGAGCAATATGCTCAGAACTTATCTCAGCATTTTACTTTTATTCCTCCACATGCATGTGCAAATGTAAGAGTTTTCCAGCCTATATTTGTTCTGTAAGTGCAAATTGGCTGGAAAAGCATCTGTTCAGGTTTGATTTGTGCACGCAGCAATGTCACCACCTAGCGGAGAGTGAAACAAATGTTTTGCCACGTTCTGAAATTATTCTGCAACTAATGTTTCTGAAACTGTGAGACCTACATGATCTCTCTTTGTCTGTATTCTACACTGTTTGCATTTGTTTTGTCTTGAGTTCAGAAGTATTGTGTGCGTTTAATTTCCAGACTTTGTTCTGTAATATCATAGAAATAACTCTAGTATATTTTAACTACAAGAACTATTTTTGTGAAATAAGGAACCTTGTGCTTGTGTTTTATTGATAGGCAGGAAATACTATAATTCAGGTTAATTTATCTTGTGGCATTAAAAAAATACATCTAAATATAAGTCTTGACTAAAAGCCTCTTTCCAGGAATAAAAATAGGATAACTGTGGGATGAAAAGGGTGGGCTGGTTATTCATGCCCTCTATTTTGCATTTGAAATTTTTAGTGCTGTGAAGTTTCTCTTTTCTAAGCATACCTATCTCTCTCCATTTTCTGTATAAAAAAAATGGAGTTACTAAACTTATCCAAAGTATAATATGTAAGAAATGGTGTAAATACCTATCATAGTTAATGGCTGTGAAAAGCTGTTGGTTGTCAAGGTAGAAAGGGCTACATGGCATATGTCTGTCATAATTTAGATCTCAGGTTTTCACCTTTGTATTACCTGAGCTAATGCAGAACATTGTTGCCTTGGATGGTTTACTCTTCAGTAGTTTCATTGCCCTATTAACAGGTCAAATTCAGCTTGAATAACTATTTTTATGTGGTCAGTATAGATGGTGGTGTCATTTTGTGTTAATATTATTTTAGGGCTGACTGGCTGAGATCATATTTGTGAGAAAAAGGGATTAATATGAAATATTTATAATTTTATTTTTATTCTGACATATCACTGTCACAAATTATCAGACGTGCTTAGATTGCTGGATCTACTGACATATTAAAACCCGCATTTAAGTGCTTTTAAGATCAGGGTCGTTATGGGTATCTACACAAGATTATCACAACAGGATACCTAATTTCACCATGTGAGAATGTTTTTACATCTCCTAGAGTTTGGAAAAATTCCACTCTTTTCCACACAAATGAACACTCAACATGGAGGAGAGATACTAGTGGCAGACACCTGTGATCCACAACTGTCCCCTGTTCCAAGTAAGTGTATTAATAGATTTAGTCCTAATATCATTCAAAATAAGGCAAAAATATTGTAAAACTGAGGTTTCATCTCTTTAACCTTTCTTTAACAAAGAAATCTAATAAACTGCAAACCTTTTAAAATTCTTTAGTGACTGTGAGAATCAGGATGGAATTATTCATGCAAGTCAGGGTTGTGGTGGTTGCTCTTCTTGTGCTTTCCAATCTTATTATCTTGCCCCAGTTTAATGAACTGAGTAATGTTAAATCCCTCAAAGAAGGGAAACTCATCTATTTGTTTTCCTAATAAAAACTCATGAGAAATAATGGTGACTGTCAGTTAGGAAATATGCAAGACAAGCATTTTATTATAAATACACATTATCTCTGTTCTACATGCTTTTATCAGACTACTTGTGCCCTGGACTGGGAGTGTGAAAAGCAACTTTTGCAATGACTTTTAATTTTGGGGTGCTGTATTCAAATTGGACACACATTTCTCTGTGCTGATACAGCAGTTTGCTCTCATCAGAAATTCTTTTGCCACTTACCACTTCCAGATACGATTTTTATCTGACAGAGATCAAACTATTTCCATAAATGCCAGTTTTAAGGTGTGATCTTTTTAGTTCTGTGTTTGTACCATCTCTGTGAGTCGAGCAACATACTATAATGTGTATGCAACTTACTGTGATCTTTCTACTCACAAAGATAAACCAAGGGTGGGAGGATACCCTGTTCCAAAGCCATCTTTTAACTTGGCTGCAGTCGTCGCAGAAACAATTGGACTTAGTGTGGAAGAGGAATCTGTAAGTATTCCCAAATTTCTTACATAACCAGCTTTTTGGACCAGGTGTTTTCAAAACCATTATTTTTCTCTTTTGCATTAAAACTCTGTAAAAGTATTCTGAGTTCCAGTAAGCTTGCTTTGGTTTGCTTTTGCACAGTTTTTATTGACTTGCTTTAGCAAGAAGAGATATAACTATGCTGACCTGTCTGGAGGGTTTGAGGAGGAAGGTAGAGACATGGTTCCTCTTTTCAAGTTTTGTTGGCACAGTGATCTAAATCCTTGGCTCTGCTAAATTCCCTTTGTGCAGTAATCAAGTCTAAGACACTGAAAAATATTTCTTGGCAATGAGACTGGTTGGTGACTCAGGTGAGGTTATTTGATGTTTTTGATTGTTAACTACAATGAAAATTACAGTATACAGAATATTTTGTGTCCATGCCTATGAATGAATCTTTTCAATTTCCATAAGATTTCTTTAAAGCTGCTGGTCCAAATTTCATCTCTTAGCTTTTATTATTTTTCAGAGCTTTGAATGTTTCGATTTGAATGGGTTTTCAGAGTATTTATGTGCCAACGAAGCATATTTCTAATTTTAATTCCAGTATCTTCTCACACTTCTTTTCTTTGTTTTCCTTCACCTCTTGCAAGGAGTCCCAGAGTGTACTGAATCTTCCCCTCACTAATACAGTTATGAGCCAGGCCTCAGAGAGCATGCAGTCTGAAGACTCAAGAAAACATCCAGCTTCAGAATCAAGAAATGATGACAACAATTTAAGGTGTGTTTCCACCTTATAATAGTATTGTTTTAAGCAGGCTTACTGAAGTTCTGGTTTTTGTAGAATTTCAAACCTTGTGGCATTTTACTTTAAAGGAATAGACATGGAAATAAATATTTTCATATCAGAGGAGTTTCTTTCAAGTAAATAACATGAGAAGCAAAGAAACTGATAGAATGCAAAACCTGTAGACTTTTACTTAATTCACAAACTTCTGATTTGGGCTTCTTCTTTGTGTACACAGTCCCTCCTTTCCTAACTTCTCATTATTGCAAAATATCTTCTGAGGCCCGTAACCCTGTGGATAGTGGGTCTGGAGCTGGAATGCAAAAAGGATCATATTGCTGTGATTAGGTGTCAAACCAACAGACTGTTGCCCTTCCCACTCTCCTCAGGATATTGTGATCTAAACTGAAGATTTTTTTGGCCCAGTTTGTCATCTTGAATGTATGTTTTATTGATGACAGGTGAAAAGCAGCACCTGAAAGGAGCTTGCACTTTTTTCCTTCACTTGCAGAAGGTTTGAGAATCTGTTGTCATGGTTTTAAGATCTATACAAGAACCTAAACAGGCTTTTATTGCAACCATTCTCACTTTCTTCCTTTTCAGTGCACTGAAAGGTAGGGAGTCCTTGGGTAGAAGAGATACTTAGGCAGGCTTAACTCTGTCCTTGATTCTCAGTTGAACGTCGAACAGAATTTCACACCACACACCAAAATGAAGGACAAGATCTGTGTTTTGTTTGCCTTTCACAGCTCTAAGTGCAACAGTACCTATCCCTAGAATAGGTTCATTTTTGTTTTTCCTTCTGTTTTCAGTTAATACTAGCAGCTCACAAGCTTTAAAGCAAATCAGCAATGGGGAACATATATTTTTTTAATATCGCTTTCTCTCCTTCCATCTTCTGTGCCCCAGAAAATCTCTCATGTCTCATTGTATTCAGTATTTCAGATCCATCTCATAACACTCCACCATGTGATGATTGGGATTCTCGGGTAGCGTCTCCTGTTTTTGGAGCTTCTAGCAGTATGAAGAACAACTCAAGTACAGGTCATGCTCCTTGTATTTTAGATTCAGGATTGAAGCCTCATCTCAAAACCAACCTCTTCAACAATCCATCCAGTTCCAGGTGTCATAAAAGTAGATCAAAATCTGAAGATGTTGCTTTTGTTGCACCGCTGAATCTTGGGACAGAAATCAACTCAGTTATCAGCCAGGCCTCTGTCCATAGGCAAATGGTTGTGAAAAAGAATGCTAACGAGGCTGTAGCCTGTGTTGGAAGCACCTGCACAGCTAAAAATGAGGTGGTCAAGAGCGATGTCCTTCTCGCATACCAGAAGCAGCTAGAAGGCAGGTGTGCTAAGAGAAAGAAAGCTGAAGATGATCATGCAGTTAGCTGTGAGAAAACATCATTCAACAAAGAGAACTCTGTGCCATTCCGATCCGATGTTCAGCAGATAAATGGGGAACATACAGCTGATAAGCCCTTGGATCTGTCTGATCGCTTCTCTGGAGTTCGTGGTCAAGAGAAAAAACATGGAAGTGAGGAGACATGTAAAAATAGACTGAAGCAAGTGACTTTGCATGACATTTTTTCATACATTGGGAAGACCATTCCTGAAGGTTCATCATCCGTTCAAAATGCCAACAACGAGAGCTGTTTGTTTGGCAGAGATTTACAAGAGGAATCCTATGTACAAGAGGCAATGCTGGGAAAAACATTCTCTGATAAGAAAAACCAGATCCAAATGAAAGAAGAAGTTCCTCCCTTCAAATTTGCACCACTGCCAAGTTCTGCAGAGACAGAGGAACTTTTTGATGATGTAAAGGTATGCTTTTCTGACTCTCTTTCTTCTCCTTTGAAGTATTATATTTAAGTTTTGGGAAATAGTAAAATTGCAATATGTTGTTAGGTTGCCAGTGGCCATGTACCAAATAGAAAGAAAACAAGGACAGGACATGGAGAGTCTGAACCAGCATCTGTACTTCAGCCAAACCCTTGTAGACTATCAAAAAGTAAAGCACAGCAAAATGAGCAAGGTAACTTGATGAAAATGTTCCTTTTACCACCTCCTTACCCCCTCAGCCTATGCTCTGGTTGAATAGAATTTTTAATATCTTCCTTTCTTCCTCTTTAATCCCTTTGTTCTGCTTCTAACTCAGTCATATTCTCTTCAGGATTTCTCAAGATCCCCCCAGCATTTACAGTCTGTATCTTCCTGGCATACTTTTGCCCCTGTATAATAAATATATTATTGGTATTCCGGTGTACACTCGACAGGCTGTGAATCTTTTTTTTTCTTGTTTAGTTAGCATTGTTATTTGTTGCAGTATAATAATAAAATCTCTTTGTGTTTAAACTATCTATATCAAATACTTGATAACTACTCAAGTGTAAGCATAAGTCTTTTTGTTAATATTTTTCTTTTTTCCTAATGATCCGGTAAAGAAATTTGTACCTTTCGGGGTAATGAACACAGGCTGTCATATACTCTTTCTAGAACTTGTATCTTCTTTCCTCTTAAGTGCTCCCAGTTGGAAAACTAATTTTTTGGAACTAGGACTGTAGAATCAAAGCTTCTGTACTGCTTAGCCAAACTGTTACACTGCATACTTTATTTAGAAATACTTGCATTATGAACTTAAAAGATACTTGTCAGTAGTTGGTGTGGCTGTGTAGCTTGGAATGTAAATATTCCCCTCAGAGATAAATCAAGAGGCATCTTTGGAACGACGACCAGACACTTTTGTACTCTTTCCTTAGACGTGACTTTTGTATTGTCATTGATCTAATGTCAATAGTGACCCAACTAGGGAAGGCACCCACTGGAACTGTTGTTTGTCAGCAGAGGACTGGTAGGTAAAGTGATGGTGGGGGCCATCTTTACTGTGACAGTCACAAAATGATAGAGTTTTCAATTGGCAGAGAATTAAGAAGTGGGAGGTAGCAGAACTGCTACTTTGAACTTTTACGGGGCAGACTTTGGCCTGTTTAGGAGACCAGTTGACTGGTCCTGAAGCAGTCCTGAAGGGCAGAGGAGTTCAGGAAGTCTGGACATTCTTCAAGAAGGAAATCTTAAAGGTGTAGGAACAGGCTGCCCCATGTGCTGAAAGATGAGCTAGTGGGAAAGAAGGCCAGCGTAACTGAGCAGACCATTGGCTGGAGCTCAGAGCTAAAGAAAGAGTTTATGACCTTTGGAAGAGGGGGCAGACAGCTCAGGAGAACTACAAGGATGTTGTGAGGTTACATAGGAAGAAAATAAGAATGGCCAAAGCCCAACTAGAGCTTAATCTGGCTACTGCCATAAAAGACAATAAAAAATGTTTCTATAAATCCATCAGCAACAAAAGGAGGGCTAAGGAGAATATCCATACTTTATTGCATATGGGGGAAATACAGGGACAAAGGATGAGGAAAAGGCTGAGGTACTTAGTGCATTCTTTGCCTAAATCTTTAAATAGTAAGATGAGTTGTTCTCAGGGTACCCAACCCCTGAGCTGGAAGACTGGAACAGGGAGCAGAGTGAAGCCCCCATAATCCAAGGGGAAATTGTCAGTGACCAGCTGCAACACTTAGACACGCACAAGTCTATGGGGCCAGATGGGACCCACATGAGGGTACTGAGAGAGCTGGCAGAAGTGCTCAGTGAGCCACTTACCATCATTTATCAGCAATCCTGGATAACCAGGGAGGTCCCAGTTGACTGGAGGTGAACAAATGTGGCATCCATCCTCAGGAAGGGCTGGAGTGAGGATCCAGGGAGCTACAGGCCTGTCAGCCTGACCCAGGAGACCAGGAAGGTTATGGAGCAGATCACCTTGAGTGCCATAATGTGGCACATACAGGACAACCAGGGGATCAGATGCTTCTGGCAGAGTTTGATTCTGATTATTTGTCTTTTTTTCTCATATTCTGTGCATACAGACCTGAAAGATAAACCCTCTTTAGAAAACTTCCAGTGGAGCATAGACCCAGGAGCTGACCTTTCACAGTACAAAATGGACATTACTGTGATTGATACAAAGGTGAACTTTTATAATAAGTCTGCTTGTTCTATGATGTTGAAAAAGCCTGCAGAGTAGTATCATGAGCATTGCTCTGGGCAGACCAAACCCACTCTGTAACAAAATTCTGAGCTGGGCTCATTTGGTGTTTGTTCACGCTACAGTTATCCTAAAACATGTCCACTGTTGTACTTTATAAACTCAGCAGGCATATTCACAATATGAAAGGGATGCTTTTTGGAGGTGGTTTTGAGTTTCTTTTAAGACAAAAAAACATTCTAAGTCTCATTGTTTTTCCTGTGAAAATGTTCAGTATGATATCTCTTTATGTTAAGTAATAGAAAATGTGCCAGTACTATTACCTCTTTTGAGTTGGGTGCAAGTTGGTTATTAGGATCTCTGAGAATTTTCCTGACGTTTCTGTTTATTTTGTCTCTCTCACTTAAAGGCTATCTTAAAATCTTTTAATTTGACCAGTCTTTAACTTCTGTACATTTCATGGTTAATTTCTATCTTTTTTAGAATTTAACATGAAATTTTCTAAGGCTTTTCCTGCCCACCAGATAAATGCTTCCACACTTGAATTTCAAAACACGTTATTCTCTTAGTAGGTTTTACATCTTTATTGTGCAGACATTACTGCAGGAAAAAAAGTAAATCAGTGTCTGAAAAGAAGCCAGTAACTGCTGTTTCAGTGTTTCAGATACACAGCACTGACTACACCAGTTGCTTCTGGGTGCATTTGTCATGTTTGCTTTTTTTTCTTCTAGGGTGGTTCTCAGACCACAGTTGGACGGGAAGTTGTTGATATGGATTATACATATGTTAGTGACAGTGTGCTATTAAAAATGAAAAATCAAGAGCAAAATCAGGAAAGCAGTCCAAGTAAGACTTTTTTTTTCTCTTTTCTTCTCTTTGGTTTGCTTTTTTGTAGTATGGTGGGGTTTTGGGGGTTTGTTGGAGGTTTTTTTTGGGTTTTGGTTTTTTTTTTGAGGAGGAGGAGGAAAGAGTAAAAGGGCATTTTTTCCCTGTATGACTAGATAGTAGAAAATGGTTGCAGTAAAAAAGTGGTGATGTATTTTTATGTTACACAGATCAGTCTGTTTCCTAGAAGAATTGGTGGTGGGTTTTGAGGTTGGTTTTTTTTAACATAGATCCAAAAAATGATAGGATTTGTGCTTAGAGAGCCAGTAGCTATTCCTTTACAGTGCTTAAAGGGTGAAATACTTAACCATGTAACAGTTCTGATCTCACCTGCAACAATCGCTCTTGCAGCAAACAGCTTTAAAAGTTTTCTATGTAATCACATCAGACTTTGTATGGGAAGGCTAATTTCATTTTTAATGATATATAAATAGAACTAGTATGTTTAAAAAAATCCAAATGTGTTTATATCACTTTTAATGTGTGGTATGTGGTGAATCATGGCTGCGGGGCAGTGTCTATTTCCTACCCACAGAAAGTATTTCCTTCTGCTTGGATAAGTCCATAATTACAAGAAGAAGAATTTCACATATCCAGTATTAAGGTTAAAGGTACTTCACAATGATTTAGCAGTTAATCAGATTTTAAAAATGGGATCCAAGATACCTGAAAAATAAATGAGCACTGGCCACATTTAAAAGATTGACAGAGAATTTGCAGAAAGAATAAAAGTATAGCTGTTGTTGAGTTAATTGGTACTGGAGCAGGAAGTAAATATTAAGTCTTTTGGTACACATTTAGTGAAAATGCAATTTCTTAACGTAGATCATTGAGACATTGATTTCGATGCTCTTTATGCTTTTAATAACAGGAGGAGAAATAACGGATATGTTTGATCAGACAAACCATGAAGAATATGAATCCTGCCTACCAGAAGATAGTCCTTCTGCATGTGATGAAAAAGAAACTCTTCATGATGAAGAGCAGGATAAGGGAATAACAGCAGCAAGCAAGAAACTAAAAAGTGGGATATAATTTGGTTTTGTCTTTATTAGCTTACTTAAACTACAAGAGTTGATTTGAAATCAGACTCTGTTCTTTAGGAACAAATATGCCAAATTAATCACCAGTTCTTTTTTTCATAAATTTATGGTAAAGTTGATTACTTGTTATGTAATTGCTTTATGTTATGTTACATAACATAAAGCAATATGAACATTTTTTTGGTAGTTCATTTATCACCACACAAATGTGGAATGTGTAGTGGAAATTGGCATAGCAGTGGAACACCAAAGTGACTCTTAAAATAAACACCCGTTTTTGGCTACAGTTATTTACTTCCTTTCTTCTCACTATTCTAGGTTCTATTGAAGATTTTACAGTATTTTGTATTTTAAGCAGCCTTCCCTTTGATGTTTTCTTGTCTCTTATTTGTCTCACCGCTGTTTTCCTTCTGCTTCAGTAGTGCTTTTTGATTGCTGGTTCTATCAATTCTGTGTTTTTTTAGAATCTATTTGAATCTATTGTCTCAGACTGAATGTACATGGCATTTTTATATTTCTTAACAGTTGGTTAATAATTTTACTGAAGTTTCTCCAAGCAGTCTGTTAACTTTGTATTTTGTTTTCCATGTGTATTTACAGAACATGAGGATAAACAAGATAAAGCCAAGCAGAAAGCTTTTGTGGAGCCTTATTTCAAAAGTGATGAGAGGTAATTTAGTCTGTTCTGTATGGGCATTTTAAGGCTCTTTGTATCTGCCCTGTAGGGAACTTGTTCCACCAGAAAATAAACATATTTGTGTGTAACAGACTAGCAGTTGAAGATGCAGAGGTAAAAGACCTACTACATTAGATAAAAGACTTTAGATAAAAACTGAAGTAGGGGAAAAAAATTAAACATGTTGCAATGCCTATCACATTTGCTGAACAGAAGGGATTGTCTCTGCTGCTTTTTATAATTTTAGTGAATGCAGTGTTTTGTAATCCATGTGGTTTCTTACAGGCATGTGGTCATGCCTGAGTTGATGAGCCAAGAACCTATGGGCGGCTTGTACAAATGTAAACCTTTCTTTCTCTGGTATTTTTGCCCCTTGCTCTAGGCAATAAATGGACAGTGTTTAACAGTTCCACCTCTTAAATCTTCCTGTGTTGCCTTCCAGTATAATCATCATTGGAAGTCTGAATCTTCATTTCATAATGATATCAAGCCCTTCAGTTAGCTTATATTTTGCCTCAGTGCCTGTTTTCTTTGTAGAGGAAAACTTGTTTAGTGTTTTGTGAGCAATTAAGTTGAAAAGAACCTACTGATCTTGAACCCCAACATATGTTACTCTCATGGAAATCATTGCAAGCACAACTCTGTCTTGGGCAAAAATAAATATTCTACAGAAGATCTGTATTTGAATAATTTCTATATAGCAATTACTTTCATGCTATGAAAAACCATAATAATGAGACACACATCTCTGGTTACGTAGAAGTTCATATTACATTTGCAAACTATTTTCTTTATAAAAATTCAGCTATGAAAGGCAGTATGATTTGGCTTTTGCAGGCATTTTCCGATTTGTTTTTTGACTTGACTCTCCACCATTGTGTTTGAAAAAAATGGAAATTCCCAGTCACATTGAAGAAATAAAAGTACTATCATGTGAAAACATTTTTGTTTTTCAGAAAGAATACTGTGTTAGATTTTCCTCATATTGAGGTTGTTCGAAAAAAAGAAGAAAGAAGAAAATTACTTGGCCACACTTGTAAGGAATGTGAAATAGTAAGTAGTGCTTTAAAATTTGTCAATCTTCCATTCTCCTAACTCAGACAATATCTAAGTGCTGAAGTGCTGCTTTTAATTATTAATCTGGTTGCATCATCATCATTACCTACAGTAGCAGGGAAGTAACTGTTTACCAAAGCTGGATAACCAAGTTCGCAGGTGGTTTGTTTGTTTTTAGTGTAGTAAGTGCATATAGCGTGGAAAGTCTTGGGTTTGATTTTTTTGTGAGTGTCTGTATGATAAAAGCTTCTTACATGGAGGGTTCCAGTAAGGTTAATAAAAAATACATTAGCTGATCAAAGAACTATTCCAGGTTTACAAACTCTAGATCAAAAGCTCTACTGAACTTTACAGGTACTGCAAAAAGTAAGTTCCATATCCTGTTGTGTAGATTGATTGATTGATTGATCTCTTTTTGGTTTGTTTGATTTTTTTCCTTGTTTTCTGGGATAATTTTTTCAGATAATTGCACCAGCATAGGTGACAGTGTGTACATGTGTGCAAATGCATGCCAAAATGTTTACATTAATATGTAAAAAAGTAGGAAATTTTAGGTTTCACATTGCACTTTCCTCCCTTCTAATTTATTGAACTGCTTTCATACGCAGTGTATGAAAGCAGTGGTGTAGAGATAAAATATTGAAGTAATTATATGTGTAATAAGAACATGTTTTATTTGGCCATTAAATGATGCCTATTCGAAGTGTGGATTAATGATTGAACAATGGTGGATTTTCTGGAATCTTTTTGCCTAATTTCCACACGTATATAGAATGTTTTCATAGATTCTCCTGCTATTCACTTTATAGTCCAGTCCCATTTACTTAGCTGAAGAAATTTATTAGAGTATGTTTTTAATGAAAACATGGTCTGAAAAACAGTTTTGGTAAAACTCATTAAATACAAATACTTAATTTTTATGGCCAACTAGAAATACCATTTAAAAATACATGTTTGATTTAAAGAGTTTGAAAGAAAACAAAACAACCCCCAACCTTCAGTCCGCCTCATGGTTCCAGAGCCATGTGTTAAGCCTTGTAATTTCCTGTTTTTGTAAGCTACAGATCTTCCCTCTGCAAATTCAGTTCTTGTTACTTTCTGTCAAGTTAGAGTGATAACTATGGTGTCTGGAAACATTCACAGCTCCAGTTTTGTAACAGTAGGTTTTTACATTAAGTGTCAGAAAAGTTTGGGTTTGTTGTTGATTTTGGCTTTTGGGGTTTTTTTTTAAGTCTACATCATCCAAGATTAATGTCTTGGAAAGTGTGGAATGCTTGGCTGTGTCACTGCACAATAATAAAACTAGCTTTGAATTAAACGCCTATGGAAGAAGGGAGTGTTGGATAAAGCATAAAGGATGCTTTAGAAAAGTCTTGGCTTGCTGATTAGCCATGTGGGTTTGAGAAGCCACCAAAGTCTAAGGGAATATTTAGGGAGTGCGTAGAAATCAGTAAATTGTTTCTGGCCCTGTACTGCAAGTGGTGTGAGTAGGATCAGTTACTGTCACTCTGAGATGACCTGAGATTTAACTTCTGCACGTGCCACAGCAGGCTGATATTAAGGCCCTTTATAAGGGCTTATTTTAAAGCTTTGTGGAAGCATCTTAATCACTTTACAGTGTAGAACTTTTGATAACAAGTCTTGTTTTGGTTTTTTATGACCTTGTGAGACTATCAGAGGAAGATTCTCAGCAAAAGTTACAGGTAGCTTGTAAAAGTAACATTTGTTAGTGTGGTTAAGTGTAGCTACATTTAGATGAGTAGGAGAATCAGTCAGATGTTTTTATATGCATTTAGATTACAGGGATTATTCTGTAAATTTTTGCTAAAATAATGGGAGGAATGTTTTTAGGGTTTGTTCCCTTTCTGAGGCTGCAAACTGTAGATTTCTATAAACAATCATTTTACAGGGAAGACGGGATGAGGTTGCAGTATCTTCACACACAGAAAAGCCTAGCTCGAATGTTTTGTGTGGCTTAAAAATGCTGTGGACAGTGAGATCAATCTAGAAAACAGCTGAGAGAACTTTCTGCTGTTTAGCTGACATACATAATTCTCTCATTCTCTGTCAACCCTAGTAGATTTCTAAACAAGCCAAAGAAGAAAAGTTTGTCTAATTTATTTTTAAAACATACTTATCTTGATTTTTTATCATGTTCTTATTTTCTGTTCCTACTAAACTGTACTGTATTTTTCATTGTTGGATCTGTAATTATTCCTTGCCAATCATAAATTTTTTAATTAAAAAAAATGCAACACACTACAAACTTTCATTAGATCAATTTCTAAAATTTCAGGCTATTTACAGGACAAAATAAGGAGCACTGCTAATTATCCCTGAATAAAACTCAGTACTATTTGTCTTACACAGACATTGTAGAATTCTTACAGTTAATTTTGTTGACTTAACACCTTGTTCTTCACTTCTGTCAGTAAAAATTGAAGTGTAGTGGGTAACAATTGCCTGTTCCTCCTCTTTGATTAGTCTCTAGGTCTTTAACTGAGTGACACAGACATCTTTCCAGCTGGGTTTCTGAAATCCACTTGCATAAGTGACCCTACTCTATTTGACTCAATCCCTGAACAACTGATGATGCCCACTAATGATGACACCCTGCTGATGACACCCACTTATGTTCTGGTCTTGGCACAGGCTTTTTCCAGTTTAAGGGAACATTGTATAACAAACTGAATCTTAGTTCTTGGCCAGGAGACCCATGTGTTACTAGATTAGATTTCTGTACTAATACAGGCTTTGAGAGCAGAACATGTTCTGGTGGCACACACAAGATGGCACGAAGTCTGAATTGATTTGTGGGGGAAAGATGTACCTGTGTCAGGGAGAGCTGCAGTTCCCACAGACTAGAGAATTACAAAATAAAGCAAGGCTTTCTTTCCTCGTTTGTGCAGTTTTGACACTGATGATTTCAGAGCTGTGATTGCTCTTTTCTAGCCAATCATCAATATTTATATCGCATGATTGTTTTCAAGGAGGATTTTTATGCCTTAGTACTTTGTCTATGATTTGGAGGGAAAAAAGGAATTTATTAGCATCCTTTACAATTCCAAGTAGGTTTTCTGAAATCCTGCCAGTAGCTGGGAGCATGAAATAATCTCTGTTGACAGAGTTATCCTGTTCTTTTCCTGATTTCCCCAGTCTAGGTCACTTTCCATCTGATGGAATGAGTTATAAACTTGAATTTGCCTTTTTGAATTGTAACACTGTCAGTAGAATTTCAGTAGAATCGTTTTATCACTTTCACAAGGGTCAGGGTTCTTGTGTGACTGTAACTGTTGACTTGCTGCTTGAATCAAACAGTGCATTCACTTTGAAAATATTTTGACTCTCTGTGTGCTCTAAGGGCCAGATTTGTATTTTTAGGAGATACAACTAGAATTACAAATTAAAACAGTAGAAAACTGCAAGGAAAAAAATTATACCCTAACTTTCTATGACGCTACTCGGGGTAACACCAAGCAAAAACGTTTGTAGAGTGTATCTGTTTTTCTCATTGCAGCCACCTGTACAGCTGACAGGGGTGAAAGAGTAGCCAATTTACTGTAGAGAATGCTCAGCTGGCAGATAGTTTCTGGGGTCCCAGTGTCAGTCAGCTACTTAAACTAGCTCTTTATTTACTTCTCATTTGAGGGTAAGTAAGTAGGAAGCATTTTGACTTAAGTTTGCTGTTACTACTGTAAATCTGGATGCTGAAAATAATTCTGCAGCATAGGGTTTATAGTGTGGGGTTTTTCTCCTTTTTTAATTTTGTTTGTAAATGCAAGCTGACACAATAAATTTTAAAATTCCGATCTCTTTCAACACCTGTGCTACTTAGCTTTGTAAAATCAGTCTGTAAACTGTTGACATAAGTAATTGTACACATGCCTAAACCTTGTTACCTATGGTATGTTAAAAGATAGAAGGTTAACAAATGTGCCACCATAAAGTTATACTTAGTCTGTACATTCAGTAAGCTTTTAGGATAATTGCCAGGTGTTTGTCACTTGGATAACAAATCTCTACTCTTGGCTGTCCTCACCATTGTTTTTAGATAACTGTGTTAATAAACACAGTGATTGATAATGTCAATTGTGTAAAGCAGTCACTCTATATGTATGAATGTATTAACTAGGATCCTTTTCCCCCCTTACCTTCAGTATTATGCAGACATTCCAGAAGAAGAGAGAGAGAAGAAACTAGCTTCCTGTTCAAGACACAGATTTCGCTACATTCCTCCAAATACTCCTGAAAATTTCTGGGAGGTTGGATTTCCTTCCACCCAAACCTGTGTGGAAAGAGGTTTGTGCCAAAAAAAAAATAGCTTAAAAAGCACTTTTAAAAGCCGGTTTGGTTTTTTTTCCCCACTGAAATTAGTTCATATAGCAGCCTTTCTCACCCAGTCCTGTTGAGGTCTGTTTGTCAGCAACCATTATTTTTAATAAAAATTGTCTGGTTTTAGCAGTTCCTGTACTACTAAGAAAGGAATATAAGAAGACTTTCTTAGAGCCTAGATAGAGAAGGCAGAAATAATTGGGATTTTCATAGAACTTAATTTAAACCCTACATATCTTTGGCCCTAAGCAAGAATTGAGTTTTCAGAGGCAAGGGCCAAGCGATTGTACTTGCTGAGGAGAGACAGGCAGCACTATTGATGTCCTTTGTCAGTGTTTTTAGAGCTTCATAATACCAAGTGATAATGGAAAGGTTGCAGGTAAGGGGTAGTTAAACATTTTTTAATACATTTACTACATATACATGTTAGTGACAATGCAAAGATGTGGTGTTTGGTTTGGGGCTTTTTTTTAACTTGTCTTCACATAGAAGTTTGTTCTTTCCTAAATAATTTTTCAAGATCTTGAGCCTGGTATAAAAATGAGTTTTTACTAATTATGTTAAACCACAGTGGGTTTGTAATGTACTCTATGTACGTTTCTTCAGAAGTGGTGAAATGCTGGGGTGAGGAGCCCTAGATGAGCTCTCTAAGTTACTACAGCTTTACTTGTGCATTAGCTGTGAAACAATAGTCTTTGCTTTGTTCTTGTAACAGTGTCAGGTCAGGCATAGGAAAATGTAGCCAGAGTTGTATATGTGTATTGTGTGATAGTGATGCAGTATCATCCTTAATCTTCCAGAACAGGGAGCCTTGATTTTTACTGACTATATAACTTGTTACTACCCATTTGGAATCTGTTTGCAGCCTCATTAAAAATTAGCTTCTTGGCTGTCTCCTTGTTCTGCTGGAGTAAGAGCTGTTCAGTTGTTAATGGTCCTCAACAGCATATCAGAGGCAGGCTTTAGATAACCCTCCCTTGGAAAAGAAAATGTTTTATAGCAGTGCAGCAAGAGAACTAAAACACTACAGAGAGTTCCCACAATGAGCAATCTCTGCTGCCACCCCAAAGTAGTGGGGTACAACATAGGTATTTTCTACTTCTTATTGGTATCTTGAACCGTCTGTTTGTGTTGTGGTTTTTTTAAAATAACTGAGTTACATATATAGAATTTTCCAACTACGAAGTAGAAATGTACTGCTCTCACTTTGGTGGATATTGTTGCTGATAAACTGTAAAGACTTGACAAAAGCCAGGTGCTGAAACTGACTTACAAAAAATGTCTGTTCACTGTCAGTGTTAGCTAAGTTGAGCATTGTACAGAAATCTTCTATACACTTTTCTTATCAGAGAGCTTTCAAGGTGTGTTTGATCCATAGGCTCGTGTTCGGCTTTTTCCAGTCTTTAATAAATCCAGATGCTCTTAAAACAGAGGGAGGTGCTGTTTAAACCCACAAAGCACATGTGCCTGAAGTTTCCTCTATATGACTAGGATTTACATTTTCAAAGTGATTTTTATTAGTCAGCTGAACTAGCAGTACTTGCATACTTTGTTACTCTTATGTAAAATCCTTGGTAGAAAGAAAATTAAAAGTGCAGTTTTGTTTTGAATAGATGAACAATTTATGGTTTCCATTCTCTTCTTTGTTGTCAAGTGTCTGTATTGCATTACTGCGCAGTCACCTACTAGAAAGCAGCTGCGTGTTTTAATCAACGATATTTGCACCCTGGGATCTCAAAACTTTATGTGAAGTCAGAACCAGTTGCCCCAAAAGGAAAAAAAAAGGACAAGTTATTTTTTGAGGGTAAATACAAATTAAAGCTAAAGTTATGCCTGTTTTTATATTGTATTTCTTACCTCAGATTTATTCTTTTAAGGCTACATTAAAGAGGATCTTGCTCCCTGTCAACGTCCAAAAAGGCGGCAGCCTTACACTGTGATGTTTTCTCCAAAAGGCAAAGAGCAGAAGACATAAAGGATGGGAAGTAAGGAGTGCCAGCCTGAAGTGTATCTTTCCTGTCCGTAGATATTTATAGTTAATATAAACTTGAAATAAAGAACTGTGTTTTCCACAATGATAGATAAATCGTTTAATTGAATATGTAAATTTTATAAAATTCATTTGGGAGTCTGATGTACGAGGAAACAAAACTATTTAATGTATGTTTGTTTCATATTGTGTTCATACATTTTGTATTAATTTTTGCACCTGTCAGACAAGTCTCCTACTATTTTTTTTCTTTAAGGCCAGCAGCTGAAATTCCAGCAATTCCTATCTAAACTTTGTGTCAGTGGGTAACTGCTTTGAAGTGACTAAAATCTGTTGTTCTTGCAGGGGTAAATGTCTGTCAATGGGAAGAGAAATGACAATTTTCTAGGGTGCTTTTATTTTGCACTGGATTTTCTTGTATTTCTTTTCTCTTGTTGCAATAATGGTTATATCTACTTGGAATAAAGCTGTATCTACTGTTAATAGTTTGGAGGTGTGAAAACCAGGAAGTCTGTGTCTTTCTTAAATTCTGGTGTTAAATGTATATCACCATGTTTTCCTTAGTGTTTAAATTAGAATATCCAATATTCCTTTTTTTTTTTTCCTTGAAATCTCTTTGCATATATGTGTCTCATTTATTGATAAATGTTGTTTCTAAATTTGGGTGACAGCTCTGCCCAGAGTTCTCCTAGTGGACAGCAATAGTCATCACCTAGATTATGAAGGATTCTACAGACGTATTTTAAATTAATCCTTTATAGCAGGGGATATAGTTCTGTACTTGCATTGGGAAAGTAAGATCATACAATATCACAGAGGCAGGGTAATACCTACATAGGTAGGCAAGCCAAAGATCACCATAAGATCCTTAGGAATAAAGAAGCTACAATCAGAGTTGGGTTCAACCAGTGAGAACTCTTTTAAAGAGAGATCATAACACAAGCAACTATTGAAATGCCTTAAGAAAAAATAAAATAATAGAAAGTACAGATACATCTGCGGGGTTGTTATATTTATATTAAAAATGTGTCTGTAATTTCTATTCTTGTACTTTACGTGTGTGTATAAAAAAGTATGTGTTTTAAAACTTCGTGGTTAAGACCATTTAAATTCAGCTGTATTTATATAGGAATGGTGGCAGGTTCTGCTGGTGGAGAGGTTGTAGTGTAGGTCCAAGAAGAAAACTAAAACAAATGTGATTGATTTAACTGTAACACTAAGTGACACAAAATCCTTTTAGGTTGAAATTTCAGGCCTTGCAGGAAAGTAGAAGAAGGTATAACAGTGAGCACTGTCCCCATCCTACCTGTTTCGTTGATTTACTTACGTTAGCATTTCACAGGGTTATATCCTAAGGAATGCCAAGGCATAAAGCCAAATAATAATGAAAGTCTTTAGTCATTCCCATATATACTAATACATGCTGACAGTAAATGTTTACACCCTATAAAAGGTAATTTCTTGGAGCAGGCAGTCAAAGAACCTATGCCAAGGTAAGTATGGTTTCCTGCGAATTAAAAAAAAAAAAAGAAAAAAATTAACAGATGCTGCCAAAAAGTGGAATTCTTGCAGCTATCTTGAAAATTGTTTTAGGACAATTATAACGTGCTCTGAATAAATATTTATCCATTAAAAAAGAAGTTTTTAACAAGAAGAGTAGGGTAGGAGACTGCTTTTAACTAGGGAGAACCTTTACACAGTAGAAGCTCTGTCCACAAAGAGAAAAGTGGAAGCACGTTGTAACTTACCAAATGTAAATTTTGCTATGAAATAGGCAGTTTGAGAAAGTTTCTGAAAGAAATAACTATAAATCCTATTTTAAGAACTATCATAACAAACTTTATCAGTAAAAGTGAAAGGTAAAGTAAAAGTTCAAACAATAACGGGAACATTTAAGGTAGGATGACAGGAAAAAATGGGATTTTTACAGCCATATTCATTATGGAAGTGCCTGGGAACCTTTCTCTGCAGGGTGGGTGGCCAGAACTGTTGGGAACTGAAATGACAGAAAAGGTCAATGACGTGGGTGCTGGCAAGTAGACAGCATTGGAGCCTGAGCCCATGGATTGGAAGGTGAGAGAAGAAACTGCTGAATCCTTCACTATAGCATGGAACAGGACACTCAAAGCAAGCTGTGGTGGGTCAAGGAGAACAAAGGAACAATTCTGCCTTCAGGCTTTAAAAAAAGACTCCAAGGATGTCAGTGGGGCTGCAGCCTGGTGAGTTTTATGGAGTCATGGGAATTGGGTTCATTGATAGGATTGTAACGAGCAAGATTTTCAGACCTTTGGATAAATACAATGTGAACAGATGACACCTTTTAAAGGTGCCATTCTTTTAGACACTTTGAAGGTGTCAAAGTATGATTTATCTGACAGCTCACAGTAGAATCAACTTGTCATGGTGCAGAAGTAGTTCTCTCCTAGAGGATGCCTGTTTAAAGGTACCTAAGAAATTACAGTGGGGTTCTGCTAGGTCCCATTTTATTCAGCCTATTTGTGTTCTGAGAAAGGGTGGAGGGAAAAATCTTAAATTATTCACTGAGCAAGTGGAACTGGGATAGAAGAGGGGGGAATTTGCAGACTAGAACCCCTTCACACACAAGAAGGGAGGTGATGGATGCTGATAAAGTCATGAAATGTGGAAAGAGTGAATAGCAAGGGTTGCTCTCCAAGGGCAGCAGGTTTAGTTAAAAGAAGAAAGGAGTGGATAGTGTCTGTGAGGATATCACTACTCCACTAGAGGACAGTAAGGAACTGCCTTTGAGCTTAAAACAGTGTAAGAGTTACCCCTTCTTACCCTTGGATAGTTGGCCCAATTTTATAAGATTTCAATTGATTTTAAAATTGTAGATCTCTTGTCTAGCTCTTCTAATGCCAGAAAAACTATTTTGCTTCATCTTGAAAAGCACGAGATCAGTTGTAAAAATCGAGGAACAAGAATAGAAACAGACTATGATTTCCCCTCCAAAAATAAGAATAAAGAAATACCAGAAGTCTAAGCAACTGTGTACCAAAAAGATTATTGAGATTTATAAATTTTTAAAATTTCATTAAATATTTCTATTTACAGAAGTTTCCATTATGGTTTACCTGTATTTTTAGCACACTCTTGGAATAATAGATATCTTTTGCCCAGAAGGAATGGAAGAAAAAACTGAGCCAATCAGACCTAGCAAGGAAAGAAAGTCTGCTAAAAAATTAACTTAAAATATTGTTACATTTATACATATTGGCTATATTTGTCCTCTTTATGGCATGGCAGCACATTGTAATTGCAGTCAGCTGCACTGTCAGAGGAGTGGACTCTCTTCTTTGAGATTTGTGGGGTTTTCCACATCTGTTGGCAGTGGAAAAAAAGCTTGGATAAAACCCATAAGTTGAAGTAGGTTTCTGTCTTTGGAGGAGATTGGGGCAATTGACTAAAACCAATGTTTGTGAGCCAAATATTCAATGGCTTCTTACGCTAAGGCATTACTCACAAGTTGAGAGAGTGGGAGAAATTTCTTCAGATGTATTGAAGCATGAGCATCCAAATGGGAATCTCTGAATGGCAGTGCCTGTTGGGTCATTTATCCACCACCTGGCAGAACAGCCAGAAATAGCTGCAGATGTCTTCTAGCTTCCTGTCCTTGTCTGTGACCACATCTTAGTGTTCATGCTGCCTCTTCTCATTCTATGAGATAAGGGGAAACTTAGTAACTGATGCTAGGATTTGTGCATCTTGCAGTTATGTAAATAAATACTGATATAACATTAGTCATGACTGGAAGAGCTTGAAGATTGGACATTCATGTAATAAGAACCCCCAAAGAAACAGTAATATCTAGGAACTCATCCATTCGACATCATCAGAAACAACCCTTACTGGACTGGGTTGAAAACTGGAATGGGCTTCTGAAAGTCAGTTTTTCTGAACTCAGATCAAGGTAAACCTCTCAGGTTTCAGCTCCTTCTGGCCTGCTCGAGTACAGCACATTCCTAGTGATTCTTAGCATATATTCCAGCCTGTGACATTCAGACACTGCTGTGGACCCAATAATTGTACAACTTCAAGTTGGTGGCTTAGTGTCCTTCCCAATCTAAACATAAAGATGGCAAAGTCACGGCTTTAGCACTTCCAGAGTGTTATCTGTCCACTCTGCAAACAATCTCAGCCTGAAAAGGAAGCCTTTGATCAAAAAAAAGGGTTTTCAGGCTGCTTGGAGCACAGAAGTCAGACTGTTGGTAAAATGTGCACAGGCAAGCTGTGTTTCCTCCACTGCCTATGAGACCAGCTTGGTTGTTAGTTGCTTTTAATTAGTTGTGCTTTTGAACTTTGCCTTTCTCTTGTAGAAAGGATGAATGCCTTGTCTCTAATGAAGCAAGAAGAAAACTGTCTGTTTGCTGATAATTAGAAACTCCTGTCAAAAGGAAAAAAGAGAAACAGTACAAGACCAGAAAAATCATAGACCAGGGAAGAACAGGATCGAGCAGAAGAGTGATGAGGTGCTTGTTGGTGGTACTTCATGGGGTACTGTAGCGGGTTGGGTTTGTAACCAGGCGGAAACACCAATTTAGTGTAGTGGTTTGGTCCAAAATACTCATTACTGCTTATCTTCTGTGAGATAAGAATTAGGAGAAATGCAAAGCAGGCACCAACTTTGCAAGAATATAAAGAAGTTTATTAACAGACCTAATAGAAGGAAAAAAAAATTATACCATACCTTCAGAACTCTCCTCCTCCCCCCACCTTCCTCCCTTCTCCCACTGACAATGTAAAAAGACAACCCTTGAGATGTTCAGTCTGTTTATCACTTCCATAATAACCTTGTTCAGTCCATTTAGGAAGAGGAGTCTCTTCTTGCTCGTGCTATGAAAACATTATCACAACGAGACAGCCGTCCACTTCCAAATATTGTTCAGTCCATTTAGGAAGAGGAGTCTCTCTGCTCACATGTGAGTCCCTTCCCCCGACTTGCAGCTTTTCCCACAACTGCTTTCGAGGGTCCACTCTTGAAGTTTTTGGGGTACAATTTTAAGGTTGAGCCGTTCAGAAACAAAAGTTCTCTTCACCCGTCTCTGGGAGCATTTCCTCTCTAAGAATAGAGGCCCTTCTCCTTCCCTGGGAGCAAAGGGTCTTCATCATCTTCATCGTTAGGACTATCTCTGGGAGCATCTCTAGGAACTGAGGTTTTCTCCTTTTCCATTTGGAGCAAAAGTCCTCATCTGGTCCATCTCTCCCTGTCCAAACTTCTCATGAAATTACAGCTGCCTCAGCATCTGCCTATCTCAGCGCAGGTGCTTTTGCTTACGAGTTGAACACTCCACCCCCCATATCTTCATGAAATTACAACAGGATACTCTGATACATCATAGCTTCACAACAGAATTTCAGCTTTAAGCATCTCCTCTTTCTCTTCCCTCAGGTTTTCAGCTCTTCACAGCAATAAAACGGATAATCTCACCTTGGCCTTGCAGCTGTGTGGCTTATCGCTGTTGGTCACCTGACTTCTGCCAAACAGCGGTGCCGCTTTGCTGAAATCTTGGCCGCAGTGGAGAGGGGGGCGGTTCCGAGCTGCTCTGGCTGCCCACAGCCCTGCTGGGGGGGGTCGTCATCCTGGAGCTGTGGCCTGGCCCGGCCTGGCCCCCACACGGGCCCCGCAGCCACCTGTCCCAGCGCTGGAAACGAGAGAGAGCTGGGGGGGGAGTTTGCCTATTCTTAAATGTGGATCACAGAGGCGGTCACAACTTTAAGAGGCTTAGAGAATTGTCCATATTCAAACTGGCCAGCTGATAGGTTCTCTCAGGTCCCAGAGGAAACTGTAAGCACTCCTCAGCAAGGACATCCCTTCCGGGACTACGCTTGCTAACCTATGACAGGTACCAGTGGACTCTTGTTTTTAGAAATAATAAACATGAGCCCCAATCCTCAAGGGAAAGGGTTTGCTGTGTTCAAATAAATCAGTTGTGGAGCACTTGGAAGAAAGAGCTGGTGCTTCCTTTGTCTCACATATTGTAGTGTAGAAAGACTGCTCAGTCTCAGTGTAGTCTGTCTTTGCTGTGTTCCTAGACAGAGCATTAAGTTTCCAGGAGTGTTCTCTGTGTACAGGTATGAACACCTAACTATGAAGGGAGCAAGACACTGCAGAAATAAGCCCAAGGTTTAGCTCATTGGAAGATGGACCATGCTTACTTTAGGCTTACTTTCTTTGGATAAAGACTGAAATGTGGAGTGTTTTCCTCAGAATTCATATTGCTTCTTTAGTCTGTGCATTGCAAACTGTATTCCTGTATGTCACCAGGTCAAAAAATTCTGTGCTGTAGATGATAAAAACTGCATTGTCCTCTGTGAATTATTTTACAGGTTACAAAGGGATGGGTCAGCACAGGTTGTTGGGTCTTAGAACAAGGATGTGCTATAAAAACACACAATTCATTTTGATCATCAAGTTTGAAATTATGATTCCTTTAAGTATACACAAATCTCCCCTCAATGATCATATTAATATGAGATTTTTTTTTTAAATTACAATTGTCTTCTGTCTCCCGCTCTTTCAAAAGCTACTTTTCCTCTTTAGAATATTTTTTAGGATACATATATGGCTAGACATTTGGCGTCCTGGGCGCAGTGCCTGAAGTGCAAGCATCATCACTGCAGAGCCACATGGACTTCCAGGGGTCTGGGAGAAGTTACTGTGTCACGTTCACTGTGAAGAGAGGCACTGGGAGCCTCCAGTCAAGGGCAGTGACATCTGTCTCCCACACTTAGCAATGCTGGGAGATAACCCTGCCCAGCAGGAACTTTGAGAAGGACATCTGAAGACAGCTTGTCCTTGGGTGGCTTTTGTCTGCATTCCAGCTGCAGCCATGAAGAAGGCTTATCAGTCTCATTTATAGCCAAGCCTCCTGTTTAGCATCTTGTAAGGAAAATTAGTTGGAGCTTAAGGTCAACATGGGAGCCACGTTTTTTCATTACAGATGGGAAAGCTGATTTAAGCTAAAAGCATGTATTTATTGGGAAGGCATCTTCCAATGGGAATATGTTACCAAATCAGGACAGTAACATTTGGTACATACTTTCTACACTGGTGACTACACTTGGAGCTAACCAATGCACCAACAAAGTTTTAAGCACAAACTGGTGACATGCATGACATATTCAGACAAGAAAAGTGAGGAAAATATCCCCAGAAATAATTGTAGGAAGAGTTCCATGTCTACCTCTATTCCACACATTTCTTCTATGAAGATATTACACCCATGTGGTGATGATGCATATTAATATATTTCAGGTTACCAGAATAAATATAATATTAACAACAATTTGGAAATAGAGATGATCTCCCTTTTCCCCCCTTTCTTATTTCTGAGTGGTCTACCCAGGGCTTTAAACACCAAAGTAGAGATCAGTTAGATTTTTGTTTTGGTTAGTTTTTTTATTTTTGACAGTCATTAACTTTAATAACTGCTTTGAATTAGTTTATTTTCAGTTACTTAATACCTTACCTGGCATGGTTCCTACTTAAGACAACAATTTCATGTGGAGAATGCTTTAAGAAGAAAATGTTAGTGATAGAAAGGACAAAACCTTTATATGCCTGTATTCCAAACCTAGTAGGAATAGACAGGAGACAGTGCTGTGGATTAGGTACCCATGAAACAAGAAGCAGAAGAGACAAAATTCAGATCTAGTCATCAGCTCAAATCCATATGGTGATAAAAGCTGCTCAAATTTCCTCACAGTTAAAATTACCAACTCTATGAGTCTATTTAGAGCAGTTTTAAATAAAGTGAGAATAAAATAAGGCTAGATAAGAAAGAAATAACAGTTTAGGGGGCTTTAGGAATACGTTTTGTGTGCTTTACTTGTGCCCTTGGGTAAATCAGTTGTGGGAAAAGATAAAGAGATTAAATACAGTCTCTGAAATTACATTCCTAATGACTCACCATTTCAGAAAGCTTGGGAATTTAAACTGCAATTGAAAAGAAGCATAAAATGAAAAAAAAACTAACATTGTATCTTGGATAATGTGTATCAGATAATGAGTTGATACTCCTTTAATGTTGAACAGATGTCCTAGAAGAGGCAATTATTTTAATTCAAATTTTCTTTTACTTAAGCCAGTTTGCAAAAATACAGGTACTCTCTCACACAAATGTAAGGATGAATATAATTACAACCAAGACACTAATAGCTGCAAATCAGAAAATCTAATTTCTTATTTATATTCCATGGAAATATCCTGCATCTCAGATTGTAGTAGTCTTCCACTTTGGAACAAAACAGCAAAATTTTTCATTAAATTAAATCTAAAATAATTGGGTCTGAAATATTAGACTTCTTGAAGTATTTCACTCTGCCCTAGCAATAGAGCTTATATCATTACTGTCAAATTAATAGAAGCAGGCAAGAAACTCAAACTCATCATGACAACCCTCTCTGAAGTCATTGTGCTCTTTATATGTGTTTCTAAAGTGTTTTGCTTGCTGGGTATGAAATGAATACTTTCCAGCTTGCTAGCCTGCCAAGCACACTCTATTAATTGCTAATAGATCATTAAATGCTTGGCAAGCCATTCAGAGAAACCAATGGGACTTTTGAAGTTTAATCCTAATAATTTGACACTTAAGCAAGGAAAAAAAGAAATGTAAAAAGTTGCAAAGGATATTTTTTTTAGCCATACTTCCCTCTACTTCTTTTTTGGTCGGAAATAGAGAAGCACATGAAATCATAGGAAATATGATTCTCTTCTTCTCAAGCCTGTGTTGGAAGAGTTAACTGTTTAGGGGGGTGTCAGAAAGTCTTTTTTATTCCTCAGCCTCTGAGTATTGACAGAGAATATTTTCTTAGCAATGCTTGAAAAGTATTATGCATTCCCCAGAAAAGAATTGCGTTTATGTCTCATCTGCTCCATCTTCTGCTGTGGTTAATGGAGAGCATCGAGCCAGGGAGGTCTGGGATCAGTGGTACTTACTGGTAAAGGCCTGCCACAACTGCACTCACCAAGACTTTGTTAAGGCTCTTCTCCACCCTAAGGATAAGCAAAGGAGGCTTTTGTGAAAATATTGTCAAGACATTAAATGACCACGTTGTTCTGATATAGCATTGTGGAAATATATTTGGAAATCTATGACTTCTTTCGTAAGTCATAAAATGTGATCAATACTTCTTCTAAAAGAAGACAGGTATGTGCTGTGGGCACTGGTGGTCTCCAGGCTGTGCCAGCTCTTTAAAGTTACTGCATGTATGATCTTCTCAAAGAACTGGGATCATTTATAAAAAGGCATTGATGTTAACACTAATGTGAACTGGCACTGAAACAATTGCTATCAAAATATATTTCCCTTTGCGATGTCAACAATTTCCTATTCAGTATATATAAAAATAGCTTTCTCAGAAGAAAACTTCTGCAGAATCTGCTTACCCTAGGACTGACCTGGGAAGGACATGAGAATAGGAACAGCAACATTTAAGGCATTTGTTGCCCAGAGAGACTACAAATTTATATTCCAAATGGGTCTGTAGTCTTGAAATGACCTGTTCTGGGGGCTCTCAGCCATGTCCCCAAAACCCAAGGCAGCTCTTTTACACCCAGCAAAGACACCCATGAGCTGTAGCACACCCTGAGTCATTCTAGAGGGAACTGCATTCAACATGCAGTTATGAGACTCACAGGAGACTCCCAAAACCAAACATCTCTTCTTTCTGCCACTCTAATTTGCTATCTAGAAGCAGCACCCTGCTTTAATTTGCTCAGCTCTTACAAGTTCTAGATGTACATCCCTTTCCAGGAACAAAACTGATGCTTGCCTGCCAAGGGCCGTCACCCACATTCCTGGTGGTAAAATATTTTCCCCTGCAACTCTCCATCTCTCTCACAGTTCTGGATTCAGGCTTTCGGTTCAGACTAACTTGAAATGTTTTGAAAAGGGGACTTTATTTCAAAGGGCAAGAGACTCAAGATGCTCTAAAATGTGATGGAGTTCAGCAATCAGAAAGCAAGGTGCTGTAATTCACATCCCATTGCAGAAAGCTTGAATATAGGTTGGGGCACTGGCAGAGGACAACTCAGGTGGAGGAAGTTTTGTGTGAAAATATTCCATTTTCTCAGAGAAGCATGTTAACATTAGGACAGTCCAAGACTGTTTTGTCAGATCCTGGCCTGCTCTACAGCCACTTTCAAAACTCACCCATCTCTATTAACCTACTTCTGTGGCTTTTCTTGTGCCATCACGCAACTGGTGGCTGTTGAATCAAATACTTCAAATTGGCTTACTGCATTTTAAATCCCATTGCCTCTTCTTCTGTGTTTTTTTAGCACTCAGACAAAGGGAACTGCATCTTTTTTAGAGATTTATGCTATATAACGGCCAAGAATAAATCATGCAAGTGGAAAAATATCAAGGACAGAGTGTAGAAAAATAAAATAATGTGATTATGTGTATGGCTGCTGCCTCTGCAGTCCTCAAGCAGAATATCTGCTGCTCTGCACCTCTCATTTTTTGAAAGGTAAAAAAATCTACAACATAAAAGACCTGCTATTCTTTGGTCATGGCCAAGGAAGCCAAAGGGAAGAATTTTTCAGGGAGGATTTCCGAGCTCCCACTCACAAGCCTATTCAATTTTTTAAAGCTTTGGGGTAATACAGACTCATTTACTGCTCAGAAGTGGCCTGCATGTAACTTTATATCAAGGAGGTTTGATGAATTTTCAACATGTGAAATTCCAGTATTTTCCTGGCCTACAGGCAGAACTTCAGAGATCTTCTCCTTTCACTACTTACATGTGTGTAATTAGGTACTTTGGTTGTGTTTTCAGACCGTTCCCCTTTCCCATTTTCATTGCTGCACTGCTTTTGAGGGTCCTGATCTCACCACCAAGCCCACAGTTGTTGTATTAACAAAACTGCAGCCCCTAAAATCCAAGGATTGTATAAATTTATGCTTTCATTTAGGCAAAGCTTTCAAAGTAACCTGAGAGGGCAGAAAGTTTTTTGTATGTCTAGTGCTGTTATATGACAAAAGGCACAGATACCCTAATAGCCTTACTGGGGACATGATCCCTCCCTGTTCTTTGCAGGACTGTCCCAGAGAACCCTTAGCCCCATGTGCCAAGGGTGACATCCACTGGGGTGAGACAAGGGGAGAGGCCCACCTGAGGGGTTTGGCACATTATGGGGTGCAGGGGAACAATGTCTAGGGATGGAACAAACTTAAAGGATGTTATTAGGAGGAATCAAAAGTGGCAAAAGGGAGGGATCATGGAGAATTTGGAGAATAATGAGTAGGGGAGAGTTAAGGCATATAAGAGGCCAGTGCACACATGGCCAGTCAGTACCCTTGTCTGGCTATGCCCTGCACCTCATTGCTGCCATCTGTCATGTCTGCTCATTAAACTGTGTCCAGCTATACCCCTAGGCAGAGAGCGCCTGCTGTTGCTGGCAAGCAAATGGAACAGGTGGCTTGGGAGCCAGACACTGAAGCAGAAATAGCCTGGGCCAGATGTTTCTCCATCCCTACCTGTGAGACAGCCAGAGGGATTGGGTACTGGTCCAGACAAGCACAGGGGAGAGTGTGAGGTCTGGGGTTCACTCTGAGACCTGTCTGCATGTGTGTGTGTGTGTGCAAAGGTTGATGAGAGTATCCAGGGCCAGCTGCCAGCTAGGCTGGGTGTCCATGACTGGTTACAGGAGGGGTCCATAGCCTTGTGTGTGTGAGCATGTACACACAAAAGGGGTTTGTGTGCCTGCAAATGAGTGGGACTGGAGTCTTGGGGGACTTGTGTGCCCCCCAGATGCCAGCAGGTACTGGATAGATTGGCTGTAAGTGGGTAGTTCCTGCCCACATGGTGTGTCTGTATGTATCTCCAACACACAGGCCTTCGTGTTGATCAGACACAGAGGGGGACAGGACTAAAACTGTTTGTGCTGCTTGTGCAAGCGTTGTGTTTTCTGGCTGTGCTGGTTTTGACTGGGATAGAGTTGATTTTTCCAGTGTAGCTGGTGTGGGGCTGTGTTTTGGATTTGTGTTGAGAGGACTGTTGAAAACACAGGGATGTTTTTGTTCTGGCTGAGCAGCGCTTACACGGAGTCAAGGCCTTCTGTGCTCCTCATTGCACCCTGCCAGCCAGGAGGCTGGGAGTGCACAGGAGTTGGGAGGGGCCCCAGCTCACCGAGGGTATATTCTATACCATATATACCATACTGTACACATGCTCAGCATATAGAGCTGGGAGAAGAAGGAGGAAGTGAGGGATGTTCAGAGTGATGCAGTTTGTCTTCCCAAGTCACCATCAGGTGTGATGGAGTCTGGCTTTCCTGGAGGTGACTGAACACCTGCCTGCCAATGGGAAGTGGTGAATGAATTCCTTGTGGTGCCTTGGCCATGTGAGTGGCTTTTGCTTTTCCTACAAAACTGTTTTTATCTCAACACATGGGTTTTCTGCTTTTAGCCTTCAGATTCCCTCCCCCATCCCACCACGTAGGAGTGAGTGAGCAGCTGAGCTGCCAGCTGGGCTTAAACCACAACACTGGGTTCTGGTGTGTGGCCACATGTATACAGGGTTTGCATGTGTGCCAATTTGGAATTCATGCTCAACCTGGCTACAGACCACTTTTAGCCGCTGGGCTGCTCAATCCAGCAACCTCCAATCCCACATGTCCAGGGCTCTGCTCTGTTGAATGTACTGAGGATGAGTAAGTGACCTAGAGTCTGGTGTTTACTGAGTTTTAGACTACTGGGGTTTCTAAATGAAGGATTTTTTGTTATACAGGGAAGGCTTACAGACACATAGGGTCCATCCAGTCTCTGACAGTGGCTGCTCAAGATCTGTACAGGGGAAAGTAATTTCTGACTGCTGCACAGCCCCCATGCAAAAATAAGAGAAATAGATTATGGAGGGAGAAACTTTTAGCTGCCACTGGTGCAGAGGTTGCAGGTTCTCCCATCAAATTTAACTAGTGCAAGGCCATGCCTCCAGGATGGCCATGCATGTGGGTTTCATTATCTCATGCTGCGAGGGATTGCACAGCTTCCAGCACAAGATCATAAGCTACATGACCTGGGGCAGCAGGTCCCTCCCACTATCCAGTTACTAGGAATTTTCCAGTAAGTGAGATCCCATAAGGAGGTGTCAGTGATAAAAGCCAACCTGAGAAGAACCCTCTCAGCATCAGCGCTGAGCACACTAATAAATCATTTAGCCCAGCACCTTCTAAATACCAGCCCCAAAGCAGCAATATTTACATAAGTTTCCCCAGCCCATGCACAGATGGTCTCTGACTGCTTACACTCTGGGAGAGCTCTCAGCATGAGCAAGGAGAGCCCTGGGTGAGGGAACACCTCAAGCTTTTCACAGGGACAGTGTGCATGGTTAGCTTTGGGTACTAAACAGTGCAAAATAAAGCAGAGAGTATTTCCTACGAGCCTGGGAATTCTGACCTAATTCTAAACAAGCATCTGTTTGCTCTGAGCATCAAAACCATGAATAAGCTCAGCAAAACCCTTCTTCTGAAAACAGAGTGATGGAAAGCTTTCAAAACCTTTAAAATCCCTGAAATCCTTTAAAATTCCCTTTCAGACTCCTGAGTCGTGGTATCAAGCAGAAATATCACCTCAGCACTTGCTAGGATGAACAGGCTGGGTTGGCTGTGATGCTGCTCGGAACACCTGACCCACTGCCCAACTGAGCGGAGACAGGAAATTGTACATTGATGCCTCATGTCCTCCCACCAGGATAACAAAGGACACAGTGGAAGCAGGTCAGCCTTATCTCCTTGTCTGCCTCTTGGTCCCAAGTGAGACAGCTTCTCTCTGCAACCATTGCTAAGTGTGAGTAGATGGTCCACACTCTCACGTTCCCATACAAAGCAGATTTTTTAAGTAATCTTTTTTTAAGCCATGCATTGACACAGGGCACTCCTATCAAAGGAGATAAATGCAAAGCTGGGGCTGTGATGTGGTCCTGTGCTGGAGGCTTCAACTGCAGCCCTAGGTTGAAAAAAAAGGGTAAAAAAAGAAGCACTGATTCCTGATTTCTAATGCTTGCCATGAAAGAGGCAATAGCAAACAAAAAAAACCCCAAACCAACCAATCAACGGAAAAACACACACATACAAAAAAACACCCCCTCCCCCCCAAAAAAACAACAGGAAAAAAAAAAAAGTGGCAATAAACATGTCAGTTCCATAGGGCTGGTTTGAAGGTGTCCTGGGGGCAAGCTTGGGTTTACCTGATGATGTTTGCAAGTTGGGCATACAACATCATTTGGCCTCCTCTTTTTCTCTGTATTGTCATCTCCTGTTAGCTTCTGCTGGAGCTGTGCTTCTGCAGGTGCTTTGGTAGGCAGAAAGCTCACTCAGAGTCCTGCCTGCAGGATGGGGACAGGCATCTGTCCCCATCTGCATCGTACTGTGCTGACATCCACCTCCCACATGCAGTTATGACCACGCTACAACAAAGCAGGAACATCCTCTGCCTCCAACAGCTGTACCAGCAGGAGTGTGGGGTACATCTCAACATGATGGTTCCTCAGCAGACACCAATTTTCAGCTCCCAGATGGGTGTGAGTTAGGATTTAATTCCACCCAACAGCCTCATGATAAGAAAAAAATTAAAACGTGGAGGAGCATAGTAATTTAAAAGTCATAACACAGAAACTGGGGATAATGCACCAGCTGCATGGAGTAACATGGAGCCCACAACAACACTGCCAGTGCCAAATACCACCATGTGATTTTCCTTGCAAGTCTTTTGTCCCACTCTGCAGCACTTTGCACACCTCAGACTGGTCCCGTTTTTACAAGACACCCATCTCCCTGGCTTGTGCCTGTATCCCCATTCTCCTCTCTAAAGCCAGAGCATTTCTTCCTTGCCTGAACTCTCTTCCCTGAGACTGGAGAAGGAGAAAGACCTATGGTCCTCCATCTCTCCCCATGCTTAGATAAGCAGTTCCCTCTTCTTAGTTTAGTTCCTTGAGACAGCAGAGCAGCCATGCACATGGGGTCAGTGAGTGACAAAAGATGGGAGGGAGGGGAGAAAGGTGCTGCACAGCAGCAGATGGGCACTTGTAGCTTCCAAGGAGACCAACATAGGAGAAAGAAGCAGCACAGACAATGTGTGATGAACCAACCACAGATCCCCTTCTCCATCCTCCTGTGCCACTTGGGGAAAGAGGGAGATAAACTGGCAGTGAAGTTAAGCCCAGGAAGAAGGGAGGGATGGGATGGGAGGTTTTCTAAGACTTGGATTTTATTTCTCATTACCTTACTCTGACTTGATTGGTAATAAATTAATTTCCTGGAGTGAAATCTATTTTGTCTGTGATAGTAGCTGGTGCGTGATCTCTCCCTGTGCTTATTTCGACCCATGAGCTTTTCTATATATTTTGTTACATTTTATCTCTGCTGTCCAGCTGAGGAGGGGTGATAGAGCATCTTTGATGAGCACCTGGCATCCAGCCAGGGTCAACACACCACAGCCTCTGACCGCGCATGCCATAAGACAAGGAACAAGGATCTCTCTAGCCTCCCCCCAGTATTCAGCCTGCTCCCTCAGCAGGTAAATATTTCTGGAGCAGGGATTTCTAAAACATGTGCCAGGGAGATGGACAGTGGATCACACAGGTCAAAGTAAGCAGTCAATACGGTGACCCAAATGCAAAATGGTCTGGCACGATCTGTTCCACGCCAGCGCACCAAGCATTCATGCATGCTGCAGGAACAGTCCTCCTCACCCAGAGACAGACCCTGACAAACCTCCCCTTTCACCTGGGCTGAAATGTTAAGAACGGAAGGCAGCTTCAAGGTTTGGTCCATATGTTTAAAGGTAGCAGTAGGAAGAGCAGCTCCACTAAACCACCGCTGTGACTTAAAGAAAGAGTCTAGGAGAAGACACAGGTAAAGTGTAGCAAGCTGTTCTTCCTGCACCACAGCATCCCAGCTTCCTGAAGTTCAGGGATTTCCTGCGCCAGAGGTTATTCACTGGAGCATTATCTGAATACACAGCTTGCTCCCACCCTCCACGGAGGAGGGAGGCTTGCTCCCATGTGAAATAAACAGATATCCCAGTGGACGTGGACAAAACGTCTCCGTGGGATTGTGCCATCTCGTATGTCCCAACACCAAGGTTCGGAAACATCCTGCCACCCTGACAAATGCTTGTCCAGCTTGGAGCGAGCTAAAGCTGTCAGCCAATAGCAGGATTCCTATGCTGCGCGTTAAAGGAAATATTCCCACATTTTCCTTTCAGATTGTGTTGAGATTGTCTCTGCTGTGGGTCTGATTTGGTAATGCTTGCTCATAGCAGAAAAAATCCAAGTCTCCGATGATGTGAAGTCCCTCCTAGGTCCTGCTTTAGGATCCTCAAGCAGAGGGGATGAGCTGTAGCCCAGCAGCAACTTCAAGCCAAGGAGAGGGAGCAAGCCAGCCAGCAGAAGCTGGCAGTGTCGCAGTGACTTGTGACTCACCTGGAGGTCCCAGGAAGATCCCAGGAGGAACAATGTTCAGTCACAGAGAGGTACTTTTCTCCCCGCCAACCGCAGCGCCATCATGGGGCACTGCTGCTTTCCACCAGCTGAGCTAACGTTAAAAGTACAGACTCTTTCCTTGAGAAATCCTCAGGGAAAGCAATCTCTTGCCATTATGCTGAGGAGGAGGAGGATACAATCCCCAGAGAAGCCCTGCTGGCAGCTGAAATCTGTCCAGCAGACTTTACCAGATGGATTGGGACAGGCAGGAGAGGAAGAGGATTTCCTACAGCCCTTTGTCTCCTCATTTTGGCACGTGCATGGCTCCAGACATAGGCTTGGATCTGCGAAGGCTAAGATTTGGTTTTAGTCACGTCTCTAAGAGAATATAACAAAAAGTTGTGAGCATATTTGTTTGCAGTATGAATAACTAATGGAGCAAATACCAACCAAAACTGAAACTGTTGTAATTAACCACCGTGTAACAGAGATTTCGGTTCATCATCATGGTACTTTTAAATTAGGGGGTTATCTGCACATAAATTGTAAGTATTATTTAGAAACTGAGTGATCCTAGAGCAACGTGATTTGCTCTAGGAACACATTCTGGAAGTCAAATTTCTATTTATTTACAGACAACCAAAATGAAAATATTATGTCTATTTTCATGTGGTAGGCTTAGAAAACAAAAACAGTCACAGGAAAAGCATTTGTGATGGAAAGTTACTGTCCTCTCACTGGGACTGCTCAGACTGTGAGAAGGAAAGGGGAGGGAAGGAATATGTGTGTGTGTGTGTGTGTGTGTATATATAGATGTATATATTTACTGATATATATTCAGTGCATATTTATTTATATCTATTTATGTACAGAAGTAAGAATCGGTATCTCAGGGAAAACCGAGTATTTTTAGTTAACATGAGAATAAATAATACTGTTTCTTAGGCTGGAAGGGAGCAATGTGTGCACACAAATGCACACATCCCTGGTGGGAACTGGAGGCCTGAACTATTGTAGTTTTGGTAATGGCTGGAATGAAAGACAACTAAATCCAGGCTACAGTTGCCACCACCATAGCTCATGTCCTGAAGACATGGAGAAGCATGAGTAGGTGCCACAGTGCTTCCCCAAGTTTCCCATGAGAAGCCTTCAGGGGAACCATGTGTTTTATAAAGACCTTGGTCACTGCACTCTGTGCATGTGAAAAGTGATTATAAGGACAATAACCACATTTGTCTCCTTTCCCTGTAATAAGGAGCATCTTTAAGAGACAGAGAGAGCAAGCAGGTATCTCACTCAAATTCCTTTGTTGTGCTGCACCCATATTTCCCTAGCTTTGGTTGAGCCAGTCCCAGCAAACACCAGCCCTGACCTTGAGTCTCTCTCCATCCGCCCCAGGGGCTCAGCCCCTCTGTGAGGAAAGATGCTGTGGCCCAAAAAATCAGCATGTCAAAACATCAGCCAGTGCTTTTATAAATAAAGAGCAAGACCAGAGGATAACCCCCCTCAGAGGCCAGGCCTACGCTCGGAGCCCACGCGTGTGCACGGACACGGTGCCACCTGCGCAGGTGGGTGTGCAGCGCACAGCGGGGCAAACCTCACATGTGGCGATGCTGCCTGACTTGTGCAGAACAAAACCCTCCACCAACTCTTCCAGAAAAGAAAACAAAAGCCTTGAACAAACCATCCCCGGGCCATTTCAGCCAGCAACAAAGCTAACAAGCAAATCAAACAGAGAAATACCCCAGCAGACCTCAACTGGCTGAACAAACAAATGGAGAAACTCAGGTTCCAAAGAGCAGGGGAGCTGGGTTATGAAACAAGATTTTTGATACAAAAGGAAGCTTACAGCTATCGCTGATGATTAGACACGGAAGAGAAAGGTCGCTCTGCGTGTTAGACCACACTTCACACACACACAGAGGTTATTCAATCAATATTTGTCCTGGAATCACATGCAGCGGAAAAAATTTCAAGTGAATGGTCAGCAGAATTTAATGCTCGCATTCATTCATGTTGTGCTCTTGGATGAACATGTGTTTTTATATCTAGCACAACCTCAGCTTTAGAATCCAGGAGGTTTTTAATCAAAATACAGGAAAATCTTGGAATTAAATGCTACATTTGTATATGACTTTCAAGTACGTTTTCAGCAGGACAGGAACCCCTCACTTAAAATTTTAGAAAGGGATCTGTAGTCGGAGGGAGATTATTTGAATCTCCAAGTTCTGGAACTAACAGGAAAAACAATTCAGTTAAGGCTCCAGAAAGACAACACTGTCAACAAAAACCTCCCCAAAGCAGAAGGGAGGGACTTATTCCTGCCATCACTGTGTTCTTCAGCCATGCTGCTGTGCTGGCATTAGAGGTTTTATTTAGGGTCACAGCAGTAACAGCGGGAAGATATAATCCTCTGATGAACAGGCAGCTGTTACCCCCTGCCTTTGTGAAAATGATGATCTCAGGTTGATGATATTGTTGCCTTGAATCATCATATTTTTTTATCCCCCTGCAAGTTTGTCACAACAGATTGTTTGCTTATATTCAGATCATAAGGTCGTGACTCAATTTTCTCCCCTCAGCAAGAGTTAAAGGAAATTTGACTGTAGGTGCCCTAACCATGGACTTTAGAATTTGGGTGCAAATAATGACGATTAAAACACAAACAAAGCAAAACAAAACCAGACAAAACCCAACTCTCTTTCCTAGTGACTTAATGACAAAATATTTGGGAGGCGCAGCACAACATCCAGTTCAGGTTGTGATATACCTGGTGGGTGGCATTCAGATGACTATCACAGAGGCAGGATGCCCCTAAGTCCTTCAAATAGTGTCTTTGTGCGTCTGAAGTGAGATATTCGTGCTCTCTAAGATTGCATAGGGGCTCATTTCAGCTGCACAGGGGATAGCCTAGGAGAGGAGAGCCCCAGTGAACAGCACAGAGAGTTACAGAATAAAGGCAAATACAGGGTGGCTGCTTCAAGGCAGAAGCTTTCAAGCAGAAGTTTATTTTCATATCCTAGCTGGAAATTCACCTGGAAAACAGCTCCATCGGCCCTGGTCAGGAAGAGCGCGAGGGCAGGGATTGTGTTCCTCTGGCAGTCTGATGAAGCTCCCGTGCTGCAGCACAGGACAAAGCGTTGCCACGTTCTGCATCCAGTGCCTGTGCTTTCTTCCTCATGCAGCGAATGCAAAAGAGCAAAAGCCGCGAGTTGGTCACACTGCGCTAAGGATCGCTTTGATGGACTTCAAACAGCCTGCTGAAATCATCTGCTGCGCACGCAGTGCCACTCTGCTGCCAGAGGAGATGCTGCAGGAGGGCAGGGCCCGAGCGGGGAGCAATGCCCAGGTCAGGGACCACGTCCTGCTTCTCTTGCAAACCATTTTTCTTCACGTGCCCACCTCCTCCCCTCTACAAACACCCTCAGGGCAGTGCTGATGACCCGCGCTGGTGGCGTGTGCGGAGAGGAAGCTCCCTATTAAAAGCGGGCACCCTGGCACAAAAGAGGGTTTATCCTGCAAATGGGCTGGCAGGTTTCACATGGGGATTGCTCTTTCTAGGTTTCACCCACACGAGGCTATTGAATTTGTACTTCATAACACTTGTAAGGGAATATTCAAAGCAGAGAGGGAAAAGAAAGATCGCCCGTGAATGTGGTTTGTGATTCTCAGAGCTTTGGCTCTCGCTCTGTTTGGCACTGAGCACTACAGTGTCCTGCCTCACTGGTTCTCCGGCTCTGCATTGGGGCAAAACTGCACAGATTCAGGCACAATCAAAATGATGTTTCATGGGAGTCACCCAATGTTCTGTAATGTATTTCCTTACATAACCACAGATTTGGCTTAAAATTACTTGGCTTGATGCCCTTTAGAAATGTCCACCTCAGAAACAATTGCAAGCTGAATTTGAGCATTTGGATTTCTGGGACCAATTACGCTACACATGTTTGTCTTCCTCTTACCTTTATGGGCCATCATCTTCCTGCTTGTCTCTGCAGTCCAGGTATGCTTTGTACAGAGCAATAAAAACAACATATCCCTCACCTGTCTTGTTCTGGTTGGCAAGCAAATACTGAAGGCTCAAGACCAGCAGATGGCTGTTCAAACAAATTCAGGTCTTATCGAGCCTAGAAAGGGTTGACACACCCATGTTTTCACTGTGCGGCTCTCCTGTGAGCTGTAAGGGTTGTTCTGAAGACAGAAACTGCAAAATGTTTTTTCCAATGGAAAATAGTAATGGAATATAGTATCAAATATTGCATTTGGTCCACCGAAATGCTTATTAGGTGTCGGACAGTTTAAAATTCCTAAACATTCCTAAGAACAAAAATAGGGAGGGGTGACAACATGTCATTATTGTTTAGAGCACCGTGAAATTTAAACCAGGAAATTTCTTGATACTAGAAAGAGGAATTTCAACACTAATTGAAGTTCTGCCATTTTTTAACATTTCTCTATAGCTTGTTCCTCTTCACTTTTTTCTCAGAAACATGCTTATACCTCCCAAAATAAACAATCACTCGGATGAAACTGTACAGGTAGGTGGCACCTCATGGCCCCTCGTGAGCTGCTGAGGTGGCCCAAAACACCTGTACCACATAAATCAGTGAAGACAGCTCCTGAAATGTGCTTCAAGTTTCTCAACACCAAGTGTCAATCCTACCACATCATGACCAAAAATGTTCCTTGGAGGCTTTTACTGGTGCCTTAAACACAAAGGTTTCTTAGGCACCTTTAGGATTTTCCTCTTAGGGCCTCCTCACCACCATCTTCCCTAAGGGTGACAGGGGAAATGGCACTCACAAATGGTCCCCATCCCTGCAGCACGTTGATGTCTCACCCTGGCCCCTCAGAAACTCGAGTGAGGTGCAAGAGAAGTTGTATTGATGTAAGAGCAGCAGCGAGGGAAACCAGGACTATGTCAGCAGATAGAGATGAACCAGGGCTAAGAACAGAGCTAGAGAAAATATCTGAGCAGTGGTTACAGGAGGGATAAGATCCCAACTGGAAGACACAATTCTGACATCCTTGCTTTATTTCTTTCCATTAGAAAACTGGTATTTCTGCACTCCTACTACCCGATGGAACATAATGAGACCACACCTGGGGTTTCATTTATAGATCTACTCTTGATGTACAGGACTTCTGACTCCATTTAACTGTATTTCCCCCAACTTACAATCTTGCCTTGAAATCTGAGTTCCAGCCTCCCTCTAACTTCCAGTCCATTCATTCATTACCTGCTGGCAAAGAACTGCAGGTGAAATTCTGTTTCCCTCATATCACTTAGACATAAAAACTACTTTGCTGGCAATTTTAGCAGCTTGGAGTTAAAAGTAAAGCACAGATACATTTGATCAGCTTCAGATCAGGGAACGAGCACTCAGAATATAGGTTCAAATAAGTATTTAGCTAGCTGCAGCAATCGCTCCGGTCTCTGACCAGCTGGTCAGAGGAATGCTTTTCTTCCCCAGAACCCCTTCTTTTCAAGGCATATCATAGAATTGCAGAATATCCCAAGTTGGAAGGGACCCACAAGGATCATTGAAGTACAACTCCTGGCCCCACACAGGACATACCAAGAATCACACCATGTGCCTGAGAGCATTGTCCAAATGCATCTTCAGCTCTGGCAGGTTGGGTGCTGTGACCACTTCTTGGGGAGCCTGTTCCAACCTCTGGGTGAAAAACTCTATTCTAATACCTAACCTAAACCTCCCCTGACACAGCTTCATGCCATTCCCTTGGGTCCTGGTCACCAGAGAGAAGGTCAGCACCTGCCCCTCCACTTTCCCTCGTGAGGAAGCTGTAGACTGCTATGAGGTCTCCCCTCAGTCTCCCTCTTCTCCAGGCTGAATAAGCCAAGTGACCTCATCCACTCCTCGTATGGCTTCCACTCTAGGTCCTTTCCCTTGGAGCCTCCTTTGGATGCTCTCTAATAGCTTTGTATCTTTCATACGTTGTGGTGCCCACAGAGGGCTCGTGGTAAGGCTGCCCCAGTGCAGGGCAGAGCAGAGCAGGACAGTCCTTGCCCAGCTGGCCATGCTGTGCCTGGTGCCCCCCAGGACACAGTCGGCCCTCCTGGCTGCCTCATATTCAACTTGCCATCAACCAGGACCTTAATGTCCCTTTCCCCGGTGCCACTCTGCAGAGTTTCATTCCTGTCTATACACACATCCATCCCTGTCTCAGGTGCAAAATCCAGCACTTGCCCTTGTTAAATTCCACAGAGTTGGGGATTGCCCAGTCTGATGTCACCCCACTCACTGCAACCCTTTGCACCCAACCCATGAGCCCGCTGCTCACCCATCACATGATGTGTTTGTCATATTCAAGACAGCTTTGAAGTTCCAGGGTTTGCTTCTATAAGCACTGTTCCTGCTATAAGTCAACATTAGGACAACATAAAACACTTACAATATACAACACAAGACCTTGTTTTTCAGAGGAGATCTGCATTTCAGGCAAACATTAACATAAAGCCGGACTCCAGTGTGCTCCCTCCCACAGAACAGTACTTAAATCAAGCAGTAGTTCCATTAAAGCCTATGGGATTACTCCTGCAGTAAGGTGCTTCTCAAAGGGGATAGATAGCATCATCAGGCTGCAGCTCTGAGAAGTAACACTGTGGTTGCATGGAGGGTGCAAACAAGTGTTACTACCTAGGACCTCCTAATTAGTCCTAATGACGGCTTGAATGTGACTGATTGCTTCTTGCTTCTTGCAGAGTAGAAAAGAACTATTTCAATTAGTTTTGAAAATGAGTGAATTTAATTAGAATACTGTAAATATTAGAATATTTACAGAATATTGAATTTTGTGCTAAACACCAAATTTTTAGCCAGGATTTATGTACTCTTGCTATAGAACCCTCTTGCTTTGAGGGAGCTTGTTCCCATAGGAACACAGTCACACTGGCCACATGGAGACAGCTAAAACATTTCCAAAATCAGCCAGAAGAATAATTCTGCTATATATTCCTTCTACTGCTCTAGTTTAGGACATATATTATGTCCTATTGTATCTAGTTGGAATTACATGCCCACAGGGAAAAGTGAAATATATATACATATACATATATATATATATGCACAAACACACACACACAGAGAACTAAAATCTTATTAATTCTTTTTGGTGTGTATCTGAACTATTTCCTTTGTATTTTCTTTTTCCTGAGGGACTGGCCCAAAAAACAGCCATCTCCAAAGACAGTGCAGTAAATTAGAACTGATTTTTTTATTACTTTGGAAGATGGAACTACCAGTGTGTCCAACATCCCAACAGAGACACCTGCAGATGCAACAAGTATGTACCAAATGCCATGCTAGGAGAGTGGTACCCTCCTGCTACATTGCCATTTCTTTCCGTTTCCTTTCTGGCCCCTAAGTAAGATTTATTTTATCGTAAGTTTTAGGATGGACCTGACAGACTCTTTCCAGCTCTTATTTCTTACAACTTATTGGATTTATCCTTTCCTTGGGGCTCAAAGAAGCTTGAATTTTAGTCTTTCAAGCTGAATGCCATCTGTCTCTTCCCTTACTTTCTTCTACACTTGAATGCTTCATTTATTTAATGGCCTCATTGATCTCTACATGAAAATTATTACACCGAGGTGCAATTCAGTTTGAGCAGAGAAAGCAGAAGATTTTGTATGTGTCTTGTCAGGGGATTGCCTTCCCATTTATGTAATTTCCTGCCAAAACATTCAGAGCACAAATGTATCCTGTTTAGACCATTTTTAGCAGCTTTAATTGCTATCAGACTACATAAAACTTGCATGTGGCAAGTTGTGGTTACTGGGGGTAGGATTGAGCTGCTGTTTTCACCTGCCATGGCAGCAAGACATCCCTACCCCACAGGCAGCCCTGCTGTCCTGGCAGACCTCACTGTGCAGCTGGGGCACCCATGGCCATTCCTCTGGAGGTAAATTTGCTGTTCCTCCAGCGGGTGGCTGGACTCCCTCCCCTTGCACCATGAAGGCAAGCAGGAGGATTTGGAAAGTGGAGGCAGCAGCCCCACATGAGCACCACAGTCATGGCCCAGGGCTGCAGGGAGCAGTGGAAGAGCTCTGGAGGGCTGTGATGGGAAGCCTGTGACTTGACCAGGCTGTGATGAGAACAGCAGCCGGGCACATGCCAGATTAGAGGTGCACAGCCTTTGGCAACTCACAGCCTGGGGAGAGAGAAGCTGCCCATCATCCTCCTCCCACCCAGCCTGCAGCTGAGGCTCACCCATATTCCCCTGCCACCAAAGCCACTGCCATTTCACCTTCCCTCTCAGGAGCCCGGTCACTTGTGCCAGCTTTTCTGACCCTGCTGGAACAGAGACAGAGCTGGCCTGGCTGGGTTTTATCATGTTGGAAATTTGCCAATGGCAAATATTTAGCTGGAATATTGCTCAAGGGATCCAGGCAGGCTCTGTGCCCTATCCTGGTGGCAAGGTAAAGTGGCTGCAGACCCTCGGGACTCCCATGCCGGTGGCCCAAGGTGACAGACCACAAGGATGCAGGCACAGGTTTTATTTCTCCCCTCTGGCTGCAAGCTTTCCACACCAGCCTGCAATGAGCACTACCCACGGAGGATCTTCCAAAGTTAAAATGGCTCTGAAACCTTCCTTGAAATGTCAGAATGAACCAAGTGTGGCACTCATGGGATATCATGTTGCCTGCAGACCAGAAAAAAGCCACAAAGCTGAATACAAAAACCCAGCTTCTGCCACCAGAAGTTTTCCATTTGATTCCTTCATTCCCCTTGGAGTCATACTCCTTGAATATTTTCAAGAGGAGGAAAAAAAAAATCCTTTGAACTTTCTGGGTTTTTTTCTTGGATATTAAACATTTCCAGTCAAGTTGAATTTGTAGGAGAGTCTCTGAAACACTCCCCCAGCATGTCCCTCTGGGAACTTCAGATTCTACTTATTTAGTGTTTCCACTCACTGAAGACTGTCTGAGAAGGTGTCAACAGCATTTTCCTTCTCATCCAGCTCCTTGGTGTGACTGTCCCGTGAACTGGAGGGTTTTCTTACCCTCAGCAGCCAGCAAACTGAAGGACTTGCCAACATGAATGTTTCAGAAACCTGCAGCCTGTTTTAAAACTATCCCAAGGCGATTAAAAATTAACAGACACTGTGACAAAGACGGATGTTCTTCCAGGCTTCCCTCCGAAATCTTAGTGTCCAGTGATTCTGTACTTGATTCCAAATTGCCTCAGAATGGTAAAGAACAGGATAAATCATTGCTGTCACTTAATGAAAACCTTAAAACAGCTCTTCTTAGCAACCAGTCATGTTTTTCTACTGCAGTTGCAAGTTGATTTTTATTTACACCACTGCCTAAGCAGACAGGACATTTGCCCCTTCCTCATTTCAATAAAGATGACACCATTTTGAACCTCACGCCTGTGTTAACTGACTATGACACTGAAAAAACCCAAAAACCAAAATCTGATTTCAAAGAAGAAAACTGCAGGAAGACAAGGACAAATAGAAACAGGGGTTGTTTTCTGTACAAATGCCCACAGTTTTTGTTTTTCAAGGGAGGGAGGAGCTATGTGGCCCTGTTCCCATTTAATCACTCCAGTAGGAGCCAGTAGGAGCCAGCAACAGCCACATTCCAGTTACAGTTCTGACATGGCCACCTTCCTTGTTTTGTCTAGTTATCCTGCAAGCTCACTGAGGCATGGGAGAGCATTTTAACAGCAGCCAGTAAAATGGAGCTCCCGGTTTAGTGTGGGTCTTTAAGGGATCCAATATTATATACAGTGAAAAAACAACAGTGGCAACAACAAACAAACTCAAAGCCAGCTTAAGTTGAATGAGGAACTTTAAAAACTCAAGCATGCAAGAAAAAAGTGAGGAGGAATTCATGCTGGATGTGCAAGCCCTCAGCCCCCCTGCCGTGTGCATGCATCCCACCTGAGGATGGTATTTTTTGCTCCTGCAGCTTCTTCCCTCTCCACATATGAACTGCCTGACCCTTCCTCCACTCTGTTTGTCCACTCTGCGCCCGTGGTCCAGCAGCCACCTCCAGCATACCCCAGAGCAGCTGAGAACACCCCTCCCGGTGATCCTGTAGTTCTGGGGACTGCCTGTGCCAGCCCCATCAGCAAAGGCAGAAGCCTGAAGTTCACTCCATGAAGATATATCCTCACAGGCACTGGCAGTTTTAGCTGCCAGGCAGCAGTAAGTCCCTAGTTAGCATATGTGAGCTGTGATTCAAAAGGCTTAAAATTGGACAAAGGTGGGTGGATTTCAACAGGAAGGGCACCCCCTCCTCCTTCCCCAGCCCCACCTCAGAGACAGAAGCCCACCTCCTGAATTCTTATCTCGCTGTGGGGATGCTCGGGTACTTCAAAGGAGAGGTCATAAGAATTTCTAATGTGGGCAAAGTGATGTGTTTTTCTTGGTCTTGCCCTTGGAGCTCACATAACCATTTTGACCAGTGTTCCAAGAAATGCTTGGCCTGAATTGGATCTAGCACGGATCTAGCAATGGAAAACATTAAGTACTCTTAATGAAGGTGCAATAAGTTGGAGTAATGGTACAGAGGCCAGTTTTGACTTAACTAGATTGCCCTAAATTCTTTAAGAGACAAACAACTATCAAATTGGTTCTACCACCTGTTGTGTGCACTACCAGCTTACCGATGATCTCAAGAACCCTTCAACACAAACACGAACACCACGTATGCCGCACCTCTGACATCCAAAATAATTGGCAGGTTGGGTGCCCTGACCATCCACACCTCAGCTGATCTGAGGATACACTGTTTCACCTTTGCTGAGGGCACCTGCCTCTGTGTGTCCTGCCCCACAGTCACACACACCACTCCAACCATGATGTTAGTGCTCACAGATTTCTGTCACTTTCCCACTACTGTATTTGAATTTGGTTTCACGTTAACTTGGCAACGTTGGCACCTACTCCGGAATGATGCAAACAAAATTAGGTCCTTCACAGAGAGGCAAGTGAGGACCAATCCTATCCAAGGAATGCTGCTTTTCCAAGAAGGCAACACTCTTCTTAGTGTCACACTTCTACATTTCAATTAGCAAAGGTGACCCTTAACAAGCAAAACACTCAGGCTCCTGAAAAATCACCAGTGAGAAGCGCAAGCACTTAGCATTTCCACAATCAGGCTAAATTTACAACAGACTGAAGGTTTGGGCCTGGCACTAAAACAGATCTTGCTATCCAGGCACAGTATTAGTCTTCTGTAAAGAATTTGTACTGTCTTTATCCAATTTCCATTCTTAACTATGGCTCTCAGTGAAATTTGTTCAAACTCCCCCAACTTTTTTTCCTGCCAGACACTCCTTCTAAACAGAAGGATTATTAAATTCACATTCCAAATCTTATTCCAATCTTACAACTGCTTTCCCCTTTTGAAGTACAATTCTCTTCTGCAAAGTAAAGAAAAAAAAAGTGTTTCTAAAGATTGGATTTTGATTGTTTCTCCAAAGTCTTGCATGGCAAGATTAGAGTACTCACAGGCTATGGGAACTCTGCCTGGCTATGGGGATCTGATAGTGATACCCAAGACCACTGGTAATAATGATCTCTCTTCTCACCTAAAGGAGCATCATCACATCAAGCACATCTTTGCTGAGCTTTGCATAACAGATTTACCTGACTGAGCCTGACAGTCAGAAAATGAGACCGTCAAAATTACAAGAAACAATTGCATTTATTCTTTCTTCCCCCAGCTGTCTCGGTCCCGCAGCTCTAACAAGTACCAGTGACAATAAGAAACTTGGTTTTTGTCACCAAAGCAGGCAAGCACTGTGCAGAGGCCACTCAAGAATGAGCCTGGTGACTCACACTGTTGACTCAGGACCGGTTATTCCCGCGGAGTTAACTCTCAGTATAACACAAATCTTGCCTCTAACTCAAATTTTGGGTGAAGTTTTCAACTCACCTGCAAAGGTATTTTTAAACTTGGCTTGACAAACTACTCAGGACCCCAACTTTAGCTCAGAGTCTGTGGCCCTTCCGGCTGACTTTTCACATCCTGCTGGCCACACCCTTGCCTTTCAGCAGGACTGCACTCACACTAGTTAAACTAAACTAAAGACAGCATGAGGATTCTACACAGGAAAGTGTTAACTTTCCTCTGAGGGCAGGTATGTAAAGGCACTGTTTCTCCAATCCCATTCCTCAGACTGGTAAACTGCTGAGCTTTTGTTTTTGTCCAAACTCCCTCCACCCTCTTTAATCTCTATAAAGAAAGCCTCTCAATCACCTGTGTTAACAGGTCCCCCAAATTCCATGCTGCCTCTGAACACCCACAAACGATGATTCTCTCTTGCAGGTCTTCGTGCACTGGATGAAAAAGCCATCATGCTCCATCACTCCCATTACCACTTGTCATCCAACCACTTACATAAGCTTGTGACCTCCGAAGTAAAAACATTTGCTTGCACTTGGGTAGAACTGGTTGGTTGGAAGAGAACTTGGAGCAGGAAATGATTGAAAAAACAGTCACAGTAGCAAGCTTCCAGAATGTGCCTTTTCGGTTTTCCTTTCAACGTTGCTATTTCCTCTAGTCAACCACTGCTTCCCCATCAAACAAAAAAGTTTCAACCAGCAAAATCAATTTGTTTAACATTTTCACATATCCTCCAGCACACAGGACTTCTATAACACATGCAATCGCCTAAAGTTTTGCTAAGTACAGATCAAGAGGACATAAGTAACTGGAAAAAAAATTCACATTATGTTGTGCACATTAATTTAAATTTGCTACCAAATGTATAAATAGGTCTAGAGATCCTGGTATTTCTAACGTGCCAATTATCTTTGTACTGTGGTACCCCACTCGTTATCAAAAACAGCGTCACTTCACACTGAAAAAGTAATTTTATTCTTGTACGTGGCTTTCTCAAATGGGTTCATTTTCACTTGCAGTAGAAGGGATGTTTTAACCAGCCTTCAGTGTGATTTCTGGAAAAAGCAGTCTGTACACACGCAGTACCCCCAAAGGCAGCTTGTGCATATTAGACCATGAGCATCTGTTTGGGTCCCTGGGAGTATTTAGGCTGGTGAGCACAGACAAGCACTTTGCAAAGCAACAAAGTGAGCTCAGATGGATGAGCCAGGCCAGGAAAGACCGACAATTTATCCTGACCACTCTAATTTTCATACAAGGAGGTTGATAGGCTCAGCTATTCACTTCAGTGTTCCTGATCACAGAGACTGTAAAAAATTGTTTTGTAGAATTCAGGTGCCAAAATTATCAGGATGCACATGTGGAAAAGGGAAGGGGTAACATTTCCCTGTGGGTCAGCTGTAGAGGAGCTCTAGAACAGAGGCTGTGGCTTCACTTAAAAAAATGCTTCCAACAGATAGCAACTTATCCCATCACAAGAGTAATTTTGTGAAAGGAGTGCACACTTCTGCACTCATAAAAATGTCCCAAGTCAAACCAACCTCTGGAATGCCATCTGGCATTTTGGTGGTGGTTCTCTTTCCCTGACCTGTGCATTGTGAGAAGCTGAACTTGGGAGATACACACCAGCACTCAGTTGCCATACAGAGTTTTTGAACTCCAAAGGAAAATACACACTGTTGCTGCTGCCCCTCAGAAATGCAAGAGAAAAAAATAGCCCAGTGTATATCTTGGTTCTAATGTGGGAGGCCTAAGTTTCATGACCTATTAACAATTTGATAGTAGTCCTTGGACCAGGGGTCAGCATTCAGTAATGTACCAACTACCAGGCTACAGAGCTGTGACATTTTTCTGTGACCTGGGAGTCCTACTCCAAAAAGTCCTGAATTCTTTTAAAAGTGGTAGTCTCAAAAGAAACCTGGAACTCCTCCACAGGAGCCAAGTGCATCAGTGCCCCAATATCTCACTGGTCTTCCAGGAACAACATCTTTGGTCAGAAATAGGCACTGCCATCAATGGAAGGTGGCAGGCCTGAAATTCCTCAGCCTTCCTCTCCAAAACAGAAGTTTGAAGGAACCACTTTGCAACCACAGGGGTACAGAGCATCCTTCCAACAGATGGGACATGTCAGTTAGGCTTTTCTCTGGGGAGGAGAGTTTAGCACTCTGGACTATCCACTTTCCATCCAAATGATCCATCCTTGACATGCCACAGGGACAGGCGTAGAAGTACCCACTGATAAGAAAGACAAAATCAGTGTAAACCTCAAGAGAGCAGACTGAAATGAGAATGTCCATCTCAAAATAGCACTCACCTCTCTTAAGAAGGTGTGTGGTACTAGTGTTAGTAGAGGCTGAAGGCTCAGAAATAAATTCAAGTCACAGAGCTGGATTCTAAAATCTTTGAATGTTCAAAATATCATTTTTGAGAGGAACACCTACCTGGGTCCACAGCTTCCCCCAACAATGGGATTAGTTTCTCCTTTCTCATCAATCCTTTTTTTTTAATCATCAAATTAGCAAGGTTTTGATAAAATTGTAGGGGACATTACAATATTTTGTGACAGTTTGGGACGGCTTGTGAATCATCCTCCAGCTATAACTGGAATGTAATACAAGCTATTGTAATGCTTTATGAAGAAAGCGCGTGTTGCTATCTTGCGACAACCATATGTTCCGCTGTTTGTATGTATCTGTTATCCAACCCTTACATAAGCCCTTGGTGAAATTATCATCACAGGACAAGCACACTTATAGCACAGTTGAGTTGATCACAATAAAGTAACGAAGAAATGAAGGAACTTTATGCTGACGTGGGACTGGCCGCCCGCCTTCCCAAGCCACAGCTGCAGAAGGAGGCAGCGTGGCTGCTCAACAGCCATCACTTTGGGGACTACACGAATACAGACACTTGGGGCTTGGCCTATATGGAAAAGGGCAAAAGTGCTTTCTCTGGTGCAGGAGAGAGGGAAGCGTTGGGGAGGGAGTTTAGGGAAAGGCTTGAGGGAAGGAGGTTGCTTTAATGGTTTAGGGAACCCGTGAGATGTTACTTGCACGCACAGAGGCACTCGCACACCTCAGACTGCAGGAGGGGCAGCAGCGGCCGGGACAGCCCAGGCTTGCCGCACCGTCGGCATCCAAGCGCACCGCCGGGGGCTGTCCCCCGTCCCCGACTCTCCTCCCTGCCCATCGGGCACCACCAGCGCCTGCCCCAGGTACCAGCCCCCACCCGGGAAAACCAGCGGGCAGCGCCAGGGCCGCTAGCACGGCACGGCTGCATCCCGGTGCCGCTCCCAGCGCTGCTCCCGGTGCCGCAGACGGGCCGCGCCGAGCCACAACGCCGGGTCCGGTGCGCTCTGCGCCTGGCTCCGAGGGCCATGTGCCGTGTACTACGGGCACAGACTCCACCTTCCCCGGCTCCCGCCCGCCCCCACGCATCCAGGAAGGGAAAAAGAGGAGGAGGAGGAGGAGGAGGAGGAGGGAAGGGAAGGGAAGGGAAGGGGGTGAAAGGGAAGAAAAAAAAAGAGAGAGGTTGAAAGGAGGGAGCTCGCTGAGACCCACCCTTCTCCCTCCTCCTCCTCCGGGCTGCTGGCCGGGCTTTTGTTTTCCTCCAGCGCCCCGTTTCCCACACGTGATTGCCGTGTTATTGCACAGGGCGCTCGGCGGCGCGGCTGCTGCACCTATAAATACGGAGCGGGCGGGCGGCGGGGGCCCGGGGCAGCGCGGCGCGGCCGGGCGGAGCGCACCCCCCGACACCCCCATGCACCCCGGAGGGACCGCGGCGCCCATGCCCCGCCGCCCGCCCGCCTGACGGGCCGGCAGCGAGAGGCAGCGCCCGGCCAGCGGCGAGGGGAGGGGGAGCCGGCCGACAATGGCGGCGGCCGCCACCGCCGCCAGCCCCGGTAGTCCCGCCGCCGGGCCCCTGCCGCCGCCGGCGGAGCCCTGCCCCAGGAAAGCGCCGCAGTCGCCGCCGGGGCCGCCGCAGCCGCCGCCGCCGGCGCGCAGCGACCCCCGCCGCAGGCAGGCCGCGCTCTCCTTCCTCACCAGCATCTCCCTCGACGGGCGGCCCCCGCCGCCGGGCAACGACGGCCCCGCCGCCCGGCCCCGCCAGGCGCAGCCGCCGCCGCCGCGGCTCGGCAGCCCCCCGGCGGCGCCCGCCGAGCCCCCGGAGGAGGAGGAAGACGAGGAGGAGGAGGAGGACGCCTTCGCCTCGGTGCAGGTGCCGCCCGCCGCCTTCCTGGGCGCCGCGGCGGCGGGCAGCCGCGGCCGCCTCAACTCCTTCACGGCGGGGGTGCTGCCGGCTCCCTTCGGCCGCACCAGCCCCCAGGGCAGCGCCGGCGGCAGCGGAGAGCTGGGGCAGCCCGGCCTCGCCGCCGCCTTCGAGCTGCAGCGGTCCCGGTAAGCCGCGCCGCGGGGATGAGGGATGCGCGGGATGCGGGGATGGGGGATGCACAGGATGGCGATGGGCTCGGGAGGGGCGGGCACGGCCGCCGGGCGGCCGCGGGAAGCGGTGGGGAGGGAGGCCCGATAGCCGCGCCTCCCTCCGCGGGGCCGGCTGGGCGCTCCGCTGCCGCCCGGCCGGGGAAGCAGCGGCAGCGACGGGGATGTGCGAGCGTGTAGGGGCAGGTCAGCGGAGGTGCCCGAGCCTCCCGGGCGGCAGCAGCCGGTCGGTCGGTCGTCCCCGCCTGGGCACGAGTGCCTGAAAGTTTGTCTCCCGGTCAGCAGTGCGGGCGTGCGGCTGCACAGCCGCCGTGCCCCGCCGCAGCCCAGCCAGCTGCGGAGAGGTTGTCACTCTGCTCTTCGACTGGTGGTGGATTCATCCCGCCGTGCCGCCTATCCTATAGACAGCAAGCTGGGATCCAGTCCTGAGTCAAGTGCGCTGTAGCCAGGTCTGTAGACCACAAGAGGGAAGGAAATCTTTGCATCGAAATCCGCGGATTACGGTGCGAGCGCATGGTTTAAGAAGCGTCTTGCTACCACCCTAAATAAGCTCCTTATCTACAAGCGCTTTGTTCCTCTGGGTCGTTTCTTGCCGCCAGGTACTCTTTTGCCTTCTAATTCCCAAAGGACCAACCTTACCTGCTTCAGCTCTCAAGCTGAGATTTCTGGCTAAGAAGGCGCAATCATGTAAAAATGTGTGAATGCCTGTGGATACAAAATCACCTTCCTTCACTTCCTCAACAACATACTCAGATATCAAAGACGGGGGGGGGGGGGGGGGGAAGAAACGGGGAAGAAGCTGAAGGAAATGACTGTGCTCCCCAAGCCCTCATCGGCAGCCACTCCCACATTCCCCATTTGCCACACTCCCTCCTTGTTTCTCCCTTGGACAAATAGGTAGACTTTGAGTCACATGTTATTGCAAGGGTTTATAAGGGTAATTGAGCATAGATCGCTGTAGAAAAGTCCCATTCAAAACCAACCAGCTTGGAGGAATTGGAGGTATTCCAGGAGAAAGTTATCTTAGCTGCATGCCCCACTGTCGGTTGTTTTCTTTTCCCTTCCATCTGGGTTGTATTGGTGGCTTTTTTGAGCCCCGTTTCAGGTGCTGTGCTAGGGAGCCCCACCTTCCCAAGTAAAATGCCTGCTGGTGGGTTACCACCCTTCTTCTCCCAGTCATGTGTCTCTCAAAATATTTTCTGCAGTGACAACCTCTAACTGCTCTGTGGATCAACTGCACAGCTATGTCACACGCACACTCATGCAGTTTAGTCTGTGATGTGATTCTGCCCACAGCCTTGAGGGGGAGAAATGACCCACAGTCCATGATTCGGGAATTGCTTTTTTACTCTTGAACTTAACATTTAAAGACTAGATTCTCCTTGACCTTCTACTTAGTGAGTTTATTATTGATGCAAGATTCCAGTGTTACTTTTCTGGATTCCCAAGGATCATCCTTGGTTTTCCTTTCTTGCATGCTTTGATCCTGTGCTCAGTTCTGGGAAGGATGCTTAGATCTCACTAGCATCACTTCACTTAGCCCTTCCTCTTCCACTCATTTTTTTCCTTTGCTCCTGTTTGCCACTTTCTGAACGTTTCCTTCCACAACCCATGCTTTTTTTTTTTTTTAAATTACATGAGAACAGAGTAGGGTTTAAGAGGGAAAGGTAATTGCTGTTCTTGTTTACAACCTAGAAATTCAGTCTTGCAAGTTCAGCTGCACTGCTAGCACGCAAACAAACTGAATGCATAGCCCAAGTCCATGGCAAGGGAAGTCACTTAAGGAAACCTTGCCAGGATGCTCCTCCAGTCCTATAGCGGCCATCATTTGTGCTGTATGTTTTCTTGCCATGCGGGCTGCAAGGAAAGTGCTGGTTTTCTCGTGCTGTTTTGTGTTTTTGTGTTCTTGAGAGCTAGATTTAGCTGTGGTCAAGACCTTGCATTGCTCCACTGACGAGTATGAGGCTCTCCGTCGTAGCACTTGCTTGAGGCTGACACGGGTGCAGGAGAGCTCTGGGTAATGTCCCCGCCTTTGCTGGCTGTGGTGATGCTGCACGTGTGCCGTCGGGGGCAGACTTTGGCCTGCCTTCAATAGAGCTGTTTCTGTTCTGGAAAAGGGGTTTATTTTTAAACGTCAGGAACGGGCAGCTACAGACCATGGAGGTTGCACAGAACGTTAGTGCCTCATCTTCTTAATGAAAAGGTGTGGTAGAAGCTCTGATTGCTGGGTTCACTCTTGGCTGCACAGAAGATAAATCACAGGCGTGCACTGGGCTGGCACAAGCCCAAGAACAGAGGGTTCAAGCAGCCCTTCTGCTGCACTCTTAATGCACAGGAAGGAGCCAAATCCCCGGCACACAGCCAGCCCTTCTCAGGGCGACAGGGTGAAAGTCACAGCACCTGCCCAGAGATAGGCATTAGCTCACCTGAAGGATGATGCAGAGAGGAAAATCAGATTTTTTTGGTAGTTCACATGCGCACTGGCTGCCTTTCCTACCACCCTTCTGCTCTCCTTTCAGTGAACTTGAAATTGAGTTTGAAGAGTTGTTTGACAGACTAGTCCTCTGTGCTGAGACATGTAAGTTATCTTCTGTGAAAGCCTTTTTCTGTTACAGTATCAGGCAAGACAGGCTGCCTTATTTTGTTATCTTTATTTAGTTTTCAGAAGCCATTGTGAACATATAATCAGAGTTCCCTGCCTTTTTTGTTTGTGTTAGCAGTTTGTATAATTGCATACTAGTTTATATTTAACAAGGTTATCATTAATGTGGTTTGGGTTTGTGCTCTATGTGTGTTCACAAGACACAAACAATACAGAAAAAGGAATGTGGAGCTTCTAGCTGCTTGGAGGCTAGTATGTAATTATATGTAAGTGGCAGAAATTAGGATTGTTCAGAAGTTGGCTGGTTGGTGCCAAAGGCTTCTGTCTAGTGTAGAAGGAGTTTGTTTCAATTTGTGGTGAACAGGTGGGTGAGGACATGAGTTTACTAGAAACTAGGGCTGGGGTTTCTTTCATGTCAAATTATAATTTATTTTAATAGCATGATCTTAAATTAGCGAGGAGCTCTGTGAAACAAGGTTTTGGCAGCACTGGTTTAAAATAATTTCACATCCGGCATATTAGGTGATTGTCCAGGTACCTGTTTTTATGTATGCCTAGAATTCTTGTTGCCATTCTTTTCTTTGGGAAAAGTATTGCTGTTTCCATATGTGAAGTTTCCTTTTCCAGTGGGCCAGGTGGTTAGAAACAAGCACATGGGGTTTTTTTGTGTTGTTTGGTTTGGTTTTAGGGTTTTTTTTCTTGTTTTGCTGAGGAAGCAATTTGGTGATTTGGTTTGGAGTTTAAACATTGCTTACAGTTGCATTTGTCTTTGTTGCTGTGTCAGGTTTGAAGGCAGATGGACAGGAGAGTTCCTTCTGGGAGCAGCAGGTGCTGGGAAGCAAGGAGAGAATATCTGCTGAGTAATCACTGGGGAGAAGTCCACTCAGAAGGACACTGAGGTTATCATGGTCCAAATAGATTTTTCTTCAGAATTTACTGACCTACAATAAATCTAATTTCCTGAGTAATTCTAAAATTAATTTACAGTTAGTAAAGCTTGTGAAAATTCAATTTATTTCTACCTATTAGAAAGGAAAGAGCTGCATTTGGCCTCAGTATTTATCTTCTGGAGAGATGCAATGAAGGGGGATGCTGGAATGGTTGACTTGCCTGACTTTTGTAGGGCTTGCAAAGTTCCATGGGTTGTTAGTGCTGGAGGAAGCCTCCAGGATGTTGTTGAGGGGCTGAATCCTGCTGTTTAGTGTTTGCGTTGGAGGGCTGTGAGGTCAGAATCCAGTTCTCCATGGCCTTGGGCAGGCAGTGCAGTTTCAGCCCACAACAGAAGATGCCTCCAAACTGAACACAAGAGAGAGACAAAAGAAGAGTCTCTCAGAAACAAGTGTCTTACAGGCAGAGTCCTGAAAGGGGAGCAGAACAAAGAGCTGGGGGCACCGTCCACTCTGTGGGGTCATCCCAGCATCAGGAGCTGGGTTGTGAGCCGCTGGAAGCACATCAGCCCTTTTGTGTGTGATGGACACTGCTATTCACTGAACCTAAAGCCCTTCAGGCAGCCTGAATTTCAGAATGATGTATACAAGCATAGCATGAAAACAGTGATTTAATGGTCTGAGAAGTCAATGGGAAGTGCACATGCTAAACTAAGTCTTTTCTTAGGTGTGTGACTTTGTATACCACTGGTAGCTGCTGCCTCTAAAGAAGGGGATGCTTATTGACCTCAGCTGTCACTCCAGGAGGCTAAAGGGCCATCCTGTGCCACCCTGAAGGGGGGATGTTCAACAACAGTGTTAAGACTCAGGTAGTAAAGGCTGCTTCAATAGTAGCACACAGTGTACAAGTTCCTCCATGAGTCCTGTAAGGAACACTGGGCACGCCCATGTCCTTCAGCACGAGCACACTGAGAGGCTGGGTCCTCACACTCACAAAGAGCTGTGCAGGGGCAGTCAAGCTTCTGGGTTTTCTGAGCTGTGCATGTGCTGAGCATGACCAGCCCCGCATCACACGGACCGGCTTTCACCACCATTGGTCTCTGCCAGCCTTTTCCCTTGTTCAGGGCGCAGAGGTTAGTGCCTCCCTCTGTTCCTTCCTTTCAAACTGGTGGACATGGGGTCATCTTCCAGCTGTTAGTTGAAGTTGACCAGTGGTTGAGAAGTCATTGGAGTATGATGACACACAGATGGATGGACACCATAGATGCAGCAGCCTTGTTCCCTTACTATACAAGCTTTTAAAAACAGATCCCACAGAAATTTGTTCTGGCATATTTTAGGCTCTTATACTATTTAGCAAGCATCTCTGTCAGACAAAAAAAGGTTAATATTCATCAGACAAGGAAAAAAACCCTTTGCTTTCGGTTCTGAGGAGTAGAACAGTGGGACAGAACATAGTGTTCATGAATACTAGGGAATTAATTAGAGAACTTCACAGAGGGACAGATGCTGAGAGGCAGCTGTGTCTGCCAGAGCCTCAGGACTCTGCAGGTTTCAGAGTGAGGCAGCCTTAGAGCTGGACAGGTGAGAGGGGTCTACCTGGGTGGGTGCACATTAGCCCCTGTGAGGAAACCTAACTGATAACACATGAAAAGTCATGTTTGTGTTGGCTGCCTTCACTGGCTGCCAATTTAAAGCTTTCTGGGTCCAGCCCTGCCATGGGAAGTGCAGTGGTTGTACCACACAGGTGCGTGGCTGGTGTGCGGTGACCCCTCATTAGCTGTCGGGAGAGCAGAAGGAGCAAATTTCAGCAGGTGTGCTTATATGGTGGATGCATTTCCACTACTTGATCTTTTCTTTTCACCCTTTTCTTTACCAGCAAAGCTCCTGTGCAGGCAGCCAGACTGGATCTTTCCCTTAGAAGCCTGCCATACAGCTTTCCTCTGCACCATAATACTGTTAAAAGCACCTTGAAATGATGAAGATTGGTAGCAACCATGTGAGTCACCAGCCCTCCAGACCATCACAAAAATGTAGTTCCATGGTAGATAAATAGGATAATGACAGATCATAGTTTGATGATAGCTTTTGGATATGAAGTATGGTTTAGTCTGCAATTATTATGACTTCGAGAACTCTTCTGGCGGAAGATATTGCTTAGCTTGGAACAGTTCAAAACACCTAAAACACAAATCTGAGATTGCCAAGTGTGCTCTCTGAAAGGAAAAAAACCCCAATCCTCTAGTAATTCCGTGATTTCCTTGTTTCAAAAAATAAATATCAGGTGGGCTATCTGGAGATTCAGTAGTGCAGTGAGTATTAATGGAAGGTAAAGATGAGAAGCAGAACCAAATCTTGATTAATTTAATTTTTTTCTCCCTCTGATTTCAGCTGCATTACTCTTGTAATGCAAGTTCTCCACTACACGAATGAAAAGACTGCTCTTTATAATTTAACCTAAAAACGCAGAAGTTTGGTTTTATATTTTGGGACTTGGGCACACTTCTGTAGGCACCAGCTTGTCCTTTGAGAAGTGTGGGAAAGCAGATTCTGTTTGCAAATGGGACAAGCTGGTGTCTACAGAAATCTATATGCGAATATCCACAGAATTCACCCCTGAACATTTGCCAGCACCTCTGAGGGTGTACGCAGCCTTTATGACAAACTCTTTTCTGGACCCAGAATTGCTATGGGTGGCTGAGGGGCTGCCACCAGATACCAGGCTTAGCAACGCAGCAGGTGCAGCAAGACACAGAGCTGGCTCTTTTTCACAACTCAACTGAAAAAACCCTTGCCAGCTTGCTGTGAGAAGTATTCTTTCTAGAAAATGGAAATGACATAATTTGGCATATGGAGAGTATCTGCTTGCTGGCCTGTCGTTTGCAAATAACATGCTGAGAAATTTAAGGAATGGTGTTTGTTTTCATAAGAAGGGCTTTCAGAAGTTTCATTTGGTTTTGTTTGTTTGGGGTTTTTTTTGCTGCAAGGGTAGGGTAGAGAGCCTGGTAGAGCATTTAGGAGAAGAAAATTTAACAGTAGTTGGAAAAAACATGATGTGCCAGTGGGAGACTTCTAGGACTCTCGGGATTTGCTTCACAGTGTGCAATATGCAGATTTAGGGGGATACATATTTAAGGAACCATGAGGTTCCTTTACAAGGGCTACTGTGTTATGTTCGTAGCAACTGCTTTCCTGTCATCAATGCTAAATGTATTTTCTGTTCTCATGATGTATTTCAAAGCCAGCGCTGCTTTTAGAAGCAATGTTTCAGGGTGTTTGCCTAAGGAAGGTTTTCTGTTATGGAAAATGGAGAAGTGAAGCAAAGGCTTCACTTCTTTTCTAGAAGAAATATTTTTTTTTAAAAATAACCTTTCACCTCGTCTATGAATATAAAGCACAATTGCATGTTTTTAGCAGCAGCTGTGTTTTTCCCTGTGTTGTTACAGATCAGGCTAGCAATTTTGTGAAATTGGGGTTTGGGGAAAGATTCACTCACCACAATTGAAATGTGTTTTCCACTCGTGTTGGATGACAGAGGAAGGTATGTGCTCTCTGACAAGGGATCCTGAAAACCCTGGGCTGTATGTTTACCTATGTATAAAATTGCTCAGTTAAATCAAGCACCAGTGTATGATGTTTTGCTAGTAAGTAAATCTCTGCAATATCAGGGCTTTGACTCTATAGTATTGGTGGGATTAAAAAATAGAAAGCTAGAGAAGTTTATCATAATTTTTCAGTCAACAATGGATTGCATTTTGGTGCTCCTAGAGATAAACGTATTACCAAGGTAAATATGATTAGGTTTTCAAATCTGCATGCTGTCTAGGCAAATCAGACATAGACACATCATTTTATAGGTAAAGGCATTCAAAAGAAGCATACATTTCCCTGCAAAGAAAAAAAAATAGCCGTTTATTGTGTAACAGGAAAAATCTGTAAGGTGACATTATGATGACTTCTTTCTGCGCCATGTAGCTGGAACTGAGCTGTATGAAACAAACAGGGATGAAGCTCTTGAGCTTGCTTTTCCCTTTCTCTGGTCTTTGGGTAGGATGCTGAGCACCAGAAATTCCTCAGTGCCACTGGGTTTGCAGCCTGCTTGCACTAAGCTGTTTTTTCAGCTGTCCGTGTGCTGCCTGCTGTGTGTGGCTTCACCCATGACTGTGCAGGTCATACCTGCAGATTTTTTTGTGTACAGATTTTTTTGTGTACACAAGGGATAGAGGAGTGATACTGGGATGTGGTGATGGTGTCAGTGCAGCCTCAGTAGGTATCGACCACAAGTACTGTTGCTGTCCTGGCTGCTTGCGTCTTCTGCAGTGTGGGAAGGCTGGTGACAGGTTTTTCTCTATCCTCTCCCCTCTGTGGGGCATCGTTTCCTTTCCCATTTCAGGATGAAGAAAGAGCCACTGAAGGTGGCTAACAGGGTTAGTAGCTCCCCGTAAGGAAAGTGAATGGACAAATGTGGGAGGCTCCAGCATTTCCAGCATCGTTGTTTCAGGGGAGTCTGCCATGGGTGGAAGTGCAGGGGGATGTCCCAGCCCTCCAACAAGGTTGGATGACACAGAGGTTGATATACAAGAAAGGGGAGAGGAGAAGGCAAGAGACCCCAAGCTGAGCTCTGCCTTTTTGGCAGGAGGTGTACATGCTGGCACGGTGGCATGGATTTAGTTTCATCACGACTGAAAGATCAGGTATTATTACCATTGCTTTTTACAGAGATAACTTACAGCACTGGAGCAGTCTGTTGCCCACTGCAGCTCCTAGCAGAGAAGTGGATTCCATCCCCATCCTGGTGGTGTGCCCTTTGAAGGGTGCAAGCAGCACAGCTTCGCCAGCCTGCTTCAGAAAGCGGCCTGCTGAGTATCTGCTGAATTTCCTGGGTGCATGGTGCTGGAGAATGGGAGGGCAGAGCCTCACTGCCCCAAGGAGACAGGATGCCTTTGGCACTCAGGGAGGACCACAGCTGGAGGGGTTGTCTGGTTTCATCCAGTACCCCCAGCACACGGAGGGATGAAGAAAGGGGGAGCTAGGAGGTGAATGTCACGTAAGGCCCTTTGCCTTCAGGCCTGCTTCAGTCACGTACGTACATTTGTGTATGCACAAATGCAGCCCGTAGCCACAGTTCACAAAGCTCTCTTTGCTCCCTGTTCACAGTGACATGTGCTGCACTTCCAACCCCACTGGACTCAGCCTGTGTGAAGGGTGTAGCATAAAGCAGAAGCTAGATGTCAGCTGTGGTCTGAAATGTGTCTTGAAAATATCTTTCTGGTTTTTTAACTTGCCAACTTTATTCCTTGTGTTTTGTCAGTCACAGACAAACTTTTATTCTCCTGTTGCTTTCTGCGCCTGTGTTAATACCTACAGATCCAACAGAAAAGGAGATGCATTTCCTCCTTTTTCAGTCAAGGTTGCAATCAGCTACACCCAGACAAATGCAGAGTGACAGAAGTATTGCCCACGTGTCCATGGGGTGTGGTGGATGTGCACAACAGGGAGTGAAGTCCTGTTTAGGTGAGAGCTACATTAAAATGAAGACATCCATCTTGATACCTGGGACGTGGGCACAGTTGAGGAGGTTTGGCAGTTACAAGCACACCCGGTAGTTCCCTGAATTTAGTTAAGTGAATGATACTGTTTCTGACTGCAACACATGTAGATGTTTCTTGGGTAATAGGAAGAGAATCAAAATAGCTTTCAGATGCTACAGTGCAAAGTACAGTTTAATCGCCTAGGTAGGTGAGTCGTGCAGGTGCTGCATCAGGTTATGTAAAAAGGTGTGGAAAGCTCTCTGTTATTAATAGCTTTGGAAGTGAGAACTTTAAAGCACAAAGGGTTGTCTTTGTATTTTTAAAAACTGAGTTCACGTAACCTTGTATCTTCAGCATATTGTGTATCTTAGAAACCTCCTTAATTTTATGAGGCTGTTTTCCTAAAGCAAAACTGGGTTTGATTTTTAATTGGTGGTGTTCACTACTTTGTAGAATCCCATCTTTTAGCATAAGCTAATCCAGAAGAAGTGGCAGCTCAGAGGTGGTTGCTTAAAAAGGCAGAATTATTTACAGCAGAACACAAAGTGCCACTGTCAAGTACCTCCACTGTGACCTTTGAGATTTATTTGGAAAATCCGTATTTTTCCATGTGCATGACTCGACTCAGGATAAAATATTCTTCTATTTTAAAAGGCACTCCAGGTACTGCAGAACTCAAGAGCAGCCTCACAAGTAGCAAGTGTCTGCACACATTTGTTTTAAGGAACAGACTTCATTGTCCGAGGCTTTTTGCTTCTGTTTGTTTTAAAGAGATTATTATAAATATTCGTTTCTTGTTTGTTCATTAGTTTCCTTATTGATGTAAGGCTGTTCAAGTCAAAGATAGTGCTAGGGTGTAACAGGGAGAAACTTCGAGCAGACGCATTTGAAAATAAAAAACACAAATTGTATGAATATGCCAGCACCTTAAATGGGCACTTTGAGGGTATTTTGAGTATTTTCTGTTGCTGTCCTCACACTCTTGTGGGAAGGTTGAATGGATGATGTGAATGGAAATGTGTATTTTCTCACAGTGTGTTTGTGAGTTCACAGGCTTCCTTCTCCTGGAAGATGTAGCATTGCAGCAGGAGCGAGGATTTTTTTTTACAGTGTGGTACCAATGCTGTGCTCAGTGCTGTACAAAATGCCATTACTCCTCCATATTCCTTAGGAGCTAAGCCCCAAGCCCGTGACCTCTTGAGTGCAGTAGGGCACTGCAGAAGGGTGTAGGTTGTAATTGGAATTCTCTCCGTTGGATGGGCTGAGAGCAAAGAGGCTGGCATGAAAAAGCCCTTGTAAGCCACTGCCTGCTTGCAAAGATCAAGGCGTCTGAAAATGAACAACCTTTGAATTAATTGCAGGGTTGCTCAGGTACAAATGAGAACAGGATTCGGCCTGTCTTTTCTATTTTAAGTGCAGAGGTAATATTTCCAACCTGTCGAGTGATTGCATATCTTGAATATCTTACTGGATAAATGAATGTGATAGCAGCAGTCGAGGGTGGCGCGGTCTTTCGTGTAACTGGCACTTACCTTGCAGTTGTTGCAGTTCTGTGTTTTGTATGACCCAGGAATATTTCAACATGGTCTTGTCTGGTTTTTTGTTTGTTTGTTTGGAGGTTTTTTTGTGTCATTTTCGTATGTTAGAAGAAACTATCTTTTGAGAGGCTCTTGACCCTCACATCCAGTTTCCCGAGATGAGGGGTTATGGTAGTGAAGACTTCACGTCCCTGGTGAACTGGGGAGGGATCTGTTTTCTTCTTACTGGTCAGTTGTGGGCTGTCTAGATTTTCATTTTGTAATGTGGTAGATTCTGCAAAAATGGATATTATTTTTTTTTAAATTCAGTTGTTCGCATTAACAGACATCTTTCCTGTCTGTTTAGTGGAAAAGGTGAAACAGGAAAACCAAAATTTCAAAATTGTGTCACATGTTGATGGCAGTTTGTGAGCTTGATCAATACAGAGGTCTGATGTCATACCCAGTATGGTTTTACCCTTGTCCGGGGCTGTTTTTAGATGTGAACATGCAGTGTCTGAGGAAGTAGTGGTTTCTGTTTGTGTGGTCTGGTGAGGAGGGCTCATTTGTTTAATCAAAAGAAAGTAAAAAGCCCCACTTTTATACAAAGTATAGCTGATTTCATTTTCAGTGGAAGCAATAAGGCAAAATTTTGGCTGTGACTTCTATGTAAGTAGCTACCAAATGAGCCTTCATGTTGGATCCCTCCAGAGATTTGGCAGGGGGAACCACACCAAGGTTTTGCACAGAGGGAGAGGGTTGTGGTCTTCCATTGGTACTGCTGTCTGCAGCTTCTCACCCTTGTGAGAAGCACCTTTGTGTTTCCCCCTTATCCCAGCCAGATGCAGATGGTGTTTGGCAAGCACATTTCTGCATTTATCTGTTGTGACCTGTCCAAGCACGAAGCCATTCCACTCTTTCCTCCATGTTAGACAAGCTTGTTATTGTTCAGGTCTGAGGAGGCAAAGGGGACAGAAGAAAACAGTACAAGTTTTGCATAATTTGGTTTTTTTCCTGCTGCTGTGGGGGCCATGGCCTTCATAAAGTGGCACTTTGTTCAACCTTCTTCCTTTGCAGAGACTTGTGGGGTGGAGGGAAGATGCTGCGGGTTCTCAGGCAGCTGAAGAGACAGCAACAGAAGTGCTGTTTTGGTTCCATATCTGGACAGATTCTTAAGGTTCTGCTGCTTCAAAATGAAAAATAAAAGCATATGAATTTCCTGTTTCCCAAACAGCGGTTAGCAGATCCTGCCAGGAGAGGAAATCTTCACAGTTCTCATTGTTGGTCTGTCACAGGTAGATGAATGCTGGTCTGTTAGCACTTGCATCCCTCTTTTTACTAGATGAGTTTGTGGAAATGGTTTCCTGGTGTCAGGATCGAGTATTCCAACTACCACTGCTGGTAGTGCTACTCACTGCCCCACAGCGTTGCCTGTGAGGGGACCTCAGCATTGTCTGCAAACCCCATGTCTGCTCCCCTCCCCACTGCTGCAGCCTCCTGACACCTTCTTGCCCAGGAAATCTTCACCACAGGCAGATGGTGGTAACCATCACATTACTTGACCATCCCTTTCCTTGCTGACATTGTCCTGGCAGTCTGCAAGGCTGCACAGCGCCTGTTGGAGCGTGGCAGGGGGCTGGAGCTGTCACTGTGAAGGCTTTGGATGTGCTTTTCTTCAAACAATAGCTGTGTGTCTACATTATATTTGTTCTTATTAGTACAATCAAGGATGTTTATTCTGTATTCATAGCTGTATTTATTCTTTATGAGGTGCAGGAATAAGTTTTTCTGGTTGCTAAAACAGTTTTTCCTGTCCAGAACTGCAGCAGTTCTGCTCCCAAATTTGTTTTCCATTTTTTTTTCTTTCTTTTTCTTAAAAACCTTCAAAACATGTATGCATGTTGTGGTTTGGTGAAAAATTAGTTCATATATTAAAAAGAAGGGAAGGAATACTCAGTCCTAGGGCCTCTTTCTTTATACCCCTTCTGTCTAATATGAATACAGAGAAGATTTTGTATGCAAGCGAGTTCAAAAGGATGTTAAACAGTTTCTTCATGTGCTGTTGTATTGGCATCAGGATACTCTTTTCTGTGTATTACTTAGCCAGATATTACATTATAGATAATCTGAAAGCTTTAAGTTACCAAAAATATGCTACAAAAGTGTATGTTTCATGAGCTCCTACTTAAAGCAAAGAGAGAGAGATTTACAGATGTACATTTATAGATGATAAAACATATTGTTGGGGGGAGGATTATTGTTGCTTTAATAGCCTGTCTGATAGCCTCCTTGGAAGATTAAGTATTTTTGGTAGCAGCTTTGTGGTCTGTACCCTGTTGGCTTAATAACTGTCATAAAATGATGTGACTGTTACTGGCGCAGGTAAAATTGAGCTTGTGTTCAGCTCCCCGGGAGGGTGTTGTGAATGGGAAACTGTTGTATACACGTAATCCCATTAGTCAATATTGTTGTTCAAAATCCTTTTTTTTTTTCCCTTTCTCCTCTCACAACAAAGCTCCTAGGTCTATGGTGAAGTGTTTTGTGGCACATTTTTGAATGGGCCTTTTGCCCTGCTTTCAATTCTTTAATGCAAGAAGCTTTACCAGGAAACAAGAATCTCTTTCTTCTCTGTCTGTGTTTTTTCATCTTGGGGCTGTGATGCTGAATATGCAGACAGACACACAAGTCAGATGATCTAAGATGTGTGATATTACGAGGTTATCCATTTCATGTGATTAGTATCTGTGCTGGAGTTGTTTGGTCTGCATTTCATGTCTGTGCCGTCTAAATATGTCTTAATCCTTTTTAAAGAAGAGATTCTTGTGTGTTTTAACACACCTTCAAGGATGCTATAAAGTAAATCTTCCTTGCATTATATTTAGTGCCATCTCTTGAAAGAGGCAATTAGTTGGAAAGAAGTATTTTTTAAATTAGCTTTTGTCATTGATAAAAAGCTGTATGAAAATAAAGCCTGATCCTGCGAACACTTGCAGATATGTTCAGTCTTACTTTTCCAGGTAACTTGTTGCCTTTGGCTCATAAAGACATTGCCTAAAATAGTCAAAATGAGTAGTTTTGTAGTTTCATTTGAGCATGGGCCCCGTTAGCTGAGGTTTCTGCAGAAGTGCATCATTAGTCATGCAGTTAGCACCTTTGTTAAGAGTACTGAAGTGCGTGAGTTTTTACAGGATCGGATCCATTTATTGGTATAAGTGACTCCTTTGCACTACCGGGCTGGTATATTTTAAAATCTTAGAGGGAAAGTTTGAGATATTCTTGTAAATGAGTGTGTGCAATTAGTTCTTGTAATACTGAAAGCTGAATGTAGCCTGTGAGAATACTGGACACTAAATCAGTGAAGTCTGTGACAAAAAATCATTTTTATCCAAAGTGGGGTCAAAATGAGATTTTTTTTTCAAGGCACTTTGTGCTTTATGTTCTTTTTAATATACTTAATCTTCTAAGAAGACATGATGAGCTGCTGTCAAACTTTTCCCCAGCTGGTTTTACATTTAAGGGTTTTGTTGTCTGCACAATGCTGCTTACAGAACAAAGATTTTTCTGCCTGGAGGTGCCTCTAGGTGATTTGGGGCAATTAAAGGGATTACTGGCCCCAAAGCAGAGGCTCACTGAAGCAAGTATGTTCACAATTCCAAGATTTTATTTCACAACCCAAAGTATCACCTTACTCAAGTAGCTGCTGGTTTAAGCCAGGGAAGAAGGCTGCGTCTGCTTTTGTATTACCCCACATTTAGGGTTTTCAGCTTTCAGAAGTACACAGCTTTATTGATTGAATGGAGTAGGAGAGCCAGATCGATTTTATGCATTTTCAGGGACTCAAACTTACTTTTCTTTCTGCATATGCCCGTGACTTCAACAGAAGTCAGCAATCATGTTTGGAAGGTAGCATATGCAAGCATATCACATTCCTGGCTTGGGGAAATGGAAGAGCAAATGACAAATACTGTGAGCCATGACTTAGCAGTTTTTAAGATTCTTAGTAGCTGTTTTTAAGATTTTAATGTTTTTTTCATTGCAACTGGAAACATTAGCAACATTTGAGTCACATGACCTGATAAAGGGTTCCATGTCTCCTCTCCATCTTTTTGGCAGAGGAAGTTATTCCAGTATTTCCAGCTCCAAAGTCTTGCAATCTATGGTAGAGGCTTTTTAAAGTTCATGGGCTGTTGGGAAGAGGTGGAGATGCTCAGTCTAATCCCCTTGCATTCTGCCTTTTTGACAAAGTTTCTGACTTTCAAGATCCAAAGAAAAACAGATTTAAAAAGATAAAGCCCTAAAGAGCTACATAACAGAAGGCAGAAAATAAGATTCATTATGGATTCGTAGAAATTCATGAATGTTTAATATGTTTTAGCTTTGTTTTTGTTGTTCAAACAGTCACAGGTCTCTCATGCCTTCCACTTTCAGAGAATCCGCAATGAATACTGAATGAAGCATACGAACACACAAACGCAGAGTTCTTCTGCATACCTTTCCATGGAGATCAGGCTCTCTGGAAAATGCTGGATAACACCATGGAAGTGGTAACAACTGTGGCCATCAAAGTGTTGCTTTTAGTGTCTGCCTTGGTCCTGCTGTCACGGGAAGATGCAGCTGTTGGGACAGCTCAGGTCCCAAAGTGTGCCCCAGGAGTAGGGAGGGCTGTCTGGGAGTTGCCTCTGCACCGGCATCTCCCATAGCAGGAGCCAGGGTAAGGTAGATGTGAAACTGGAAAACAAGCCAACACAGCCAGATGATCAGCAGTGTAGTTCCTGAGTTTATAGGAGGAAGTGTAGAGAAATGCAAGGGGAACAGTGCATCCTTCTGGCTGCTCGACTTTGTTCTCGCATCCTCCACCCATCCGTTGGTATTTGAGGTTAGGGTCTGAGTGTGTGGACACCTTTTGTTCTCTTCTCCCAGAAACTTGTGATACTGAAGTCAGTCAGGAGGGGCTTCTGATTGTATTTCTTTTTGTTACTACTTTTCCTTTTCAGCAAGGCGATTGCCTTCTGTTTCAGTAATGCTTTATTCTGTGGATGTGACCTGGGGGCACCATTGCCTGTCTCAATGAAACCAGCCAGCTGCTCTGGGGCATGCTAAATCCCCAACCGGTTGTTAACCTGTCATGAGATGGGGTCTCATCTCCTTCTGGATTGAGATGTTCAAGTAGAGTTTGGAGCTTTTTCAGAATTACCTGTTTCGTGGTCATACTGGCAGCGGTGCCTGTGAGTAGCTCACTGCAGCTGCTCGCTTGGGTTGTGGTTACCTAACAGTCTTTGAAATAGCACATTTACTGTCAGTGGTAAAAGCACCTTGAAAACTGAGCAGTGGCACTGCAGAACTGTCCCAGTGTGTAATGTTGGGATGGGACACACAGCTGTCCCTTGTACTTAAGAGCCTTTTTTTAAAGAATTTCTCTCCAGTTGTTGCTGTGGTCTGTGAATTGAAATAAAAGTCGTACCTCCTCCCAAATATTCATGAAATTAGGCAATTCCATGGCCAGCTTCCCAGTCCATAGCTTGGGAGGTTGGTATTACTGAATTTCCTTTCGGTTTCTGATTTTTTTAATGTGTGTATGGTCTGTTAAATCATTTGCCCATGGAGTCAGAAGTTAGAGTGAGCATCTTTGAGATCAAGATAAATATTTCTGAAATTTAAGTCTTGTTTCTGTGAAAAGCTTAATGGACATTTTGTTGTGCTCTGGAGTAGTTCACTGGGCTTCAAGTGAGAATTAAAAAAAAATGCTGGGAGTAACAGTTGTCTTTGCACAGGATTCTGCAGCCCAGCAAAAGATGCTGCTTCAGCTCCCCAGCAAAACTGGCAGGGACAGGGTAGAAGATTTGCAGGAGTAAAGGAGGGTAAGGCTTTTTTGTCTATCTTTTTCCAGGACAAAGGGAAAGAAAGTAGCTCCTGTTATACTCTATGTATAAAGGGGAGATCAAAGCTTTCAGAAGAAATACCAGATTGGGAAGGGGAAGCAGCTGTTTCCTTCTTCCTCCTACTTTCCTCTTCACTTCCCTGTCCTCCCCCATCGCTGGGAGGATCTCAAAATCCTGCAGAGATTTGGGCTCAAGACTTGTTTGTGGTGAGATGTGGATTGTGAGAATGGTTGAGGAATGTGGCTTCTTGTGATTTTTCCTACATTTGCATTAAGTGCAGAGCTGGGGGCAACGTTCCTGAAACCTGCCCTAGAGAGGCAGGCTGTTGTGATGTGATCCTTGTGTTGCCCTCAGAAACTGCAATTTCATTTACATAAAAAAGTGTCTCTTGACTATTCTTGTTTAAGAATGGGATAGATGATTTGGTGTTCAGAGAGTGTGTGCCTCCTTTGGCATGCAGATCTGTGGAAAACCAAGGGTGTGCACACTTGTTTGGATGCATATGAAACTAGGCAGATTGTTCAAATGACCATTAGGTTGGTTTCGTCACTCTCTTGTTACAAATGCTTGTGGCAAATAACTGGGAGAACTAAATTCAGAGCAACTCCTTGTGGAGAGGTAGAACAGTTCAGGAGATAGACAGTAGTATGGGATCCTAGAATCATAGAATGGCTTGGGTTGGAAGGGACCTTCAAGATTATCCAGTTTCAACTCCCCTTCCATGGTCAGGGACACCTTCCACTAGCCCAGGTTGCTTAAAGTCCCATTCAGCCTGGCCTTGAGCACTCCCAGATATGGGGCATCCACAACTTCTCTGGTCAACCTGTTCCAGTGCCTCACCACCCTCAGAGGGAAGAATGTCTTCGTAGTATCTAACCTAAACCTGCTGTCTTTCCGTTCAAATATCATTTTGTTTATCTTTCTGGATAAATATGTTGGTTTAGTGATGCTTTGTTATGGCATCACACTGTGACCAGATGGGCAAGAGGAGAGAAACCTTGCCACCTCCAACCGTTTGGACTACTTTGCAAAATACTTTGAATTTTTCTTTTTTTTCCCCTTTTCTGTCCTCCACTGGCTCGCCTGATAGCAGTGGCAGAATACCTCCTGCTCCTCCTCTGGTTACAGCCTGGAATCAACTGCTGAAACAATTTCTAGACAATAAAATTGAAAGGTAATAGAGGATAGAGAACAGCATGGCCGCACTTCATATGTTATCTGTGATGCCTAACAGAGCTTCTTTAATAGAAGACAACTCTTCTCTGCTGTCCTTGTGTGAGTGGGGCACAATGCTACAAGAAAAAAGATGGGATAAGTGAATATTAATGAAATCTGTCATTAATTATCACCAGAGCAGACTGTGGAGAATTGGGTTGCATTTTCAGTGGTTTTAAATATAACTTTGCTTATGCAATCCTGTTAAACATTGTTGAAGTATGTCACTGAGAAAGCTCATTATATTTGCTATATAAAGATTACGACTTTTGGGGGAGATTAAAGTTTTAGCAGTGGTTGCCATCTTTCTTGTGGCCACAACAGTGACCTGTTATATGTGGAACAGAGGGGGGAAGCTGTGGGTAAGCCAGATTTTCTGTCTGTCTGGAAGCACAACATTTAAAGCTGTTAAGCCAAACCACAGAAAACTCTGTGAACTTTTCTTCAGGAAGCAAAATTCTTCAGAAAGGGGGCATGTTCAAACAGTGGGAAACATTCCTTTGTTTTCCTGAGTATGTATCTTTTATATCATGTATACAGATGAGTATGTGTGCTTGTGTGTATATAAGAAGAAAAAAGAAAATTCAAAGAGAAATACTGGCTTCAGGCAAATCAAAATGCTCTGTCCCCCATGAAATAGGAGATTTTTTTATTTTTCTGAGAATAGTGTCTAAAATAAAAGCAGAGAGTCTGAGCCTGGGTGTACAGGGAGGCAGGGCTGCCTTGGCTCACAGTTTTGGTGTGCTGGGCTGTGTCTGAGGGGGCTGATGTGCTGACACTGTCCTGCAGTGTATTTTATTCACACCAGCCAGTGCTTGCTCCAACAAGTCATCTGCTGGTCTGAGTTAAAGCAATGTCTGCAGATGGATAGCTCTAATTAGACACAAGGCACCTGCTGTATCAGTGATTAAAAATAAGAAACATTATGGCTAGTTATTGTACAACTTGCGAAAAACCTCTGTATAATGATGGTACATTTGCCATCAGATTAGGTCATGAAGCAGCTTTACTGCAGCTTGGAAAATTAGGATCAAAAATAGTCCTCTGATTAAAACTTGAGCTTCTGAAAGCTCTTCAGAGAAGAAAGATATGCAAATGCAGATGTATGGGAGAAATTAAGCAATCTGCATATGCACGATTCTTGAATTTAAAGAGAGCAATTGATGTAACCACTGTGCTACTCATTTCTCACAGTCACCCTGTCTTAATACAATTAAATGAAACATCAGAATCATCTGGGAATAAGTTGCTTAAAATACAATCCATAATGGCTCAATGTATTAACATAGTGAACTTAGGAGTTTCTGTGGTCATGCAGCTGTTCTGCATGTACCAATATCAGCCTGCAACAGCAGTTTTCTTGAGTTAGGTTTATTAATTTCTCCCACATTTAAAAAAAAAAACCCATAACTTTATCACATATTTATCAGCAGTCAAATACTTTCTCTTTGAAACAGCATTTGCTTTCTGATATCATCAGGAGTTGGTCTCCTCCTCCTTTGCACTTTGCTGCAGCAGCAAGATTCCATCAACCTCAGGGCATCTGCAGGTCCCCTACGTCCTGTCAGGCAATTTTTAAATGCTGGGGGAAAAAAAGAATGTTCCTATCAGTAGAGAAAAATTGTTAAGTTCCAAAGACTGGATGTGATCCATATTAGTCACAGGCCTGTTTGGCATCTGTCTGTTGAGCTTGAACAAGTCCAGCCTATTCCCTGTGACTGTTTTAGATGCTGCTCACTGGCTGAGTTGAAGGAGGTACCCGTAGCTGCAGTGGAGGAAGGACTGGGGACAGTCAGCAGCTATGGGAGCAGCTTCCTGGTATGCAGGAACAGTTAATCACTTCTTGTGATTTGAGGATTGTTTTGGGCTGATCCCATTGAGGACAGCAGATCTTTTCCTCCCTCACAAAACCCAGTAGAAGCTGATTACTAATCACTTGTGTGCTTTCCTTACCTGGCTGGCTGCAGAAGACCTTCTGCTGATGTGATGCAGGGGGTGGTAGATGGCTGAAGCAGCATGGTGCCTTTTGGTCATAGCATCAGCTTATTGGTATGAATGAGGCTGTTTTAAACAATTTGAAGCTGTAGTTCACAGGAGGTCTGTGCAGGGGCTGACCTTTACTTCATTTAATCTTACTTTGATGTCAGTAGATCTCCAAGGGTTAAGTTGTCCATGAAGAGTTTCTCTGCACATCAAGCCTGCAGTTTCAGGCTGTTCTGCATTTAAGGTGTCAGAGTTTGGTAAGACTTGATGATACTCCCTTTTTAAAACCTCGTACCCATTTTAGACAAAATTCAGCACAGTGTTTCTTGACATCTGTTTGACTGATGTCTGTTTGCACCTGACCCCAGCCCAGTTTGTATATTAAAAGTGATGCTCTGTTGAAGTAGATGTTGCCTGTTGTCTGTGAAACGGACTTGGTTTATGCTACTGGTTAAGGCTCATGATCATGGTGAATCCAGTTGCTTCCCGCTCCCTCTGCAGCAGCCCCATAAGCCTGAACCACCTACAAGTGTGGTCTTGGAGACGAGCAAGGAGCATGGAATAGAGCATTACAACTAATGATACAAACAAGCAGTATCAAGTAGGATGTACCCCAAGTTCAAACACGATGTACCCCAAAGTCAGAGGTCAGCACAAATCTCGTGCTTATTCAGAAAATTGCCACAGGTTCCGTTGGAAAGGGCAACAGTCCTGGCAGTGAGCATGCTCCCAGTTAGCTGGGGCAGTCAAATTCCCTTGCCTGTTTATCAGTGTTCCCAGGCTGAAAGGCTGATAGAAAGTGCTTCCTGATCAGCATGATAAATGGAATTTTGCATGATAATTATGTTTACAGCAGGACAGATGTACTAATAACACGTTCCCTAAGGACTTCAAATGAGCTATAAAAGAATCAAATCTCTGCTGAAAATGCTGGCAGCAGTATTATTAATTGTGTAAGTTACAGCTGATAATTGTCTTGTTTCATTTGAATGAGGCAGTCAGCTATTAATGGCTTGTGCTCTCTAGTACCAAAACAGCAGACTGCGCAAAATTTGTCAGTCTGGATAATATAGTTGTATATTAGCAGCGAGTCCTAATGGACATACTCTAGTGGCTAGGGAAGGGAAGAAGTGTTAGAGTTAATTTCTAATGCCGTTTCATCTTTTCTATCAAAATTCTTGCTTATGTGCCTTCAGGAAGAGAACTGGTTTTTCTTATCTACAAATTGTTTGATGTAAGACAATGCCTGCAGTAAAAAAACAAGCTCTCTTTGTGGTTGTCGAGGATTGAAATGGAGAATGACTAATTATCTGTCTTGTTCCACTTACCTCTTCCACAGTGGTGAAATGAACAAAAGTCTTACCCTTGTTTTTATGTTTGTGAGAGATGCCACTGTTGTGCAGATCTGTTACAGAGCATCCCTAAGTGTGCAATTGCATAGAGATAAATATACATATAATAGAGACATGACCTGAAAATCTGTTAGAAGTTATCAGGCCTGATTTTTAAAATAGCAGTAAAATGAATTTCAAATGGGAAATCATGGTAAGTATTGTACCAGGTTTACAGTTAAATAAAGATCTTGTAGGTAACTAACCAAATTCAAAACCCCACTGCTGCAAATTGAATTACTTTTTGTGACATCCTAATTCATTTGCATTCCCAAAGCACGTTTGATTTCATCTGCGGTAAGTTGAGCTGCAGATAATATCCCAGAGGAGCACGGTTCTCGTAGTCCTAACCTACATCCATGCTCTGGCTGATTAATCTGAAAATCCTTCAAAATTTCTCTCCCCTGCTATTACATCAAAGCATGCCCGAGTGAAAAACATGTGAGTAGAATCCTGAATTGTGTTCCCATAGCATGAGAGGGACTCTTTGTGTGTTTCATCAGGCAATACTTTGGGATTTTTTTATGGGGAAACAGACGGTTGACTTTGTAAAGAGTGTGAGATGTGTTCCTGGGTTAGCAAAAGAGAGCTGATGGTCTGGAAAAACTGCCTGGAGATGCTTTGTAAAAATTGTCCTTGGTTCCCTGTGACCTTTCATCAACTTAATTCACTGCTAATGAGCTGCAAATTCATTGCAATTCATTGCAGAGGTTTAAAATTGCCGCTGAGTCAGATGACAGAGTGCCTTGTTTTATGTTATCAAGAAAAGTCCTCCGACTGAGGGAGGACTAGGCAGCAACGCAACTCTGAAAAAGAAGTCACAGACCCTTTGTCTCTAAAGGCTGCTGGTGGAAGTGCAGAGATTTTGAGAAGAGAAAGGAAGGGGGAGACCAGAAAAACTACAAGTCTTACATCCGCATAGGTTCTATCCCTATGCCTGCTCACCCTAGGGAAATGGTAATGTGATTGATTTGTTCCACACAGATAGGCAGAGCCTTTAATATCAAATATATCCATTTCTGCATTGGCTTAGTGGTTTTTTTCTCCCTAAAGCCGTTTAAAAAGTGCATGTATATAAAGAAATTAAACACCCAAAAGAAAAAACCCACACAAAAGAAGGGTTTCCGCTAAAGAAGAATTAAATGTGTTTTTGCATCTCCAGTCATGGCGTTTGCCATCCAGAGGTCTGCCTAAGCTTGTGCTTAGCATGGCTGCAGTTACAGCCACAACACTACTCCTTCCAGACCTGGAAATCATTCTGAGTAAGTCATTTCAGACTAAGTCAGTTTACCACACCTTAGCTTTGAAAGAACCAGCCACCGCATCAGCTCAGGTTCCCATGCCAGGTGCTTTTCAGGCCTGGTGCTGCGATTTGCTCCTGTGCTTCCCAGATGCTTGGAGACAGAGACCTTGGGCAGCCAGCTTTGAGTGCTGGGACGATTCGGTAATGTTGAGTGGTGCTTTATGCCCTTCTAAATGCTTTTTTAGTAAAGCTGTTAACAAGGGGAGGTTCTTCATCAAGTATGGGATTATGGAAGCCATCCCTGCCTCTCCTGAGCCTCGTAAGAGGAGGAGGGAGATGGACTATCAAGCTGCCTGTCCTGAGACTTTACTGTCATTTTGAGACTTTTTGCCCCCACCTCCAGTGTGTATAGATGTCTGAAGTAATGTACAGGTTATATAAACTCACCAAAGCTTAATGCTGTGTTGTTTGTTTGTGGTGGGGAGAGCTGGGTAACTCAGATCCTTCAGACTTCCTGTAAAGTCAGGGTGTGACCCATTGTCAATTAATCATCTCTACCAGGAGATGGGTTTGCAACTACAGTTAATTGTTGATTATTTTCCTTTAATGATTGCTTTATCTACTTCTTTGTTTATATGCACTATAGACTAGATCATGTTGAGGGCTCAATACACATTTGAAGTGGATCACTGCAAATGTTGGGGTTGATCAGCCAACCTCTACTCTTCCTTATTGCATTATATGAATGCAATGTATCTTTTGGGTGTGCTGGGGAGAAACGGAACAAGTCAAGAATCATCACTGAGGTTATTTGGTGCTGCAGTCAGTGCAATTTGGTGCTTTTAAGAGGCTGCCTGCTCTTGCATCTGCCAGAGCTGCTGCATCTGATCCTTCTGGCACAGCATGAGGGAACCAAGACAGAGCAGTATGGAAAATGAGATATTTGGGTCTTGTGCTGCATGGCAGTCTTTGTTGGCCAGATTGGTCACTGAGATGCTATTTTATTGCTCTGATAATGTAAAGTATCAGTAGACTCAGTCTAACAGAGTGCTCTGGCAGTTTTCCTCACTTTTGGTGTGTTAATGAATCTGCTTTTAGAATAAAATAAAATATTGCAGTTGGAAGGGACCTGCAAGGATCATCTAATCCAACAGCCTGACCACTTCAGAGCTGACCAAAAGTTACAGTGTGTTGTTAAAGGCATTGTCCAAATTTCTTGAAGTTTTTTTGGGTTTTCTCCCCTCAAAAACTGATTGAAAACTTATATATCATTGCTGAGTATTTGCTAGCTAGCCAACTTGCACCCAGAAAAATTCAGTTCTCCAATAATTACATAAGCAGGAGATTGCTCAGGTTACATTTCATAACCCAGCACTGGGACAGTATGTGGGGAATATAAGAAAATAAAAGGCCATAAATTTGGGAACCTTTTGAGTCTGCATATCCAGCTGTTGGTGGGTTGGCAGAGCAGCACGTGTTCCCTGACTGAGTGGGGATGGTGCCTTGGGAAGAGGCTGTTTTCAGCAGAGAGTTAGGGAGGTGCCTTTGGCCTCTGCCAATTGCCATGTATGCTCTTGGGGGCATATTGATCCCGGGAAAGGCAGTTCTCCAGCCTGCAGATGTAGGCTGCATTTGTCAAGTCAATTAAATGTTCATTAGGGTGACTGCTGGGTACTCTCTGTTGTGAAAACAGGTGGGCAGGCTTCTTCCCAGCTTCTCTCAATATTGGACCCTACTGTACCCACCATGCCTTAAAACAGAGCAACGATACAGCTACACAACCAAATGTTACCAGTGTTATGAGAACAATTCTTCCTTACTGGAAGTAGGGGAGGCGAGGATTCCTCATGGAGATCCAGTCTCTTAAATGTCACCTTTTAAACCATGATTAGACTTTGTTTGTGCACCTGTGATAGGCTGAACCATGATGTTCAGTCTGTAGCTGGTCTTCCACCATGCAGACCTAAATGTTCACAATGCAATAAACTGGGTTTTGAAAACATTTAAATTGAGAGTAACCTCAAACTGGGAATGAGCCAATTGCTGTAAGCTATGCTGAGCAAGGGACCTCAACAGAGAGAGAAGAAAATGATCTAACCCTCTGCTACCAGCAGAAACCCAGTGTCCAGTAACAGGGAGGTGCCATGCCCAGTCATGGTGGCAGGGATGGGGGAAAGAGGACTATGTTTGCTTTTCCCAGAGTGAAAAGTGCTGAGTGGCTCCAGTGGCACTATGCTGAGTGGCTCCAGGATCTGTCCCTAGTGAGACAAGCAGGGAAGAACCAAGCTCTCCCCCTGCAAGACTCAGCTCCACAAACTCACTGGGACATTGAAGCAGTTCTGCTGGAGAGTAAGGATCTACCTTTACCCTAATAAAGGATCTTGTGGTACTGTTTTTGGAACGTGTCTCCTGTATTGCAAATGTGTTTCTTAGTTGAGCATAAGCAAATGCAATATTTTAAGTAAATACGTATTTTTGTACTCGAAGGCCTTTGACATTGAATCTGACTGTGCATGAACTAACAAGCAACAAGGCATTAATTCCTATGGATGTAATAATGTTTCGAATTATGGCACTGGACTGTCTCACCTTATCACAGATTTCAAGAAGTTAAGAGGTCTAAGCTGTCCAATATGATAGCTGATCTCTGAACAATATGCATAGGCTTGGTCTTCAGTAATGAATGGCCAGGGAAAGCAGGGCATTGACTCTTGGGTATGTAATAGGATGCTGGGAAAAGTGCCTGATCCCAAGGGTATGTGTAGCAAGTGTAGCCAGAACTAAATGCACAGTATGCACCAGTGAACACTCAGATTGCCACCACCTGTGCCAGCCTTCATATCTCATGCCCGAAATGCCTCATGCTAAGCTTTCTCCTATTAGTTTGTTCTTTGAGCCCTGCTCACACAGGGGGCTTTTCTTTCTCTGTCAAGAACTCTATCAAGACCATTCACAGTGTCTAGGATATGTATTTTTAGCAGTGCAATTAATTGTATGTTCAGCTCTCTTCCAAGTCTAAGAATGTTAAGATGTGGGATTGTGGAATATGTTCTCCCAGACAGCACATGCGCATCTGGAAGTGAGACAGGGATATGAGGCTGGGCTGTAGGTAACCTAAAAAACATTTTAAATGGAAGAGGAAAGGGCTGGGGTCTTAACTGCATGGTTATGTATGCAGGCTAGAATTAAAGTCTTTTTTTCAGGTGACTTAGTAGTGCATGTCTGTGTTTCCATGTGTTATGGTATCTACTGCATCAAGCCTTGATGTGCAGGCAAGTTTCTCAGTTAATTACAGGGCTTTGGGTGTTGTGGAATACAACATTTTGTGATTTGATACTTTAAAGACTTGCACTCTGGCAGTGTGTGGTTTCCTCAGATACTTGGTTTAAATGTTTCTTCATTTCCCTGGGATGTGATGTTTAAGGGGAAACATTGCTTTTGAAAAGAACTAAATATTCATTGTTTTGCAATGCACAAAGTTCTGTCAGATGAAGTATCTGTTACATTCATGTTAATCCAATGAAGGCTGTTAGGGTGTAGGTTTTACTGCAGAAAAAAGGAGATAAAGATGGACAGTTTGTATGTTCTTTACAGTGCTATTGTATCTGCTTTGGCAGGCATCCTTGTTTTCATAAGGTCAGATGATTAATCTTGTTATTTACTTCTTTCCTAGTTTTGAGTGTCTCTAATTAAGCTGATGCCCATTGATGTCTTACCATGATAATATGTGTTAGGTTATAAGGTAATGGTAGTTCTGAAAAATATAGCTGTGGCAGTGTTTGGGCATACTCAAAACAAATCACTGCACAGAAGCCTTCTGAAAGCTATCACACTGCTGCAGAGTCAGTAAAGTGAAGACAGTGAATCTGTAAATCATTGGTTAAAGATAATAGAGGATTTAGACTTTTGGCACTTCGGCATCTCGGAGAGCTCTGCTGTGTTTAAATTAATCTTACTGAATCGTGGCTGTAGCTCCTCCTGTTATGGCTTGGGCAGAGCCAACAGAATGAGGACTGGGTGCAGAGGCAGCTGCCTGCAGTGGGAAGATAGCATCGTTAAATCATGGAATCCTTTAGATTGACCTTTAAGTTCATTGTGTCCAACCATTAACAAGCACTGCCAAATCCACCACTAAACCATGATGTTAGGTTTCCAACAAGATACATATTTGGCGAATTGGGAATCCTACTGGGGAAGATGAAAATGAAATGTCCCCTGGAGTCAACAACGTGGTGATTGCTCTTCTGTTCTCCCTAGACTAAACCCTGGGAGTTTTTTGCCTTCACTGGAGATTTCTAGAAATCGTGTCTTCTAGAAAGACTCATAGTGTGTCAAGTTGAATTGTGCAAGATGCTAAAAAAGCCCAAAAGTCCAAAATTCCTCTTCTACCATACCTTCTGTTTTTCTGCACAATTGCATATACACATTCACACTAGACAAGTACTTCGACAGTGAACAGCTTACTACTCAGAACTTCGAGTGAAAGCTCCTTGTCTCTTTGCAGTGCTAGTACTCTTGATTTTATATTTGATGTAACCAGACCGAGATGATCTCTCTGGGGCATTGGGACAGGGCTGTGCTAGAATTTTGTATGCTATTTGGAGGATCACCTGTGTAAAGTGCAGGAGGTACCCTGGTTTAGGAGGAGTGTGTAACATGGAGCCGTGTTCATGCCATTGCTCTTCGTCATCTCTTTGTTTCTGTCCATCTTCCTGCTTATGCCCAAAAGGTTGATGGAGACTGAGGAGACATTTGGCATGGCATTATTCTCCTAGTTATCACTAGATTTGAAGGTCTGTCTCCTTGCAGTTCATATCCCAAGAAAGCAGGCTGTTAAGGGTCCTGCTAGCTCAGGATCTCTGCTTCAAAGACTTTCCTTCACAGCCCACTGCAGCAGGCTGCGGTCTTAGACTATATTAGCATCCTGCCTGCACGTAGGTGACAGCTAAATGGAGGGCTCTTGGTGTGTTCTCTGTGTGTTTGGGTTGGGCTGCTGAATTAACAAAATAACCCATTTTCAGCGTGTGCCAGATGCTTTTAACTCCCATTGTGGGCAATAAGCTGCTCAGCGTGGAAGTCTTAAATGGAGTTTGATGTTCTTTGCAGATAATGGCTCTGCTGCATAATTATGATAGCACACAATTAAAAATGGCTCTATATCACTTTGGGTAGCTCCTGGAAATTCTATTTCCCTTAATAATTTTCAATAGTCTCAGGGTTTGTTTTTCCTGTGTTTGTCTTCCTGTAATATTGGCAAAAGATAGGAAGAAAATGAGCTGGGACATAAGAATCCCAGCAAAAACTTCAGAGGGAGGGTGAGAGGTGACTCATTAGCAGGTCTTTCATCTGAGTTCATGCTGGGGCATGAAGTCAGGGGTCAGGAAGTGAATGGGGATTCGTTCACAGCTGATGTCTTGTATCATATTTCAGAAGAAGGCATTAATTGTCACAGCTTAGCCTGGGAGTTTGGGCAGAGGTGTGCAGTGGGCAGGCTGAGGAGGGGTTGGAGAGAAGTGGCATTTAAGTTTCCCTGGAGTGAGAAAGGGGCCAGAGCTGCTGGGGACAGGGCATGGCCTGCATCTGGCAACTCTGCTCTTAGCTACTCCCCTGGCCCTGGGGGCGGAGAGAGAGCCAGCATCTGCACTTCTGTTCATACCCAAATCCAACTCCAAAGGGGTTAGGGAAAAGAATGGCAAATGATAACTTACTCAAAACACAGAGTAGCCTGCAAGAGATGTTTGTAGCCATATTATTGTAATATATAAAATACATATATATGTATATATTTATTTATTTACTTTTAGTATTTTTTTCATTCTACTACATAGAAGCCTAATCTTAGATCTCATTGAATATTCTCCTTATTTGCCTTCTACTGTTCAAGCCATTTTGGTGCTGGAAGGAGCAATATGAAGCCCAAATGAAAAGAACAGCCCTAGTGTTGCTGTTCCCATAGAGGATCACAGTGATGCTCTGCCTGGTTTGACCCATGGGAGCCACAAGTCCAGTGTATGTCTTGGTGGCTCCTCAGGGAGTGCTTGCAAAGGACAGGTTGGCTTTTGAGCAAGACCTCCTCTTTGAGTCTGGAGCTGGCACCTTTCCAAGGGTGGATGGATGGCAGAGGGAAAGCCTTCACTTACACCCCTAGGCAGGCCCTGAGGTATCCTTACAGGTATCCTGATCTCATTCCCAATCACTGCAGGTTTCACGTTTACTTTCTTTCCACTCCCCTTCTGCACCTGTCTAGGGTAGTGTTCCTATGTGCAGGATACATCTTTTGTGATGAAGGCACAGTGGAAATAAAGAATCCAACATTTTTAAAGTGTCAAGCAGTCCTGTGCTTTTCTGATGCTTCCAAGCCACATTATTATAAACACTGCTGTGATCAGAAGGTAATGGCACAGACATTTCTGCCCTGTGGTTCTTGCCCATTTTGCCTGCCCACCTGAAGGGAGGAGGTGGCCCAGTGGACGTGGGAGCTGCCAACAGTCTTCAGCTCTTGAAATGTCTTTGTCATCCCAAGTTCTCCCATGACTGTTAATGCAGCCAGCAGGTGTTCAGATGATTGGCAATCGTGTGTCCCATGTCACTGCGTCTGAAGGGATGCAGTTGTTTCAGACAAAGTGAAGAAGCTTGTCCTGAAGGGATGTTTTGTGTTCTGGGAGCCAGCAGCACTCTAGATGCTGGCTTCAGCTGTTACAGGTTTGTGGTCTTAACAGAAGCAGCGGGAAAATTACACCCCCAACATTCACAGAAAGTAGTGGCATTTAAAGTGCATCTTTTTCTTCCTGATTTTGTAGCTGTGCTAGAAAGTCATTACACGTGGGTTTATTTTTCCTTATCTCTTGGATTATCATTGGCTTCTTTCCTGCCTTCCTTCCTTCCTGGATGAATTTATCCAGTGTTCTGATTGCAGCTCCTTTTTTTTTTTAATCACCTCCTGTCTATGTGGCTTAAGATTCTGTATGTTTAACATAACTGAGCTGAGTATTCTGCAGCAACTGAGAGCAAAGATAATTTCCCACTGATTGATGGGGTGGTTATGGTCAATATATTTGTAGTCTACTAGCTTTGGCTATTTGCTGTTTTGGTTACAGACCTGCCTTATTTTGTTTATCCTTGTATTTAGTTTCTTTTTTTTCCCTTGTATTTTATTTTATTTTTGCAACTGAGCCATGTATTAATCTGACTTTGAAGAGGGGAAATGAAGAGAACATTTCAGCTTTTAAGAAACTTCCACAGAGATACAGACAGCATTTTAAAATACAAAATAGGTATCAACACAGCTTTACATCAGAATGATGGTGATGTGTGATATAAAACAGTTTGGGTTATTTCAGTGCAAGTGTCTACATATACCAGCTGCTATAGCATGCTAATCAATTTTTGAAAAAAAAACCCTTTTAGGAGTTGTATGGACCTGGCTGCTTGCCTGAAGAGAGAAAGATGATTAATTTAAATACTAAGCACCAGTTGAGGTGATTAATTCTTAATGAAGTCAATGAAAAACTGATTTTGCTTGTATTCCCTGGAAGATCCTTTCAAAAGCTTTGCTTTTCCAAAATTGTTTTTTGTCCCGTGTGTGTGGTACAGGATGTGACTTCGTTCACAGCAGGTAGGCTCATTAGTTGGCATTTCTAGTATAATATCCAGCTGTGGAAAGCTTATAAAATACTGGTATTTAGGTCATCTTAATTAGGCCTTGAAATAAAGATTTAAGATAAAGTGGAATAATTGCATATCCTTCATTGCGTCTGAGCTTCCTCAGTGAGAAGAGGGTGCAATTCCCGGGCAGTATGAACTGATTTCAACAGAGTTGCTCCAAATCTGCCTCCCCAGTGCTCCTTTGACAGTGCTGGGAGTTGAAGTGATTAAAACTAATGATTCTGGGGAGAGGTGAAAGATGTGGCAGTGTTCAGCTGGGTTGGGGGGTGGGCTGGATATCCTTGCTCTCACTGCTGCTTGTGCCAGAACCTTTTATGCGTGCTTTCTTCCTTCCTAGATGGATGGGTTTATCTAGAGTCACGCTTGTATTATGCCCTAGTTGAGAGGGAGCTCAGGGATCAGTGTTCCTCTCCCAAGTTCGGGTGAACAAAGAGCTTCCCCCACTCCTTTGTGCTGGCTCACTTGCCATGTAAGGTACCCAAAATGCTGCAAAATCAGTACTGGTGAAAATCAGTGTGAGGTCTTTCATGCCAAGAGGGGATGGCAGCAATTCCCATCCAGCCTATGTTGCATTTGAGGTTAGCAAGCAAAAATCAGGAGGTGGCATCCCCAGTGCCGGGTTTAAGAAGTTGAGACCAGCGAGGGAAGCCAGAGGACTCTAGCAGGCAACAACTGGATGAGCAGCTGGTGAAATGCAGTTGGGTGTGTTCCTGCCACTGAGCGCATCTGCCTTCATGACAGATGCACATGTAGGATCTTCAAACCCTGTCTGACAAACTGTCAGCAATGAGGCTGAGGATGGTGCCTAACTTTGGGCAAGGAGACTCTTGGAAAAAGGTTTCAGTGGCAACTGGAATATGCACCTGCTGCTGTACAAGCACCTGGCATCTACAGGAAATACAGTGTGACTAATTTGATAAATTTAGTATGAAGAAGGTGGCAAGGTTGTACCGCTGTTTATCTCTCTTTGACTAACAACATGCCAAGTATGCTTTTGGTGTTGTAACACTACAAGATGGGAGCATGCCATTATTTGTGTTATTAAGCTAATGATGTATGAAGAGGTATTAAAAAGCCAGCAGCTGTTGTCTGCCACGTCATCTGCCAGTGGTGCTGGTAGTTGGAACCTACAGCTTTTGCTTATGGGTCAGTGAAACTGCAAGTGGAGGAGGAGCTCCTCCTGATCTGAATTTCTTCCAGTAAGAGCATTCCTGTGTCCTTTCTGACTGTGGATGGAGCTGAGGGAGCACCCATGGGTGCAGGAGACAGATATTTGGTCTCTTCTTCTTTGTCTATGCCAGCACATCCTGAAATGCAGACTTTTTTTTCATAGCATTTTGAAGGTGTATCCTATCTTGCACCAGATCTTCTAAAAATCCTAGTTTAGACAAAGCCTGAGGGGATTTAGGTTTGCATATTTTATCTAAGAGGATTATGCTTCACACTTAGTTGATCTATAAATTGTTTGAGGGGTTTTCTGTGATTTTCTAAGTGAGAAAAAGCTGCATGCACATTCAAATTGTCCTGAAATGTATTGTCTATGGGTCAGTGATAGAAATTTGATGTTTGAATTAATGGCAAATGGAATCAATGAACCTCAGGGTTATTTTGAACTGAAAAACATTTCAGTAATCAGATTTGCAGCATGGCTGCCGGAACAGTTGTAGCAGCACAACTGGAGGGGCAAGGGAATTGCAGGAAGGATTAGAAACTGCTAACACTGGCATCAGAGTAGACAATTTACTGTGAAAATACAGCCCAGGAATAAATTAATGAGCACCTTTCCAAGCATATAGGAGCGCTCATAACATTCTGGAAACTCTGCTTGCAGATCAAGGGAGTAAGGCAGCTCAGTGGGAATTGGGCAAGAAATAGTGATAGTCTTTGAAGACTTTTATCACTGAAGTTCATACTCCGAAGTCACTGGTGAGGTGCTCCGTGCCTCAGCCATGGCCCCTGGGATTGATGGGTGCTGGCATTGCTCCTGCCAGCTGGGTGCTGGGGCACAGTGCCACGGCTCTGCTGGCTGTTGCAGCTGTTTTGACGCCCATGGACGACGGAGTAGTTTCAATGATTGCCAGCTTGATTCTTCTTTATGTCCCTGTGGGTGGGCTGTATCTTACGCATTCATTTATGGTATTTTTGGTGCTTTTTGGAGGGCTGGGTGCAGTTCTTGTTTTGTGCTGCTGTCAGGGTGTTTGGAGGTTGTGCAGCAGCAATGGCTGCTAAAACAAAGCCTGTATGGGGGCTTCTTCCCTGCCTGCTGCAACAGCCAATGTAATGCTAAGACTTCCATAATTATTTCTCTGAAGGTGGAGGAAGGATGTGACTCAGACATAGGAAAATGGCTTAAAACAGAGCCTAGCTCACCTGTGCTGCTCACAGGGATGGTCAGAGCTTCTGTTTAAACTGCTATTTTATTACCAGTGTTGCTGACACCATTGTCTTTCATCTCACTTCAGACACTCCTCACAGGAGTGATGAGATGGACGTCATGGAGAAACAATTGGCACTTACTTGGTAGAAAGTGCGAGGGGCAAAGAGAAGTGTCCCGTGTGGCAGTGTGAAGGACAGGCAGTCTCTGTGGATCTATGTCTGCATTATTTTGTCAAAGCAATGTACTTGTAGCATTGCCAGCTGTACTGCAGCACCCGTGGGACTGTGTTAGATGGGTGTTAAACCCTTGAAGGAAGGGAAACATGAACTGAGGAGGAGCTGTTGCGAAGCTGCAACTTCTGCTTTACTGTAGCAGCCTGCATGGAGTAACTTAGCTTCTGGGTGGAATCAAATACACTAAGATAAGCAGAATGGAACAAAATTTAATAATATCCAAAGGTATGGCTTGGCTAGTGAAGGACAGTGTGTGATCTTTACTGAATAACAGCTCTGAGGACTTTCTCGTGCCCTCCAATCAGCAGTGATTGTGTTCTGTTTTCTCTGCAGACGTCGGCTGATCTCCCAGCGATCTTCTCTGGAAACTCTGGAGGACATCGAGGAAAATGCCCCACTGCGGAGGTCATTTTATTTACTGTCTCTCTGGCTTCTTGTCTGTAAAGCACATGCATGGGCAGGCTTGCTCTCCCTCCTTATGTTGAAAAGTAGCTGGGTCTTCACATTGAGATGTTCTTCATAGTGAGTAAAAGTGTTGAAACTTCACACGTCCTGCAAGGTGGTGGCTGATGTGAATTGCGTGTTCCCTGACTTTAGGTCATTAAACAAAAAGGCCATATTTAAATGAAATGTCAGGAATTAAAATGTCAAATTTGATTAATAGAAAAGTATCGTTGTCACCTATATGAATGACGAGCCCCAAGTCAATAGTACCCTAACATCTGTGGTACATTTAAAAAGTATGTACAGATGGTTTAATATAGTAAGTTTTTGAAGGCTAGTATTTTTAATGGATTTTTACTGTTTATCTGTTTATTCTCTCAGCACATGCAAACTTATTTCAGTTACCAGCATTGCTGTCTGTGTGTTGGCTAGTAGGTTTGTGACTGCTGCCCCACTAATAAATCTGCCCCCATCCTTGTTATATTGGCAGCTTCAGTGAAGTTTGATTTCTGCATCTAAGAGACCACAGCTTCCTTCTCTGGGGACCACAGTAATTAGTCACTAGGCAATCCTCTGGGGTGATGGAAAATGGAGCAACTGCTTAACAGTTCAGAAACTGGCTGGTCAGTAATCTGACCAGTGCATGGAATGCTTCCAGGTCAGCTGTTTGGCAAGACAGCAGTCTAAGTTTGACTGCCTCTTTATCTTGGGACCTGTAATTCAGCTGGTTTATATTGGTGTTTAGCCTATAGCATGCAGATTGGCTGTGTCTCCCTACCTCAAAGCAAAGAACAGCAGAGGCTGTACCAATTGGCTTATTACCAAGTCTTGATTATTTTTACAAAGCTTACCATGCTTTGCTTACCAGCATGTTATGAATTGTTCCCATAAGTGATTCAAACATGTATAATTGGTAAAAGATATAAACAAAGTATGGTTTGCCAGGCAGTATTTTTACTTGCTAATTTGCAGAATTGGTGGTAGAATGTCTCTCTTGATGGTATTTTCCTGTGAAGAAGCTAACAAGGCTAATTGCAATCAGAGGGTGAGGGAATCTCAAGGTCTTTACCAGCAGGAGGAAGGCAGAAGTGGCAGAGTGATGGGGTGCCCCTCTCGGGGTGTGCCCGTGCAGCCCGATGGCGTTTGGGTACAGCAGTGGGGACTGGCACAGTGGTCTGTGTTTTCAGTCCAACATAACGATCTCTTGTGCTTGAGAAGCTGTAGAATTCTGCCTGTGCAGGGGAGAGGATGGGAAAATTGGTTAGGGAAGCTTAACACAGAGGGACTGTGCTGGTCCCATGCACCAGCAGAGGATGCTGGTCCCGGAGGAGCCACGGAGGATGCAGCAGCCGCGGTTGCAGCCCTGGACTCATCTCCAGTGCCTGCGAGCTCTGCCTCGCCTCGCAGTGAAGCAGCTCTGGATGAGACAGAGAACGCTTTCACATGCACTGTGGTTTCAGCTGATTAGAAAGAGCAAGGGTAGTGGAAGGCGGGGGGGGGGGGGAAGGGGGGATATTGCTCTCATCTCTCCTCCCTCTGGCAATTTCTTTCTGTAACTGCAATTTATAAAGCCCATTCAGATGTAAAATAGATTTAAGGCTTAATGTTTTGAAGAATTGTATTTTTTTTTCCTGGAGTAGTTTATTTTATTTTTAGTTGGTTTGTATGCTGTCAGGAATGTGAAAAGCAATCTTTAGAGTTAAAATCAAATAGGAATTATCCTTCCAAATAGGAGATTTTAAATCTTTCTAAAATTAAAACAAGAAAGAACTTCCTTCAATGGCTCCTTTATCAATAGCTGAGGAGCATACAGAAGCGTGGGTGTTGGTGCGAGAGGGAAAAATTGCATACTTACTCGGTTTTGGTTTGGTTTAATTTTTTTTCTTCTGAAAGCTTGGGCTAAACTCTCATGGCAGATTACAGGAAGTTTTACTTCGCTGAGATTTTTTATGATTTTTTTTTTTTTTTTGCATGAAGGGAGGGGGATGATGCCTGTTCTTATTATTTTAATTTTTTTTTTGTTTGAACTGTCCCGTTTCCAGACTTATTGTCTTTATTGTTCTTGCTGATTCCTAACACAGGGTGACTTGAATCATTTGTCTCGTCTTTCCTTCCTGCTTTTGTGTAGACTTCTTGGCGGTACAGCAGGGAACTGAGAATTTTTTTTTTCTTCTCCCTCCCCTCCCTTGCAACTGATTTATTTTTCAGATGTCGGACACTCTCAGGATCACCCAGACCAAAGAACTTTAAGAAGGTTCATTTTATCAAGAACATGCGGCAACACGATACCAGAAACGGCAGGTACTGTGTGCATGCAGAGGCTGCTTCTGCAGAGGCAGCCCATGGGGTGTGAGGGAAGGGGCAGGATTGGCATCCCCCTGCAAGAGCACAGCCACTGCCACTCACCACATATCTCCTAATGGCCTTTCAAATAATCTTTGAGGGTGCAGGCTGCAGTGCATGCTCCATCCCCCAGGGAAGTACCGGTCAATGAAAATGCTAGCCCGCACATTTTAAGACCTGTGTCTCCTTAATACAAATAACCTGCATAAAAGAAAAATCTGTAATGCTGTTGGAGTGAACTAGGCATAATATGGTTGCATTTCTTCAAGGGTGTTGCCAGGTTCTAAGTGTGAGAGGGGCACATAGCTGAACCTGCCTGGACCAAGTTTAGCCATGGTTCAAGGATACTTCCAACATCTTTTAGTGGATACAGCTTGCTGGTAAATGCCAAGGATGGTCATGGCAAAATGAGGCATGGGATCCTGGTTTCCATGGCAGATGTAGGAAGAGAGCCTTCCAGGGGATGTGTGAGGGGTGCACCTGTGGCTGCAGCACACCCTGAACTGGGATGTGGACTACCCAGGTTACAGCCATAGGCACTGGGGGGACATGTACAGCAGCCATTGGCTGGGGCTTGGCTTACTGCAAAGGCATGGTGTTCCCATGAGCTGAAAGTGTTTCCATCAGCAAAATGGGTTCTCTCTTGTGGTATCGAGCTCAGAAGTTAAACTAGCTCCTCCCTGTTTATAAAGAAGATACCTATCCTCTCTGATTTTTCCAAAGACAATTTCTCTGTGTGCCTCATGATATTTTTTTTATTCTTCTTCCAAACCTGAATAGGTTTGAACTAGGCCACCTGAATAGGTTGCTTGTAGACTAAACTATCTCAGTGAGAGCTGATCCTTGCACATGCCTGTTCTCATGAAGCTGCCATGGCTGAGAACCATGTATGCTCTGATGGACCAATTTGTGCCCGCAGCCTTTGATTTCCATCAAACGTGGAACCACATCAGTAGAAATTCTAACATTGCATTGAACCACAGGTTTTATGAATTGAGTTCTGGTAGGTGTTACTTGACTCAAGAAAAATTTTCTTCGCTGTTATTCTCATACATACAATTAAATGGAGTGAAAGGTAGTAATCAACATAAATGTTGCAGAAGGTGTCCCTGAGAGATTTTAGAAACAGCTTTTAGACCCAGCTTTTGTATCAAACAGACACATACAGAACTATTGACTTGACTATTGTCTGACAAGCCGCTGGTTATTGTCTTTATCACAAATACATGTGGAATCAAACACTGAAAAGCAGCCCTTTAATTTTAGTCCATTTTGTGCATAAGTAGATCTATTCTCTGGGAATTTCTTACAGCAAATTATACTTACAAGGTATTAGACAAATTCCACAGAGAACAAGTAATTTCTGAGATGTGCATGTAAAATCTAGGCATAAACTTGACAGAAAGTCAAGTTCTGGAAAACAATGAATAAATATTTGATTTGTAAACTCTTTTCTCCATGTTTTGCAAAAAAGTATTTGTAGCATATGTGCAACATTTTATCTTAATTCATAGATCAGGCATTATGCCTGAAAATATAACTGAGTATTTTTCTTGCTAAGACAGCAGTGAGAAAGCTTCTGTTATTCAACTGGCTTCTTATCTTTATCAGCAGACAGAGTTTTCCAGAATATTTCCACAATCATAATCAAGATCTCTTTATCTAGAATACAAATACAATAAGAAACACAGTTTTGGAAATAGTTTTCATCCTATGGTCATAGAGCCACAATGATACTAGCTAAAAATAAAATGCAGAGTTAACACTTTGTGTCACCCCTTTGTCTAGCAGTAAGTAATCTGAGTGCAGACTGTTTTTCCCAGGGGTCTGGATGCAGTCACTGAAGTTAATAGGCATTCTGGATGAAAAAGACCTCTAGAAATACGGATGGATCTACTTTATGTATTCATCCTAGAATCAACAGTGTTTCTGAGTACCTTAAAACCTTTGAAGCTGGTGTTCTCCCCAGTTCCCTGTGACACAGGGGAGCCACAGGTGGTGTAATGGATAGAAAACCCTCCTGGGGCTCCTTTCCATGCCTGAGACCTTGTCCCAGGTGTCTCATGCATGGTTGTGCAGGATGCAGGCACTGAGCTGGGCTGGAGTGAGACTCTCTGAGCTTCCTCCAAAACCCCTGACCCTTCTGTCACAGGATGTCAGTCTTTTACTTAAGATGAGGAACCCAATTTTGAAAACATCTACATTGAATATATTGTTGGGTGGTGAATTTGATGACTGGACTTTAAAATAGCCAGCACTTTCAGAAGTCTTTTCACTGGCTTGTGAGTGTCACAGAAAAGAAAACTGCAGTGTGAGTGATGGCTCAGGGCTCCTCTCTCAGGTAACTGCCCTTGTTTGCATCTCTCAACCTGTAAAGTGGTGTGTCCTTGTCCTGTGGCAATGAGAGCTCTTCCCTCTAAGCCTCAGGGATGACACGTGTTGAGCAACAATGCTCTGGGTCCAGCCTTTGGCAGTCCTGCAGGCAAGGCAGGACCCGCTGTGGTTAAAATAAGAGTTCATCTATTTAGCACAGAGAAAAAGCTCCTACAGAAAAATACACAGACTGGAGCTTATCAGCAAGTCCTTGAAAAGCTTCCTGTTGATAGTTCTGTTCACTGGTTAAACCGGTTTCTTTGAATTTGTAGGTCGTGGCTTATTAAAGGAGTTAGAAAATTAGGGTTCCTAGACTGTGTTACCAAAGGAGTCTTGTAAAACAGCACAAAATAAATTTGAAGACAAAGACAAGTCAACCCTGACATACAAACTAGCACAGGTAGCCACCAGCATGTGGTTTTACCCCTTTACTCAGCAGGTTTATTGGTGATAGCCTCCATAAACACTGAAGCAGAAGATCAGCAAAAATGAGCCACTGAAATGGCAGCCTGAGCCAGCTGAACTAACAACTCCTGGTGGGAATGGGACAGGAACAACTCTAGAGTTATTGTATAGAGCAGGTATAAAAAGCAGTAAAACAATGTTCCTCTCCCACCCCCATGCCACTGCTTTCTCAGTTTTTTGTTAGCAAACACATCTAAGGGAACACCAAACACCATCATGAAAGGTCTCTTTTGCTGCTCTCTTAATTGCACACACATGCAGACTAAGAGGTTGATGATTGGCAGCACCCTCACAGTCCATAATTGCTCTCAGCCACCTTCTAACAGCCCTTGAACTTGTGAGACTCCAAAATGAGGGCTGCTACCCCGACAGCATCCATTGTTTGTGTGTCCCCCTTTGTGTGCAGGGCAGCGGAGCCCTGGCAGTCAAACATCATCAATCAGGAATGAGGAAAGAGGCTACAGTCTTCCACCTGTGGATGGTGTATATGATGTATATCACACTGCCTGATGGCAGCCTTTTGGTGCAACACAATCCAGCCTAGACAGATGCTGAGGAAAGCAGACATTATTCTTCAGGTCTTTACAAATTACTGATTCTGTCGAGAACTTTGTGCTCATTAAGGTTTTTTTGCAGTATACACTTCATAAAGAAATTGGAAGATTAACTTTTATAGCCTTTGCATATTGTCAAAACTCTCTTGCAAAATAATGGTTGCTGTGAGCCATAGTGATTAGTACAACTTTTCGGTGAAATGGGAGAATTAAAGAGTGAAAACCTTTTTATGAGGTGGTTTTAAACATGTCTAGGTGGCACAGTTGGAATCAAGGCATGTAAACACTCTCACACAGCTTCTGAGATAGCTCCTTCAGAGGTGTGCAAGATTCTAGATGCCCTTTGTTGAAGAGTTGAAATCCAGGAAAATACTTTTCTCCCATAAGCAATAATTTGATTTTTTTTTGAACAGCAATGGACTTCTACTACAACTTCTTCTCCAAAGCAAGCTTTGTGGCAAGTTTCTGGGTTTTCTGCCCCAGCAAACCATTGTAGGCCTTCAGAATTTTTTTGCTTCCATGCAAGTCATCAGGCCTATACATAAAATGCCATTTTATCCCTCCATGATGAGGATCTGACCACTGATTTCCCTGCTTCCTTTCCAGTCCAGCTCCTAAAGCTGTTTTGCATCACCCTCCCTCAGCAGCTTTGCAGATGAGGTTTATGTGGCATCCTTGCAGTGGAGGCTGTGAGCTCCTCTCATGCTCTGCCTGGGAGATCTTTGTGTAAAGAGCGTCCGCCGGTTTATGGAAAGAGAGGCAATACTTGGGTCCCAAGGGAAAGAAATCTGAAAAAAAATAGAGGCTGGGCTGGTGCTTTTTATTTCCTTTCTTGTCTGATTCCTTCTGATACACACAGTTCTGTGGTAACTTCCTACTGTTGTCTTTGCTTGTGGACATGGAAGCACCAGTTTGTTTTTCTTTTAAGTATTAAGAGTTGAGTGGTATTTTTAGGGAGGTGTAGGGCGTTGGTGGAAGAGCTGTATTTCCAGAAGCAACCAGAGGGAGGGGGATAATATGCTTAGTGGGTACTGTGGTTTTCCGAATTCAAAGATGCTTTCTGATGTCAGCCTCGAAACCTGTGCCAAGTTTCATACATCAGCAAACAAGGCTCCCAGTGAACAAGCAAGCTGTTGTGAGTAGCAACCATTCAGCAGCAAGCAGTAGCAAGCACAAAATTAATCATATGCTGGGGTTTTTTTGCTTGTAGATTGCTGTTCTCAAATGGGAAAAATTATTCCTGCCTCCTCTATATCTTACTGCCACACCATGAGACTATCTTGTAGGATCTGAGACATTTCCCTTAGGTCAAGAGTATTACAGCATTCAGACAACAATGAAATGTACTTCATCTGCTGCAGGAGAACTTCCTAAAGCTGTATGCACATTTATTATTAGAAACCCTTCTTCATTAAAGGGTAAATCCCTCTTTGCTTTTAAACGGGCTTTTAAGGAAGAAAATAGGATTGCTGTAGCAGAGTAATCCAGGAGAAGGAAAATTGATCATTCTGCATTTTTCCAAGGATTATGTGCAGCTCTCTTGGGGAGCTAAACCTTTTCCAAGAACAATGACTAAGCTGGTCCCTTAAGGAGACAGTGCTCTAATAGCAGCGTAACTGGTGGGAGATTCATAGGTGCGTGTGATGGTTTTTGGACAGCAAAGAGCAAAAGTGCTTGTTAGGGTTTGTTGTCCAGCTTTGACCAGTGTAGGACAATGGATAAAAAATTCAGGTTAAATCCTCGCATACAGGTCTGTGGGACACAATGTCAGAAGAGTCAACGTTGGAGAGCGGAGCAAGGAAGTGCAATAGCCCTGACAACCAATGTAGCAGTAGGTCCTAGCATTTTCACCACAAGTGGAGATTTTTAGAAAGGTAAGATATCAGTGAATTCTAACACTAATCAGATCAGGAAACAGCACAAATTGCTGCCACTGTGTCTTAGAGGAATTTGACATGGTGCAGCCTGTTGGCCTTTAGAGGGAAGAAGGGTCAGTTGTACAACTGTACAATTCTTGGTGTCCTGAAGGTAACAAGGAAGAAGGGTATATTTGTAAGCAGTTACTTATTGGCATTTTGTATCTTACTGCTTGGTCAAACTTCTCTTGGCTTCTTGCAAGTCTTCGTCTCCCAAAACTTTAGTAGTGTAGCTACTGGCATTCCGCTCTGTTTTATGGAATGTGGGTCTTGACCTCAGGGTGGTTTTGATGCTCCTTAATGAAATGTCAGAGCTCAATGGCTGAAGGCAACAGTGTGGCTGTGTAACAGGTGGGCTACTCCAAGCTATTGGATTTAAAGAAAATGTACTCTATCCAAGCTGAAACCAGGACAGTATCACACAGTGGCTTTGCAGATGTTGCAGAGATTTGGAGACTGGTTAGAAATGCAAGGCATTTGCTCTAAGAGTGTCCTGGATTCTGAGATAAGCTCTCCTGCAGGTAGATAATGTATGCTTTCATATAGCCAAATCTTGAGCTAACTGTCTATGAGGAATAAGGGCAAGCCATGCTTAGAGGAGGAGGGATTCAGCCCTGACAGTGACCAAGACACATGTAGTGCTGGAGGACAAATGGCAGGGAACTGTGGGATCAGTTATGCCTGAGTGTAAATGCAACATCATAACCAAGAGGTCTAGTGTGATTATAGAGCACAGAGCGTGGCAGGGTGTCACGGCTAGACACTGATCTTAAAGGTAAGACTGGAAGATGTGCAACTGCTGAGGTCAGGGATAATGTCTGGAGACAAGAAAGGTGATGTGGAAAAACTGGAGAAGACTCAAGGAGGAAGCTTGAAAACAGTGAAAGGATCTGAAAACTTAGGATAATCGCAAACCTGATTGATGGATGAAGCCTATTTCAGGAACAAAAAGCTGACTATCCAGGGAGTCCTTTGGTTTAGCAGAGAAAGGTCACAACCAGCAGCCAGAGTGTGTATCACCTGGATTGCTGCTGGATTTGTCTGTTGAATTTCAGCCATTATAGTGAGTTGGCAGAATGATCCTGTGCCTCTCTGGGGGAACTCCTTTCCCTAAGAAAGCACCTATCCTGGATTCCAAGTCACATATTCAAGATGGTCTTCCTAGAAAGCCCTTAGAGGGAATGGGACCCCACTACTCGTTCACTGCTGATTTGCTGCGGCACAGGCTTTAGCACTTCTGTAAAGGCTCCGTAGCACAATGTCTGTGAGATGTGGAAGAGGATGGAGAAATTGTCCATTATGGAAGTTTTATGATTGCAAATTCCTCAATGGTAACATCTGTTGCTTTGATTATTGTGGTGGGATTTTTCAATGTTAGTCTTTGATGTCTTTTATTTTCTTTTATATTTTAGAATAGTCCTTATCAGCAGCAGAAGATCCTTCTGTAGCATATTTTCAGTGCTGCCATATCGAGACTGTACCCAAGTCGGGTATGTATATTTATACATGTACTGCATAGTCTTTCTGGGCCTGCATGTAGACCTGATAACAGACACCAGCATGATGGAGGCTAATGCTTTTTACATGTCTGCTCTGAGAAGAGATAAATGCTCTTAGGTGTATTTGTCTTGTGGACCATTACCAGGTTAAAACTACAGCTCTCAGTCCCCACTTTATATATATGTGTTGTGGTGTCTTTGATTATTACGCTGGAGAAAACTATCCCCATGAAATCAATGTTCTTGAAAAATGCACTGCTTTTATTGTTTCTTCTGACTTCACTCATCTTTGACAAAACAAAGACCCTAGACAGCACAACTTTAATTGTATAAGCCATCTTAGCTTTCTCATTCTCCCATGCAAACATAGTGCTACTGTATCTAGATTTTTAGAACTATAAAGAAATATTTGGATTTAAACAGAATACTTTTTAATTTAATACTTTTAGTCACTGGTCAGATTGTTCAGTCAGTGAAGACATTATTTTGGCCATAATATTTTACAGGTTCATAGCTGTCCCTGCAGCTCTGCTTTGCATCCCCTGACATGCTGAGACACTGTAGCTCTGATAGAAAAGTTCCTTCGGAATGAAGTAGTTCTCCAAAGACTGAGGAAGCTTTTAGCTCTTTCAGTGAAACCACAGAAGTGGAAGAAACTGGCTTTGGCTGGAAGACATGGCCTCACAGGCTCTGATGGTCAGCTGGGTGCCTTTAGAGGTGCAGTGCAAGGTTGGGGCGGGCAGTGCTGGTGGGCAGCTGCTCTGTGACCCTGGGACAGGGGGGAAAAGCGTGGCCACCACGGCCACTTGCCAGAGACCTGAGAAGTCCTTGTGGCTGACTTAGTGACTGCAGAACACAAAATTCATGGGAAATAGCCAATTGATACACTGAGGTGGGTTTGAAAGATCCACAAATCATCTAGAGTCAAATCTATCAACTGTATAAAAGATGAATTTGGCTCATACTTTTCAGCCATCTATTTAGTTCTGGAGAATGATTTGTCGCAATCTCTTTCTGCACCAGTAATTTAAAACAAAGGGAGATTATTTTTATTGCCCAAAGGAAAGGAGGAAGCACCTTTGTTGGAGGGTTGACTTGGTCTGCTCTCTTACAGTAAATTTTAATTAAACTCTGATGACACATCAGGGAAATCCTTGTCAGACTGGCAGATTTGTTCTTTGTTCTTGAGTATACTGTCATTCTTTTATGGTCATCATGCTGTGGAAATTGCCTCTTTATTGAAAATTGAATAATTTTGAAATTCTGATGACTGGTTATACCTTCTAAATTACACCAGTAATGAGCCCAGCTGCAAAACTAAATATTATTTCAGCATGTCATATCTTGTATTGTGCTTGCACAGCAAGAAGGGCATGGGATGAGAAGGTAGCAATAGCCAATACACAACAATCCAACCCTGTTCCCTCTGCTAAAAGGCCAAGATTTTTTAAAAATGCCCTCTGTCTTTCTTCCAGAGCATCAGAGGAAGAGAGAAACAATTCAGTGGCACCTCCTTCCAGGAACAGCTGGTGCAAAGAACAGATGAGGCAGTATAGCATAAACTGTGGCCACTCTGTTCAGGCTGCACAATGCTTGCTTACTTGCACATTTTGGATGTTGAAATAGGAGTGGGGAGAGACACTGGATACTCTTATGAAGTACTGTAGTGACAGCATCCTTTAGCTTTGTTTTCTCTGGATCTCTGGATTGCTAATGTCTGTCCCCAGGCAAGACATCCCAACTGGTTTGTGTTCTGCAAACATTGCTGAATAGTTAATGAAAAGAAGCAGGTCATTGCAGGGAGCCATGGGCACATCTGAAATTTGACTGGAGAAAGCCCCTGCAGGAGTGGGAGAGTAGGATGGATGAGCAGGCAGGAGGAACTGTTCCATGTGAGAGGAGCACACAGTGGGGCTGCTGCTGCTTCTTCACCTCTGCTCCAACTCACAGGCACTGTGGCCAGTGAGGAAATCTCCAGGCACAGCTGTTTTGTGGAAGCTGCCAGCCCATGTTGTACAGTAGGCAGTACAGAAGAGCTGTACTCTACCAATGCTCGTAGATACAGTCTGCAGGAGCAGATCCATTATAAAAACATGGTAAAAGGCACTTTCTGAAGTCACAACTCTATGTACCTGTCCTGTGTGGATGGGGCAGCACACCCCTCACCAATGAGGTGCAAGCAGTGTACTGTAGAACTGTGGCCCTCGCCTGCCTGCCCTCCATACAGAGGTCAAACTACAACAGCAAGAACCCTCTCCAAAAACCTCCAAACCATGTTTTTAAGTGGTTGTACCAATACAAATGGAGGTCTGGGCATTGCAGGGAGGAGAGCCATACAAGTACATGAGAAAAATAAGTTTGAGGTGCCCCTGGAATAAGTTTCCTAAATGCTTACTTTTCTTCCTCTGTCTAGACCAGCAGAGCAAGTGTGACAGCAGACATAGCCGGGTGAAAACAATGTAAGGAAAGCTACATTGCAAGTCAGGAGCTGAAGGAGGTGCTGAGTATCTTGCCTGTTGGCATTCCTTGGCCCACAGTTTCTCTTGATGTTACAACCCAAAGTCATCAGACCCTAGGCAGGGTTTAGTGGTGGCTAAGGGGAGTGATGCAGGTTGTCTTGCACCTGTGAAAAGGCTTGTAACAGTGTTATTGCCTCTGTTCTTAATTTAACAGACACAGAGAAAGATTGTCTGAGTGTTTGGCTTTGATGATGTCTTTATGTATTGGTCAAACCATAACACTTTATGACATACAAAGTCATAGTGTGATGCACAGGTTCAGGCAAGTGCTAGTACTGCAGGTTTGGTTTGTGCAGTTGTCTCTTTTTTCAATGTATGGGAAACCTTAATGGATAAAGGGTTCCTCTTTCTTCTTTAAATATAATATTCTGAAAGAGGTGAGATCGACTTTGTGAACAGTGTTGAAACTTCCTCAGTATCCACTTCATATCTTCCTTGCCACAGATTAGCATTAATCCCCATCTAATTCTATAGATGGGCAGAAAATTGGAGGTGTTGACCTCCCATTTTTATCTGAGGTGCACCCTGTGCATCCCCTGATGCTGCTGTGGCACACACCTCTGTCAGAGGTTGGTTGTCGCTGTGGAAGCTCACAGCAAGCAAAGTTGAGCCTTGATACTGTTCCGCTTCCAGGGCAGGGGAGCACGCCTCAGGTCTACAGCACGTAGCTGTCCTACCACACACACCCTCAGCACAGGCATATAAACCCCCATGCTGACCTGCTCTGGGCCCTCAAAGGGGATTTGTGTCATGGCAAACCAAAGAGTGAAGCTGTGGATTAAATAAGACTTGAAGGAATTACTCACTTGGAGATGGGCTCCAGATGGTTTGAGATGAATTGGATTTCAGGCCTTTGAGACAGGAGACGGGGATCAGACACAGCAGATATTATCCTTTTAGCCATTAGGCAGGTCATGCTCTGGACACTTGAGTCCCCAAAGAGGAACCATTACAGCCACAGTCTTCAGGAATGTTCCTGCAGATTTCTGCCCACCCCATTCCCCAGCATGGTGTGTGCAAGGGCACTCTGTGGACCCACCGTGTAGCCCCAGCCAGGATGGAGAAGAACCAGGTTCAACTCTGCTTACCCTGGAAAAAGCAGATATCCTGGGCAGGGGAGGAGGGAATCTGTTCTCCATTGCTTGCCTGCTCTTGAAGCTTTTCTAGGCACCACTTCTCCATCAGCTTCCAAGGAAACAACTCTGGCAGTGCCCACAGACATCAAAGTTGCTCCATGTGGCCAGCAGGACACGGTGGCCTGCAAAAATGCTCTGCATATGCTTGCAGCCAAGTGAGAACAATCCAGTCCTCATTAGTATAGCCTAAGCCATTTCAAAAAAAGGACAATGGTGGTGTATGTCTGTCACTGTTAGAGGTATAATAAAGGAGGAAGAAGGTACCGTGTTGTTTTTCTCCCCAAGAATAAAAGCTGTTGTGGTTAGTTGGGTTTATGGTTCTGTTGTGTGGGTTGTTTTTTATCTTTGGCACACACCGTTATGCTCCATGATTTCAAAACGTGTTTTGGAAAAGGGACTTTTTAGGCTTGTTTTTATCAATGGCAAAAGCATTCACAGATTGAAATCATACCTATTCTGCTGATATATTTTGTGATGTTGTAAGAACTCTTTTAAGAGCTTTCAAGTTCCTGTGAAGTCCTGTCCAGAAGATTAATCTGGAGAATCTGGGGGAGGAGGAGAGCTGGCGGTGTGACACAAATGCAGCACTGCAGCCTGGTTAGTCTTACATGGAACATTCAGACCTGGGCTTGCAAGTGACTGCCTGACAGCAGGGCTGGAGGTGATGAGCTACAGGACAGAAAACTCAGAGCATCAGATAGTGCACATCCTTTTAAAAATGGCCAGTTCACCTCATCTTTTATTCTTCGTGGCACTGAACTCATTAAGTGGTTAGAAAGTTACCTGCAGCAGGCATAGCTGCTGAATATTCGTGTCTTGACAAAAATACAGGTATTCATCTGATGAAACTTGCCTCCAGCTAAAGGAAATAATGCAGTATGAGTAATCAAATGGATTGAAGCCCAAGAAACAGACCGTTCTTCTGAAGTAAAGCAGCAAGTCATTAGATAAAAAGAATGTGTGTCCTTCTCAGAAATGCTATTAAACCAGCTTCATCCAGTTTCTAAAGATAAATCACTGCTGAATTTAACTTGGAATTTAACTAAATGCTGACCGGAACAATAATGTGTTCAATGATGCCAGGAGCAAGAGGTTTTCAATACCATCACCCCAGATAATACCTAACCAAAATGATCTGTTAGTCCATAGCCCTGGCATTCCGAACAGCCTTCTTTACCCGAACTCTGCAATCTTTGTTCATATTTAGTGTTTAAACTGGGTAAGAAAGTCATATGCAAAATGAGGCAAGAAGAAGGACTCATGTGAGGTTGTTGTGCTGCTGTCGGTTATTTGGCAGGTTAGTGAGTGTAGAAAATGGGGCAATATTTACAGGAGAAATTAGAGCATCTAAATTGCCATATGGATAGTAGCAATAAGCAGACAGCAAAGCAGGATACTCTGTTACATCCTTGCTGTTCTTCCCCAACAGATTTTGTATGCGAGGTAGTTTTGATTAAGTCATCAATCTTGAGTGCTTTTCCTGAGCATTTATCATTCTGTAGACCTGGGGAAGAACAACTATCTGTTTTTAGCCTGTGACAGGGAAACTGAAATATCTCTGCTTTTCTTTACCATCGCCCATTTTCCCTGCTTCTCGCAAATTGAACAAAAAATGAAACCAAGCACATACTAGCTTTACAGAAAGGCACAAATCTGAGGCTTTTTTTCTCACAACAGGACATTTCAAAACTAATCATTTCATGTATGAATTTTATAGAGCCACCATTGCTCATTCTTGTGAGTTGCCCTGTTCCCTTAGGTTGAAATTAACCAATAAATCTCCAAAAGCTAATAAGTTTAAATTTTGAACTTTAACTCTCTTTTGGGCAAAACATCAGGAAAAGAGCTGGCATGCTGACAGCTAAGTATCTTTGGAGAGAGAAAAAGGAGGCTGGCCCATTAGAGCCATCTTTCCAGGAGTTCTTTTGCTCCTTCTCCCTGTAAATTGCAGCTGGAGTTGTTCTAGCAACACTAATGGCATTAGGATCTGAAAGCTCTTGATCAATTATAGCAGGCAGTCTCAGGCAGCGGGAGATCTGCTGCTGGACTGACTGGCAGTGTGGCTTTTCCAGAGCTGTCATTGTCCTTGTCTTCATAAACAGAGATGATAAGTAGGAATTATTTACACTGATGGGTGAGAATGGCATCTTTTCTTGATGTCTCATGAACCTCTTTTGCTTTTAGAATAAATCTTAACAGTCAGGAATAGCTAAGCATAAAATACAGGCACAGAAGGCTGACATCTCTAAATAATAATTATCAGATTCCTTTTTGCAATAAGCAGAAGGCTTTTTCATGTATCTAGAAGTCTGTTTAATATTTCATGGACTCCTAAATTATTCACAGGTTAGAGTGCTCAACTGTTACTGTCATTTAAAGAGCAAGTGCCCAGCAGGAGTGTTGCATGAGACTTTGTAGATCACGTCAAAGCATAACATTTGGTTCATTAAAGAAGTGTTATACTTCCGAAGGTAACAGCATCCAATTTATACTCTCTTAATCCTGGCCTGGCTAATAAAAGACAGGATGAGATTGCTTGTTTGGATCCTTATCTATCTGCTCAGTAAAACTTTTCACCATCTGACAACAAATCTGGGATCTCATGTCACCTGGTATGGTTCCAAGAAAATCTGTGAACTCTGTTAGATGGAGAAACTGTAATTTTTTTCCTGCTAAGGAAACTATCCAGTCTGGCTGCTCAGGAGGCTGCTGGTCTCACTCCCAAGGCCAGAGATTTTCACTGCTGGGACTGAAACCCCTTCACAGCAGGAGGCTCCAGTGTCCCAGTGGGTCCCCACTTGACTCCTCACACACCCCATTCAGACCAGATTTCCTCACCAGTTCAACCCCAGGTTTCCCATGGCAAAGACTCAGATGTCTCATTCCATACAGCCGCTTACTCATGGTGCAGTAACACAGAAACAGCTCAAGCTGGTGCCTCTGAGGAGGATCCCCAACCAAGGAACCCCTGGGCTTTTACACCCTCACAGTCTCCCAGAAGTCTCCTCATCCTCCTGAGTCTTTGGCTCCTGCCCCCCTGCTCTCTGTGTCCATCCACCTCACTGGCTCATGGCCTTTATCTCCTTTGTTATCTCGCTGTGTTTCCCAGTGTCCATTCACCTGGCTGCTGTTACCCACCTCCACGCCCTCTGTTATCCCAAAGGCTGGCAGTTCGCAGCCTCCCTTCTCAGGCTCCTACCTGGAGCTCTGCATTTCAGTCTGCATCTCAGTCTGCAGCTTGTGAGCCTGGCTACTTGGACCAGATGTATTCCTCAACATTCTGCAGTCATGGGTAACTAAGACAATACATTTTGTTTTGAGGGTAGTTTCTAACGCTGCTCAGCCTTCCAGAAATGGTATCCATGAATAGAATACTAGAGCTTGACATTGATGTAAACCAGGGTAGCTCCCCAAACTTTGTCAGAAACTGGAATCTAGTTTTTTGCCTCCTAAGGAAATGTTATCCCTGATCTTCTCATTTTCTCAAGCTTTCCCTGCTCAAATAAGGTGAAGGTAGTAAAATTAAGTTCCCATGGTTCATTTTTGGTTTTGAGTGTCTGCTTGAATTCCTTGAAGTTTCTTAAACAGCAATTTTGGAAATAAAGCAGGAAAATCAAAACTGAGGAAGAGGAGGTAGGAAGTTTTCTTTATTTAAATGCCTCTTTGGCAAGGACTGTCTTTCCTACTCTGCATTTTCTAAGCACTGCTTACTACTGGATATTGGTTTGTGCAGTTCCTGAGTCCCACTGGTAATTTAAATAACTTAAACACAGTGAAAGCTTGATTTGGTTTTTTATATGAAGTGCCTGTCCTCCATATGCTTCTGCCTTGCAGAGCCCCTTGGCTGTGGTGCCGTTCCAAGGACATGTGTCCTAAAGAACCTGGTGGCAGTGGATGGCTACACTGGTGCAGTGGCTTTACCCAAACAACCATCCTGACCCTTCCCCAGGCACAACTCACCCTTTTGGAGTGGGCTAAGGGAAAGCATCCCCCAGATCTTTCCTAGTTGTTCTTGGGATGTTGGGGCTGTGGGGAGGAAGCAGCTGTGCTGGGACTCCCCCCAGCAGCGGGCTGGCAGCCTTTGGGCTTGCTGTCCCAGCAAGAGCTTTGCTGAGGGATTCTTGAACTCTTTGTCTTTAATAGGAGTGAGGGAAAATAAATAAAGGCTTGTCATGCAAAAGTTTTATTAGCTTGCTGTAGGTCATACTGATAGGGAACTCAAAAAGGATACAGTAAAGTTGCTTAGGAATTCCTTATGATGTTAACCAATTCCTTATGGTGTTAACCAAGATCTTTTATGAGAGAGAGGAGGATGTGTATAAGCCAGGGTGAGCCTTTCCGTTTATACACTCATAAGAAACTGCACATTGTTTAGCACTGATTTGCCTCAAGAGAGAGAGTTTAATTCTCTGGTTTATAGACAGTTTTCTCTCCAAACAGAATATTTTATTACTCCATTTTACAACACAAGCAGTCATATACTGTCGAGAAATACAGAGCATACGTAGAGAAGGGGAACACCCCAAGTAGCCTTTGCAAAACAGGGAGAATTACTGCAGTGTTGCAGTAAGGTCCTGAAAGGAGAGTCCTCTTTGGAAACATCAAAAAGATGGGGAAATGGAGGCATTAGTGTCCATCGATCTTCAGCTGATGTCCAGGAATCATTCCTGTGTGTGCTTGCACTTGCCAGCTGACCATGCTCCCTGCTTCAAAAGCTCTGATTTCTTTCCAGTCCCCAGAGCTGGCCTTTATTTTTTAAAGCTGCTGTACTGACTCTTCAAAGCGTGATGGATTTCCATTTGATGAATAGCAGAGTTATCCGTCCATGTCTGTTAATTACATGGAAAAATTTCTCCATGACATGTTTTTAGAGTTGTAACAGCATTATTTATTGCTCTGTGTCTGTAAGGTCTTGAGTGGAATGAAACTACACTGTTCTGGTGTCAGGTGGTTCAGATATTTGTTTTCATTTTGGGGTTCAGAGGCTTCCTCAAATTGTGTGTTTGTTTCATAGATAAGACCTGCTGAAATAGTTACAATTTGGCATTTATCTCTTTGAGAAGTAGCTCCCTTAAGCACTTTCTGCGCAGGAGCAGAGAGGCTAATACCATGCTTCTGACAGAGGGTTATTTTTACATAATTATTTGTCCAGCCCCTCAGTAACATGATATCAGGAAACAAGAATGATAATATGACACTGTGCTGAGTGAACTCCAATCAAGAAACTAAGAGGACTTTGTTGGGATTAGAAACTTGATACAATCTTTTCCTTTGTCACTGAAGTATGTTTTCCAGCAGATAGATGTGTTGGATTTTTCCAGCAGTGAGGTACATGACATACTGGGGACTCAGGATAGCAGTGCTTCAGAGAAATAAAATGTGTGATAGGTTGGAGAGGAAAGACAAGGAAAGAGGGTGTGTTGTATGTCAGAGCAGGAGATAGCCCAGCCCTGCGACTGGGTGAAGAGCCTGCGGGGCTCTCCCGGCCTCCATGTCAGCATCTCTCCCACGCAGAGTTTTGAGCACAAACTTGGACCTCGGCAGCAATCAGCCAGGAAAATACTGCAAGATAAATATTACGGAGTTCTGTACAGCTGTCATTAGTGAAGCACAAATTTGCTCCTGGTCTTTTTTACCTTTGCTCACATTTTATCATGAGGCTAAAGCATGGGATACAGCCTGCTTGTCTCAGGCATCTTATTTATCTCCAAATGGAAGATGCCGGATGGGTCAGTCCTTTTAAAGTAGATCCCCAAGTTTCCATGCCAGGGTCAGGGAGAACTGGGTTTCTCCTGTCAGTCTCCAGCAGCAGAGTCACTGGGCTTTTGCCACTCTCCTGTGTTCTTGGAGGAGCAGGAATCCTTCCTGGAATCTTCCATGGGAAATTACCTCTGTTTCATGGGTATGTGGCCTGGGAACATCTGCTGGCCAGATACATGGCAGTCAAGTGTTCAGGCTGGATTGGTGTATCTCACCTGAAGTGGATATGACTTCCAGTTCCTTCCCAGTGCCAGGTTCTGCCGCAGGTACCCAATGAAGGGGAACCTTGCTATGCATCGTAGGTGGGGTATGAGCTGCAACCGTGAGCAAAGTGGGGGTTTTCTCTGTTAAGTGTTTGGAACACACACTTTGGGAAGCACAACACGAGTGCTTCCCATAGGAAGAGTTGTCTGATCTGTGCTTTGCATTGGCATGTCGGGATTAATGCTGCACCTTATTTCAGCACTGGTGGTGGGAGGTGAACAGGGCACATGTATTAAGAGCTTTTTCTGCTCTTCTTTGCTTCTCAGGGATATGAAGCTGGATGGTGGACGCCAGTGCCATTCTACTGGAGTGTGTCTGAAAGACATAATTGGTCTTGAAGGTGTGGAGCTTGGAGCAGATGGGAAGGTGGGGATGCTTCAGTTCCTACTCGCTTACATTTTATTTTGTAAGGGGAAAAAATGGCTTAACTAATAACAAGTGCAAATATAATGCGCAGTGTAACCCAGTAGTTAGAGCACAGTATGTGCAACTGTAAATAAGCTTAGCAGAAATTCATGAGGACTGCCCAAGCTGTCAATGCAGACAACTCTGTATCCTTGAAGAAATTTGCCTCTGGCAATATCCAAGTCTGTAAAGCGTTACTGAATTACACAGCCTTCCCCTGGCTCTAGTAGGAGGTATCACTGCAGGGTATATTGTTAGGAGCTTGAAAATAATTTCTGGTGAGAGTTGTAGCTGTAATCCTGTTTGCTTTCAATTGTATGTAATAACATTTTGCTTAATAATATATTTTTCCAAAGAGCAGGAAGACAGTAGCACAAATCTGATGAGTCTTTCAAAATCCAGGAGTTCATTCTCTTGAATAGAATAAGCAAATATGAATCTTTAGGGAAATGATACATTTTAAGGAAATATGTAGAGGAGAGACAGTTTTGATCATAGAAGAAAATGTTTCTTCCTGAAAGCTGATTTACTTTCGACAGTTCAGTTTGCTCAGTCTCCTGTCATATATGGATTTAAAGGCCCTGGGTCAATGCTGCTACAGGTTGTGCTCACCTAACCAGGTGTCAGGCCAGACTACAGGCTGTAAATTCCTGAGGACAATCTGTCTGCCTATAAATAATGAAAGCTCACATTTTTTATTTGATACCTGTTCTGACCTCCTCATAAACCAGTCTAGAGTCTCAGCCTCAGTTTTTTCCTTCAATGCAATGTTATTTTTGGAAAATAAGCCAACAAGAAGCAAGGCATAGCTTTTTCTTGGCCAGGGGTGCAAGCAGAGAATCAGTGCACTCTAAAAATAATTTTGTCACAAGTTACTCATTCACACTTAGTCCATGTTGGGGGGTAGTAAATGATCCCCCACAACCATTGCTGTGAACTGGAGCTCACTTATTACATCAATAAGACTCTGCCAGACGAGGCCCTAAGGAAGAAAAATAGCAGAGAAAGTGCTTCAGTTTAGCAATGTTGAAGTGATTTGCCTCTGTGTGCTGAGGGACCTATACAGATGATGCTAGTTCAGTGAAGAAGCTGCTGAAATGTGGTACAGAGAAGGCCCACTGGAAAAAGCCTGACCAAACTGACATATTTTTAAATCTGACCCTTGAGTAGGATTTGGTAAATCCAGTGTATTAGAGCTTGTGCGTATGTGTGTTTGTTTTGCTGAAGAATTAATGCCTTTGCAAAGGCATTTTTTGCATGGATAAACTGACTGCACTGAAGCAAATGTAGGTGACTGGTTTTTATTATCTGTGCCTAACTACTAAATCCAGAAAATCCTCCATTAATTTGGCTTCTCTTGATTCCAGTTGGAATGCACCAAAGGCATCCCACTGCATCCAGGCTGGGCTGAAAGTAACTCTGTCCATTTTTTTTTATTTTTTTTTTTAGACAGTTTCTTACACACAGTTCCTATTTCCCACCAATGCTCTGGGAACTCGGAGAAACACGATAGATTCCACCTCATCTTTCTCCCAATTCCGCAATGCAAGCCATCGTAGCCTTTCTTTGGGAAGAGCTAACAGCACCCAGGGAAGCATTGATGCAGGTAACTTCTCAAGTGGCTTGTTTTAATATCCTTGGGTACCCTGATGGTAGGCAGTTATTGCAAAGGACTGATGTGTTTCAGCCCCCCATTAGCTTAAACTAAGTAAAATATGGTCTTGTGTTGTGGGTGGAACACAGTTCATTCCCTATTTGCTTAGAAAGCTTGCTTGTGGGGGATGGAAAGTTAAATACACAAGCACGTTGGTTGTATTGACAGCCCCGATGGCACCCGGCGTGTCTCCTCCTGTCATCAGCATTGTTTGTTCCTCCTGCTTCAGGCTTATCCTTACCTTCCTTTGCTATGGAAAATTTACAGTGGCAACACAGTAGTCATAAGCTAAAGGTGTAAATTCCACTTGTGACCTTTGTTAGGCTGGAAAGGGCTGTGTTTACAAAACCGGACACGAAACATAAGCCAAAGCACTATATGCTTAAGATATTTTGGCATGATAAATGAGATGAATCAAAACATTTGCTTGAACAGATGAAACTTGTTGCTGGGAATAAAAGCCGTTGTGGAGCTTTATATAATTCTGCAGTTCTCTAAGCCCTAAATTCACATTTACCAGGTAATTCATAAGCTGTAGGTCCTCTATATCTTGGCAGATCACCTTAGTATAGAAATGCTTAGAGTTGTCAAAATTTAGAGCAATTTTTCATGTCTTGAAAAAGTCTTGAATGGAGATAATATTGTGCATTATCTGTGAACTCGCTTGCCACTTCTGTTAAGTCCGGAGATTTCTTGATGTAATTAATTCATTTCTTCTATATCTAAACTGTTGTTTTATAGGTAGTGACCTGGGAGACTTTGTTGAATACGACCCAAATCTTTTAGATGATCCCCAGTGGCCATGTGGCAAACATAAGCGGGTTTTAATATTTCCTTCATATATGGTAAGTGATTCTGTGTAGGACAGAGAAATTCTGGTAACAAAATTCTGAAGGTTGAGGTTTCATTTGGCCATATTTTAAGAAGACTATTATTATTTTTAATCTACTAATAAGAGCTGTTCAGAATGCTTTGTTCTAAATGACAGTTACTTCTCGAGACATGTTAAAACAAGCTCATGGAAGTATTACAAAAGCAAACGCTTTTATTACCACTGTATTTCATAAATGCTTTAGATGAAAGGCTTGCTCAAACAATGCACCCATTCATTGGCATTTAGAGGAAAATATATACTTCCTCAAACTGGCATCTATTACAAAACAGGAGGATGCCCACTGGGGTTTTTCTGAAGTCATGAAGCTACGCTGTGTTTTGATGCTAATCATTCACTCTCTGAACAGCTTTGTTTCCCAGGTATTTATTTCACCATGGGATAGTTCTTCCTTTGATTGCAGCAATTGTGAGCAGAGTCTGTATATTTCTCACTATATCCAAACCCATAATGATACAGACATATAACTGTTCCATGGTCTGTCCTCTGACTAAATGTTTCCTTGGTGACAGACTTTTGTTGCCTTTTTTTTTGGTTCCTCCAAAAACTGTTTTGGCAGGACTGTTGCAAGATGCAGGGCAGTCATACACGTGTGAGCATGTATCTGTCTGGATTATACATCCAGAGTAATAGTAGGCAGTAGGGAAAAGATTCTTCTTTTTTTTTTTCCCCCAAAGTGGTGACCTCTACTACTCTTTTCTCTGTAAAGATATGACAGGATTTGAAACACTGAGGTCTAAAGTGTTGTCCATGTTCTTGTTTAATTTGGAACAGAAGACATGATTTAAGAAACTGCTAATGTATGTAAAGATACAGCCTTGGTATGTTCTTATCTGCCCCCACCCCAGGGGTAGTTTGGCTCTTGGGTGCTCCTTCTTCAAAATAAGCTCTGTGTTTCATGTAGGTTGAAGATTATTTCCATGCTAGCAGGAATGTTCTGTCTGTTGCACACAGAGGCTTAACTGAGTTCTGAGGCTGTGTTTATGCTAGATTTTCAAATGGGAAGTCCAGAATGTCCTCTGCTTACTTGCTGCCAGTTTTCCTTTAAGGGTTGGCAAGTTATTTTTTGGCTGCCAACCCACAAAGTGGCAACCTTTTATAGCCGCTACATCTGTGTGGGAAAATATTTGTCAGGTTTTGATATGGTTACTGGACAGGGAACTATCTTCCCTCAAGGAGAAAGACATTATTAGCCAACATCCAAAGGGAACATAGCTTTAGCAGTCATGGCTCTGTTTCTGACCTTCCTCAGGCTGCGAGTGTCTGCCAGGCAGTACAAGTCCCCATGGATCACCTGAAATCTTTGATCCCTTTGTAACTTGATGTTGTCGTGGACATGGTTAAATGAGTCAAACAGGGGCAGCCAGGATGGCATCCCGCAAGGGAGTTCTCCACCCAGGAGTGGGTGTTCAGTGCCATTCTTCTCCACATGCTGGTTAACCACAGCGTTTCAAAGTCTTGTATTTGTACTTCTATTGTGAAAAAAAGGAGCTGCCAGGGGTATGACTAGATGCCCTAAAGGTGAAAAATGGACTTCAAGGACAATTGTTAAAATCAGTGTCAGTGTTTATCTAGAATATATTTGCATCAGCAGGGATCTCCCTGCTTTTTAATTTTCTCTAGGGATTAATTACTGCTGTGTCTGGAATAATGTCTTACTTCACAGTTGAGGGGTCTTTTCTTGACTTTGCCTTCCAGATATCACCTTTTCAGCACTGCCTGAGGGTCTGTGGGACGCCCGTCTCCCTTTCTGTAGGCAGGTACTAATCTAAGAAAGCATTGAAGGACATTAAGTGCTCTGTTTCTTTTGTTGAGGGGAATCACAGGCAGGTGCCAAGGTCTCTCTCAGCTGGGGTTTTGCCAGCCCGCAGCCAAAGCAGCATAGCTGTGATGCCATGCAGGAGCTGCACGGCTTTGCAAGAAACTGAGGGGCGGGTGGTTTTTCTTCAGTGCTCAGCTGAAAGATGTGACAAGGTGCTGGTGCTTCCTTCAGCTGGGAGAAGGGAAAAAAGGTAGTGCTGGAGTGTCCTGGGAGCCTGTGGGTTAAATAGGGTTTTGCAGTTTGGGCAAGGACTTGTGCATACAGCTGGTGAATCTAAGGCCATACTGGCTATGCAGGAGACTTTACTCACATTGTTTTAGACTTTCCTGACTCTACTGCATTCCCTCTCCCTGCAGTTCACATCAGTGCGAGCAGGAGCATAATAGGCTGGTGATTTCAAGTCATCTTCTCTCCCTCCCCCCCCCCCCCCCCCCCCAGTATAAAAATCAGTGCACACTACAATTAAAGCACATTGCAGTCTGGGGGCCAGCGAGAGAACTGTGGTCTTTTCCTGACTCTGCACAGCCACTGCAGCAGTGCCAGACCTCTGCCAAATGACCGCAGAGGCCGGGAGCAGCCGCTGGTCCTGGGCGGAACGTGGCTGTAATTGCTGCCTCTCGCAAGCGCCAGAGCAGCTGAGAGCGGCTCTGATGTCAGCTCCCAGCATTTTGTTGTGCGTGGAGAGCCGCAGCTTGTAATTAAAGTTTCGTTACTTGGCCAGGATTTAGCATTAATGCTTGGCAGCTGCAAGCTTGTAGATACTCCCCTCACCCCTCCTTATGGATATCAGAGCAATTAATGAGGGGAAGGTGTGGAAGAGGAGTGGATGCTGGGCTGCGGCACTGCCTGCGGGATAGAGCTACATGCACTGATATTACTCCCATGAGCCTGGCTTGTGCTTTGCAGGCCAGGATTTCTCTGCTGGGAAAGCTCTGTTGAGGTCTGTGTGAATGCTGCATCAGTAAACACTGCAGGCTTTATCCTGAGGCATAAGACAGACAAAATGTGTGGTCTGGCTTGGAGTTTACTCAGAAATACATGCAACTGGCACTCTATGTGCTCAATTTTTGTGGAGCCCAAGTTTATCATCACTGTCATTGACTTTATAGTCTTTTAATTTTACTGAGCTGAATTAGCCCTGACTCTTGGTGAGGAGTGTTAGCTACAAGTCCTCAGCTGTTTTCAAGGAGGAGCCGAACTTCCTCCTTGAAGATAGCTGTGGGGAAGAAGTGCTTTTGGTTTGGTCTCTTTTTTTTTTTTTTTTTTCTGTAGGGAAGTCCCAAGCTTAAAAGAGCATACACTTTCCTGTCCCATTTCTAAAAGTAATACCCACAAATTGCCTGTCATAGGACAATTTTGAAAGTATTCTTCAATACTTTCCCAACACAAACTCTACAGCTTCAATGAATTGTATTAGTTATATTTAAACTCTGGTCAGCCCTGGAGAAATTATTTCATTTTGTGTTGTCTTTGTAGGAGAGTCTGCAATCTCTGCTGCAATATAAACAGTAAGAGGTAGAAAAAAATCTTGCTGGGGGTGGGGGGGAAGGGAAACATCATGTCATGCTTAACAGATGTCTTCCTGGCTGATACTGCTGAAACAGGAATTCGTGCAGATTCTTAAATCTCTCTAGAACAGGAACTTTATCTACCCGACTGAGCATTAATTTCTTTCCTCGAATCTCATGTTGACTAGCATACGTGCGGACTCATCAATGCCCCCTGGTCTCTCTGCATTCTTTCCAGCAGGAACTCCTTCTGTGCTGAACTAGAAAACTCATTCACAGCAGGCTTGAGGTGATCCTGCAGTCCTGCTTTCGTTGGTAACACAGAAACACAGGAGCATGTTAGCTGGTCACTGCATGCTGCCAAAACTTACAGCAAAAGAAGAAAAGCCCAGATCAGCAGCATGTTGACTTTGAGTGACCCTTCTGTAGTTGAATCCCTGTAATATCCATCCATCTGTTCTCAAGGGATACACGTGGAATTAGGTTTGGGTACTGAACTACGATGTCACTGTGTTGGTTTAATAATATAAAAATAAATTGACATCTCCACAGCACTAATAAGAAAAGCATGTCACAAAAGTCTGCAGAGCTGTTACAGTGCCTGTCTGCCAGCCTGCACTTGCCAGGTACCGCTGTAGCAGCGAGCACAGCCAGGCTGCATTATTTAATATTAGTCCTCCAGTGTGATTTTCAAATTAGAACTGCTTGCTGCCCTGGCCCTTTGGTCTAACAAAAGCCCTGCATGATGATATAATGCATTTGGTCTCTCATTCCCCCATTCTGTCTTTCATGAGGAGCACCAAGGTCAGGAAGACTCCGCTACAGCCAGTGTCCTTCAGTGCTGTCACCCTGTTCTTCGAGCCACTTCCGTAGTTGTATATTAAGTATCTCCAGACTGTTTTTTTATCAGCTGCTGACATTGTACCCAAAAGTCTCAGGGAGCAGAGGATTGCAGTGGTAGATAACCGTATTTAAACCCTGTGCTCTATACATTTGATGCTATGTTTGGCTGAGACTCCAACAAACAATTATTTTGTAACAATGACACACTGTATTAATTGAGAATAATTCCAGAGTGTTAACATTATAAAATAAACTGGTGTCCTTCCATGTATTTAATTTCAAAGAGGCAGTTTTGAGACTATTTGCCTTGTGAAATTCAAAATCTTTCAGTTTAAGGTCCTTGAATGTTTATAACTTCGTAAAAACAGAAACATCTTATTTTAGTCTATCTTTTCTTTTTTTAGAATTTTAACTATAATTCGGAATCACTCCCATTTTCCATCACAGTTTAAAGTCTCTTCACTATCAGGAATTCCCTTATATATCCATCATAAGCCATAAGTATATGAATTAGGTTACTGGCAGTTGATAGATACATAGCTGGTCACTTATGGGATGCATTAGTCAGAGAATGCAGAGTCATTGACTTCTTTTCACTTCTTGTGTGGCTGAGAACTTATCAGTGACCTACTGAAAGTCTGTTTCAGGTATCAGTCTTCCATCTGCTCTCTGTGGAGTAGATTTGTCAGGGGTACACAGTAACAACAGCTGAAGAGAGCCTATCGTATATCTTTCATTTTATTCACCTATTTTATTCTGATTTTATCCTTCTTAAGCTAAGAGATAGAGGCATCCAAGGCTGGATCATCTTTTACTGGTGGCATGCCAAAGTAGGATTTATTTTCAACAATATTTCATCCTGTCAGTCTTTCCAACCATTTCAGGAATCCTCTCTCCTCCCATATTTATGAAACTATATATACAGCTTTCCTATGAGAAAGCAGCTGCTTGAAAATGCTTGTGAGTAACACACGAGCTGAGCTCCAAGTTCAAAACTGCCAGCCACGCAAAAAGTGTGCAGAGTAGAGACTTGGGCTGAAGCGTTTATCACGCTGTCCAGGCATCTGTCAGCTACCATATATCAAGGCTTTCATTTGTCTTGTGCCTTCCATGGCCAAACTAAAATATACATACACAGACTTGTATACAGAGAACGTAACAGAGCCCACAAAGGAGTATTGCTGAATGCTGAACTGAAATGTGTTCTGTGCAAATAAGCTGTGAGAAACAAGACAGACGGTTCTGGATGACAGAAGTTAAAAACATTGGAGATTAGAGTATGAGAGACAGTTTAGTAGTTCCCAGTGCCTTTTTCATGTGTCTGACAGCTCTGGGAGTACAGAGTGCCTGGCTGGTAGGGAATAATATTATGTAAAAGAAAGCATGTTTGGAGATAGAGAAAAGCTGTTCTCCTTTTAGGGAAGTATTTGCAAACCCTTCATAAAATTTGGAGCATCAGTATTGATCAGAGCCCTGACACAGGCAATACCAGAATTATCCTGGACAAACAGACGTGTATTTTTCTTCCCATGGCAGCTTCGTTTGGGACATGCAGGCAACTCAAGTGCAATGAGGCGGCCTGAAACAGAAGAGCAGTGTAAACGTTGAGCAGGGAGCAGGCCAAGAAGGATGGCGTTGTGTCCAAGCCCTCCCCTGTCAGATCCCAGCTGGTTCTTGTGGGTTGCTGAACCACCCCAGAGCTATCGTCTGCTCCTTTACTCGTGGGCAGGGGCAGTAGTGAGGGTTGCTGCTCAGTGCCAAGCTGTCTGCAGGGTGCATGAGGTGCCCTGGGCAGGATCAGGGTTGGGGACCAAGATTTCTTTGTAGCGTCATGAGTGCTGTGCCCCAGCAGGAGGGGTACTCAGGTGCCTGGTCAGAAACCATCTGAAAGGGTAACTGATTGATCACTCAACAGATGCTAATTCAGCATTGATTTTAAATTACCTCTCAACAGATATTCTTCAGGGTTTTTTTCTGCCTGCCTCTCGGATGGGCAGGGTCCTGCATGCACAGGATGCATTTCTGTAGGTACCAGCTGGACAAGCAGCATCCCATTGCTCAAAGTCTGGCTTCTACAGCAGCTACGAAGGAAAAAAAAAATCAAGGAACAAAAAAAGAACTTGCACAAATTCTTTTCTTGAGAATAAGGGCAGTTAGCTGAGCTCTCCAGCATGGCACTGACAAGATGAGACAGCTGCCTTAGAGCCAGTGTGTTCAAACATGCTGCCGTTATCCTGTTACATGAATCAAAACCAGCACACACCAGCTTTCATCTGGATTTCATTATTGTGATTTATATCGTAGAGACTGTTGTCTCGCAGGAAGCAACAGTATTCAGAGTTGGAGAGGGGGAGATTCTTATCAACAGGACAAAATTGACAAATCTCTGTGTTTAAAAATAACCATACCTCTTTACTGTTCTCAGTTTTAAGCTGCCTGCTTAGTCTCAAGCCTCTGAGTGCTTTGCTTTAAATGAAATTTTTAAAAAGAGCTTTTCTCCTTCCAAAAAGCATTTAGCTGAATTCTGGCAAAGCTCCCACAGGCTGGAGGAGTCCCAGGTAAAACAAGTCAGTGCCTGCAGAGCAGCCGTGGGGAAAGGTGCATGCCAGGGGGCTGCTGCTGCTGTCTGGCAGAGCCCAGGACTCGCTCCCCCTCTGCACAGTGGCCCGCAGAGCTGGGGTCACCCTGATACTCACTTGTTAGAGGTGAAAACAGCTGAAACTCGCTGTCTGGCACAACTTCTGTGCAGCCCTTCAGCTCAGGCTGGAAGATGGACAGGGCCTCCCACCGCTGCTGTTCCCCTTCTCTTGGGAAGTGGTTTCTGTTGTGCACACAAGCAGGGGAAGAAGATAACCTGGAGAGAGCTCAAGGCAAGTTAATTAAGATAAAACTAAGAGCTCTGGTAATGAAGAACAAATAGTGGGCAGTTAGGTTTGTAGTTAAACATGAAATAAGGTGTCAGGTAGCTTTGTACAGTAACACTGAGCTCACTATATCTAGGATTAACCAAGACAACCAAAAAATACTGGTAGTAACTAAAATCGTCTTTACATTTAGTAGGATGTATGTGCTTTGTGTGTCTCTTGACTCTGTAAGCAAGAGCAGCATGGACCCATGTTTCTGTACCCCAAGTAGCAGACAGCAGTGGTCTAAATTAGAGGTGGCTTGTTTTAGTGTCCTCTTGTAGGAGTACTGAGAGGAAGCCTCTTAACACATAAAACTCCCAGCATATCTGTACATCAGCAGCACCCAGCTGCAGCACCCAGCTTGCTGATGATCGTTTGGCAACAATACCAAGGAGTAGGCAGGCAGGCTGCAACATTCCAGGGAAAGAAAGGAAAGGAGTAGTTGTTAAGATCTTAATTCTTCTTCTTTAGAGGGCTGAGCCGTGCCTGGTGAGACAAAGCATGTGAGAGGCTGGCTGCAGTGAAGGGCTGCACCATGCATGCATACATCCTTCCAAACTCATCAGGGTTAAAACCAGGCAGGCCCACACATTCCATTGAAGGCTTTCCCACCTATCCTGGGTAGGGCAAGGCTTCTCCTCCCTGTCTTTTCCTCTCTTCCTTTTCTTCAGGTGTGGCAGCACTTTTCCTGCTTCAGCATCAAGGCAGCTTATGAATTTTTAACCTCAGGGGAACTGCACTGTCTGCCTGAACCTGCAGTCAGACTCATCCCTGCACATGCAGGGCAGCAGGTGTGGCTGAAGGGTGTTGATGCTGCAGAATGGCCCATGTTTTCAAACATGTGCACGACCATAACAACACCCCATGGCAAAAACTTGGTTTTCCTCTCTGTTACAGTGTGTTTGCCTCAAATACTGCTGGGCACTATTCAGGGGAAACACATGCTCTGCTCTGTTTTAAATTCCTATAATTCCTAGTAATTCAGTACCGTATCTCCTAAATAAAGTGCAGGAAAAGTTAGGTGTGTTTTACTCTCCTTCATGCTTATTTTGGAAACAAGAGAACAACATGACTGGATAAAGGGAATTGTCTGCTTTCTCTCTAGAGCCATTGCACTTTGTATTCCCAAGCCCTTCCATATATTATTTTGATTGAAAAAAAAGCCTGAAAGCATATGCAGTCAGTCTTTTTGGCTGATTTTGATTCCCATGAGGGTATGTTACAGCAGAGCTCCACCTTCTATAAATGCTTAACATGCAGCAAGGGTTCTGCATGCCTCTTTCCACCTCCTGTTATTTGGTGTTAACAGCCCTTTGCCATAATACAAATTAATCAAAACCAGAAATTAGAAGGGAAGTATTATTTTACAAGCCAGGAGAATGCACTGCTGCTCTCTTACATGCTTGACGCTGGCAGGGAGCTGGATGCCTGGGGACTAGGCTGTCCCCCAGGTGCCCAAGCCTGGACTCTTCTCCACTTCTGTCCACTTCTGCCAAAGCATGGAAGAGAATTGACACATTTCCAAGATAAAGGTTGGTTTGTTGTTGAGCTGGTAGATTTTGGCCAGGTGAGTGGTGACAGAGGATTCGGGCAAAGTGCTACCTGAACAAAGACTGAGGGAATGAGAGAAGTGCGGGGCACCCGCAGATGCAGGTGCTGTGTTGGCCAGGAGAACCCTCTGCAACCTGGGGAGATTCCTTAGGTTGTAACAAAAAGGAACAGGAAGCTCAAAGGAAAAAGACTGTGCACTTTGAATGTTGTCCTGACTCTTCTGTCCGCTTACTGCCTAACTTAGCACAGCATAACTGCCTTCCACTCTACTGGGTGACCTGCCATATAAGCTAATTACTTGCCTTATCATAAATGTATGCTGCAGCAGTCAAGAGTTTGTACCAGTGGTTTCTTTGAAGAATCACTTTGAGAGAAACTCACAAATGTGTCTCAGAACCACATGGAGGTATGCCCAAAAATCTGGTCATCATATCAGTTATTGTGATGATTTTTTTTTGTTTTACAAGACTTCTCAGGTAGGTTTCATCCAGCCACATATAGCTTAAACTCACTCTTAACAATACTTGGAGGATGCTAATGAGGTATGTATTGTTCAAAGCTTGTGCTGAACAGGTCACTTGTTTTGTCAGTCACAAATAAATAGATGCCTTATTTCAGACTTAATTTTCCTGTCTTCTGAAAGCATTGGGACTGACTGGCACTTGTTTGGCATTCCCTACTTCTGGGAATCGAGTGATCTTCTTCGTTACAAACTAAGAGAGTAATTCTCTCCTGACATGTGTTACAGACCACGGTCATAGACTACGTGAAGCCATCTGATCTCAAGAAGGACATGAATGAGACCTTTAAGGAGAAGTTCCCTCACATCAAGCTAACCTTGAGTAAAATAAGAAGGTACGTTGCAAAGCTCAATAAGGCTGCGATGTGATGCAGCTGTCTCACATGTCAGTGAAATTCCTGCTGTACATTAGGGGAAGCACAACACTGATTGATCTTCCAGGAGCAGTGACCAGCAGAGGTGCAGAGTAAGTCAGATGATTGCTTTGATTACTGGGATGAGCAAACAGGATAGAGGAATGTGCAAACACACACTGGTCAGGTGTCAAACACAGCGTCTAACGGCATGAGGATGAGAGCTGGGCATGCACTATATTAAAATACCCAGAAAAACAACACAACAGAGTCTCTAAGCTCTTGGCAATTAGCTTAAAAAGAGACTGAGGAAAGAGAAGTGCTGACTTTTGTGCCTTGGCCAGAAGCAAAAAAAGAGTTGGCTTCACAGCAAAGTTGTAATATTCCATCTCTGTTTCCAGTGTAGCAGGCTAGACATATTGCTCCACTGAAGTAACGATAATTTCATTTGACCCTAGTGGCCAGAAGGACACTGAGCCACACTGCTCTGTAACCAGAGAGTGCTGCAGTACATGGACAGAACTGTCAGTTTGGATTTGACCAACCATAACCAGCAGCAAAAGCTGCATACAGAGCACCAGAAATCAAAACGTTGTTTCTAAACAAACGGTATGCAGCACAGGACCTCTGATGAAATATTGTTGCTAAAAATGTCAGAGCCTTTTTGGTTGCTTTTATAGCTTGACACAACTGTCTGTTAGGGGCAGTGAGGGGGAAGGGTGATGTAAATATGTGCTCTGAAATGTGCCTCCAAAACAGCACAAAGATATCTGCCCAGTAAATTATGTTTTCCCTTCCATTTGACTAAGCAGGAATCCCTGAAAGCATGGGTCTTGGGGTGAAATAAGAAATGCTTTAAAACTCATCTCACAGCATACTTGTCTGGTCTCTTTACTCAGCTTGAAGAGAGAAATGCGCAAGCTCGCTCAAGAAGAATGTGGTTTTGAAGAGCCCACAGTGGCCATGGCCTTTGTCTACTTTGAGAAGCTCGCTCTCAAGGGGAAGCTGAACAAGCAGAATAGAAAGCTTTGTGCTGGAGCTTGTGTTCTTTTAGCAGCCAAAATTGGCAGTGACCTCAGAAAACATGAAGTGAAGCATCTTATAGATGTACGTATCCATAGGTTTCCGGTGTTCCATCTACATAAAGTGCCAGTGTGTGGTCTGTGCAAGCCTGTTTGTCAATGGACATGCTCTCCTTCAGGCTTCCAGATGTACAACCAGCTAAATATCTTCTTTTGTTACACATTTTTGTGGTGGAAGTAGTAGTGATCAGTGTTACTCCAGAGGCGTGGGAAGCTTTTTTGATGGGATAGAAGGCCCTGGTGTCAGATACTGAGAGGTTTGAGATGTATCTGACCATCATTCTGTCAATACAAGGCAAAAGGTGAACCCTCAGGAAACTAATTTTCTTTTAATTATGTTGTCAAGAGTTCCAGTAAGGATTCTCCTATTAAATATAGATACTAATTTCAAATGGAGTCCAATAGACATTTGCATTTCTTTTATCAAGTTCAGTGTTTAGGCAAGAAAACCTAAGGAGGTGTTCCCATTAGAACACCTCACTCTGGATGTTTTTTGTAGAGTAAGGGGTTTGGTCCTCCAGCCGCTCCATATGGAAGAGGTAACATGGGGGAGTGTTAGGAGATAATCCCCTGCAAGCACCGAGGTACCAATCTGATTTAATGCTACAGACGGTTAGGTCGGTATCTGGGTATGTGGCTACAACCAGCTCACTCCATGGAATAAACATGGGATCATGGATGGGGGGCAGGATGGGCCTCATGCCCTCCTCCCACAGTCACAGAGCTGGGTTGGCAGTCAGTTTGTTAGAAAGCCCTCTGAATAACCACAAAAAAAATCGGCCAAGTGGGAATTGGAAGATCTGGCCTCTCTTGCTATCTTGAAACATCGGTCCATCCATAAGACACATTGAACTTTGCAGTACCCAGTGGGCAGAGAAGTAACAAGCCAGGGAGATCCTAAGAAGAGGATGAGGGGGGAAATATCCCTGAGCAACTGGTTGCCTACTTGTAGCATCCAAATCCAGTGAAAACAGCAGAGCATGTGGGAGGTTTAGTACATTACAGCACAAAACCGACTATAAAACCCATCTCATCCCCCGTGAGGATAGCAGTTTCTATTACTCACTGTTCTTGTGGTTACTGCAGATGACACCTTCTGCCTCTGAGGTATTAAGATCAAATTGTGGCAAAAATCATTTCCCCGGTAGGGCGTTGTAGCACAGTCTAATGCTGAGAGGAAAACTAGTGATTTCAAGTGGTGCAGGAAATTTATGGACAATTACAAGATGCGTGTCTTCTATTACACAAGTGATTTTGATGTTTGCATGAAGCCAGGAATTTCCTGTTGTTGCAGTGGTAATCACTGTGATCGGTGGGATATATCTGCTGGCAGTGGAATGAGTGAAATGACGAACGTGTCAGAAATAGCATGGCTGGCTGAGCTTTATGAGTTCATCTTCACAGTAAGGATCCGGTACATCCAGTTCACACAGCTCTGATTTTCTAAACCTAAGGCTGTGCAAGTTGATCAGGACAGGAGTTCAATGACAGCAGCACGCGTGTTTTGAATAATGTCATTTGTGGAAAGCACTAGAAAGGCAAACCCTCATTCCTTTTTTTTTTAATTTGTTTTTTGCCCCTTGGCTGTGGCTGCAGAAACTGGAAGAGAAGTTCCGGCTGAACAGGCGAGAGCTGATTGCCTTCGAGTTCCCGGTGCTGGTGGCCTTGGAGTTTGCTCTCCACCTTCCCGAGCACGAAGTGATGCCACACTACAGACGCTTGGTGCAGAACTCCTAGCGCTGGCTGCCCTGCGGGGAAGGGGCTCCTGACTGTTCCCGCTTGGCTCTCCCGAGCCACAGTAACTACTGGAAATGCAAAATCAGACTCCTAACACTTTGCGCTCTCTCTCCCCCCAAAAACAGTTTTTCTGGCTACATACAGGAAACACTGCATCGACTCTCGGCTTTGATGGATTTATGTATCATTACTTTCTCAAAGCAGGTGAATACTAAGCTGTTGGTAAATAGTTCATGTGCTGAAACTGGGTGGCAACTGACCCTACCTGTAGGGACTACAGCTATAAAAGTAGGCAGAAAATAGAAGGGCAGCCTCCATGACCACCCCTCTCTCCATCACACAAACCCTGGAAGCCCACTGAGTGCATTCTCGTAGCGCTTTTTCTACAGACCTGCTGCAAATTCCAAGAGGACTTCTTAAAGTGAAAAAGCTTTTAAAGAAGATATCTTCACTGTGTCAAAACGAATGTGCCAATCTATTTTTGTATCAGCAATTGAAAGTGCACTTTTTCCTGTGGGGTATTTGTGTGTGTATCCGTGTGTGTGTGCGTGTGCGACACTGAACTGATCTTAGTCCAGGTGGTTGGCTTAGCTGTTTCCAAGTGTATCAGTTACTGATGGTGAAGATCAAGGTGACCTTACACGTTTACTTCTTGAAAAACATAACTACTGGAAAAGTGGTAAATGGGATCATTTTTGGACACTTGGGTTTTTTTATTCTCTGATCTTTCCAACATTGTACCTTTGAAAGGATTACACTGCTACTACTGCGAGAGAAGGATCAGCAACTGACCTTAAGTTTTCAGTCATGTTTGTGGTAAAGATGAAAGCATTAGTATAAGATTTCCATGTCATGTTTTTTAAAAATATCTTGTGTTAAGCCACATGCATATTTTTAACCTTCGCACTTTTCCCACTGTGGAGATGGTTAGACTTGCACTCTGTAGTGTTGTATTTCTGTGCTCTATGTTAGAGTGCGTAATAAGCACATTTATTGTGCTCTATCTTAAAACAGTGTTTTATTAAAAAAAAAAAAGAGTAGGGCTCAGCAGTATAACGGGTGTCTTCAGGCTCCAACAGCAGGGGCATCAGCCATTATAGTTTTAGGGTTTTAATTAGGATTGACTGTGCAAAACCTAAAATCTGTGCCCATTGAGATTCAGTTCCTTTAGACATTGCAGTACTGGAGTTTTACAGTAAAATATCTTGCAGCTTCCCTGGTTCTGACTGGACACCCAGAAAGCTTAAAGGCTTTATCCAAGCTCCTGATGCTATATCCACACTAAGCTAATGCCGTGCTGATGGACATTGTTCAACTGCTGTTATCACGTGAGATTCCACCCCTGTCCAATCTTCTCTTGTGCTGGTTCACTTAACATGCCTTGCCCTCAACGTGCCCCACATGGATCCGCTAAAGTCAAGTTATTACATTTGTGGTAATTACAAAATAAATAATAGTCTCAACTGTGAGATTTCAGCTGAAGCCTTACCTCTCTAAGTTTGGGAGTGCTTGCTCAGAGTATGGAAAGGGCTTGTGAGCAGAACATAGAGAAGTGGGACATATCAGAGGATGCAGACACACTAATGCTTACTTTCTTTTGCTCTTGCTTTAATCAGTTTTATTATTTCCTTCAGTTAGGCCAGGAAACATCCAGTTTCTTTACCAGCTTTGACTCCTTTAAATTCTAGTATGAAAAAAGCCTGCATACGATTGCTATACAGGATCTGGAAAGGTTACATGTCGGGACAAATGGGAATTTGTTTGATGCTATTGCTCTCCCCCCATTCTAAGGGGGAGGGTGACTATGCTAGCTTACAGTTATTATTAATACTTACCTGATTACTGATATAGATACATTCCAGCAGGATTGGGGAGGAGGGAGTAAAGAGAAAAGTGTGCACTTAAACCTTCCCAGTGTAACATACTATGTCACTGCAACCCTTGCGTCACTCAGCCAGCTGCAAAGTGAGGGGAGGGGGGCCCTTGACAGAACTCTTTCTCCTTCCTCCTCCTTCTCCTTCTCCTGGCCCCCTCACAGCCGAGGAACGGTGGAGCCAAGAGCCTGGAGCACACCTAGAGCCTGCTGGTTTATTCAGACCAAAAGGCAGTGGGTGTAGTATAGACCTACGATCCAAAACAGTTTGTGGGTCAGCTAGGAGGGCTTCCACCCTTGGTCATATCCCTTTCCACCCAAATTGTGTATATACGTTCAACATTTGTTTCTGATTGCAGAGGTCTGTTTCTAATAATGACCACTCAAGGCTGAGCAGAAGCTTTACCTTTCTGTGTAGGCTTCTACCTTTTGCTTTTGAGTCTGATTTTTTTCTTATATTGCTTTATAGCATTGCAGGGAAAAAGCAAATTGTGATTGCAAGATGCAGACTAAAGAATGACAGTCTTACAGTAGTCTTTAGAGACGCTGTTGAGTCATGCTGTCACATCTTTCGTCTTCTGTGCTGCTACCCAACCCTGACCTACAGTTTACACAGATTTCTGGGATGAAATCTGATTGCTGGAGACTTTCTGCTTTTCGTTGTTATTGCTGTTGTTTTGGGGGCAGAAAAGGGGTTCAGAGTGATGTTCAGTTACAGTTTGAATGTGGAATAAACACTTAAGGTGGTGATGATGTTGCACTGTTCACTTAGGAACGTATATAAAGCCATATGTTGCTAGATCTCAGAGCACAAAGCTTGGTCAGTACAATTATGGTTAGGACAATGGGCAGGATCTGTCCCCCTTTTCTGCCCAACCCTGGGAAAATTCAGGCTAAAGAGGTAGAGAAAATCTGTACCAAACAAAAAACATGTTGATTGTTTTCCTTTGTCTTACATGGCAATGAGTGTTGATTTACAAATGATTTTAGGTTCAACTTTAAATAGTTTGGGAAAATAATCCATTCCATATAACTTGTTCTGTTTTGAAATTATATACCGTATACTCTACCATGCAGAGTTTATTCCTTTTCTAAAAAAAATAAATAAAAGTTGTAAAAAAATTGAGAAACACGGACTCTTTTCCACCAGTGACAGTATGTAAAATTGTTCTGTCTCTCATCTGTATGTGAAAAGGAGTTTGGTTTTGTCTCCCTCTGGGACATAGAGCTGCATAGTAATAAGCCAGTGGTGGGATTGCCAGAGGACCCTGGCCATCTCCTGGCGTTCAGCTCCCTGCAGAGCCCTCACTTCAAACATCTTCCCTCCGCTCAAGATCATAACCTTCCCAGACCACTGTTTTGAGTTCCTTGGGATTTTAAGCCCTTCTTTTTGGCAGCACCTGAAACTGCCAGAAGCAGGTTCTCTGAGTCCCAGCTGTCGATATGCCAAAGGATGAGGCACAGGCAGGCTCTTCAGCACTGTTTGTATCTCATGACCCCTTGTTCACAGGAGAATTCAGAATATGCTACTTTGGTTTAGTCCGGGTGATGGTAAAACTGACAACCAGCCCACGTGCCAGTTGTAGTTCACGAGCAGCTGCTTCCTGTTTGGAGCTTGGAAAGTTGTGTTTTGGACATTCATGTGTTGCACACCCAGTTGCCCACCACGTGTTTGCATTCAAGCTATATTTTTTTACACCTATGACACCCCCTAAATCCAACATCTGTCTAGGTGGTCTCATCAAACACACCCATTTACTTGCATTTTCATTCCACATTAATCTATGAGAAAGGTTTGCCTCCCTCCCTTTACCCATCACTGCAGAGACTCACAACTTTAAATCGTATGTGTGACAATAAAAACATTAGCGTGATTTAAACAGACCCTAGAACATACAGATATACAGAAAAATACTTGGCAATCATTTTCCTAAACTTACTACTAAATGGCAATGGCTTATTTGGGATAGTTTGTAACATATGAAGTGGCACAATTTAAGCTAATTGCTCCAGCCTCCTAAAATAAAGAACTCACAGCCTGAGACTTCTGTGGAAGCAGTGAGGAGTGGTTTGCTAAGAGATGATTGCACCTTCCCACGATGCTAAAGGATTTTGGCACTGGGCCCCACAATAAACATATAAAAAAACACAAACAAGGTAAAAGTAGTTGAGCGAGGCGAGAGACTGAGCAATCGGAGTAACAATGCCAACATCACTAGCTGAGACTGAAATCTGTCCCAAGTTGCATCTTTGGGAAGGGAGGAGAGTGTGGGAAGCAGATTTGAACTTAGTTTGTTCATCTCCCGTTGTAAACTCTGTACCAAAGAGGGAGAAAAAACGAGGGAAAAAACCATCAGATGCATCCTTTCGCAGAATGTTGTATGCAGAGCAAAAAGGCCTTTGTGAAATCCTAAACTGTGGTGCTTCCCACTGACTTCATGTGAGCCTGTAACAGCCAGAGACCCCCACCTCAGCCTGGCACCTGATGGTCTGGGTGAGCTCAGAGGAGAGCTCTTCAGTCACTGAAAAAAAACAGCAAACATACACCCTGCCCAGACCCCAGCAGCAAATACCAGGACCAACAGAGAGAGAGGAGAAGCAGTGCTTATTATGTGGTACTGGGAAAGAGCAGGAGCTATGATCCTGGAAAATGGCCTGCGCCCCTTCAGAGCAAGGCTGGGGTGGACCAAGAAGTTGCTCCTGACTTGAGCAGCAATCACATCCTCCCCTTAACAAAACCTAAATACTGGCTGCTATCATAAGTTGCCCTTCCTACATGTTCATCTAGCCTGTGATAACACCCCTTTCCATAGTCTTGTTAAACACCATCTTAAGCCAGCCAGGACCCTTGCCTCTGTTACACTGTTTAGATAGATGTTCCAGGACTTAATTCCTCAAACCTGAAGAAGTCTTCCAGTTTGCAGTCAAATTTCATTGGTGACCAGTTTATAACTTTTTGAACTCATGTCAGTATTTCATCCAACTTGAAACTGAAATCTTTCCCCTAAGTGAACTCTGGGGTGTGGTGCTCCTTAGCAGTAATCCTTAACAAAGTTCTGGAATTTAGTTAAGACACTAAAAGGAGAAAGTAGAGGCAAGAAAACCAGTCCTCTCCCAGGGGCTTCCAAGTGTAGTGAAATGTTGTCTTGCTTAACATCAGTGCGTGTGACTACCGGGGAAGAGGCTGTACAAGTCAGGTTTTCACAACCACTGATGTGAGACCTAAACTTCCCTCATTTTCAATGCACCAGCAGCCGTGAGCTAGCCTTTTTACCCTTCTATCCCTTCTTTCACCCAAAGGGCAAGTTTTCCTCGTCTCCATTGCTTCCCTTCACCAACAGCTGGAGACTTTAGAGTTGACTGGGAGAGCAAAAGGATGAAGAGGCAGATGGGTTTATTTGCAAACCAGTATTAAATCACCCATGTTCAAAAACAAAGACTGATTTACCAGGAATGGATCCTGTTCATTGATGTAGGAGAGGAATACTGGGATTTTCGCTTCAGTCCTGGGCTGAGCTTTAGATAAGCTTTTCTTTAGGCTGGAGCCTTCCAGCAAGGAAATGTTTGGAGACATCTAGACTAACTCAAGCCACCTGTTCTTCCCCTGTTGCTGTAGCACTTACGTTGCCCGCAGGGCTGAACTTTGCTGAGTTTTTACAAAGGACAAAGGCAGAGTTTTGCAGCATAAAAATGACAGGCATAGCCTCAACTTTTAGTCTCTCACACCAGAAGACTAAAAGAACCCAGTTCTGGTCCCTAGATCTCTTCCCATCTGTTTGTGTATCAGGAACCCCTGGGAGTGCATGGGTCTCAGCTCTTTCTCCTTATCTCGCACTTCTCCAATCATCGCATACATCCAAATTAAAATAAAAAGGAGGTGAGGTGGCAAATCGCAACATATTTATAGAGTGCTAAGAAAAGAGCAAGCTCAGCTCACCAAACACTAAGCACAAGACTTTCATGCTGGTTTTCTCCCTTCTTGCAAGGAATGCTCGTGGCAGTCCCTGGCTGGGGAAGCAGCACACTCATGACGGCCTCCCCCAGCCCTTCACAACTTAACATGCTCTTAACTAAGCAGCCACTCTGGATGGGGAGGGAAGATAACACACCAGGAATAGATTCAGAAGAATTGCAGAGCTGAACAGTCTGACAGGCTGCGTGAGGGAAGGAGGAATGGTTTGCAAAATCATAAATACCCAGAAAACAATGGGAGGCTGTGGTTTCTCATGGTATTTTTTTCGTTGGCAACCAAAGAAGCGTGAGTATTAGGGTGGGATTTTTGTTAAAAAAGATAAAAAACTAATGAAGAAACAGTAGCTATGAAGCTTTAAAAAGTTTTTTTCATCCCACTCAGGCAGAAATGACTGAATTGCTACCATCTGAGTTGGATTAATGGTCTAGACCATGCTGTTTTCCCAGTCCCTCCCCACTTGCCAGCACATCCGTAACCAGAAGCCTGAACCCCAGACACCTTTTTCACGTTGCCCTGCATCTGTGAGTGAGCGTGCAGCCTGTGAAGCAATTAACACCTGTCAGTTAAACTGCCTCATGCAGTCCTTTTTAATTGGGAAAGATGTGGTTCTGTCCTCAGTGCAGGGCAAGAGCTCATGGTGGGCCTGGCTCCCACCTGGATACATAGGCTGCTGCTTAGTTGCTTGCTGTGGTAAGACCTGGCTGTGCACCCACTCGTACCCATTCAGCTTCCCTTGAACAGGAAACCCTCAGCACTGACAAGAAGGGAAGCAAGAGGCCATCACCTCAGCTGTCCATGTGACACCCCTAGAGGAAAAGGGAGAAGGAAGGAGAACTGAAGCAGTGACCCACTCATCATTGTTGTCATTATTGTCAGCATCATCTTCACCTTCATCTCTTCTTAAGAAGTGGGCTTCTCTTCTCCCACCAGCTGTGAGAGGACTAAGAGGGTGCTGAATGAACAGCATGGTTGAAATGCAACCATTAGCAACCTTCCTTCTGCCTTCAAGGTCTAAAGTGAGCTATTCAAAGAGGGCTTAGTCTGAGCTCTGACCTGCCACGATGCAACCCAGGCACTGACTGCACTGGGGCTCCTCATGGAACACAAGTCTTTCAGCAAAACATCGAAGGACAGACTTAGACATTTTAGGTGGACCAAGTCCAACACATTTCCAAACATCAGTGTGTTGTGGCAATGTCAGTCTCTTCTAGTTGTGAGCATTTTTTCTAGTTAAATCTAGATCAACTCCAGCTTATAAGCAACCCCAAAGCATTTACATCATTTACATGCAGATCTTCCAAAAGCACAGCATGTTTTTGAAAGCTTAATATTTAATGCCTTCTTCCAGAGCAACATTCTCCCAGCTATCCTGAAACATCCTCCCATGAGCAGCAGAGACTATGGTGTCAACATCTGGGGTTGTTTCCATGGGCCAGGGTGGAAATGCACACAAAACCAAAACCGGGACTGCAACAGCCTGGGAGGTTCATTAATGTTTTCTGAATACAAGACTCTGCAAGCTGCCATCTGCCTATCAGGGTGACCTGTGTATCTGTAGAGAACGGAGGTGAATTAAGACAACAACCCACACAGAAGAAAAAAAGAAGAAAAAAAAAAGGGGTTTTTTCTGTTTAGTACATAATCTTTCATTTCCTCAAACCTGAGAAATATCATGCCAAGTCAGACCTCCACCAGTCAGCAGAGCATAGGAGGCATTGTATTCAGAGGTACTTTCTAAGGAACATTTCAGATCACAGTTTAAATTATGGATCATGCAGATGGATTAAGAACTAGATCCCATTTCCTGGTTTATTCCTTGTTATGTGCTTTTCTCTTGAATGCTGCTGTTTAGGCATCTTATTTTCCTTCCCCCCTTTTTGTTCACCTTTTATTATTTCAATAAGCACACAGATAAACAGAAAGAAGCTGATGCAGAGCTGGAAGTTGGGTCTGCCTGACTCTTTCACATGGTGCATCTGGAGCTGCAGACTCCACCCTTCGTCTGATTTATTTTAAAAGCCTGCTGTGTCCATTAATGGAAAATTGGACCCTTTTCAGGCTGTGATGGTGTCCATGGACAGGAAAATGGAAAGTTTCAGATTAAAGCTGCAGGGGACCAGGAAGAAAAATATCTGGAGAATTTAATTGATGGTGGCAGTGCAATAATTGCAGACAAATATTTAAGAAATGGCAGTCTGTGACCCAAAGCAGATCCCTGGGTCACAAGGAGGGGAGCATGAACATCTGCAAGGCCACAGGGCTGAGAAATTAAAATATTCCTCACCAGCAGGAAATTCAAACATTTCACAAAACAGAACACATAGGATAGAACCACTATCACTGTGATGTTACATTTGCTAACCATCCAAGTTATTCACCTCCTAAGATTTGAGACATATCTGATGACACCCGTCTGATTTGAGAAAGTGATAGGAATCTTGGAGACAACATTCTGCAGTTTCATTAGAATAAACAGCTTAGAGAAGTCACCTTTACTGAAAACCTGATCAGACACTGGAGAAGCCCATCAAGGCACATGGAAAACCATCTACACCTGGGTTGCTGCTGCCCATGGAGCAGAAGGCAATGAATCAGTTAAGAGACTTCTCAAATCCCAACCAAGCTTAGAGACTAGCAATGGGATTTCTAGAGGGAAAAATAAATACATTAAAAGCTGTAAAACCAAGCAGAATTGCAGCTTTTAAACCCACTGATTTGTATAATAACAATACTGTCCTCGTACGATGGGTTTTTTTCTTTTTTTAGCAGTTAACAGAGTAGCAATAAAGTAAAAGCATAACTGTAATTATGGCTATTTATATAAGACTACTATAGAATACAGGAGAAGATAAAACCAGTATGATGAAATGGAACCTTAATATATTCTACAAGCACCCCCCTCGCCCCCCCTCCCAAATTCCAAAACCTTAAAGAATGCTCTAGCTGAAATCGCATGCCATGCTCTTGCTTTATTGTTTGTTTTTAAACTGTTACATGGAAAATGATGATAGAATTCTATAGCAGGAACATATTTTTGGAGTTGTCAAAAATATTTCGGGCTACTTGGTACCTTCCTATTAAGGCAAGACAGCCAAATCTCCAGCCCATGAAAGAATTTGTCATGAAGTGAGCTCGTGACTTTCAGTCTTTCAGAGAGACCAACATGAAAGACACTGGCTCTTTAAGAGCATGTTCCCCTCTCTCCTTTCACTAAGAAACACAAACACTTGCAAAACCTTTCCAGTCTTTACCTTTGGATGCAACGATTGCATGGACTGGGAGCTGGTGCAACATAATATTCCATTATTTTCCTCCTCCTAGATGAAGTCACAACCTAAGACATTCCCATCAGCACAGCCATCTGTTTACAGGAGCTGTATCTAGCCTGAAGCCCATACAAAGTGAGGTGAGAGGAACATGATTGATACAGCAGATTCAATATGCATCAGTTTAAAAGTTGTGGCTTATTAACTCACAGTGCAGAACACCTTCCTTCAGTGAGTTGCCTTTAGTCTAGAAAACTCCCCCTGTTTTCCCATGATCTGTTGAAGCCCCAGACACTGGCAGCAAGAGGTTACACAATCATCTCAGCTGTTTTCCACTGCATATACTCACTCCTTTAAAACAGGCTTTCCATGGTTTCAAAGAGGGGTTTGAACCAGAATGGTGCCTTTGTGTCATGTTTTCAGAAACAAGAAAAGTAAAAAAACATGAGAGGGATTTTGAAGGGAAAGGGGAAGTTATTCTCTAGCTTTTACAGCACTTTCTGTAGCAGGAGGTTAAGGGTTCCTCGGTCAAAATTTTCAGTGGCACTGCCTTTGCAATTCAGCATTTGCTCTGGTGAACTACACCGCTTCTCTCCAAACATTTCTGAATCACAGAGGGTTTGTTTTATGGGTTTGTTTGTTTGTTTTAACCCAAAAGAAAACAATATAGTTGAGTTTTTTCCATCTGAGAGACTGCGGTAAGCAACTTACCCATACAGACGGCTATTCACAACAAGAGCCATTCAATTCTTTGCTCAGCAATTTTAATATTCCCCTTTGAATACAGCTGAGCCACATGAAATTCTGTTGTGTAAGGCTCTCCTTCAAAGTAGAGATTTATTTTCTTTGGTAACAGCTCATCAAGTCTTGAGGCTACAACCATCTGTGTTAATCTCTGCACAGTCTGTTCTTATTCGTCATCAATAATAAGACCAAGGAGCGTCCATGCTGAAGACAGTCTGAACAGACAACTATAATAAAGAAATAAAAGCTGCCTTGCTGAAATTTTTAGCTTCTGTGTCTATCCTACATCCTAATTCTTTGACCATAACTGGAGACATCAAATGAGGGAAAACAATTAACTTCACCCTGAAGGAACATAATGTTTGAAAGAAAGTTCAGCTATGTTTTCTGAGTGGCCATTATGGCAGTGCAGACCTCAGGCCTTGGCAGTGGGACAGCCGGCAGCAGAATGGCAAAGAGAAGAACTTGGATGCTGTTTGCTTCTGCCTGCTTATTTTGTCTCTTACACTACAGCTGTGGGGATGTTCTCTACTAACTGCTGAAGCTTCCTGCACAAGCAGACTGGGTCGCTCAACTGCTGGCAGGCAAGATCCAGGGCGATGCCTGCAGAGTCACGTAATAGCGTTACCTCCAGCTTGATCTCCACTGACACCAGAATGGGGTTGTCACTTCTGTTGTTCAGCTCAAATGAAGAAACTCACTGTAAGGGCTGATCATGCTGAGCATCCTTGGCAACACGCTGATAATCTTTTTCCTGGCATTGGACTGCCCACAGGCTTGCAGACTGACAGGCATGAAGGGTCTCAATTAAAATTTCTTCTGTCTGCTCAAACCTGAAGGAACTTAATTTGCTAACTTGTGAACTTGTGGTGGCAACTGGTGCAGGGACCCTTTCCCTGAGAAGGCAAAGAACAGTCTAATTTCTAGGCAATCAGTAAGGGAGAAGTGACTCCTTAAGAGATGTTTTCTGTGACTTGTTCGAAGCCAAAGCTCATCCCTTGGTGTCCCAGAAGGCATGTGACAGAGAAACAGCAAAAATCCCTTCTGGTTCCCGTCTCTAGCCACCAGGACTAGAGGGGACGATTAGCCAGACTTGCTTGGTCTCCACAGCTTTCAAAGGAAGGTCTGAGAAATATTTGCCTTGAGGTGTTTCCAACCCCAGTCAATGAACGTTTTCTGCTTTTGTGACGTGACTGCTAGTTACAGCCACACAGTTCTTACAGTGGACATTTGCAAATCCCCAAAACATTTCTGCTTAACAACTTCATGCCTGAACCACAGTCCTCTTAGCCGAAACTCCAACCCTTTTGTTAGTCTAACTGGTGTCAGTGATACTCCTGTGCTTATGCATGGCAAACAGCATTCCCAGCTCTCCGCCTTTCCTTTCCATCTTTGTTGCCTAATGACCAGTTTCTCAATCTGAATAACCATTTCCTCCAAACAACATCAACCCTTCTCCTTATCAGTTTCAAAGGGGTTGTGCTGGTTGTTTTATTCAGCCAGCTTGCTCCAGGCAGGTGCTGTTCTTACACAGTATCACAAGGCACTGGTTGCCTGCAACTCCAGCATAAACAAACTTGTTGGTGCACCAGCTTTCCCCATCGGCAGTGGTACAGAAATCAGAAGTTTAAGTGTAAACAGGGATCGAACTCCTACAGGAAAATGGGCCTTGCCTTTGATTCCCAAGCTGTACTGGCCCTCAAGTACTTGAACCAACATGAATCTTAGAGTAGAGCAACCATTTCTTCACCATCCTCACCTATAAACGTAAAAGTTTTCTTCCCTCTCAAAGTGATGTTTGTCAGGAGTCATGAAAGGTACAGGACTGCTGATGGCAGACAGGAAGCAGAAAAGCTTGAGCAGTCACAGGGTCTCTCACAGTCACGGCTGTGAGCGCAGTTACGGGATTTCACCCATTACCTGGCAGGGGCACAGGGAGAGATTGGCACCCATTTCACAACATTCTTCTATATACAGCCTTCTCTATATGGGCAGCATGTTCACAGCTGAACAAGTTCTGGGCTATATGTTTTCAAATCTTAATGACAGGACAAAAGACAAAATATACTAATCATGCTCCCAGTCTGGCTTTCAAAGGGGTTTTGTATACCATCAAATCAAGAAATTAACATGCCGTCTGGCTACTTCCACCTACTCTGGAAGCCAAGAGAGTTACTAAAAGGTAAAAGAGTAGTGTAACTTGTTCCCATCACAGATAGTGAAGAGGAGCCAGACTCCCCATCTTGGTGATCAAGATGAGAGCACAACTTTTTAACCAGCATTATTACAAAAACCACTCCATTTTCTAGAAGAAATCAAGGCTTACAAAAAGACACTTTAGTTTAAAAAAGGGTTAAGCTTCTCAAACCAGGAAAATAATATGGAAATAGTTACACAACCTTCATAGGCTCCTCTAATTCCTTTTTGGGACTAAACAGACATGTATTTGTAATACACCCTAATTTAAAAAAAGCAAAACAACAAACCCACAAAGAAAAGCTCCAACCCCCACTCCCCCCCAACCTATGAATAAGAAACACATTTTCAGAAGCAAATCTCATCCCATTTTATCTTCTTGTACAAAAGTATTTCAGCCCTAATTTTTTTCAATCCTGCGCCCAATCTCCTTCCCCTCACCCACGCCTTCTTTTCAAACCAAATGAGCCTGTCCCTGTGTCTGTCCTCCGGAACAGGATTAAAGTTTCACACTGAGCCTGCTGCCTCGTTCACAGTAGCAGATGATCTGTCTGAAAGCTGTTCATTCAGCTCTGGGCAAGGCAAATTTGTTATGGAGTTTTCTTCAACCCACCATCTCCCTTAGTTTACAGGTAAAACAATGCTGGAGGAAACCTTTCCTCAGCACTCAGTACAGCTCCCAGCAACTAACTTCTCTACAATACTTAAAAGAGCATCCTTTCCAAAGCATGTTCTATGTTGACATCACATTACTTGAATTCTTCAGATCTTCTTGTTTGAGGGTGGGAAACAAGAATGTAAACAAACAAACAAATAAATAAATAAATACACTTATGCACCAACTCAGACATAATACATAGGTATTACAAAAAGTAATGGTAGATCAGAATTCTATCCCTTACCAAATGTTTTAACAGGTCCAGAGTTTCTTTTAAAAATAATTTTAAAGGTTTTCCTATTGCATTTTGCTAAGATCACTTGTTCTGCAGATTTTCAGCTTCAGTATTGGAAGACTGGCATAGATTCTCTGCCAACACAACACAGCAATAAGCAACAACAGAATCACTTCAGTGTTAAGAACCAGGTTCATTTAATTTATTTAGTAACATTTTTCTGCTGGAAGCTATGTTACAGCAGCCAGATTGTTTCAAAATAGAATCCCTGTTGCCTGCATTTTTGTAATCCACTTGTAGTCCATATCCAGCAGCTTTACTCTTCGAGTCTTCTTTTCATGGCACTTGGCTTTAAGCACAGGCTCTTTATGATGAAGGCCAGCCACATGCATGAGTCATGCCACTGCAGTGGGTAATACAAGCCTTTTCCCAATTACTTGGTAAGAAAAAAAAAGACGCTTGGAAAATAAGTGTGAGCAAGGTAGGATCAAAAAAGGTATGACGTGATTCAGGGTCTTCTCTGCCAGTGGTTTGATCAAAACCAGCAGATGTGAAAAGGGCATGATGGAACAGCCTCCAGCACCTGCTGCCTCTCAGAAAAACCAGCAGACTCCAATTTTTCTCTCTAGTCTCATGTGTTGACAACCCAAGAACAGTAAATTCCTTAAATGATGGATACCAATAAATCTGGAGGGTTTTGCATCAGCTGAGCTACAGACCCACCGCTTTGCATCCAGGCATTACTTGGTGTCATTGCTTCTCTGCAACGTAAAGGAGCTCCTCCTTCCTTAGAGCTGTGTGTTCGGCACTTTGTATTTTTGACCGACTGGAAAAAAGTTCAGTTAGATATAAATGGTGCACCCTTGCATATTCCTGCTCTAAATTACTTAACATAACTGTTGACTAGTCTTGCAAGAGCTGTTTTAAGCTTGAACTTCTGAGGTTTTTGGCTTTGAAGATCACTTTAACAACCCTGAAGTGTGTTCTTTATTATGCAGCACCCCTCCTTCTGTGGCAGGGCTGAATTAAAGACCAGGGTGCTGCTTTCTCAGGAAATCGCCAGGTTTGCTCTTCCCCCTCCCCTCCAGTCCCCAACCTCTGCAAGCAGCCAGTAGGTTCTGAAGCAGGTGGGGGTTGGTTCGAAGGGTACTTCCTCTTCCCAGTTGTGTTCGAAAGAGAACCCCAACTTCACTGACTCTGGTTCTTTGATTTGCTTGTGTAGCAACCAATTTAAACCTGCACTTTTTACTTACCTCAAGCAGAGTCTTAGAAATGCAAGCACATTGCACTAAGGCACAAAAAAATGCAGGCAGAGGTTAAACAGTTCAGTGTTGTTTAACACACATAAGTTAAATAAAAAGGCAGTTGCCTTACTGTGCAGGGGTATACTAATGCAGTATCTGCAGGGACTGAATTCCCCCAGAGCCCAGGCAACATAAATATGCCTGTCACAGCTAAACAAGCTTCCTACAGCCATCCAAAGATGCCCTCTGATCAAAGTGCTACAGCAACCCTGGCTGCTGGTTTGGCCTCTGCCTTTCCACTGAGACCACAAGAAAGCAAATGGGTGTTCTGCTTTGATAAACTGCTATGAACAGCACAGGCAAGATAGAGGAAGAAAAAAAAGTCAGACTGCTGCCTATCCTTAAAAATTATGCAAGAAGAGAGGTACACGATGAGCTTTTCCCACAGCAGAGGTTCCAGCTACGATTGCAAAACCTCAGCAATCACCCAGGGACTCTTCCATGAGGTCTCCTAGGGTCACTATTCACTCCAAAGTCAGCAGAAAGGTGGCACGGCAAGGGTTCTACTGTATTGCCACAACTGGCTGGCAGAGAGAGTTGTCTGGGCAAAGCCAGAATGCTGCAGCCATCACTCCCAGCACTGTCTGAATTTACAGACTGGAATGCCATGAGGATCCATGGCTGGCTGTGTCATGGCTCACTGGATGTGAGGATGGGCCCAACTTCCCATGTGGCTCATTTTGGTTTCAGGACTAGGGCTCAGGTTTGAGCATTTATTTTTTCATGCTTGTCCCTCCCTCCCCCTTTCTTCCTAAACCTGAGTTTTCCACCTGGCAAAACAATGGCTCACACCAAACTCAAGCCAGAGTGGGACCCAACATGCATAGTCAACATACCAGTATAAGGAGACCTTTCATAATAAATTGAGATAAGCTTAGATACAATATAGACCAGAGTACTTCTCTTTTAAACTACAGCATTTTTTTTTTCTGAAAACCAACTAATCTTTATCTAAAACTCTCCAGTCATAGAAATTGACCGCAAACATTTGTAAAATTTATCTTCTTTGTTAACCTATGGTGTTTTATTTGGAATTAAAATGTAGCCATATTTTCAAGCCCATCTGGTGGAATTTGTTAGATTGAAGCAGATATGCCTCTGGTAACTGTAGCCTTGTAGAAACCATGTGTGTTGTCTACACCAGTCACCTGGTGTCTATCTACTGACAGATACACACTGCCTAACACAGCAATCTATTCAAGAAGGACGTGAGGGCAGCCCCCTTTCCATTGACTATGAAGGAAACTTGGTCAACTTAGATTAAGGGACTACACTTTACATACCAAACATCATGTGAGACAAGTCCCTCTCCTCCTTGAAGATTTGTTACCGAGTTCCTTTTACCATGTAGACCTTTCCCACAATCTTGTAAACTCATCATTTAATATTATTTTCACATATATTGGAGGCTGTAATATATCAAGACTTATTTCTAACAGCCATTAAGCAACCAGAAGTGCAATTATTTTAAGAACTCTTGAGATTCATTTCCTTACACTCTTTATGACATTCATTCAAGGTTCGTGTTCTTTGTTTCCTCTTGCAATAATTTAAGAGACAAACCACTGCTGGGAACAGTACGTGTCCCTCCACCCCCTCCAGCTGACAAAAACTGCCAGAGTTCAAGAGAAATTTTGGAGAATGGGAGACGAAAAAAATTCACAAAGTTCAATCACTACAGATATTGAGATTTATTGCTGATTTTCACTTTTTGCAAAGCTGTCAAACTGCCACAGTTCCAGAAGGGGATTATCTCCACAAGCCCCTTGGCCTCAGTCCCTGTACCAGTTCAGACAACTTGACTAGAGACCTGTGTGGCAGCTTGCCGCTTACAGAACAGTTGGAGGCAAAATCCGTCCTTCCAGATCCTGAATTTATGGCAGGATCTGGGCTCTGACATTGTTTGGTATGACCTGCTGTCTGCTTCAAACAAAAAAATCCACCGGGGGCATCCAGTGGGGAATGCTGCTTTTCCTGAGTTTAGTTCCCTGTGCAAGAAGCTGCTACTGAGTGGTTCTCACACAGAGCCATCAGCATGAGACAGTGCAGTTTTTCCTTTACCACATCAATCTGATATCGTTTGTCTTGTGCTTTGAGGCAAAGGCTCCTTACCATCTTTGCCAACTATGCTGCTCCTTTACCAGCACTATTAATAGCATAGGTTTTTTTCTTAATTAAAAAAAAAAAAAACAGTAGATCCCTTTCCTCATGTTTGGTTGCACTTCTTCATTCCTGCTGCCGCATTTTTTTCATGATAGCTCTAGGCTGCAAGTCAGCTCTTTTCCAGCTGCTGAGGTCTGGTTCCTCTTTATGTGCCTGTCCTTTCAGTGTAAACAAGCAATGCTTCTCCAACTCCACCAATCACAAGGCTGTAAACAAAGTATATCACAAATTTAGCATCAGGCAGATCCTTCTACTTGATACAAAAAAGATATTATTTTTTCTAAACACATTTCAACCTAGAAACAGTAACCCAGGTGATTTTTTTCATTTGTCTTTAATGAAGAATTGCTGAAACCCAAAATATCTTATTTAAATGATCTCATCAGAAACTACCTTTCCTGTGTTTTAGGGCTGGTGGTATTCAGTGAAAATGCACAGAAAGGAATCTAAATAGAGAAGGTTGCCCCTAGTTACAAGAATAGCTGCTCACCCTTACACTAGTAAGAATAGGAAAGGAAGGCAAGAGAGTCTGAACCTCATTAGCTTTATGATTCCCTCTTGCAACTTCTGTTTGTGTTCTGTCCTGAAAACTTGCCAACTGACAACACCAGGAGGAGATGTAAAGCCTAGGTTTTGGGGACAAGGGAAATCTGGGAAAACCCTTTTGCGCTGGGGTGATCCCACTGGCATAGTGAGGCCAGTGGAAGCTCCTGTCTTTGCCTCTCTTGGTGAAGAGCCTGGTGAAAGGAGCTGCCCCAGCCAAAAAGGCACATGGGCCCAAGCACTTCCTTCCTGTGCTGCTCATGGCACAGCAGTGGCACTAAGGCTGCTCCCCAAGACTCAGCCTAGGAGCAGGACTCTGAGTCAGGATGAATGGTTTTACAAAAACCTTCACTGAAATATGCCATCAACCCACTCAATGCATGTAACAGTTAATAATCCCTGGGTCTCCTCTGTTATCTCTCACAGCTGACAGGAGTATGGTAAGATGCCGACTTTTCTCCCCTTTTATAACAATGCAAAGCTAAGTGTACTGACCTTTCATCTTAGCCCCATGGCTTAATTAGCTTATGAAACAGAAAAGCTCCTTACTGAACTTTATAAACAAAACAAACTTCTGTTAAGTTCATGTCTAAGAGTACTCTTTTTTTTTTTCCTTGGAAAAAAAAAGCATGTAAAGCCGAAGGCTCCTTGGTCTAATAGCATTACATTCACTTAAATCGTAGCTTTGGTGAGCTGTTTTAAAAACCACATAATCGCCCTTGTTCCAGAGAGGAAAAAAAATTGTATAACAACAGCACAACATCTTATAATTACACAGTAAACAGCCCTGGAAAGTAGGTGCTACAGACAGTCTGGGATAGTCCACTGGCGAGACAGAATAGCTTTGGTGTGGAATTACCAACAAGGAGCAAAAGGCTGCAAGCTTTTCAAAAAGATTTAAACCACTGAGTCTGGTCACCTGCAATCGGTAACAACTTCTGAGTGCTTTTTTTCTGGAGAGGGTAAACCCCCATGTCTTATTTCAGCTCCAGTTATAAACACACCCTATGCATTAATTCCTTTGGAAGCTAAGGTTGGATAATACATTCTTTATCCTAAAGAAAAAAAACCAAAAACAAAACACTACATACAGAAGACCTAAACTCTAAAGAGCCTTAGAAATTTTTTTCCTGTTTCTACAGATGTGTTATTTTATAATTTTTTAACAGAGACCATTCTAAAAATTAGACTGGCAATTATGTACAAAAGACAGTAAACTGCCCAGCCTTGTTCTGGAAAAAGATGCTTGCACCTAAACTGCTCTTTAATACCATATGTCTTACATCAGAGAAGAAGAATCCCTTTCTGAAGGATTTGAAATCTTGGGTATCCACATGAGCATGCAGTCCAAATTACTAGGCAAAAGGAAACCATTGTTACATCTTCAAGATGAAGCAGAGCAAAAACCATGGCTAAATGCCAACCCTTGATTTTACCTTCAATTTACCATCTGGCAAATCCTCCAACTTCTGTTTATAGTGGGGTGACAGCTAACTGCATTTGCCCATCGTTCAAAAATTAACATATGATATTGTCCATGACCACACTGGAGCAACACTAAAATCCTCAGTGATTAATGTTCTCATGAGTGCTTTGCAGCTGCTATCATCCAACAAACTATTTCCAGAGCTTTGCTGATAAGCCAAGGCACTGCCAATGCACAAGCACTAACAGAATTAAAATTTAAAAAAATGAATTAAAGAAATTGTTTTCTTTTTGAATTATGACAAAGTCTAACAGTGGCCCATGGGCTAAAGCAAATTTTCTTTTAAACATACAGGTGTGTTCATCATTTATAGAAGTTTCAGTCCATATAGGGCAGGTGGCATGTGTGCAACTATATGGGTCTGTGTGCTCACATTAACAAAGGTACACATTAATTTTTAGTGCATGTGTCAGTGAATACAGAGATATAATCAAAGCCTAACTCTAGCACACACATGACGGACCTGCACAAACACATGTGAAACATGGTGAAGAGCAGCAAGTTAATGGCATAGACTAGGAGTGTTGGGGGTGCATTGATATTGGTTAAGTCTCTGACATGCACAGGCTGCATGTATTCCTAGAGCTAAAAGAATTACACAACTTACTTTAGCATTTGAGATGACATGTGCCTAAAATACAGATAGGGATGCATATTCACACATAAGTAAATGGGGCCAGTCTGAACTGGAGATTCTCCTTTCTCTAAGACGCTTATCACACCTGAAGAAAGGATATGCTAATTCCATTCAGTGAAGAGATGAATATTTAGGATGGCAATCAAACTGAAAGAATCACAAATCAAGTGGAAAAAAAGAAGCCTAAAGCTTTTCAAAAGTAAGTAGATTTTTATTTCCATTAACAAATCTGTCCTCAGAGACACATGCCTCACCCCATATTGAGATGTTATTCGTATGGTAGAAGCATTTAGGAGCATCAGCCATGCTCTGTGATTCCTTTTCACTGGGTGCTATACAAACATAGATCAAAATCACTTCCTTTCACCAAAGGAGTTTGCACTCCCATCCTTTATATTACTACCTAAAAAATTCATATTAGGTGATTTGTAATGTGTGGCCACGCATCACAAAATCCAGATACAGCTTTGGAAAAAGCTTATTATCATTATTTTTCTACTGTTTTAATTTTATGCATTCACAGTGCACAGTATGTTAGGGAAATTTGAATGCACCCTTTTGGTTAAAAAGATGCTGTCAGCAAACCTTGACTCCTGTGTTTTACTTCCAGTTCTGTCACTAAATTGCAGCATGACTTTGAATGGGTCATTTATTTGCCTGTTGGATCCATTTTCCTCACTGTAAAATGTGCTGAGTGAATTGTGGTGAGGCTTTATGTCCAAAATGTCCATGTTCTCCCACAGAGGCAGAAGAAACACTCTTCTATTACTGTACTGCATCCATCACTGCACACCTGGTTCTCCTTACATGCAAAGTAATACTGACAGCAATAGAACTTGACATTTAAAAGTATTTCCACATGAAGCACTGTGTGAAAATTCATCTTTACTGTTAAGCAAAAAGCTCATGTAGGCACTTACCAAGAAATTGTTAGTACATTGGCAGTCATGACAAAGAAGAACGGTGATAAACCAGCAGTGATAACCTGTTAAATTGAAAAGAAGGAAGAAACACTTTGTGAATTTGTGATATCACAAATGAAAACTTAAATACTTTTGCTGAAATTTAACTCCCATGCATGCAGTCATACTTTTTTTTCAGTTGGAGAAGATAGTATGATAGTCACACATCACAGCTCGATTTTGACTCTGACAGAACCAAGGACACAGCAGAGGCAGGGCAGGGAAGCAGAGCAGGGCATCCCTTAGCACATATCCTAGCCGGCTTGGCCTAGAAGCCTGCTGGCTTTTACTTGCCCACAGCAGACTGGGGAGAGCAGTCGGACCCCAGGTTTGGAAAGCCTTGTATTTCTGAGGAGAATGAGAGCTTGAAATGTGTTTATAGGTGTAGAAAAACCAAACAAAAATTAGCAGGGTATAGGGTAAAGAAAAATATCACAACTTCATTTGTTTATATTAAAAATCTCTCGTTACCCCCAGGTGTCCTGGGTAGAGAAGCTAGAGACAAATGACTTTATACTTTCCAAGTACTGATTCCAGAAGCAGCTAGATCCTGACATACAATGGTTTGTAACAGATCCCTGCCTCAGCAGCTATGGAGCTACCACATCTGCAGCCTGCGTGCAGTTTTGGATGTTTTGTTGCCAGATGGATAATGTAAAATGGAAAGAGTTCAAAGAACAGTGACAGTCATTAGATGGGGGGATTGATTTTCAGTCAACAGTTAGGATAAGCAATGCCTGTGGGAAAGGAAGACTTGGTAGTGGTTTACAAATACTTGGGAAACACAAGCACTGAGGAATGAAAGGAACTATTTAAGTTAATACAAAATTGCCCAAGGAAAAAGATGAAATTAAGAAACAAAACATTTAAACAATTATCAGCTAAGATTTCCTAATCATTGTTTGCCCAGTTGACTCCCAGGGGAGACAGCAGAAACTTCATTCTGTAATCTATTACTTGTTAAAGCATTACTACATGTGCAGTAGGGAAGCAAATGCCATTTCAGTGTAGATTCTGTGCACCAGAGCTTGGACTAAGAGTGTGTTAGTCAATACCTGCTACATTTTTTAAGGCCGCATGTTAAAAGGCAGGCTTTGAATCTGCCTGGAATATAATCAGTGCAGGTCCACAAGCAGCAGTGGCAGGTGAAGAGAAGGTTGTGTGTCTTCTCTCCAGCCACACTCTGAGTTAGGTGGAGAGGGGACAACAATCTAAATGGAGCAGTGAGACCATGCAATGGCACAGGAGCAAAGGTGTTCAGTGGGGACTACACAAGGACTACCTCCTCTGGCCTCTTTAGGGATGTTTTCTACTTCAGGGAGATTCAGGCGTGCAGGTGGCTTTTTTCTTCCTAGACATTACCGTAACTCACACCCTGACTGTTCTCCATGTGCCTATAGTCCAGGCACCTGACTGAGGAAACGAGGCAGGAGAAGGACTTGATCCAGGCAGGATAACACACGACTGCAGAACCACTCCAGACCCATGCCATTCCTGCAACCAAATTTCTGCTACCAATACAACCACAGACACACTGATACAAACTTCATCTAACTTCAGTGTTTTCACACAGCCACAGCAGTGTACCACAGAAGCAATGCTGTATAGTTCTAAGCCAACAGAAAAAGTGAGCTCCCACTCCTAGGGAAAATCAAAGATACATATCCTACCTCTACTCCTATAGTCTTGGATCTGTATATGTACACAAACATACAATTAAACATATATACCCAAAAGAGACTGACAGAGGACAAGGAAAAATCACAAACAGAGAGTTACGCTTCAAAATTCAAGATCATATTGCAACTGTGCATGTTCAGTGGCATGTCTCATAGTCATTTGCAGCCAGAGAGAGCTGACACCTACTCCAAACAGTGGAAATTAACCATTCAGGAGATGAATCTTTCATGCACTTTACCTAAAAACCAGCTGCGAGGCTGAATACCCGCTAGTTCAAAAGCAGTGCTCTAAAATACGTTTGCATCTTGTTCTAGTGGGCTGGATTCTCCCCTTACAAACCGTGCAGCAGATGCACTGACCTACAGGGAACCATTTCTCATTTACACTGGTGTGAATGCTCGTGGAATTTATTGTACTGAACTTATTTTAGGTTAATGTTAACTTATTACATAAAAATATACAATACCAATTAACGACCATGTAAACAGAAACTAATGAAGGATGGCAGCTGTGGTATGCACAGAGCATTCTTTTTTTAAGCTCTTCTCCTCAAAGAAACTGAAGTGCTGTATCTGAGAAGTGGCACTAGTTGAAGTTGTGTCACCCACTCCCTCATAGAGATTCCTGTTTATTAGAAACTTGATAAGAGGCCAAGAGCAGAGAAACAGACATTTAAGAAACGTCCAAAAAACAGGCCCTATCAGAAACAATACACCATTCTGTTTGAGATCATCCCAAACCTCTGCAAAAATGCAGGCTGTAGCCTTTTGGACTATTATAGCTGAACACTGTTGTATTTTTGAGAAATTATGTAAGAGTCTCTCAGTGCCAAAGACAAACAAAATGTGGGTTGGAAGAGCGCATGAAGTAAGTGTGTGTAAGGAAAGAAAAAACAAATCACAAACAAACTAAAAGGAAAACACATTGCTAAAATGTCTACCTTTGTTTGTCTAAAAGAAGAATATGTTTAAAAATGAAAAAGAAGTTTTCAGAGAAGCTAACTATGTAATGTGTTCCAGGGGAAGAATCTAAATTCTAGGGACATAGTAGAGAAGGTAATTTTATTTAAGTACTTCAGTATTATCTGAAGTGTTTAAAGTGCACATTTAGTTTGAAAAAAAATCCCACCTACACTGATGTTCTGAATGGCCTTTAAAAAAAACCAAACCAACAAAATAAAATCAAAACAAGCTAAGTGCAGTAATCTCTCTTTCTTCACTTTAAAGGTCACAGTTGTCCTCCTAGGCATTCAGATGCTTTAGTAAAAGGAATGAGCTTTCAAGACAAAAGAAAGCAAGTTAAAGGACAAACTAAGGTTAATGATTTCCAAATATATTTTGATGCTGAATCTTTAAAACTAAAAGGTGGAAAAAAAAATTTTAATTAGCTATAATATGCCCATTTTGAACAAAGCTCCCCAAGATTTCGACAGACAGTCACTAATTCTATCAAATGATACAGGCTGGATGGTTGAACGCCAACTATTTTAGAAACAGCAATAGCTCAATGGACTCTGCCTACTTTTAAAGGAACTGTGACCAATCAGTATTATAAAAGCTTCTTTAAAAACATTCAAACCCTGAAATTTTCTTACAAAATTCTGACATGGCTTTTCGTGATTAGGAAAAAATTCAAGTGTAGTATAACTTAACAAAATATTTCCATGTGAGTTGAAATATTTCCTGAGAAATCATTTCAAATTCTTACTTGAATGAAAAAAACAAAACAAAACAATACAAAACAACCTCCCCTTCAAGACTGTTACTTAAAATAAATCACTCTAAGTTTAATGTGTCATTCCATTGTACTGTGAAAACAAGACCCATTTTAAAGGAACACTTTATTAGCACCTATTTGCTGTTTCTGTAGTTCTAATCACTGAGTTATTCACAAGTAATTTTAAAAATGATCAAAAATCTTGGCATTTCAAATTGTGCTTCTTACCTCAACCAAAACCAGTTCTAGTTATTTACAATGTGCATCAGCATTGAAGGAAATAAAAGTATCCATGTACTGGGATGAGGTCTGAGGAGAGCGGGCTGATCTCCTCTGTATAAGAGATTGGGCCTGAGTAGTCAGATAACAAAACACGTAAGTACTCTGGTATTCTTCACATAAATACTCTAGTACAAGGGCTGGACAAGAACCAGGAGAAAAAAACGGAGCAATTCAGCCAGTTAGAGGTTTCAAACTTACTGGTTACAGGAGATTCCCAAATTCACGTCTCCACATAAAAGGACGAAAACTTCAGTTGTCCCCATTATTCTGGGAACCAGAGACAGGCTCTGTAATGGTTTGGTCCAAAATACTCATTACTTACTTATTTACCTTCTGTGAGATAAGAATTAGGAGAAAGCAAAGCAGGCACAAAACTTGGAAGAATATAAGTAAGTTTATTAACAGACCTAAAAGAAAGGAAACAAAAGGGGGAAAACCCCCCCCCACCTTCAGAACACTTCTCCCCCCACCTTTCTCGCTTCTCCCACTGACAATGTAAAAAGACAACCCTTGAGATGTTCAGTCTGTTTACCACTTCTATAACAACCTTGTTCAGTTCACTTAGGGAGAGGAGTCTCTCTTGCTCATGCTATGGAGACATCTCCACAAGAAGTTTTCTCATGGCTTCAGTGTCACAACAAGACAGCTGCCTGGGATGGTTCTCTGCTTGCATGTGAGAGTCCCTTCCCTCAGCTTGCAGCTTTTCCCACAACTGCTTTTGAGGGTCCAATCTTGAGCTACTGGGGCACCATTTTAAGGTTGAGCTGTTCAAAATCAAAAGTTCTCTTCACCCATCTCTGGGAGCATCTTCATCTCTAGAAATAGAGGCCCTCCCCCTTCCCTGGGAGCAGCAAGGGTCCTCATCATCTTCATCTCTACGAATCTCTCTGGGAGCATCTCTAGGAACAGAGGTCTTTCTCCTTCTGATTTGGAGCAAGAGTCCTCATCACTTCCATCTCTCCCTGTTCAAACTTCTCATCAAATTACAGCTGCTTCAACATTTGCTTATTCCAGCACAGGTGCTTTTGCTCACAAGTACAGTTTGAACGCTCCACCCCCCATGCTTTCATGAAATTACAACGGGTACTCTGATATATCATAGTCCATCACCACCATAGATTTACAACAGAATTTCAGCTCTTAAGCATCTCCTCTTTCTCCTCCCTCAGGTTTTCAGCTCTTCCTTCTTTACTTAATGTCAGCAGGCTTCATCTGTTCTGGAGGAAACTTACAGCACTAAAAGGGTTAATCTCACCCAGACCTTGCAGCTGGAATTCGCTTATCGCTGTTGGTCACATCATCTTTGCCGGGCAGCTGGGCAGCTTCAGCTGAATCTTTGGCTGCACTGGAGGGGGTTGGGTTGTGTAGAGCTGGGCCACGCCTGCATGGAGCAGGGCTGGGGGAGGCTGTGGGTGGAACAGGGCCACACGGCTCCAGGATGGCTGTGTCCCGGCCCAGGCCGAGCAGGGCCCGACACGGGCCTGCGGGGCCCCATACCTGTCCCAAGGCTGGAAGCAAGAGAGAGCTTTCCTGGGGTCTGTCCATTCTTAAATGTGGACCACAGAGGCAGTCAAAATTCTAAGTGGCTTAAGAAATTGTCAATATTCAAACTAGCCAGTTGATAGGTTCTGTCAGGTCATAGAGGAAGCCATAAGCACCTCTTTGCAAGAAAATCACTTTCGGAGCTATGCTTGCTAACCCATGACAGGCTCAGATGACATAACACATTCCACACACTGCTTACATTGCCATTTACATTTAAGAAGCCCCTCTCAAGGACAACACAGCACCCAACTTGAGGATCCAAAGAGATTCATTCAATTCTAGATCATCAGTTTGCCCATTATCAGGCTGAATGACTGGCAACTAGAAAAACAACAGCATCCTTGAAGTGCTGGGTAACAGACCAAGATCCATAAAGCAGAAATATTCCAGCGTGTGGAAGAACTTGCTGCCCAGTAGGGATAAATTCAGCACATATAATCACCTCTGCACAGGAAAAAAGGAGGCATAGGAAAAAATGTGCTCTGATGCGTCTGCTTTTTCTAAATCTGCTTTAGTGATTCCTGAGTGGAGGAAGACACAATTACCACTAGTTTTAAGGAGTTCTCAAGGAACTTTGATAGACAGACCACTGCACAACTCATGACATGAATGCTTTCCTCCTTTCTCCCCGTAACATTATGGTCAGATAAAAAAAAGTTTCCAAAGAGAAAGTAAAATTTGTCTCATAAACGTTGCTTTAAGAAAATAGGGGGGAAATGACATTTATTTTAGAATAAGAGATTAACTTAGTTTACAGATAACAAAATAAAAATAAAGACTGGAGAATTTCTTGCTGTAGACCTTAAGAACAGGCAAGATAACTACTGAGCCAGCTTCCCTAATAGCTGATTTTCTTGAACATATAATATCAGAAAACTCTGATAAGTCTGACATGTGGCTTGAAGACACAAGGAGATGGCATCCTAAGGGTTCCTGGTCCTTGACAAAGCAGGACTTTGGATCCTGGGAGATAGAGGAATGCGAAACTGCATTCTTCGCTGCCTTGCCTTCTCCACTGACCAGCTCTGGTTATACCGTAGCCTCCAGAGAGTCCAATCTCAATCAGTTCAAACCAGACAGCACTGGCCAGATAAATGCATCATTCTTGGCCAAGCTATCATGGACCCCTTTCATCCCTGACTTTACGATCACTTCAGAGAAAGATTTTCAAGCTACAGAAGCTGGCTCTAGATTTTGAATATCTAGCATTTCTGAGTTGTTCAGGAACATGTTGTTTATATAGCCAAGAAAACAGATGAGGACATTTTCAAAATTTAGATTCTGATTTAATCTTCCTATCTGGAATGGAAAGATATGGTGGGGATTTAGTCCTGACATGACCATGATTTGTTAATATTACAACTGTAGTTGTACATTCCATATAAAACTATGTTTCCTCTGAAACTTTTAAACTGCTAAGAAGTTAAATATCATAGTTCTCACTGTGAACACAGAATACTTTAAAAAAGTTTTCTTTAGTTTGTGTACGCAGAGCCAACTCTTGTAACTTCACTTCCTCAAACTGCCAAAACCCCTGTCCTTACAAAAAAGCATATTTTTTCCAAAGAGAGTGTTTTGAAACAGCTTGTCAAGTTCATTCAGTGTTCAAAATAAATCATTCTATTTACCATTGGGTCATCTTCTCAAAACATCAGGAAAAAGATTCTGATGTACATAACCTTTGTTTTCATTCTACTGTCAGAATTAAAGCAATATCAAGCTTTTTATAGGCATAATATTTGTTTTGTCCCTCTTCTGCATGGTTTAGCCAGCTGCTAAGATAATCATCGAAAAATTACCAGGGAAATGGATCATTGTTAGTGCCACTGAAAACAGCTTCATCAAGATAATCCAGTACTACCAAAAAGATAAAAATTACAGCAGACCAATATCAGTAACAACATATACTTTTTTTTCTTGAGGGAGAGCCACTGAAATAATTTCCCAGATTTCAGAGTTACATCTCTTTTGCACATACATTTACTTCAGAGTAAGCATATGTAACATGTGCACACAAAATGTTATGCCAGGTATGGAAATATGGCAAAACAAAACCAAAATCTTCAGAACAGAAAAAAGGAACAACTAATATTTTAATGCCATCTTCTGTATTGATTAATTCACATTAATTTTCTAAGCTATTAGCATAATTTCTCTTTGTTTACATACATTTTCCATCTTAGATGGTCTACAAACCATTTCTATCTAGCTCTCCTCTGCTTTCCTTCATCCAGATTTAAGGCAATGTAACATTGCTGCACCTTAGCAAGAATACTTTCATTCACAGACATCCAGCAGCTACAGAACCAGATGAACAGATGAAGGCATTGACTGGGACAGCCAAATACATGGAAGAACACTGAGGGACTGGGATCTCCCCTGTCCAAACCCTGACTGAAATGGTCCAGCAGGTACTGAAAAGTCTTTTTGAAATAACCCAGACTTGAGAGGAGATCTTTATAGAGCAGGTGCTGACAGTGAGGTTTCAAATGGCAAAAATTCAGCAATGAGCAAGGAGAGGCACCAATGACCACCTGTAAGCTCCCTGATTGTGCAATGCTGGTACTGTCACTGGAAATCTGCCATGAGTTGGCAGCAAAAATCCCTGCTAAAGATGACAAACCTGGTACATATCCTGCCTCACAAGGAAGAGAGGATGGGACTAGAACTAATGTCAAGTCTGACTGGATTTCTGTCAATTAGGACAGGGAATAAACAAATAAAAACAAGCTGTGTAGAAAAAACCACAGTTTATAATTTTTTCTCCATGGTCAGCAAACAAAATAAAGCACCATTAACAGCTGCAGATACTGTGCACTGGAGATGTCCTCCATCGTGAGCAGAAATAATGTATAGCTCTGAATGAATCCTGCATGCTGAACCAGACAAAATCAAAGTAGCATTCACTGTTTAATTTTAGGTCAGCTTTGGGGATGATCTACCAGAGAAATAAAAACTTCCCTGGAAGCTTTCAATTATATTGACTATTGCAATGACAAAACTTCCTATGCAATCATTCGAAGTTCAAAGACTCTTCGCAAACCGTTTTTACAATACCAAGGTCAGTCTCTGGTTAAAAAAGATACAGAAAATTCCGGCAAAATTCCTCTGACCAACTCTCCTTTAAAGTCTCCTCCCCATAGATATTAATTTAGTTGTATTAATCAATACAGTGAAATAAACTGTGAGAGTTTTCAACTTTGTTCTGAGGGTGTGTTGTTACCAATCAAAAAGCAAGACAAAATATGCTGCTTAACATAAGGGCTTCAGGTGATAATGCAGCCCCTGAAGGAGCACTACTAATAAATCCACTGACAAGGAAGGATTTCAATCAGCCACACAACTTTTTGCAAGGAAAGGTAATGAAGCTTTAACCTTGAACCACTAAAATAATGGCTCTTCCCAAAGGAAACAGCAATGCTGTGATCCTGCCTGAAAAGCTGAGCAGCCCAAACAAGGGAAGGAAACATTTCAAAGTGAAATAGATTGGAGGAAAAGGGAAAGCAAAACAGGCTTCACTCTCAATTCTGCCCGTTAGTTTAACATTAACTTGAGCACATCTGCTGTGTTACCCTCAGCCTGACCAAAGTGCAGACATGCCCTGAGGGATTTCATCCCCCATCAGACTTAACTGGAGACTGTCAGTCTATGAAATCAGCAGACAACACAATGAGTTTGTGCATTACTGCACACTTAGGTACACATTGCCCATAGGAGGACTCTGCTCAGCTCTTCTCAAGGAAGAAAACCCTTTAACCCTTCTGAAATGCAAGCTGTTCCTTAAAGGATAACCTGGTGATGCTGGCACCATGGCAACAGTGGCACCATGGCAACGGTGACAGAGTCAGTAACTTCATGATACGCACAGCTTTGATCCAGCCACACAGAAGTTTTTTCAGATGCTGTAAATTTCTTTGAGAACCTTTATTTCATATTTGCCTAAATGTCTGCATTCATCTCCATCTTCTCTAAAGCATCTTCTTTTTCAAAGGAGGTTTTGGTCACTCTCTTCTGTCCTTTCTTTATATTTTTTATTTCTTCTTTTTAAAAGCAATGATGGTCAGTTCCAGGGGTTAAGAACACAATTAATTCCATGTATTGGGACTCAAAAGTAGCCAGAGTTTAAACGTGCCTTAGCAGTCAAATGCCTAATGATAACGATAAAACTTAGTTCTAGTGTAAATTAATCTATCTGGTTTTCATAGCAATTAGCTTCTGACAAAGCTTAAAATCACCTACGTGTTACATTTAAAATATAGAACATGCTAAAAACAGAGGGAGAGGGTAGATCAAATGACAAACACAATCAGCCAACTTGCCCTCTAAAATGTTTTCACAACAAAAGCAACACAAATGCTTGCATCTAGAAAAATCATCAGATAGTTTAGGGTGGTTTTTCTTTCTTTTTCTTTCTCTCTTCTCTAATCCCTGTACTGCAGAGGAGTGTTTCTATATATTAGCTTTTAGACTGCTATAAGAAAGTAGATTTCTTAATTAGCCTTGGTATGCATTTAGAGGGAAGATAATCCTCCGCATTTCTGTGGCTAGGTACCTATATGCAGTTCCTGTATTTAAAGAATTTGGTATCCATCCTCTGCTTTCTATCACATTTATGAAGGTTATTTTAGTGCTGTTTTCTGTAAGTTCTTTTTGTTTCCAGGATTTGATGACCAATACAACCATGATGATGATCATGCAAGTGCAAGGTTGGACCAACAGGTGGTTGCATCCGTAAAGCCGCCTTAAAGTCATTGAGCATCCTGTCTTACCAGATTAATACATGAGTAATGTACAATCCTTTCAGATCAATATGCTACAGTAACTAGTTTTTAACTCTGAGCATCATGTGAATATCAGAAGAACTGCTGACTGCTGTCTAATTTCATAATTTTAAAATTCCATATAAGACAAAAGTGTCCAAGCTATTGTGCTTGCACCATATGCATCTCATTAGCAGTTTGGCTGCAGGAGAAAAGAAACCATTAAAGGATACTGAAGCTGTGGTTACTAGGTCGTTCTGGAACCCAGCTGTGTGCCCAGCCCCATCCTACAATTCAGAAAGGGCTCAGAAAAACCTGTATTCTTGTGTTTAAATCACTTCTAGAGAGTCCTCTGCCTTCACCTCTTTGAGGTATGTGGCACCTGTCTTACAGCTCTCAGCCATACCAAGACTTTGAGTATAGCTCATGGATAGCCATTTTGATTCTTGGCCTTAATTTCCTTGTCTCTCTCTTTTCTTAACTTTACAAGAGCCACCACAAAGATATGATGATTATTTTATGTTGCAGAAACACCTTAAAATGTTAAAGTACAGTAAGGAAAGAAGGATATGTGGGTTATGCAGTGTAATTAAGAGAATCTGTGTGAGAAAATTTTCCTCTTATGAGAAACAGGATATCATGGTCATATTTACAATGATCGAAGAGGAACAAGGCAAGGCAAGACAGGACTCTTCCTTTTCAGAAAGACCTACGTCTATCAAGGTATAAACATGTATCTATATATGCATTCATATATAAACATGTACTATATATATGCACCATAGAAATACATAAACATACATCATTGATGAGCTAGGACTGAACTATTACAAGTACATTATAACTTGTTTTGCTTTCCCCAACAAAAGTGAGACATTTAAAGAAAATCAAAACTCTTTGCTCCTTGGAAAATACCACATTGGGTTGAAAATTATGGTAGTGATTTCTTTCTGAACATCAAGTAGCCACTTAACACTAGCTTCACTCAAACATAAAGATCAGACTTTCTGGCCAAAGCTGAAAGAACAAGCATTTACCCTCCTCTATTGGAGATAATGGCCAAAACATCCATCTTCCCTTCCTGTGACTGAGATAGCTGGAGAAGGGACACCAATCCTCAGCCTATAAAGTGTAGAGTGGTTATAGCACAGAACACAACTTTAAGAGTACCTCTGCTCATATTTGAATATTTCTTTTAAATGTTCCCATCTGTAATCCAGATACTGTTACTACTTTCAGCGTTCCAGTTCAGTGCTAAGGACACAAAGGGAACAGCTGGCCCTAAGCGTGCTTTGCTGATATGGAAACACGATCAGTCATGATTCAAACAGGTGTGGGCACATGCACCAGACTCACAGCATCTGTTCAGGTCAGTTCTGCAAACGAGAGGCACAATCCATGTAGCTGAAGCTTTGTCAAGTAAGGACAACAAAAGTGATTTAACAAGGATCACAAGAAGGCTTCTTTATACCAAACAAATTTGATTTTCTTTGAATTTGCTGAGAAGCATTTTGCCTATTCTTGCTATTTCACCAAACTAAAGACCCAACACCTCCTGTTTCCTGTAAATGCTTCATGCATTATAATGTTTAACTGTTCTTTTCCTGTATCTTTTCAGCCTGTCAAGGAGTCTCTTTTGCTTATATGCTACCTCATTACTGCGAAGGTCAAAAATGACTCCTGACATTTAGCTTCTCCCCTGGAACCTCTAAGTTCAGAAGATGACAGGGCAATGTGATTCATCATCTTGTTCTTACTTTATGAATTATTAAATATTTGTGTAATGGAATAAGGATTTCAACAGCAACAACAACAACTGTAAAGTGTTCTACCCACTAGGATCTCAGACACAAATTAGATTGGAATAAAGGAAGGTTTAATCAAGTCAATACTTGATTGGCAGAGAATTTGGGAGAATTTATGATTCTCCCTTCATGCAGCAAGTCTGGCGTCAATGTGCACATCAGAAAAAAGGAGGTGTTTGCATCTTGACCTTAGTTGATACAAAATTTACATCTCACGGTATGCAGTTTATTAATCTTTCCCCTTTTGTCCTAGAAAAATTTCCATATAATGTCTACTACTGCTAAAATTGTTCACTCCTTGGAACCTTTTAAGCAGATCCAAGTCTGTTAAAAATATACACCTCTCTTTACTTTCACTCAGTCTCAGTATTATCTTCTGTTTGAGACACTGAATTTTACTGGTCAATGATATAGTACATTGTATAAGATAATTACTTTTTCTATCTGATTTGAAAAGTATTGATTTTCAGTTTTGGGCAGCAGTCAGCTGTACTGACCCTCTGCTGCTGTAAAATACCACAATAAAATATACTTCATCTTATGTTAAGCTCAGCAAGAGCTAGCCTTTTGGCATTCCGAATTTTTCTTCATCTCATGAGATCATGAAGGTAACCCAGATGAAATGATCATGCTTTTTGTTGTCACACTTAGCTGGCGAATTTAGCAGCCAAACAGACAGTTTGCTACGTATATCTGGCACAAAAGCAGCTGCCTCCTTGGGAAGGAACGAGGCCAGCATCTGTCTGTGCCTTACTTCCTCCCAAGTGCTAGATGCCCATGGGTGGGCTTCAACCAGGAACTGTTACTATAAGTGTCTTGCAGGAGAGGATGCACTTCCAAACTCCTCACAGGCGGACCATGACCTCCACAGCTGCAGTTCAGTGGTGACTCAGCTGGCATCCAGGAGAAAAGAAAAAGCTGGTCCCAGGAGATGGAGTGTTTTTAATAATGGGTTGTGATAACTCTTCATCATTTAGCTACTTTATGTGCACCATTTTATAATTCTTACTGAAGTCCAAATTAACCAGGCTGACTAATTCAATCCCTGTCAGTCTGATCTCTTTGAAAGTGCAAGAGATCATAGTTCAAGGACCCACAACTTCTGAAAGATAATTTTAATGATGAGGTGGCTAAGGCAAAAAAATGGGGCCAAATGCAGATGTTACAGGCTACATCAGCGTGTTTCCAAGCATCACAAAAACTGTGTGTCTATTCAAAAGTCAGCTGGACACTCAGCCCAAAGCCATGTGCTGAGGTGTTGCCCTATACTAGGTAATACCTTCACAAAACAGACCAGAAGCCTGAGAGCAGTAAATGCCCTCTGAGCAACCTAGAAACCCAACAGTGAACTTTTCATTTCCCCATAGGCATCAGGAGGGTGAACATCCACTCAGCTGTGCACTCTGAAGTCACTGCCACAACTGCCTCAAATGACTCAGATGGGAGCTAGCCCAAGACTGGTAACATCTGGGGCCCTTTGCTGTAGAGGGGGGTGTTGAATGGGAGGCTGCACACATTCTCAGAGATTGCTGTTTCTGTGTTAGATTCCCCGAAGGTCTCAAGCTGAACACTGCAGACTGAGGCCATTGTCAGTTCAAGATCTGTGCATTTCTTGAGTGCATTTTCAAACCTCTCCGTGCCCCTCAGTGTCGCTGCTGTAAGAGAACAGATCCTATGAATGCTGCTTGACTTATTCATGGAAAGCCCAAATGCTGCTGAAAGGGTTCAAGGGGGCTGTGAGAACCAATGAAGATGCCCAGCTCAAGGGGAATATTTTAGTGAAAAGCCGTGCAAGGCAATTTTCCATTGTTAAAATCTACAGAAATGCGTGAAGTGCCTATGTTCCTTATCAGCATTATCAAATGTAAAACATTTTTCTGTCATGACTAACTCAGAACTCTGTGGAGGATATCAGCAGTATCAAAATAGCATAGGAAACTTTGGGATGCACAATCAAGGGTTTTTAAAAAAAATCTGTTAGCAAAAATAGCAAGTTTCCATCAACTTCTCTCCCAGATGACACATTTTGGTATTTCTATGCATGTATAAAGTCCATTTCCTATTGTATTTCCCATCTCACAACTCCTTCGGGAAAACCTAATTCATAAACAAACAATTCCCAGAGCAGATAACTAAATCTCCCTACTGACCCCTTTCCATACTACCCAACAATAATAACAGAGGCACAGTCTCTGCATTGCCATTCTTTGGTGTGTTTATGCTGTTTTAGTAATGATGTAATGGAAAGAAAGTGACATGCTATTATTACTATTATTATGCTAAGGACTGCAAGGAAGAATTGGTATTCTTTAAGGTTTTATTTTTCCATTTAAAAATGACAGTCTTTCCAGGGCTTCTTAACCATTAAATGTTGCAAAAGGTCAAAATATTCCATCAGAAACTTTTTAAAATGTGATACTTGAAAAAATGCTTTTTTAAAAACATTTATACTGATCAATTTTGAGAAGTGCCTTTTATGAACAATGTCACAAGATTACACTGTGGGCCTCAGCAGTCTCTGTGTGTGCCATACATGGGAAGACAGTGACGGAAGTGACTATAACTGACTATACTCTTGGCCTTCCATTCCTTCAGAAAGGGCTGGGGAAGCCTCTGCAAGACAGACCCATTCCCTTCTAGCCCCTTAGAACAACCATCCACAGCAAAATGATGTGTATAGGTCAAGAACAGCCCACAGTCATCTCCTGAGATTGTCTGAAGCCTATGTGACTTCCCTGAGCACCACATATTTCAGGAACAGAATGTAATCCATTTAGCCTGCCTTCCCTAGAGCTCTATGGCTGTTTGCTGACTTTTGTTGGAAGTCAAATCTAATCCTTAAACAGGTGTACAGAGTTGGACTGAGAAATGAATGCACTTGAGGTTTGGCAAAGAGCTGGTATGAGTTGGGGAGAAGAGAAAGACACAGAGACCTGTTTCAGAGAGCAGCAGCTGAAGTTTCTGAAGGAAGCCACCTGAAGTGTGACACCCAGTGCCTATCACAGAGGCCAAGATCTCTGAGAAAGCCTGGAGACATTTCACCCATGAAGGTATTTAAAAATCAACAAGACACATCCTGAAAAGAACAGAGAACCAGCAAAGGAGAAGAATGTGGCTATATCTTGCTTGTTTTTGGAAGCCCAGCCTTAGCTAGCTTTGGAGCCTTCTGCATTAGTATGTTACACAGTGCACAGTTCTCCCATGTAATTTTGGCACTTACATCAGTGCATTAGCAACAGAAATGACTTCCAAAACAGTTCTCATTCTTTTGACTTCTCTTTGTCACAATAATGATTCATCTCCCAGCCTCAGCTCTCCATATGCAAGTAACTCCAGGAGACTAAATAAAAACATGGGAGACCAAGAATCTATTATGCAGAGGAACAAATGAACCTGCGTTCTATGCAATTCAAAATTCTGTTTGATCTGAAGAAAATTATTTTTGTATTGTCATTTTCTACTGTCGAGAATATAGACATGGCTTGTTAGGGGTAGGGATGAAAAAGTACCTTCCAAAGATATGGTCCAAGCTCATGGTTCTGCCTTTAGCTTTACATTAAAGAAAATGCCAATACCAAATGTACACTTCGAAAGGATAGCATACTAGATAAAAGGAAACAAACTATTTCAGAGCATCTCTTAGGGCTCAAAGTTAATGTCTGCTGAGACTGGATTTATTATATTGAGCACAGCTGAAAACTGTGCTGCGATACCACCCCCAAGTCACACCACATAACTTTATGTACTTATTTGTGTGACCATGTCATGCCCAAAAGCTGTGTAGCTGGCATTTTTAGTGGACACACAATTGCAGCCATTTACACCGCCTCCACAATATTAAAATTTTCCATTACCTGGAGATTCAAAATCTCCAACAAGTCTCAGCTGTTCTTACAAGACAGCTTCCTTAAATTGCAACAGTGCCCCAGGGAGCCTGTGTCACTTAGCTTAGTGGCCATGAAGCACACAATGAAGTTGTTATGGAGACTGATATCTCCCAAGCAATTGTAAGGTGTAATTAGTGTTGGCTGCTACAGCATTAACTATCAAGCTGTCTCCATGGAAACTACCTGAAAACCGGTATTTTTAAGGTTTCAGCAACTGATCTTCTTTATAGACCCTTACTATGCAGTGAAGTTCACACTGATTGCCTTCTCTGCTTGAAGCTCAGCTGAGAAACACATTTTCTTTTCCAAGGTATTTGCATAGTCCCCATGGTGACTCACAGGAATCAACTATGTGTAGCAAGAACAAATGTACATATTTCATACAGTGAGGACCAATCACAAAGCAATGAGGGTTTTTGCCATTTTTAGTTAACTTTATCCATATATGTGTGCACATCCACATGCATGCCAGTGCACAAGGTGTGTAGACTGAACAAGTTCAGTTCTTCTCTTATGAACCCCTTCTTGGAATCCTTGAAAACTTCAGGGTCACAGAACCTCTCTCTCTCAGATTAGAGATGCACTTCTACCCACACTGGTGCCACAAAGAGCTCCTACCAGTAGAGTCCGGATGACTCTAGCACACAATTCTCCCTCTCTCCCAGGGCTTTGGCTTGCAGCTGCACAGTTTTTCCAGATTGAGTGAGCAGAGATCTTGTGAAAGTCTTGCACACAGTGCAGGATCTTTGCCGAATGAAAACGCACTGTGTTTATGGAACTTCAGTGGGAGTTTATGACATTTTTGCCTAAAGCTTTATGAGGTCCAAGCCAAGAAAGTAATGTGATTTTCAGCCAAGAATCTCACTGTCACTTTTGCCTGAGCCCAGCAGCATGCAAAGAAGACACTGCTTCAGTCTACAATAAAACCAAGTGGGCAAGTGCCAGAAAACCAAACACATTCTTGTTCTAGTTATGATATACATATAAAATTTTTAAACAGACTTTTTAATTCCAGAATCCTGTTCCATTAGGGCAGAGAAGAACAGGGGAGAGACATTACCCATGGCAGGACTTTTTTATAGATTTTCTGCAAGTAAATAGTCCCCAGCAGAATATTTTCTAGCACTTGCATGCTAAGAGAGGAATTAAGAGGTATACAAATTGAAGCACATGCTTTGGCAGAGGCTTTAAATTGCAACAACATGAAAAAGCATTAATTCATTTTATTTCTCTTGATTGGTTTGCCCCTGGAATTACAGCAGATAAAATTCTCATGTGAACTGCTATGTGTGAAGAGAGGTGCAGTGAGCATAACTAGGCTAGGAGCCCCAGAAGACCTGCAGTTGTGGCCTCTCAATTTTATGAGAAGCAGAAAAAGGAGAATTTCTCCTTTAATAGAAACATCAGTACTTCTCCAGCCATTAAGATGGATATCATAAATTTTTTTTGCACTGACATGAAGAGGGATCTAGTCTATCCGTTCTCTTCAAGACACCATGGGGAGCAAAGAAGCAGAAACACAGACACAAAATATAAAATCCAAGACTACAGGAGTCATTCTGAATAGCAGGAGGGATTCTGAACTGCCACTATATATTTTGGGGGAAGACTAAACCTGCTGGGGTCTAAGTACAGTGGGCTACAGTTGGTACACAGAACCACAGATAAGAGATTCTTTCAGACACTCCTGCAAAGCTGCTTTCACAATGTCTGGCAGCCAGCATTAAACACAGGATGACCTGGGGCAAACACATCTATAGTTAACAAACAAGGAACCAAAGCAGCTGTCAGAGGATGCTTTTTTGTATTAGGGAGCCTCCAACACTGTTCAGATAAACTATAGATTATATAATAGTGCCTGGGATGGTTATATAGAAAATAGTTGCATGCTCCTGATCCGATTATTCTGTGTTTCCTTCCGACCCATGCATAGGAAAATCAGTGTAAACCTCAATGAAACCTGATTTCAGTTATTCAATTTCCTTTCTTCAGGTGAGGGAGGAAGAAAAAGAGAATTCAAAATCCACTGACCTTCCCATTTGTTCTTCCTATTTATAACGAGCTGCCTCAATAGGTTCCTACTGGAAACAAGCTGAATTCCCTACTGCAAGTTTATTAGGATAACACTGAACAAGATATGGGAATATGAATTCAGAGTAACCAATATCTTGCTGAATTTTTCCATTCTATTAATGATTTAAACTATTTCTGCCGCTTAACTTTTAGAGACCCTAACAGGCTTCATCACCAGATATAGATTGGCAACCTTAATCAAAACAAACTCACTGACAGCACTGTTAGAGCTCATTAGCATTCTCACCAGATGCTTCTGTCTGTATATATGAGCATCTCCAGTTTTTTCTTTCCAGTACATGACCCATGATACTAGCACAGCTTTCAAATTAAAGCAAGAAATCTCAGTACAGCTTCAAATCCTTGCTCTTCTGGGGATTAAATCTGTGCAAGGCTATGACAAAGCATTTCGTATTTCTTGGTCTTCTTAAAAATTTTTCTTTTTGGTTATACAGATCACTTCACTGATTTTTTGGCATGTCTCACAAATTTATACAGATATGACTAACACACACACTATTTGCTTTCACAGAAAAAGTGCAGAGAGCATTTGTCACTATAATTATCACACAGGACTATATACACAGATGAAACCTGTGCTTCATCTGTCTCTGCAGAAAGCAATGCTCTGACATGAAAGCTGTCAGAAATGATTACAGGGAAGAATTAAAAAACCTCATGCATTGATTAAGTTGCCGTGGTCAAAGTAAAGATCATAACAACAAGTTAAGACCCAGCTCCAGTTTTTAAGTGAATGAAAAATTAGAGGACAGGGAGGCCAAATATGTGGGCTTCACAAAGAATGTGTTCTTGGATATGCAAAGCAGAGCTGATCAGATCTCATGGTTAGTTTATTGGAAATGAAGCTGTGACAACGATCTCAGCCCCAGCTCATCAGTCACATAGGTACAAAGTGTCCAAATGGAAAACAGATTTTCCGATTCTCTGCACCTCCCTAGAGGCCTGTGCTGCTGTCTGAGGACTACAGCATTCTCCTATCTTGGCTCATTTGCAAGATAAACATATTCTGGCCTCAAACGCTGCTCCTTTCCAACTGCTGGTGAAAACTGCAGTCAGTCTGAGAGATTGAGAGGATGATCTAGGGCACTACTCAATCCAAGAAAAATGCTCATGTGGGAACGCAAAGCTGTTGTTGTGACCAGAGGTGTTTTGGTTTTTTTTCAACTGGATCCCATTCTGCAAGTCCAGCTACAAATACTTTCTATATTTATTCTTTATCCGCTTAACTTCCTTCCTTTTCTTTTTTTTTTTTTTTAAAGGGAGCCAGACACTTAGACTTAAACACATTTTTACAGTGCTAGTTAAATGCTGCTTTTCTGCACTTACAGTGATTTAAGATACGAGTGACACAGCCCTCATACCTGGGCAATGCTGAGCTGGATCAGTATGTAGTTTTAACACTTTCAAACACCTGCAGGAAGTAGTATTAATGACCAGACAGATGGGACTCAAATCTTAACTGCACAGTACATAAATTTATAGTTCCTTGTAGATGCAAGGTTCCTTGGGAGAGTTTTCTGGGAGCTGGTAGATCAGGCCCTATCCTTCAGGCAAGCTCCAATTCAGCTCTAGCTTTCTGCCTGTCCATCTCTGTCTCTGCAGTTTCTTTTGATCCCTGTTCTAAAACTGATGTATAGTGCTTCCAAACTTTTCAAGCATTCACTGACTTATAACTCCAAATCAGCTACATTTCAGCACTTGGAGCAGAAGTTCCTCCATGCTCCTCATGTGTCCTTAGGCAGGTATGGTAGAACCCTAAAATCAGTTGCATAGCAAGCTTTCAAACACTAGTGGATGACATTTACAAACACTAGTGGACATTTTAAACACTAGTGGAGAAACTGCTAGCGTTGATAAAATTATTAGTGCTACAGACAGATCTCATCTCATGTCTTCATTACTTATTGCCCTCTTCGAACTCAAGATAAGCCATATAATTTGAGCACTGGGTTAGAAGCTACAACAGGAAAAGGACTAATTGCTCTGTTACAAAAACCTTCCAAGCAAGATAATTAAACCATGTACATTAAAAAGCACTTTTAAGGCTAAAGAACAGATCAAATTCTCACAGTGACATGGGGACAAGTTTTTAGTTGCTATGAAGGCACATAATTCCATTGATAACAGTGACTAGAACACTTAGGTCTAAAGATGGCTAAATCCCCAGAAATCTAGAAACCCTTGAACTCTGGGAAGGCTTTAATCCAGTCCAGACTTTGTGGCTCTGATCCACTTCAGCTGGGACGGACTCAAATCTACTTAAAATATATTTCACAACACATCTTTTCTGCATTTTTCTCCAATAGGTCATAAATACCACATGTAGAACCATTTACCCTCATTCACAACACCTACCAGCAGAGCCGGCTATTCCAATCTCCAACCCAGAATGTTAAACAAACACCAGCCAAAAAAAACCCCAAAAAACTCAAGAGCAAGTTTTAGATCAGTTGACTTTGCTACCAAGGAGCAAGAAGAAAGCTAAAGTGCTAAAATCTGCACAGTCAGAATGTTTGGAAGAAATTCAAACTAGTGAGAAACTGCATGTGACTTCTACAGTGGGCAACAGCTTGCAAAGCACAAACCAACTCATATCACTCCATGCTTGTTATCCCCAGAAAAAACAGACTCATTTGACTACAGTTTCTAGAGAAGCATATTATGCAAATCTATGGTTTTGAGGGGTTTTTTGATAACGTAATAGCTTCATTCACTGTAGTAGGAAAGGTGAGATCACAAACCACATAGGAAGGTTGTGGTTTTCAGACATCCTAGCTGAAAGTGATGAAATTAAGCAAAATCTAACCAGGGAAAAGGAGTCTGACAAGTTCTTTTGACTGCACTCACCACCGATAATTTAAAAACTGAGTTGTTAATAGCTTAAATCAAGTACAGCCAGACCCTAGATCCACAGATCACAGGATAATTCCAGTAGGAATGGACCTCAGGAGGTCAGACTGGGTTGCTTAGGGCTTTATCCAGTCTTGTAAACCTTCAAAGACGGAAAGAGCACAGCCTTCCTGGGCAACCTCTGCCCTTGCCTGACTTGTCCTTGGGGTGAAAAAATTTGTCCTTGTACCTAATGTGAACCTCTCTGTTTATCTTACACACACACCCCTACGCAGCACTGTGAATAGCCTGGATCTGTCTCCTGGATGGTTTCTCCATAGCTACTGTGTGGCTGCTGTTTGTTAGGTGCTCCCAAAGATGTCCCTCTTCCAGGCTGAACAAGCCTGGTCCAGCAGCAACTCCCCAAAATGCAAGCGATCCAGTCCCCTGAGTTTCTTGGCAACCTTCTGCCAAACTCACTCCAGTTCATCAGTATCTTCCCTGTATTGAGGTGCCTAAAACAAGGCTCCCTATTCCAGAAGTCAACCAACAAATGCTGAGGAGAGGGTCATGATCACTTCCATGAATGTACTGTCTATCCTATTATAAGTACAGTCCAGGATACTTTGGGGGTTCTTAGCTGCCAGGGCACACTGCTGCCTCATGTGTAGCTTGCTGTCTACCAGAATCCCAGGTACTTTTCCACAGAGTTGCTTCCCACCTGGCAATAATACAGTCCTCAGGCTGTATTATTGCCACCAACTCTTCCTTCCCATGTGCAGGGCTTCATATCTGCCCTTGATGAATTTTCAAAGATTTCTGTTGGTCCATTTGTCCAGCCTATCCAGATCCCTCTGGAAGGCAACCCTAGCCTCCACTGTTATTGACACAATTTGATGTCCCTTGGAAGTGTGAGTGCACTCTCTTCTCATTCTTCAATAAAGATGTTAAAAAGGAAGGGACCCAGGACGTATCCCTGTGCCACTGCACTTGTCACAAGACTCCAGTTAGAGTAGGAATCATTAACCTCTACCTTCTGAACCTGATTCTCCAACCATTTTTTTTACCCATTTAGTTGTCTGCCCATCCAGACTGTAATAGTCTGATTTTGATATAATAATATTGTGGGATATTCTGTCAAAAGCCCTGTTAATGTCAAGGCAAATGACATCCTCAGCTCTCTCCTGCAACAAAAACAGCAAGAGTTCTGGTATTGAACTTCAGGGAATTAGTTTTAACTCCTGGCTTAGGAAAGACACACTGCAAACAATGGCTGGTGCACGCACTCTCAGAAGGACTATTCTCCGAAACACCTTTGGAACGTATAGGTTTGTGTTACTGGGATTCAGTAGTCCAAATCCTTAGCTGCAATAATCATCTCAGTTCCATTCGACTCAGTCTATTCACAGTATTTCATTTCAGATAATGATCCTGGGATATTACACACCTGATATTAGTTGTGCAGGTTGCACAAACAGGACCTAGGAAGCATCAAGGAGGAATAGCAAGAGAAACTAGAGAGATGCAGAAATTCCTCATTTCTCCTGGGAGATGCACAGATCCACTGTGTTCCTGTGAGGGTCTTTCTCTTACCTTTGCAAGGAAACTCCAAGCTGCATATTGCCCTGAGGTTGTGCTGCTTTTTAGCTTCACTGTGTGCAACATCAGAAAGAATCCCAACAGTCCACTGCAAGGGATGGGGAAAGCTTGTTAATAAAATCTCTTAATTTCAACTAAACAACCTCTTATAGGCATTTTGGTTTTCCTAATGCAGAACTGCAGTTTTAATCCCATTTGGAGAAAGAAAGCTGGTGGACAAGAAGCTTACATTATGTCCAGTACATCTTGGGTTTTGTTCCGTCAGTGACTAGAATCTGAGTAAAATAAGTCTGTGCTCTTATGGCTGGTCTCTAATGCACTTGCATAATCAGAAAAGTAGAGATTATTGAAAACATGAAGTGAAATATTAACTTCAGGTATTGAAATGGCTCTGAATAACAGCAAGGCTAATTTCAGCAGGAACCACACATATTTGGCAACTAACTCACTTCAATCTCCACAGAGCCTTGAACTGAAAAAATAACCACTGGAAAGTTTCTGCCTGAAGCTTTCAAACTGTTTAAACTTCATGAAGGCTAAATTCCAATTAGGAAGTCAAATACATCTCTACTGTATAACAAATAGATGACTCAGTAGTGCTGGGAACAGGATACTCCAAAGTTTTCTGCTGATAATTAAGGGACTTTTGATTCTCAAGTCATATAGGACAGCAGTCCCCCGTGCTCCTGTAGCCAAGATTACTCATAAGGAAATTCTGTTGCACACTTCACCAGACTTTATGGAGTTGATGGGGTTTGGCTCTGGATTTTGTTTCACTTGTGACATTTGTACAACCCCCTGATTGTAGCCAATGTAATGGTGTAAACCAGCAAGCAGGGAACAGAAAGGGACTTCAAACTACGTAAGGCACAAATTACTGAGACATAAGAGATTACAAAGTACTGTGGGAAGCTGCATGGGAAACGAGATAGGATCAACAAAGCATGCAGGTGGTGAAGCAAAAAGTGCCTTGGCATTGGCAGAGGGTATGCTGTTCTGGATAGTGATGCCATGTAGTTGGGCCCCTCTCTACAACAGCAGGAAGTGCTGAGCAGTAGAACATTCCACTGAGAAATGAGTGAGTTCAGTGTACCAACAGTGCCCATGAGTCCAGTAGCTTACGTTTATTCCAGATCTTCTGCCCTGCTGTAAAGAGCTTTCAGTCAGAGAGATCTGAAGATGTTTAGGGTAACTCAAGAAATTAAAAAGTAAAACAGCGAATATTGATGCCACAATTAACACCAATTTATTTCATTAAATAAATTGAGCACTTTGCACCTTACTGCTGATGCTTCAGACATTCTGCAGAGGCAGTAGATTGAGCTACATCTGTTGCCCTTACCTTACATTGCATAAGGTAAGGTAAATAAATAATAATAATAAATGTATACTTACATTTTCCTCCAAATCCTACATATCTACCAAGCCACTAGATTACAGTATGTTAAGAGAGCAACTGAGATGTTTGTTTCTCCATCTCACCATTCCTTTTCCCTTCCCGTAGTGTACAGTGCTATCTACTACATATGTACTGAAGGTGGGCCAATGGAAGCAGGAGTGGGAGACTACCACAGTGGTAGTGTTCTAATGAAGTGAAAGAGAAGAATATCTGGGCTAGACAGATATCCATTAGTGCCTGCAATTAGACTTCACTTTTGAGAATAATAGATTTCATCTACCTACAGAATACCTAATTGCAAGTTACTTGTAGTGTGGATAGACCACACTTGGAAAAACATTAAAAAAACCTATGTGCATTGGAAATTATTTAACAATCATTCTCAATATCCCCTTTCAAGGGAAAATCCAGATACAAGTAAGAAAATCCCTATCAGGAAATATTTTTGCCATTAGTTACCATGAAAATATCTTCTTCACCCTCTAAAAAAAACCCAACTTTCATTTGATGAAAGAGTGGGAGGGAAAGACAGGAATTTTTTAAAAAATGAAGATCTATGGGAAATATATTTATGTTGTCCTGTGAGAACTATGCCATTATGCAGTGAACTTTTGCTAGTCAAAATAATGGAACACTTCTTGAAGCTTTACCTTTTTACCCAAAACAGCATTCTGCCAAATAACAAGATGTACAGGCAAATAAATCCATGTACACCCATATACTGCTGAAGACTAATACTTAGTAATCCCTGCGAACAGCAAGTGTGGGCTAATCCCAGACTTCAGAAGCATTTGAGAGATGCTATGTATCTAAGCTTTACTACACTGGGTAAATATTATTTTAATGGTGACTGGGAACTCTCACCATCAGAATGAATTAACTCAAGGAAACACATATACTTTCAGCATATTTGAATCTCAGGCCATCAAATGCACATCCACAGACATGCAAAGATATATTCTCTGCAATTCTACTGGCTTATGGCAGCAGAAACTAGTATAAGTAAGACTTTACATGCTCCAAAATTTTTAACTGAGAGTATAGGCTGGAAGTCAGTGGGATCCCTTATTTTGAAAACATTTACATGACCTGTTATAGAGAGGTTACCTGGCACAGCAGCTGCTGTGAAACCTGTAGAAGTACAGGAATGGAAAATCCAAGGCACTGAAGAGATCACCTGAGGCACAAAGCAATACACTCAGTACATGGTGGGAAAAAAATTACCCACTGTTACAAGCAAGGCAACAGCAATTACATGGACATTACTAGTTCAACATTCCTTCAAGCCTTTACAGCTGGCTGAGTTTTCATTTATGATGCTTTCCACATTTCTGGTGTGTTTAATGATTTCTCTCTGACCTTGCTTCTAGCCAGTTCCTGCCTTTGGTTGAAAAAGGGAAAAGGGATACCTAAGAGTATTCAGAAGGTCCTGCTTAAGCAACAGTGGACAGACATGTATCATATCCACTTCTTTTATTGCACAGCTTGTGATAGTTCCTACTGAAGCAACAGGAAACACAGACATATGGTGGCTGCTTCCCCCTCTGGCATTTGAACTCTGTAACAGAGAGCATGTTGAGAGGTTTAAATAAGTTCTCCTAGGTCTAAGTAGGGCACTTGAGTACTTGCATTTCCAGGAACCTAAGCCTTCGTTGCTCTTGGTTGCAATTCCAGGAGTTCTCTGGCCTTCAGGCTCTACAGATTTGCAAGAAGCTCCATCCTTCACTTTTAGAAATATAGGACTGTTTCACTGAACATGTATGTCTATCCTGGTGGGGGTTTCCTATATACACAATCTGCACCACCAGGCAAAAGGAGGAATTTATGTTTCTTTAAATGATCCTTCTTTGTTTTTCTGGCTGAACAAATGTTTAATGAAAGCAAGAGATAATCATCTTTACCCTTCTAACTATGAAAACACAAGTATGGTAGGAATATTAGCCACCATCAAATATTAAATCACTCCATATTTACCACTTGATGTGCTGCTATTTCAAGTCCTGCTATGGGCCCAAGCAATGGGATCTGTGTTATGAAAGCAACGAAACAAAATCTCTGCATAGCACTGAGGACAATGAAAAGAAGGAAACACAGTTCTATATGGATGGCTGGGACATTGCTCTGAAGAGGACATGTTGACTTAGGAAATCCTTGTTCTTTACCATGCACCACCTCAAAAACTGTCCTTTGTTGTCTGTCCCATGCTGATTTTTTTGCAAAGGGCAGCTAAGAATGGTATTGGGAAATATCATGCAAATTGCACCATGTTATATACTCTTCTCTCCTCTTCCTACATGATAATATATATTATTGGTCATATTCAGGGCTAAAATCCTAAGAGTTTGGTCTCTAAAAACATGCATGGAGAGCAAAACCAACATGGAAACCTACAAAAGAAACAACTCAGTTCACTTTACCTGCTGGATGGGATGCAGAGGCCAACAGCACCACACTAAAAAAAAATTTTAAAAAATTAATTGGATGCTACAGAATTTATGACATGGGCTGAAGACTACAAATTGACAGCTTTGTGTTTTTTCATGGTGAAATTTATTTCAGTTAAGTAGAATAACTGAGATACAAGTATCAATTAAAAGAAAAGAAAAGTTGATTGGGAAGGAATGTCTGGGGTCACTTAATAAAATTTCTGACTGAAAGCAGGAGTATCACGAATATTTGTTCATGCTCTCTGGTTCTGTCTTAAAAAGGCATGTCTCAAAAACCTACCAGTACAGAGATTCCACACCCCTCTGGGTAATTTGTCCAAGGGCCACTCTACCCTTCTAGCAAAGAAGTTTTTGCTGTCCCATTTTTAAACCCCCGAAGTTACAATGTATGGTTGTTGTCCCAGATTATGTCAAATACTGCATTTAGACAAGTTTAAAAGCAAATGAAAATAAAACCAAGTACCAGCCCAAATGATTCACACTTTTCAGAAATATACAAGTGAACAGGAAAATCAGCTGTGACCAATTCTGCATCTGAAGTATCACTTAAGATTTCTGAGGTCTTACAAAGGCTCAAGCTCTTGAATTTGTGGTATAGAGCCTTTTTTAGTGTTACTGATCCTTCTTGTAAATTTCTCTCTCTTTTTGTTTTTGGTTTTTTTTTTTTTTCTTTTCCTATTTTTCATTCCAAATTGTTTCTAAGGTTAGAAGGCTTCTGGGGTGCTGTGAGATGAGATAAACATGCACGTCTGTAGAGCTACAGCTTCCAGTTACCAACAACATACATCCATGACAAACACTAAGGACAAGTGGGAGAAGAAGAAAAAATTATCTGGAGAGTTTGCCTCTTGATGAGCTGCAAGCACTGCACTTAGAGACGTAAAAAGACATTCATTAATGTCATGAACTCTCAAGCATTCCAGGCCAACTCCCTTTTCCAATGTTAACACAGCTACTGTTTCCAAGCCTGTTCACTCACAGCTGGTCCCAGCTCTCTACAGGACCAAGCTTCCATGCTTGGTGACCTGCTCTTGGCAAGCTTGGTGAACCCCAGAATCATTCACAGAGTCACCAGCAGCAAAAGGAACTGCAAAGAGCATGGAAATCCCACGGCCAAGGAAGCCCTGGGGGAAGGTTGTCACTGAAATCAGCCATGAAACACAACATGATGAAGGAGGAAAGGGTTTATGAGGGACAGACAGGCAGGTATTTTAGGCTTTGCATTTTATAAGTCTTTGAAAGGCGTCAGCTGGCACAGTATGTTCGCATTCTCAATATTTACACATGTTTTTGAAAGACGTTATTGCCACAACGGCAAACAAGGCAAAGCAGACCACTTACAATAGGTAATTTAGCCCACCTCTCCTCCCCACACATGGGTGCTCTCCCTGTCAAGGGATGCCAAGAGTAATTCACAATAAACAGGCCCAATTCCTCAGTTTCCTGGTAAAGAGAGAAAAGGAAGCAAAGGTCTACTGCTTTTGTTTGAATAACAGAGAAAACAGGAGACTGCAGGACAAGTGAAACTGTATCAACAGTGACGAGAAGTAGGACTAAACCATGTCTCTCCACTTGCTTTTTGAATTATTACATTTTAAACAAAACAGTCAGAAATACTCAGAGAGAAACTTCCTTCTGCATCCAAGAGGAATTGATAACCCTAACAGACACTCCACATTTTGGTCTAAAGAAAACACGAGAAGAAAACAAAACCTTATTTGTGAAGCGCAGGGCAGGTTAAGGCAAATGGATTAGATGGCATTACAGCTGCTCTGTAGCTCTGCTCTGAATGAAGCATCAGTAAAAAAGACACAATGATGTTGTAAAACCAGATTAGGGATTCAGAGGTTTCTAGCAGGACAGCCCGGATATGAGGCTGCAGCAAAAACAAATTCCCTGTGCTGGATTTCTCTGCTCTTCTCTTTTTTTTCCTGTACTCAAAACTGAGGGCTGGGTCACCTGTGGTTTCCTTCCTGGCTAAAAAGAGGTTTTGTCAGCAAGAACAGCAATTTATTCCTGCAAAGCTGCCCTCCCCTATTGCAGAAAATCTACTGCAGCATTTTTAATTCACAGAAGTGACAGATTAGCAGCTCTTCCAGAAGCCAGATGTCGTTTTGCTGCATAGAGTAGAACCTTTACCTCATACCTTTGTCAGTGTCACTTATTCACCATTTGAAATTCTGTATCTGTTTTCTCCTCACCAGTGGCTGCTAGGCCATCTGGGCATGCGTTTGTGAGCAAATATCTGACAGGGACAGATATTGGGATGTACTGAAACTTCCTTGCAGGTTCTTCAAAAACAGTAAAATATCTCTACCTGCCTCAGCACAGGAGAAAGCCCAAGATGAGCTACAACCTGCTCCTAAGACACATTTATGTCTCCCTCAACATGTCAGGCAAGCATTACTGCCCCTCCCCTCATGCTACCCCTCACCAGGTATGGGGGAGAAATCTGGCTCCCTCTATGATAAGAAGTGGGGGAACACAAAGGAATAAAAGAAAATGTAAGATTACCAGAAAAAAACACTAGGAAGTAGAACACTAATGCAGAAGTCAAAGTACAGAGAAGTACAGAGAAGTACAATACTGTAGTTTAAAAAAGGATGTGGGATCAAGAGGATTGAAGGATTAGAGGCAGGGTCTTGGAAGTACATTGACCCTCTTCTCTTCCTCCCTGCCCCTGCCCAGATGCTTAAACACAAGGAAGAGTAATGAACGAGATGGGGCTGGACACTGAGAAGCAACATCACCCCTCCTTTCTCTGCATAGCGCAGCTCTGCTTTCCCTCCTACACTTGTTCCTGGCCTGGCTCCCTTTTTAAAAGCCATTGAATAATCATGTTGGAAGTGATGAAGTGAGAAGAGCACCACACTTTCAACATCAGCAAATATTTTTTCAGATCTGTTTTATTCTGGAAAGTTCCCATTCATGTACATTTACTTAGGGTGTTCTTCTCTCCCAAACTGTTCCAGATTTTAAAACAAGAAAGAGTGCGTGGCATATAAGGACAGCATATGTTAGGAGACTGCTCATTTCAGTTGCACTTCTGCAAGCGTCCAACAGAGCCTTCTTCTCTTTTATATTTATTTATTTATTTATTTATTTTATTTTACTCGAACATTTATTTATTTCTACTCTAACATATTGGTAGATTCTAACATCCAGTAATTTGTGGCAGATCTTTTAATCTGCTCTATGCAGGCAGTCTCTACACTCAGTAGAGTACAACTGTGCTTTCATACTGAACTGAGAAACATTTTGAACAGCCCCTATTACAATAATCCTATGTATTTTTCCTATGTATTAGGAAAAATAACTTCACTGAAAGGCTTATCAAGCTTTGGAATAGGTTGTCCAGGGCAGTGTCTGAGTCACCATCCCTAGTGGTATTTAAGACACATGTGGTGCTTCGGGACAAGGCTCAGTGGTAGGCTTGGTAGTGCTCAGTTAATGCACTCAATGACCTTAAGGGTCTCCTCCAACCTAAAAGATTGGATGATTTTAAACACTACCTGGCTGTGCCCACACAGCTGTATGTCTGCTGTCTGATCTAGGTTAGAAATAAGAAGCTTTAAAGACCTATTGATAATAATGCTAAGAGGAGAAAATTGCACTGGTACCACACTAGCAAGTTCCTCCATACATCATAGAATCATACAATCGTGCTTGTATAGACAAGGCCTCCAGAGCACATTAAACTGTCCTGTCCTGGAGGTGAAACTGGGGTCCTATCATGGCCAGAACAGTCCTTGAGAAGGCCTGAGAAGAGGAAGCAGTATATACCTTAACACCTTCTAAATCACACAATTTAGTGCTGGGCACCCTCTGACAGAGATAATCCATGTCTACAGTAATTCAGGCCCAGAGCTGCCTGGAGTTAGTGCTCATTCAGAGAACATTCCTTTAGTCAATGATATTTAAAAGTAGTTTTGATTGTTTTCTACAGAATTTAAGTTCGCGCAGTAAAGCTGTGTGTACACAGCTCCACACAGCTCTCAAACACACTAAACAGCTCCATCCAGATTTGGGAAGTGGCAGTGATCTCTGAGATAAATACATGTGCAGAGGTCTCACACAGAGACAACCCCTGCCAGTGCCTCCTGCAGCAGAAGGGTCCCATTAGACACCGGAGGTGGCACATCATGGAGGTTGCGGACAAGGAGAGAGCTTCTGCCAAATTTTACACCCTTTCAAACATCATCAGCTAGTTTGACAAAACAAAACTCTAAAATAAATTAGATGTCACTTACTCCATTGTCCATGGTACTGCTTGTTTTCCCCAGGCAAGATGAGGTCCAAATGCTATGGATTGTGAGCTTCTCTAACACATAGAAATACGTGCACATACAGATACATAGACATACAGATATACACAGACCCAAGCCAAACAAGTAAGCATTCAGTTTGCTACCTCCCTTAAGCCACCTGTTTTCCAGCTTTGCACCATCACCTTGTAAGCTATGCTGACCTTTAAGCCTCTTCTTGGGGAAAAACTTTGGAAGCTTTGTTAACAAATTTTTGCTCTTAAACAGATGCTGAAGATAGCCATCTTCCAATTTGCACAAATCGACTGTTGGATTGTTTGTTAGTTTGTTTTCTGTAAAAAGAACAGTTTTAAAATACATATACCACTGCACCTCACAGTTCCTTAGCGAGAAGTTTCTCCCTTTCAAAAGCTTCCAAATAAATAATCATACTTTCCATGGAATGTGGGACTCCTGCTCTCTGCTGGACACAAGTTCACAGACTTCAAACTAACAGAGGAGCAACCCAGCCCTGACTTTTCAATCAAAGCTGAAAAATCAAGACCTTTGGACAAAATCTGAATTTAAAGGTTCAGGCCTAGGTGCAATTTTCAGCTAAAACTGAGACAGACAGGCAGTTGCCAAATGAAAAACCAATTGATTTTACTGCTTGGTTCATGATTTCCCTTCAACACACAGAAGTAGCTACATCTCGTTCCAGACCTCATAGGTTATTTCTGCATGTGGCAGCGCATTTGCAAATTCCATGACTAATTCTTCCAAAGGTTCAATAAACACACCTACCTTCTTTGCGTAAAATTGATTCGCTTTGCATTTCATAGTAGATGGAAAACAACAACTGACTTAAACAAGAGCCTACTTCAAGCAAACTGATATTCAGATATTGTCCATAAATGGGACCCTGGTGAATCACAAAGGCAAAAGCAGAGGCCTGCATTACTAATTTATGGAAATAGGAGATTTGATTGAACTAAGATAGAAAGAGATACACAGTGCTATCATATTGATGATGCTCACAAGATAAACAGGAATTAAAAGGAAGCAACTGTCCTACACTGGTGTCCCTGCTGTATTCCTATCAAGGATCTTTCATGTGATCAAACAAGAGCATACATCCATCTAATCAAATGGACTAGCACAACTAGACTTCCCTTTTGTTATGCTTATTCCCAGCTTCTGCTGCCTCTTTCATTCCTTCTGACCACAGAAGGAATTTCTTTGAATTTATTATTCATACTTCACAGTGTTCCCAAATGACTTTAGGTATGAACCCAAGAAAAGAGGCCAACATATATTAGATGTGATTACGGATGGAGGAGAATTGAATCAAGTCTCTAGATCCCTTATTTGAAATAAAGCCTCACAAAAACCCAGCAGAAGCCATGTACACTGAATGTCCTGGTTTGTGGCTCTTTGAGGAAAGGAGTGGATTTAAAAAAGCAGGGGAATATATGGTCAGTGACTCAGGCTCTTTCACTAGCTACAAAATAACAAGCCACTCTTATATCTCCAAATCAGAAAAACAACTGAAAGTCAGAATTACTCAATCCCACTAATGACACTCTGAACAATAAGTTACTGCTCATGTTCTTTGCACACACTACTTTTGTAATCACTACCTCCTCTTCCGGAAATTTTGTACAAGTTTTATTTTCTGAAGTGGGATATTGCCAGGGAGTTACTCTGTAAATATTATTTCTGGAAGTGATAGATCACTTGTGCACGTGGTGATTTAAAAATTCATAATTAACACCTCGTTACCTCCCCAGGTGTATATTGGCATGTCCACCTACAACTGGAGCCAAAAAAATTCAGATGCTAAGACATTCAGCTTAGCACTGTTCTTTCAGTGAGTGTCCTGCTAAATAAATACATTTAAATAGGGGTAGCTATGAGTTTCTTCCACAAGCCACAGTTGAAAATGAAAACATACACCACATAAAAACAGCTATGGTGTATCAAAGACTTATTCATTTTACCTGAATACATAGTTGATGTACTGTTGGTCCAGATCACTAGGAGATGAGGGAAAGAGAAAAAGGTGGGTTTTTTAGCAATGCACTTCATTTGGTGTAACAGATCTGTATATTAAGCAGTAATGTACAGTAATGCTGTAATATTACATTATATTAATTTATCTAATATATAGTAAGGTTAACATTAGGTAATACTAACATTATATTGTAATTATAAACATTATAAACATAATACAGTAATAATTTTATCAACACAAGTCAATTAATTATCATTTAAACAACATATTAATTAACTCAGAATTCACACATTATTTCTGTTGTTACTGTCCATGGAAGTTTCATTTAAAGTGAAGATAAAGTGAGACTGATTAAAATTTAGACCCTTTAACCAGAGATGGAAAATGGATTTGAAATAAATCAGCTTATCCATGCATGTATATTATACATCATGTGCAGTATCAATACATCCATCTCCATCCATACAGAGAACTGCAGATTATAGACACGGTGAACATGTAATGCCACCTGATTCCAAGACTGCTGTTGTGTGGTTGCAGTTCTAACATGCACATGGGATTAGTGCAGGGTTTCAAGGTGTTTAAGGTACTCAGTCATTCCCTCCCTGTGGTAAGTCACCAGCTGCTGAACACTTTTGAGACTGTGTCACAAAGGGAGATACTGACAGATTCAAACTATGCAGCTTTCCATGTGAACACAGACTAACATTTCCTCTGAACACCTGTGCCAGTAATTAGGGGTTTCTTTTCCAGGGCTGAGTCATCACCCTTGGATAATACACTGTTAGAACTAATTCAGTGTTCCAGTTAGTAGTATAACTATCAATAACCACATGCTATTGTTACGAACAATAAATAAGGTTCATCTTGCAAGAGAAGTTATTAATGATTAACCAGGAGTGGCCCAGCTCCTGCTGATCATGCAGAGCTCCCTACATCACAGCCATCTCTCCTTATAAAATAATAAGAAAACACATTACCTTAAAGAGCCAGGTTTCCACAACTTGTGAAATACTTTGTAAGCCCCTGTAATTGAAATGGCATGTGTAATTACCATATCGTGCAATCATTCTGACAAACAACAGCTTGTTTGGCCGTGGTACTGGCAGAGATGGAACCCCTCTGAATTACAGTTTAGCAACATGGCACAAAGGATTTCTAAACCATGAGTAAAACGAACCTGTTGCTTCAAATTAATGGTTTTCAAAGTGTTACCAGCTCTGAGTACAGTCATGCTTTGTGGTTCTGCTAGTCCTTCTGAGGTCAAGACAACTTCTAGCTCACAGCAACAACAAAGGAGAGACTCTGTGTGTGGGTTTGTGTGTAAATACATACAGTGTCACAGAATGGGTTCTTCAGCCCACACCATTTTGGGGGTAAGTTCTGTGACATATATGTTCATCTACACAGAGCTGTTGGCTCTGATCCGTCTTTCCTATTTAAAGTTCTCTCAGCTCTAGGGTCTCCAGGTCCTTTACATTCTTGACCTGCCTGTCTACCTCTTGTTAGCTTATATTTCTGTTCTGGGTAAAGATTTGAGCGCTCGTGGAAGAAACAACATAGCTTCAGGCTCTATTTTTGCAGACCCGTTCTTTAAGGCTTTGGGGTGATTTTTTTTTGATTCGCAGACAAAACTAGAATATGAAAAGTAAATGCAGTAGAACACTATGAAATAGATGTCCTCAAGTCTGCCTCCATCAGACAAGATGAAGGGTAGAACACACATCCTTTCTGTAATGCTCTGTCTCAATTTACTATGCAGTAAGTGAGTTCATTTGTTTGCCCTTTCTCGTAGCACCTTCATTTCAGTTGATAGGAAATCTAATTACACAAATAACTCCCAACAGCCATATCAACAACTCTCAAAACCAAGAGATGGAAGGCAGCTATATTTTCAGCATAAACATTATGTTGGCACTTCCTACACATTTCAAACACACAAAAGAAGCATTCTGAAGACTCTCTAAGTTATTTTCCACCTCCATGACCAAACTCTGCTTTACAAATGAGACCCCTTGGCCTTGAGAAAGAAAGAACATCGCTCATTACAGCAAACAAGTATTTGAAGTGGAAAATCCATAGCTTTTACTTTTATATAAATGAGCAAATGTTTACCATATAATATTTCTCAAAAAACCACAAAACTATTTCTTATTTTTACGTTAACAACATTTCAGATGGGGATGTCTAGACCTCCCTAGACAGGAATACATATAAACACATTACCTCTGCCCTGAAAATTTTACAGTATGAATAGAAGAAATAAAGAAGGAATCATCCCTAATCTGCAGACAAGACTTTACATATGAATGAGTCACTCAGTATATAGGACAGATAAGAATCAAATACAAGTCCCTTATTATCCACCAAAATACTCCAAAAGACAAAAATCTCCTAGTTAAATATTACTACTCTTGTTTTCTTCAAATTTTCTGGGTCTGATTGTGTCTAGCTTTTCAGGGAAGAACTACGATTTATCCAAATCAATGTTTGGTCTGAAAAAAAAGACAAAAGAAAACCTGATGGGTTATGCAACTCATTGTTAAAATTTTTTAAAAATGCATATGATTGCCTAAAAAACCCCAACATTTCAACATCCTTCCTCTGGGACCATATTCCATGATATTTTAGTATATTTTTGTCAGTTTTTAAATAAAATCTGTGTGTGCAATAAAGTTCCAAGTACAAGTTATTGCTTGTTTTTTTCATGTTTCTTCTCCCCTCAGAAAGAAGTCTCTCTCATTATGCAACCATCAAAAAACAACCAGAAAAGTTTAGTGCTGATTAAAATTGTATGTGCATTTTCCCATCCACTGTTAGCAGACTGCAATAGGTAGTTTGTTCCGTTGCTGTTTTCAACATAAAAGCTATAAAAAGAATGCACTTTCTTATATTTACTGATCTTCATTCTTTCCAAGTGTTTCTTACGTATAGAGTCTCAAATACCAGTAACTTCATAATAAAGCTGGTTTCGCCAACACATTTACCCTTCCTAATTATTTTTCTAGAAGAAAATTACTTACCAACACAGATCAAGTGAATTAGAGCCCATAAATATCCATTTGGATCAAACTGCAATAAAGAACATCTACATAAATAAAAGCATGATCGTGTAAATACACATATTGCAATTTCCCTGCAGTTAGCCTTGCAAAGCAAGTACAGTAAGTGGGAGCAGTGCTACAAAGACAGGGAAGATGACTCAAGAAGACTAGGAAGACTGAAATTCTTCCTGTCACACTTAGAAACCTGGCATATGTTGGTTATTCATGCTCTCAGCTCGTCTCAGCAAGGATAATTCTTTTTCCTTCAGATGTGTACACCAATTTAAGTAGTCTGAGCATATGGACCCCAGCCTATTTGGTCTTGTATTGACAATCAGCGACAGGCAAGATGATCAGAGGACCATCACAAAGGTTTTTGTCTTGTCTCCTTTCCCCTCTGAGCCTCTGCAGCAGCTAAGCAGTTTCTCTACAAGGCTCCAACTAAACAGAGTATCCAAAAGAGGGCTTCAAATGGACGTCTGTCTGAGCAAAGTAGGCCCTCTTCACAATCAGTAGGGAAAACCAAACATTTTTGAGAGGAATTCACCTGGCATATTTTAGATGTCTGCTTTCAGATGAGATGAATTATGTACCAGGAGATCCTGCTCTGCACCATGGACTATGATGAGAGCGAGTGCAGGTGCAACACCTCCGATGGCCACATTTGATCAGATGTATCCAGACAAGTTCCAGACTCATCCAACTTCAGATATTAACTAAGGTATCTAAAGCAAGGAAGCAGCTTTCCTAAGTGCCTGAAAGAGAATCTCCAATGAATAGATCTTTGCTGGATGGAGCACTCTCTGGAGGTACCTCCTTTCTTTCTCAGGTAGATACAGAAAGTGGATACAGCGAAAACAAAACTAATTCAGGAAATTCCTGAAAGTACACAATTAATTCAAACCTATGTGATTTGCTGTAAGCCCTATTAAGAAGTAAAACTGTGGTTTCCCCTGCCACCACCTTCACCAAAGAGCTGTATGTCCACACTGCTCAGGGGTTTTACTATGATGCGAACACAGTAAACCCAGCAAGACTACAACACAGCAACAGCAAACATTTACAATTCCCTTGCAGGAATCCTACTCTAGCTTACAAGTAAAAGCTGCATCCCTCATATGCTGGCAAGATGTCAAACATCAAGGCCTAACTAGAGCTGCTTTACAAAGCAGAGCTCACCTGTGTGTCACAGAAAGGAAGGCACACTGCTGCTGCCAGGAGGAACAGCACACTGTGGAAAAGAGAAAGAAAAAAAAAAAAAAGCAAGACAAATGCTTTCAACCTGGTTTTGTACTCTCAGCAAAGTAGAGGCAATTCCAGTCAATTTTACACCGACACTTCCCTTACTTAATTTTCTTATTCCGTATTTAAAAAGCAATTCCTGCCACCAAAATTGAGTTTTACATCATGCATTCTTCGTAACTTGTACACAGCAAAGTTTTATGGGAAGAGAAGCAGCACAAAACATCACAGAAGTGATGAAAGCAAGTTTTTTTAGTGGAGAATATTTTTCTTCACTAGACATCTCGGTTCGCTAGGCTTTTTCAGAAAGCCAAAATCAGCCAATTTCTGGTTGAATGGCTACCAAAAACTTCTTTCATTAAGATGAATTGCCTGTTACAACAATTCCAGCAAATGTGACTCCGTTACAAGTGACATTGTTACTCCAGAACACAGAGCAAGGTGGAAGTGACTGGTATTACACTAGAAATGTCTTAAGGACAGCACAAGTCCTCTCCTAGTCCACCGACTCAGGCTAAATAAATTCTTAACCTCTGGCTGAGTCAGTATTGGTTCAAACTACATGGAATACACTGATGTGGAATTTCTGTCGACTGTCACTATTAATACTAACATACAGTTGGTTTTGCAGCTTATTTTCCTACTCTCTAAGGGCATGGGAAAAGACAGAATAAAGATTATAAAAAATAATAGTATCCTTGACAATAATCCAGTGGTGAAGACAAGGCCACAGTAAGTCTGATAATGGAAACAACAGGAAGAAATTAGGAAGATAATGCCTCTAAGTATACTAAAAAATAACCCAACATTATCCATTCTTAAGCACAGCTAAAAGATTACAGGATGTGGAGGACAGCAAATATCCATTCTTCAAGGAGATGTAGGGGGCACAGAATCAAATTTTTAACATATGACTGGTTGACTTCTGCTTGTCCCTTTCTATCTCCTTTTTGAAGCCTAAACAACTAGGGCCAACAAGGGTTGGCAGCTGTGTAGCTTAATATCACAGAATCATCAAGGTTGGAAGAGACCTTCAAGATCATTTGTCCAACCATCAACCCAGCACCACCATAATCAGCCTAAACCCTATCCCCAAGTGCCACATCCAAACAGCTCTTGAACATTTCCAGAGATGGTGACTCCATCACCTCCCTGGGCAATTTATTCCAATGCCAAACCACTCTTGTAGTGATTTTTTTTCCCCTAATATCTGATCTGAACTTCCCCTGGTGCAATTTAAGGCCATTTCCTCTTGTTCGTTCACTTGAGACATGGCAGAAGAGACCGACGCCCACCTTGCTATGAATGACTCTAGCAGAAATGGGTCTCATTTACCTTTCATTTCTAAGGAAAGGCATTTTTAGCTACTTTCTAACACACTAATTATCTTTCTCTTACTGTTTATGAACTTCAAACTCACTGGAACTTCAAACGTGGTTTCCGTCTCCTTCCCAAAAGCATTGTTATGAGCACTGATTTTTCATTCATTTCATTTTTGTAAGGAGAAAAAAACATATCTATTCAAGCAATTGTTAAAAAAAAAAAAATTAATTACTCCTGTGTTGCAATTCAGGCTCACTGCCCACAGGAATGCGCCTTACATTCTTCACTGTTTTGGTGTGACATTATCTGAAGCAACTACAGAAGCTGGAGCCAAAACAAGTCTGAATCTGAATCTGAGTAGTTTTAAAAGCTTACCTACAGACTTTCAGATGAGAGGTCTGCTGTAAAAAAGAACATATGATTAAAACATTAAAATTTAATGATAAAAATGGTAAAATAGTGTTTTCTCCTTCCAAAATCTGGAAAGTGATGACAGCTGATCTTACTGCACCACACACATTAAAACTTCAACAAGCAATATTCAAAATTTGAGCACTGCTTAGCAAATTTAACTTGACAAAGAAGAATCAGGATTACAGATAAGCCTACTCCACCTTGACTTATATTTTCAGATTGCTTATCAGCAAGTAAACCTAAAACCAGACACGAACTTCATACCTGCTCCTCAAACTTGACTTGAATTATACCAAAAACGTGTAAAATATGTACTCAAATATTGAGTTTTCTTAATTAGGTACTGCCCCATTCAAATCAGTCTTGATCTAAACTCATGAAATTTTCCCAATTCTTGATATGGAATTATTCCTGAGAAGCTTCCAGTTAGGCCTGTGTTTGCATTACCCTTGTCCGTAGTGCTTTTGTTTTTAAAGAGAGGAGTCATAAACTTCGGACATAGAAGGAAAATATGAAACACTTTGACAGGGACACTAATCAGAGGACAATGACACAGGGACATGCCATGGTACACACTGCTATGTCCCTTAGGTATAACCTTAGTGATCTCTTCTGTTGTTAGATGTAGTACACACTCATTTATCTTTCTTCTTTATAGACAACAGATATAATGAATGGAAGATGCCTTTCACAGCAAGCCAAAGGCCACTGTAGAAACAACTTTGTGATGAATGATTTCCCACTCTTAGATCACACAGCAGCTCTGCAGTTAGTTAGAGAAACATTTCAAGAAAAGCCTAAAAAGAAGGCTCCCCAATTCAGTTTGTGAGAAAAATACCCCAGCTCTTACAAAAGGGTGCAGGAATGATTCTCCTGACTTTCATAGGGGCAGAATCTCAAGCGTTCAAAACAAATTCAAAAATGTACCATTCCTTCTGCATTTTATTTGGAGATGTGACCTATCTGTAATCATCCAATACACTGTATCTATTATACTGATTAGTTCTAAGGACATAATCCTCCTTCCTCTCAGCTCAAACAACGAGATTTTTATGTGGGGCATGAGAGAGAGGGAATATTAATTTCCAAAAGGAAAAAACAAGCAGGACCAAGCCAGTCTTAAAAATGCAGATCAGATTGGTGATATGTATTTGCACTGCTTCATCAACTAAAGGGGAAAAGCAAACATCAGTATAGATACTTGTCAACAGCAAAAAGCTCTCTCTGGGTCTCATTAATGAGTAGCTATTACAGTGAGTCTAGAAAAGTAGATGGCACTAATGCCTGTATTCTATCACAGGAGTTACCTTGACTTGATCAATTACCTCTTTCAGCACAAACTTCTGGAACCCGCAGGTTACAACTTCTGCTGCGTTGTGCACAGTGAGGAACACTGGGATTGGCTGCCGTGGAGAGAGAACAAAAATGCCCAAATCAACCCAGAACAGTCACACACATAGGAAGGGGCACTCCTCCCAGAGACAGCTGTCCCACATGTCTGTGGTTTGGGGTTTTGTTTTTGAAGCTGTAAACCCATGCCACATTGCCTAAAAGAGATTTAACCCATTCCAATCACTACCACATGGTACAGGCATCTTTAACTGCAGACCCTGCTGCAGACCTGCTTGCTGTGTCTCCCACTGCTGAATACTCAGTCAGTTTGTTTGTACACAGCTACCCCAGCAAGATTTGCCCCAGGTTTCTGCCTCTAGTTTTCCCTCTCTGATCCAGGATCTTCAGCCTCCACTGTAAACAGTTCTCATTTGTTGTCCCATTTCTGTCTGCTGATACTAAGAATACAGTGTGACTCCTAGCAACAGAACTGTGGGCAAGATGATTTTAGGTGATTGTTTTCAGTTACTGCTAGGAAGAGCTGCCCAAAATTAGGATAGAAATGCAATAGTTCATATACAAATGATGTCGAAATTATACCCACTGAAGTATCTGGACACCATCCCAACATGAAATCATTAAGAAACAAACCCCAACGATAACAATAATGAATCAAACACCCATTGCCCTGGGCAAACCCAACCAGAATTAGTGGTTCATAATACTTCCTCCAGATCAGATCCATGGTCTCTCAGACAGTTGAAACAGAAGCAATTCTATGCTCTGATTACGATAATCTAAAGACTAAGCCAGTTTAGGAAGCAGTATTTCCCCACTAGTGTATAATATTTAAATCACAGTAGCAGAGAATGAGTTAATTTCTCAGTGATGTCCAAGCTTTTAAGTATCAGATGATATAAGCAGCAAATATCTCTCAAATGTGACTTTACGTATTTTCTGTAATTCTCTTTTCTTTACCATGAAGCCAGATAAGCATTGCTCATTGAACATTTTAAGTCATAATGAGAACCGGGGTGGATCCATAAACACAACAGTTACACCTAGATAAGAATGAAAAGCACACAAACAAAACTGGCATGAAGTTGTTGGACCTAGCTTCACCAGTCCTGAAAACCAATTCTCAACCCTGCTGCTGGACAACTGAGAACATAAACCCAGAAGCATCTAACATAAAAGCACTCTGAGCTTGACACAGCGGTAGGATATACAAGAAATACCCATAAACAAAGGAAAGTTGACAGCAGAATTTACATTCTTCCCTTCATGAAAGTAAATTTGTTGGGTTTTTCTTTCCTCCCTTCTGCTTTTGGCTCTTCCAAATATATTTTGGAGCCAACAATGGCTCCAGTTTGCCTAGCCCAGTTAACCTTCTCCATATGTCTATTGCCTTTGATGCAAGTAGTTCTTAAATTTGTGAGTGGGCTTAATGCTTATGAAAAGAAAGGTTTACTGGCTGGGCAGGCAGAGTGAATAGAGACTGTACAGATCTCCCCTCACAGCTCTGCATACTTTTTTTAATGCATCACAGTCCAGAGCTAAGCAGTCCTCCTCCAGTTCTAGCCCTGAATCCTTGGTCTGGGGAGATTGCCAGCACCTCTAGGAAGAGGCACAAACAGAGATTAAAGTTGTAGCTTTGCCAATATACAGGAGTGTTTGAAAGTGGGTCCCCTTGGATTTGATAATAAAAGTACACATAATTTCTGCTTTAGGAACAAACCCACTTAACTCAAAGATGCTGTTGAGATGAGCCAATTCAGCTATGATTTTGGGAGAGTCCACTTTCCTTCTCACTCTGTCATAAAATTGTTGTACACAAAGTTATTGTAAGCAAAGCTTCTCTGTAGGATTGAATTTAGCCCCACTACAAGGCAGCACATAATAATTATGGCCTAAGACTAGTCATCCTTTTGTCTTGGCTCATAAAATGGCCACAGAATTAGATCTCTAAATCCCCATTCATGTACAACAGAAGCCATTAAGAAATGGAGATGCACCTTAAAAAATATTTGGAATACAAATCAAAACCCTCCACAGCACTTCTGCCACTCCAGTGCAGTTCATTCATGAATGACCAGAGCAGGAACAGGAGGTTGACACAGTAACTCACAGGATGACTAGGAAGCAAGAAGAAGTAATAGAGAGGATGTGATTCATAACTCCTCCACCACCCAGGTGAGCAAGCAGAAAAGATGCTCCTGCATCTTTCAAGCTTTAGTGACGCTTCCAGACAGGGTTTTCGTTAGGGAACTTTGCTTACCTTACACCAAAGAAGCCCAATGGAACTTCCTTTGACAAGGAACCAAGAGGAAGTAAATGCAATCACCCTGAGACAGAACTAATCTAGGAGCAGAGGGCTTCTGAGCAACTCTGTGCTTTCCCAATATTATTTGGGTCCAAGATAAGGCCTCCAACCTCGCTTACGAGGACAGAGACCTCCTGTTCTTTTCTGTTCTATCTCTCTGCTGGGATTTTCAAGGGATCACTACAATCAGAATCTGGTAAAAAAAGTCCCTTTTGATTCTCCTTGAGGTTTAGGAGGTGACAGGAGCAAGCTGGCTCTGGAGTTACATTTAGATGCAGTGATAGAATGCAGAAGGGAACTAGTGCATGATATGAGCTTGCAGACTGCATACAGCAGCAAAAAATTGTTATTTTTTTAAAATTAGTGCCACCAATTTATTTTACTTTTTTAAAGGAAGACTATACAATTTAAGCATAAAGCATTCAAGTTTCATGAAAGCAGATTTGACGTTCTGTAAACATTTGGTAAATTACTGTGATGCAAATGAATCATAAAACAGAGTAATCTAACCCTTCCCATAATTTCTTTCCAACTTTCTATTTATTTTTTCAAATCCTGCAAAGAATCAAAAGCTTCTCACTGGAATGGTCTTCACCAGTTTCCTGGAAGGATTTGCCACAGATCCCACAACCCCATTCCTCCTTTTACAAAGTTACAGCTACTGATTTCTTCAGCTTCTTCCCTACTTGTACAATTCAGACCAGTGAGAATCTGTTCAGCAAAACACTGCATACTCTGGAGAGATGCTGAGTGCTTCGGACTGTCACAGAGATGCTTTCTGATACTTAGTAGGAATGAACCAGTGCATTAGCTCCATTAACAATGGATCTATTATTTAAACCCCTCCTGCCTCCTTTCCCCTCAACCCAGGAACAGCATTAAACACCATGTATGAAGGGAATGGTTTTTGTTTACAAAGTAGAGATAATAAAGAACTGATTTCTACTGGTTCATTTCTTACCAATCTAGAGAGTGCCCTAGAGCCAGCATAAATAATGCCCACAAAAAGTACTGATGCAGGAAGCCATGACAGGATTTCAGACCTGTGAAAACAATTAAAATCCCATTATTTCACCACATTCTGTTTACATACAGAAAGCAACAGTTGCATGCAAGGAATGTAATAATACGCAAATACGCACATACAATTCAAACATGCATATTAAAGTCACTGTCTGATTGCTCAGTGCTCCTCCCATTTACTAAAGAGTCCAAGTCAGAAATTATTCATTTTATCTAATCCAAGACAGGAACTGACTGCAGATATATTTTGTTTGTTTTACTCTTTCCCTGGCTCCTCTCCCTCCAAAATCCTGTTGTTGTTTTTTTCTCCGTTAGAAATTACTCACATTGGTTTTAAAGGAGAGACATCTCAACTAATTTCCTTGATATTCTGTGAAAGGAACAAAACCTGACAAACGAAGGCATAAAATGGCTCACTTGCACAGACAGCACACATTTTCACTATGTACAAATACACTTGGCCACCCACACATTCATTTCTCAGCCAGATTTACAAAGAGACTCTTCCTAAAGATCAGATTGTCCCTGTGGGAGCCTATCTCTTGAGATTTCCTAATGATAATCCTTTGACTAAGCCAAACTCCTAGAGGCAATTTGACAACTAATGGAGGGATGAAGTCATCAGATTGATTTGATTAATTTTTTTTAGACATGGTTACTGCAGTAGAGTCAGGTTTCAGTTCTGAGAAGAGCCTTCAGAATTTGCACTTTTCCTATTTTTGATCTTGTTACTTAAGGGAAAAAAGGAATCAGATAAGTGGTAAATTTCAGAGAGAATAATGTAAGATTTTGGGCAAGGGAAGAAAGGAGTAGCAGTGAGGTAAAGGCCTGAATCAAAGGCTTCCCAAGACTGAAGACATGGCTGCCCCATTCACTCTTCTCAAGCTTTAAATTAAAGTGGAGGGAACATTAGTGATCAGTGCTGGTTCTTGAAAAAAAACTCAAACTGCTTGTAGTTCCTTAATTTGCATTTCACTTCTAATTAACATGTAAACTTGAAATGCAATTATAGATACTGGTACACCACCACACTTCATGGAACACCAGAAAACAGACCACTAAACGATGAAGCCAGAACAGTATGAATGAAGAAAAAACATGTGCAAAGATTCACATAATCACAGACAAGGGAAAAACCATAAATATCACATGTCCTCTGTTATATATATTTTTTTTTCCAAGACACTCGATCAAAAACCCAGGGCCACAAAAATAATCTTTAGATCCTTTCACCGGCATAAATATTTGCTCTGGGTTTTCTTGAGTAGTCACAATAAATTTTTATAAAAATACAGTTTCTTTTGAGGTTATTGACTTCAACTGGAATTTCAACAACCAAAATCTAATACTGTCATACCTCATTACCAATGAATTCACATCAGACACCAACAAAAATACCCCCCACCCTATTGGAACAGCAACAAATGGAAGAAAGGGGGAGGGAAGAAAAGAAAGTGGGTCTGGGAAGATAAAAGGAACACATGATGAAAACCAAATTTTCATTTAGTACATAAAAATATCACTCTTTCATGTTCCCCACCACTAAACTGTAGGAATCCTAAATATGTCCTCATCTCCAATGCAATTCTGAGAAGTGCAGTGGAAAAGGACTTCAGACGCATTTTCCATGATGTAAGGGTAGAATTTTATGCTGCCAAGTGGGAATTTCAGGACTGAAAAAGAATGCACGGATGTTTGATGTAACGTGTCAGCATCAACAATCTGTCTTGTATGTAAACCAATTAGCAGCTTCTTATGTTGGCAATACAGTGATGTACATGCAAAATAAAAAAAGAACTGATGAGTCTGTGGTTGTTTTAGGTCTAAATCCAAATCCCACAATAGGCAATGGCAGGTTCCCCCAAACACTTAAAGTAAGGCTCTGAGCTGCTGCTTAGCTGTGGGTGAAATGCAGCACTACAAGAAATGCCAACCAGAACACATCAGACTTATGTGCCTACAAGAGTTAGGCAGAAGCTGGGCAGCAGACTGCAGCACTGGAAGAATTATGCAGATGCTGCATGTTCCTCTGTGCTCCACAGAGCCCTTGTTTTACTAATACTAAAAGCTTTGCAGTCAAAATTTGCTGTTTAGAAGAAATTATGGAGAGTCCCTTATAGTATGCCCTGGGGGGAAGCAGAGGCAAAGCAGGTTATCCACAAAATCTAAGTGAGATTACTCTAAATAATATGTTTTCATTTGGTCTTTATAGTGAGGTTAGTATTCTGGACTTTAGACAAAAGATGATGATCTCTATGTAATAATTTAACTCTGCTGAGACACTTAGGGATAACCTGAATGGGCTCAGAAAGTATATGAGATCAGTCCATGAGACATAAAAACCGAGACTTTTTGGACATAAACAAACAAATGGATGGCAGTTTATTATTTGAAGCATGATGAGACTAAAGACTGGCTATGATATTCCTAAGTATCCTACACATACAGCAACCCCTCCTCCCAAAACAACAGACAGATTCAGAGACAAATATTCTGTAAGGGGGGGGGGGGGGTGGAAATGTCCACGTCCCAGTGGTAGTATTAAAATCACCTTTGCACATCATGTTTGTTCATTTGTTTGTTTGTTTGCTGGTGAGTTTTTTGGTTGGTAGCGCTTTGGAGGTTTAGAAAACCCTCTGGTTTTTTGTTTTGGCTTTGGTTAGTTTTTTTCCAATACAGGAGATACATGTTACAAATCCACTTCTACAAAGCATTAAAGCATGCGCCTAATCTTTGTGAAGAAGGACAGGTTTAAATTCATGCTTAAATAGCTGGATGAATTATAGCCAAAGCATGTCAATTAATTCTGGTTGTTCCATTCAGTCTATTCTAGAACAGGTATTCTCTATTAACTAAGCTAATGAAGAGGTTTCTCAAGAGGGATTTCAACCCCTTTCCCTACAGTGTGCTGACATCTAGTGGCCTCATGCCTCCAGGGTCAAAATACGAACTAATTTTTCATCAAAACTTTTCTTAGATAAAAACAATCTCTTCAACATCAGAGAGTAGTTCCTGTCCTCTATTTTTGTTAATATCTTCCCAGGTCTTGAAAAGAAAAAAGTATCTTTTCCATGATGGGAAAAAAAAGATTCAACTTCTTTAATTTCGTGATTTAAAGCAGAAGTAATCATTAGTGATGAAAAGCTGAACTATAAAAGGACATAACTGATGACTGTATTCCTCTAGACTGTTCTGTGAAACAATATAAATTTGATAATAATATATATATGTATCGGTAACTGCCAGTAAAGCTAGGTTTGGACCCTAATCCTGTCTCTGCCAAAGACACTGACAGCTTTTATGATATCCTCAGTTGATTGCAGCTATAAAATGGGAAACTAAATTCTGTTTTCATTTATGACCTCACTTATATTTCCATGGTGATGTAGTCATTTGCATGGCCATGAAAACAGAACACAGCCTGGTTTTTCTGTCATACTCACAGGATTTCATTCTAAGTGAGGAGATTCAATTTTTCAAACCAACTGTTTGAATCTTAAACAGAAGGTTAATCAGTTGTCACTTGCCAATACAGAATCACTGAGAAAAAGTTACATTAGAAGGGAAGTCTGGCAGTCACTTAGTCCAAACTGTCCCATCTTCAGAGTCGAGTCGCATTATTCAGGTCATCACCCAGGAAAGTTTTTACTATCTTCTGAGATGAAGACTCAATGATTGCTGTGGGCATACATCCTCTAAGTGATACCATTTTGCACAACAAAAAAGATGCTACATTCCATACCGCAGAATGGATCCACCTGAGCAGAGTACAGCATGATGACTCTTCTGAATTGTGCTGTCACACTCAGTTCAAGGAGATGATCTTTGTCTACAAAGCACCATTTAATTTGGAGAGTGATTTTCAGCTAGGAAAATGTGAATGATGCCCATTTAGGAGACAGCTCTCAGAAAATGGCAGATCACATTTGTAGACTTAGCCCCCCCGAGGGTTTTGTGGAAGGTTGTGTCAATGCTCTTAATTAACATTTCCAAGGTTTCTTTTACAATACTAAAAAAAAAAGTACAGGGAAGAGATATGGACAGATGGTTGGACAAGATATCCTTATTGTGTTCACTAAGGGCTTTTTGGCTATCTTACCAAAGTTAAAATGAATCTCTTTATATTAGTAGTCGGTTTAAGTGGGTGTCACTAAACACCCATTTGACTAAAATGTGAGTTCCCTTCTACATCTGTGAAGCAGAACACCCACCCCAGAACACCCACCCCAACCTCTATTTTAGCCAGTTAGTAACATCCACAACCAACTTAACTATGTTGTAATCCAGCTACAGAAAATAAGTGTTTGGCAAAAACCAAAAAACCTACAGTACCTTGAACACAAGTTTATCTCCACCCAGCCCAGCTTCCAGGAGATGTGAAGCAGAAGTCCACCCACCAGTGTCTGCCACCTGAAACAGAACAACACTAGGAAATAATATGTGCAGCCTAGGAAACACGTGCAGACAACTTAGAATAAGTAGCAAGTAATGCACACTGATTTCTTCTACACTTTAAAATAAGTTATCAGCTTTCTTCTTTCTTAAGCTTGTGGTTTTCAGACAGCTGTTTCAGGATTCTTGGGTGAAAATCCTTGAACATCTAGCACAGTTCAGACAGAGATATTGTACTACAATTTTAAATGACATTAACATCCGTAACATATAGAATTGGGTTTATTTATTATTCCCATTTGTTGCAATGCATTTAAGCAATTATTTAAAAACTTTTTCACACATACACAAATAAACAAAGATTAACTCTATGCAGTGTTATTGCAGTTGGACACTGTCAGAGAAGAGTGAGCTCATTTTCCACATGGAAATGATAAATATTCAATGCTACTATCACAGCTCACTTCACCTTTTTTTGGATGAAGAGCATATGCGAGCTTAAAAGCCAAGTTTCCCTGACGTTTGTTGCAGGTTTGACCATGGTTTAGACAAGCCAGTTCTGAAATCCCATCAGCTTTATTGAGAAGAATTTCCTCTTGTCTCAGGTTTTAAGGACAGAACTTGGTGACAGTTTCAGATGCCTAGGACTACACGGTATAGTCTTAGATCATACAGGGAACAAAACCAAGGACAACGAACAATAACAGCATGAACTAAGAATTACATTCTTTTCCTCTTTGCTCATCTGTCATAGGTCTAAGTGAAAGTGCATCTGAGCCACTTTAAAAATTTCAAGGAAAGGTCACTTTTAAAAGCCAGAACTGACGGAAAAATATTAAGATGCTGAAATGCATTTCCAAATAATAGAAAAAGGAAATAACTGTGGTGAAATAGATGCGATAAGGTAGTTGCTTGCCATTGAAATATGCTTTTCTGTTGATTTACCATGTCTATTTTACACAAATTATTCAAAACCCTCCCCCTATACAATTAAAGCCTCGTGCAGGAGACAGATTCTGTGTATGTGCCAAAACTGAAGAAAGCATTCATTGCATATTTAATTGAGCTGAATACACTCAAAGTAAGTGGAGATTCCCAAGGTAATTATTCCTAGAGTTGATTGCAGTCCTGGGACTGCAAGTCAGGCAAAAATGTAAGCCATGCTAAGCAGCAGAAAAGGAAGCAAAGATATCCAGTGTCTGCAGGTTTTAACATTATCTCAAAAGAACAAATAGGGGAAGTCTTGACTCTAAGAGGCCAGATTTTCACTAAATGTCTCATCAACAACATTGACGGTATATATGGACACTTACCAAAACATTAAATTTCTCATTACAGTTATTGAGATATGATAGTGACTTGTGATGCAGAGTTACCAAAAGCCAAGCAGGAAAAGAAGCAACATGGTATTTGTGGATGCCTAAAGATGGGTTTAAGGCTGGCTTTTTCTAGCATAGCAAAAGAACGCACCATAACTGCACACTATCCACGAGTGCCATTTCCAAAGACAAGACGTTGTATTGTAATTGCTACTTTTCTATGCTGAAGCATAAGACTCTAAGGAAAATGAGAAATTATGGACTATATATCTTAATTACATCATCTCCATGATGTTTAAAAATTAACCAAGACACTTTAATGAAGGCTTTATTAAGGCTTCACGAAGTATGTTCTCCAGACAGCAAAAGCCAGTTATGACAAGAGGTAGTAAAGGTAGCTTCAGCATGAAACAGCAAGATGTTAAAGTCATTTTTCAAACAACTGTATTCTTAAAACAATACTTACCCTTGAAAAAGGGTAGGATAGGTAAATTGCAGGACAGACAGGACATACTGGAAAACAAATTGCAAATTAATGGACATCAAACACCTACAGTTTATAATATTAACAATCATGAGCAACAAAACATACACAAAAAGTTTTCATTTTTCTATATTTTGGTAGAAAAGACAAAAAAGAAGTCTAGTAATTTCTCTTGCTGTGGTGTATTTTCCCCCCCTTCCCTCACTGGGCTGCACTGTGATCTCTGAAATGCTTGATAGGCCTCAATCTTGCTGAACAGCATCTGGGCTAAGTTCCACTTGAGCTTATGAGAAACACTGTCTGCTCCCAGGAACTTAATGCTTTTTAACAAACAGCCTTGGAGACTTATTTTTCTTGCCTGCATAACAACCCAAGCAGAACAATATTTTTCTTACTGAGTTTCCAAAGAAAGTTACCAACCCGCATTGCAGCCAGGATGGAAAATTACTTCATCTAAACCCAACTCTCTTGTGACCCTATAAACAGCATTCCTGAGTGAGACCCTTTGAGCTCTCCCAGACCGCAGCAGGATGCAACCAGCAACGTCCCTCTGAGTGGGACACCTCTCAGAGCCAGCAAACCCTCCAGTTTGTTACACTTGGAGGTTAACTGAACGACGATAATGGATCCTGGGCTGATACCATCCACTCCTCCAGGGTCAACCCTTTGCCTGTGAAGAAGATGCAAAGGCACCCGATGTGAGTACTTCACTGAATCCGAGGGGAATTTTTCCTGGGTATACCTTGTACATGCTCCTTTAGATCTGAGTGTGTGTGAATGTGGATATGCTGTAGCAAATTTGTTATGAATATTGCTCTCTTAGATTCTTAAGTACATTAGGTTCATAAGTAAGATAGGCCTGTGAGTCACTGTTGTGTCTATATTAAATTCTATACAAACCTTTCCTTAAATTCTTTAAATTAATCTTTTGATTAAGAGCTGCTACATTCAAGTGCTGTTAAAACCTTTAGGCTAAACTGCTGATCAAATCTGGGGCTAAGTTTGGCAAGTAGGTCCACTATGAATGCTGTGTGAGTGTGTTATTTCCTTTTATCCTTACCCTTTCCTATTCATACTTCATTGTAGATATTTTTAGGTCGATTGATTTTTAGATTGACTGATTTTAGTCTGATTTTTCTCTGTCTGCTTTAACTGTCTAATAATGATGTAGTAGATGTAATGATATAGTAATGATGTAATAACATAGTATCGATGGCAGTAGAGTGAACCTTGCCAACAAACTTCGTAGTGATTTCACTTTAATATTAAACCTGGTTTTGCCCATCCCTTTGCCAGTGATTCTTTGAGTGACCTAAAACACTAATTTGCGACACTTCCCATGCCAGAACAGGATGCTGGATGCTGCCTCAGTCACTGTGGAAGGTAACAGACACTAAAGTACATGAGGCATAGAGTGAACAATGGAGAAGGCTGTCATCTGAATTGCACTTTCACTTTCTGAACACACTCCATACATCACACTGAATGGAAAAGGATTAACAGGAACAAAAAGCCACAAGCACCAGTCAATTAAAACCATACCGTACCAAAGAGGCAGTCTTTGGCAGAACCAAGAGCAATAATCTTAACATAATTGCCTCCTCATGACTAATGTATCTTACAGACTTAACATTCTGCTCACACACTATTTTGTGTAAAATATTATGCAGCCCATAAAGCCCATCAGAGATGTAATACATGGGGGTAAAAAGCAAAGCCTCTGTCATTGCTTTAGTGTGCTTTGTTTGGGCCTGCAAGTAAGGATACTAGTAGTGTCTCTTCAGGTTATATATGTATATATGCAAATATGAGGCATAAATACATGTCTTCCAGGTCTAGCAACTTCCCATGGGGAAGTATATAAGTAGCACTTCTGCAAAGGAGAACAATGATTGGAGCTTCCTCAGAGGAAATGAAAGGTACCTGCTGTTCCTTCCAATAGCCAGCAGAAGCTGTCAATGTCAAAAGGAGAAGCCGAAAGCTTTCGGCAGAGACAAAACTGTGCTGAGCACCTTGCAAGGTTCAGTTTTCAGGTGTGTGGGATGTCACTAAGAAGCTGGCATCAATATACATAGACAATGCATGTTGATTCACAACAGGTCCTTTTACACATACAGCTGTCAGAACAGCCATGTGCATTTTAAATCAGGACAATCTACCTGCACATATCTGTACTCCTGCTTGCATTTGCACACCACCTGCAACAACTGAAAGGTCTATATTCTGGTTATTTTTAACTTTATTACACTAAAACCTACATTCTGGTTTGAGAATAGAGGCCCTGTGTCAATGTCCCTCTGACTTCCTCTAAAAGCACAGTTAAGCCAAGTACCTTTCCCAATGCATGATGCAACCTGACAGCTCTTTTAGCCCCTTTCTGTTTATCTAATCACTGCTCCTAGCAGTCTGTCAGATCAAGTGCATTACCTCTCCCTACAAACTTTGCTTCGTGCCTGGACTTCAGTCTACTTCTGGACATCCTTAATGGCAAATGTATCTTGGAACAGAAACCACTGGCCAACGCCCAGAAAAGATTTAATTTTCACCTCTGAAATGCTGCTTTCCTCTAATCCTCCCTCAGAAAATTCATACTCTGATTGCTTCACCAGCATTTTTTTCTTTCAGAAATCTGCACCACAAATACAGATGCTCTCTGATAAATAGGATAGCACAGAGCAGTTATTATATCTCCTCCTCCCTGAGTAAAAAAAATCACTTTCAATCTATGCTTCAATGATACGATTTTATTCACAATGTGGCCATCTTCAGCCTACTTCTTCTGCTTAGACTTTTCAGCAACACTAATAAGAAATTGTTACACAGTGGAAAACAAAATTCTTGTCCTTAATTTGTAGGTTAATTAAGTTGTCAAAGGAACAAAGTTGCCATGGAAGTTAATATTTGTTTCACTACTGAAGTAATACTTTGAATATTTCACATTTTTTCCTTGGATAATTGATATTATTGTTCCAGTTAACAGATCTTCTTTTGCGAATGAGTGCAGCTGCCAGAGTGAAATACATACAGCATCAGCGATACTTTCAGTGCAGCATAACTTCTGACTCTGTAACACTTCATTCATTGGAATGATATGATGTCAAACTCCTTGCCCTCCTAAACAAGACAATAGTGGAACGTATGTGGCCTGGAAAGGTAAAGATGTCACACACAGCAAAACGAAACCGGCACGCTATCCGCAGTTTCGGGAGCACACTGGGATGGGCGGCAGGCTGAAGTGCCAGGGACTTCTTCACTCGTGGGGTAGTCCCGTCCGGGAAGGGCTGGTCCTCCGGCTCTCCCTGAGCAGGGCAGGGAAAGCAAAGGGCACCGTCTCTCCTCTTTCTCCTCTTTCTCCTCCTCCTGGCTCCCTGCACTTTCCTCGCCCCCCGCTCCCGGCAGCTGCGGACCGGCTGCCCAGCGCCCCCGCACCTCCCTGAGCCCCGCCCGGCCCGTCCGAGACCGGGGCGGCCCCGCGCCCGCGCTCACCTTGTTGGTGAAGCTGGAGGCCAGGTAGAAGAGGCAGAAGGCGAGGCCGCCCGCCGGCCTCTTCAAATACATCAGTCAGCGGGGGCGCGGAGCGCGGTCCGGCGGGCGGCGGCCATCGGCCATGGCAGGGACACGTCGCCTCAGCGGGCGCCGCCTCTGCGGGGCCGCTGCTGCCGCCCGGCGGCCGTGCGGAGCTCAGGGCGGCCGTGCGAAGCTCAGGGCGCCGTGCGAAGCTCAGGGCGGTCGTGCGAAGCTCAGGGCGGCCGTGCGGGGCTCAGGGCGGCCGTGCGGGGCTCAGGGCGCCGTGCGGGGCTCAGGGGCCATGCGGAGCTCAGGGCGGCCGTGCGGGGCTCAGGGCGGCCGTGCGGAGCTCAGGGCGCCGTGCGGGGCTCAGGGCGGCCGTGCGAAGCTCAGGGCGGCCGTGCGAAGCTCAGGGCGGTCGTGCGGAGCTCAGGGCGGCCGTGCGAAGCTCAGGGCGCCGTGCGGAGCTCAGGGCGGCCGTGCGGGGCTCAGGGCGCCGTGCGGGGCTCAGGGCGGCCGTGCGGGGCTCAGGGCGGCCGTGCGGAGCTCAGGGCGGCCGTGCGGGGCTCAGGGCGGCCGTGCGGGGCACAGGGCGGCCGTGCGGGGCTCAGGGGCCGTGCGGGGCTCAGGGCGGCCGTGCGGGGCACAGGGCGGCCGTGCGGGGCTCAGGGGCCGTGCGGGGCTCAGGACGGCCGTGCGGGGCTCAGGGCGGCCGTGCGGAGCTCAGGGCGCCGTGCGGGGCTCAGGGCGGCCGTGCGGGGCTCAGGACGGCTGGAGCTCCGGGCAGCGCCGCAGTCCGGGCACAGCCGCGGCTCGGGTGGCAGCGGCCGAACCGTGCCCGGCAGGCGAGGGAGGGCATTGTCCCCTCTACTCTGCCCTTGTGAGACCCCACCTGGAGTGCTGCGTCCAGCTCCGAGGCACGCAGCACAGGAAAGACCTGCTGAAGCGAGTCCAGAGGAGAGACGCAAAGATGATCAGAGAGCCGGAGCAGCACCTCTCCTGTGAAGACAGGCTGAGAGAGCTCGTGATGTTCAGCCTGAAGAAGAGATGCTCTGGAGGCACCTTACACCAGCCTTTTAGTACCTAAAGGGGACCTGCAAGAGAGCTGCAGAGGAACTTTTTACATGGGCATATAACTGTAAGACAAGGGGGAATAGCTCTAAACTGAAAGAGGGTGGATTTAGACTAGACGTAAGGAAGATATCTTTTACAGTGAGGGTGGTAAGACATTGAAACAGGTGGTGGATACCCCATCCCTAGAAGTGTTCTTGGCCAGGTTGGACGGGGCTCTGAGCAACCTGATCTAGTCGAAGATGTTTAGCAGGATGCTCCGCCCTGGAATGTGGTCAAGCAACTTGGACAATGCCCTGTTTACAAGGCTAACAGTGGTGGACTGAGAGGACATCAAGCTGGTTTTGGTGTTGAATTATGATAAAACCAGTCTGACACATCAACCCCAAATTAATACCCTGACAGTGAGGCAAAGATTTGGCAGATAAGCTGCTAAGTTGACCTGGAGATATAGGACTGGCAGTCAGTCACTTTAAAAGTTCAGTCCACTTTCATATGGTTACGTTCTTCTAATATATCCTTTCTTGGAGTGTGTATGAAGATTCCTCCTTTGGGTGGGGACACCCCTCAAAGTTAGTCCTTAAGGCTGAGTGAGAAAAAGAGATTTTGCCCATGGTCGTTGGTATGGGTGAGTTACATCAATCTCTAATAATGATACCTTTTTGCTAGTTTTAATAGAATTGCTTTAATATAGTTTCTTTAATAGAGTGCACTGTGCTATCCTATCCTATCCTATCCTATCCTAGTAGTTTCAGCTTCTATAGTGTGTAGTAAATAATTCTGATTAAGATCTTTTTGTCTAATCGTTTATCATAATGAATCAGTCATTTTTACATAAATATACCTGGTTTGCCATCATTTATCCTGCAGGACAAAAGTTCAATCACGCCTCTATAATTTCTTAGACTGAAACAATTTACAGTCTGAGGCTGAGATTGGATCCAGCCATACCTTGGCTCCTCTCTAAGAAGGAATTTAGAAAGCAAGGGGGTCCTTTCTGCATCTCATGACTCAGTGGAAGGGTTTCTCCAACTCCCACCCGTGACAAGAATTCCCTGCTTATTGCAGAGGGATGGCCTAGATGGCTAACTTTAAAGGCCCCTTCCAACCAACTATTCTATCATCCTATGATCCTATGATTCACTGGTGACATGTAAACTATAAATATCCCAGGCAGCTGAGAAGCAGTGAAAGACACACCCTATCAAGTCATGGTTACTGGGTGACCTTTTATTATGGCCAAGGTAAGCCTTGTTTTTCCCAGTCCTGGTATTAGCAGGGCCCCACCTTTGCAGTTCTCACCTTGACTTTGCTCAGGTAACACAAAGTACAGGGCCCTCTCTGTACATGTACACCTTGTTTTTACAGGACAGAGCAAAGCAGCATAAATAAGGAATCTTATTTATGAGCATGGCCTAAACTAGGGAGGGAGGGAGGCACTAAGTGGTCAAATCCAGCCCATAAAATCAGCCTGTCTAACCTGCTACATTTAGCCTCAAAAGACAAAGCCAACAGAGTGCAAGAGCTGAACAGTTGACCTGCACTGAGATAAATTCAAGTATTTTAGTACATCAGATGTGATCCTATCTGGTTTGTAAGGTGGTGGCCCAACAGAGACATCGATTTCCAGTGCTGAAAGGTTTGGTCTATCCAGGCTTACAGAGATCACTGATAAGCCACTGTAATGGATGTGTCAGAGACAGCAGGGCAGGTGATAGAGCATTTCCACTTTGCAGAGCACCTGTGTATGTAAGGATGTCAAATGTATATTTGGCAAACAAACGCACACTTTGCATTGTGCCAAAAATTCAGCCTGTAAAGCTTCAAAATACATTAAGTAAAGTTTACGGATATCTACAAAGACTAACGTAAGCATGCAGTAAGAGTACTTTTGACTTTTTATTAGAGTTTATCATTTATTACAGTTTATTACTATTTATCATTTTCATGCAAAATATTACAGTGATATCTGAGCTTTTTGCAGCATTTCTTAGTACAAGCGGGAGACATGGGCAAGGATGATGTTATCTTCTTACAGCCAAATACAGAGGCAGGTTTGAATTCTTGTAGGCCACTTATAGAGAGGGATTAACAATGAAGATGTAAATTTCTACTAATGTTGTTTATCAGGACTGACTTGAATTACATATGAAGTAATCACTACGCAGCTTTGGAATAATTTTGATTAATATGAAGGGAAGTTTCTGCTCTATCTAGATTTTTAACTATTTTTATTGGGAAGTATGAACGTGTGGCAAATGATTGTGCTTACACATCATTTTACAGAACATTTCTTCTTAACACAATTCAGTTCAAAGCTTGATCCATTCATACAAGAGGAAATGGGATCAAGGCCTAATCAGGAAATATTTAAGAGACTAAAACAGAAGACTTATTTTTGAGAATTAAAACTTAGTAACAAGACATAGGAATATTAAGTCACTGTTCCTATCTTTCTGAATCAAAACCTACCAAAACCCATTTTCTTAATCAGTGCTTGTACAGCTGTGCAAGAATAATGATTTTTCCCAGGGCAGCAGGACATTGCTTTGATATTCTGATCATATATAAAACTGTTAAATTTAGACAAAGAAGATTGAAGGGGCATTAATCTTCACACCCCAAAAGGCAGCCGCAAACAGAAAGAAATAATCTCTTTCCACCAGGGCTACGTGCAGAGAGGGTAAGAAACATGCTGGTACTGCATCATCAGACAAAGCCACTCTCACCAGCACTTAGCAGTGCCACAGTAACCATTGAACCTGATGATCTTAAAGGTCTTTTACAACCTAAATGATTCTATGATCCTATAATGCCTCCGTGGCACAAGCCTGCGTCATGCCTGTAGGTTGTGCATTACAACTTGGGTCCCTACCCTCTTCCAAATTGTTTCTCTTTTAGCTAGGGACTTTCTGGGGTAATGAACGCTGGAACAGTCTTAGGAGATTGTAAGGTGTTACGTCACTGCAGGTTGCTAAGGACAAATAAGATGAACTTTGGCCAACGAAGCTGATTCTTGCATGGCTGAGAAGTGATGTGAATGGCCTTTGCTGGGTCTGCCTGGCAGCATGGGCTTTGCTAGATGTGTAACAGGGAACTTACTCTGAGCAGGCTGGGGGATGCCACAGAGGCTATACAATCCCTTACCACTTCTGCCCTTGCAGCCACCCAGCTTTCCTAGGCTGGTTTTCAGAATATTAACAGTGAGTGTGATGGTACAGCTGGCTATGACTACAGACAGATACCTTCAATAGCTGGTGATGAGCCAGGCCAGAGGAGATTTCTAGGCACTGCTTCCTTCCTTTTAGGAAACTTGCCCAAGTAGACCTAACAGTGATTGTGTTGAAGCAAAGCACTATCCTGTTGCTGCTGTCCTGGAAATAGGGCATTTTAGTCACAATACTATTTTCCAGATACACATTACATATAAAATCGAGATGTAAAAGGCAGCAGGTCACATATAAAGTACGTAAATTTGTATCTACAGTGACTTACAGGACTGGGATCATTTTAATTTGTTTGCTTATGGTTTGGTTAATTTGTTGTATTTTTTTCCTGTTTCCTCAGTTAGTTCCTGAGATAAAAACAAATGCCACCTATTTAATTTCACAGAGTCACAGAATCAATTAGGTTGGAAAAGACCTCTGAGATCATGGAGTCCAATCTACAACCAAACACCACGTCAACTAGACCATGGCATTGAGTGCCACGTCCAGTCTTTCCTTAAACACCTCCAGGAATGGTGACTCCATCACCTCCCTGGGCGGCCCATTCCAGTGTCTAATCACCCCTTCTGTGAAGAAACTCTTCCTAATGTCCAACCTAAGCCTCCTCTGGCGCAGCTAAAGGCCATGCCCTCTTGTCCTGTCACTTGTTGCCTGGGAGAAGAGGCCGACCCCCAGCTGGCTACACCCTCCTTTCAGGGAGTTGTAGGGTGATAAGGTCACGCTGAGCCTCCTTTTCTCCAGGCTAAACAACCCCAGCCCCCTCAGCCGCTCCTCACGGGACACGCGCTCCAGACCCTTCACCAGCTTCGTTGCCCTTCTCTAGACTCTATTTCATCCATTTGTTTTGCCGCTGGCTTACTGTTTGGTTTGGGTTTTTTCTCCCACCGATCCCTCGGTTACTTCCCGAGATAAAAACAAACGTCAGCTATTTAACTTCTCCCATTCGCATTACCTGCAGCCCAGCGCAGCCCTGCGCCCGGCGCTGTCCCTCAGCCCCCGGGAAGGGGCGGCCGGGCGGGAGTTCCGCCGCCTCGCCTCGCCTCGCCTCGCCCCGCAGGCGGCCCCGGGAGGCTCCGCACGCCGCCGGCGAGGGCCCTGCCGCCCCGGTGACATCACCGGAAAGGCGGGTCACCCGCGGCCAATGGGCCGCCTGACGGCCGCGGAGAACCGGGGAGGACCCGGAAGGTTTCGCAGTCGGAGCGTCGCTGCCCCGCGGAGAGACCCCGCTCCTGCCGCCCGCCCGCCCCTGCGTGCCCGATGGACTCGGTGGGAGTCGCCGCCGCCGCGCCCGACGCCGGGCCGGGCCCCGCCTGGCAGAGCAAGGTGAGCGCTGTGCCGGCGCCGCGGGGCCGCTGTCCGGGCTCCGGGGAGGAGCAGGAGGACCGAGGCCGTGGAGAGGGCGCTGCGAGGTGGTGCCAGCACCACCAGAGTCACGGTCACTCGGCAGAGCGACCCGAGCGTGGTTTGGTATCGGCAGTTATCCCCTTGGTGGGGAGAGCTGCTGTGGCAGCCTGATAACCGAATTGCTTCCGTCCGAGGGAACTGGAGCTAAGTGAGCTTGGTTATCCCGGCGGTAGGCAGCGAGTCCCAGCTTGCTGGGATTCGTCATTCCCCAGCCCCCGCCTCCCCGAGCGAGGTGTGTGTGTCCCTCTGTTGTTTTGAGGGCAAGTTTTACGCTAGCTGACCTTTCAGGCTCTAGAAGCGGGGGAGGAAGCTGTGCGTAAGCCCCTGCTGCTGGGTTATTCCAAGAGAAGTTTTATATAGGCTGTATGTCTGCTTGTGGGCAAACTTCCTGGGAAGGCTTTACCCCTGTCTCCAGAGGGTACTGAGACTGACAAAATGACTTTTTTTCTTTCGTTAGTGAGTGACCATCAACAGTTTTTCAACCCCAGTTCTTCCTATTGAGTTTATGAAACTACTCTTTGAGTAGTTCCCATAGTTCCTCCGTAGAAGAGCCCTTCCATTACATGAGCTTATTTTGGAGCCAGTGATAGCTAGTTATCCTGATTATTGTGTTGCCACTGCACAAGGCTTGCTGAATTGAAAAAAATATTTATTTCCAGTGTCCGTGGGGAGCCCCTAGCACGACATCAATATCATGTTCTCTTGCTGATGTAATGAGTGAACAGCTGGCAAAAGAACTGCAGCTGGAAGAAGAAAGAACTGCTTTTCCTGAAGTGGTTGCGTAAGTTTAAGTCCTGGATTAGTGATTTCCATAGTTGTGACGCCGTCTTCCCTCTCACACGCAATTTCTTACAATGTGCTCAGTGCATAGCAATATAGTAAATTATTTTCCTGTTGCCTCCTAACTCTGCTTCTTCAAATCTTCTTCAGTGAAGACGGCTTCCCCAGCTAAAAGTCTTCCCTAGATTCTCTTCTCTGTTGCTCTTCCTTCTTTCGTGAGGTTTTCTTTGCATTTTCTGGGGGTGTTAGCAGTCTGTAAGCTATATTTAGAGAATGTCAGAAATGGTTTTTTTCTACCCCTTTAGGGACTCTTCTTAACAGTGTGCAATGTTATTTTGAGAACTATTAGATATATCACCTGTATCCTCCTATTACTTGAAAGCTCTAAACAAAGGCCAAGAACTTACTAGTTCTAAAATTGTACAAATTTTGACTATCCTTCCTGTGAAGCAGAACAAAGCAACACTGTTTGGGATTTTTTAAACATATAAATAAGTATACACATGCATACACCTGTATGCCTTCTTTCTTTTCTCTGAAGGACATCTTAAAAATAGAGCTTAATGCTTCTTGCAGAATGGTAAACAAGCAAAAGTTTAAGTAAAATTTGCATTGTAAATGAGTGGCAAAGAGAAATGAAGTCATGATCTATTAATATTTAGTGTTGGCTTGGAGTGGAGGCAGACAGCTGAGATCCATTCCTTTCTGTGCAGCTCTGCATGAAGTGTGTTGTATAGACTGGGGAAGTGGTAGAAAGCAGTGTTTCCACTTAGATTGCTGTGTTTAATTTTTTAAAATTTCTGTTTTCATCTTATATAGTGCTGCTGAAGGACCATTTATTACAGGAGAAAATATTGACACTTCCAGTGATCTAATGCTAGCTCAGATGCTGCAGATGGAATTTGACAGGGAATATGATGCGCAGCTTCGGCGTGAAGAGAAGAAGATCAATGGAGATAGCAAAGGTACCTTCATCAGAAGGAATATTTTTGCTTTGGAGCTATTCTTGACCCTTAGATTAAATTGATGGAGCTTGAGGAAGTAGCAAAGCCCTGATAATCACAGAGACATGCTTATTTGTTTTGTTTCTCAAGTCTCCATATCCTTTGAAAATTATCGGAAGGTGCATCCCTATGACAGTGACAGCTCGGAGGATGAGGTTGATTGGCAGGATACCCGTCATGATCCGTACAGAGCAGGTATGTGACAACTTTAAACAATGCAATTTCTTCAGTCAGTAGACCTGAGAATATGACATAGTTAAATTAGGTCTTGTTTTAGTGTAAGGAGACACACCAGCTGCATTTAAAATCAGGTCACCTCAATGGGAGGTGTCAGCAGGAGGTTGGGCAGGTAACTTCTGTCTGCCAGTATATTGGATTCAGTGGCTGAATCTGGCAAAATACAGTGTACATGGGAAGTATTGTGGGATGTGCTTATCTGTCATCTACGTTTGGATGATATGTTTACATATCATCTGCACATGATATTGAATACTGCTGTCTTAGCATGCCAGAAATGTGTCTGACACCCCAGAGAAGACAGAGAAGTAAGTTGTAGCATAGCCAAAGAAGCTGTCATGCTTAGGATAAGAGAAGACTGTATTAAGATTGTACAATTGAAGTAATTTATTCTGTTTTATAAATAAAATTATGTTACTTTTGTGGACGTTGTGGGACTTGTATGAGCATTGGTTATGTTTGTTTAGATGTAAAATTTGGTTTCTTTTTCTCACCGCTGGCAGATAAACCTACTACTACACCAAGAAGGGGTTTCATAGGAAAAGGAAAAGACATTACTACGAAACATGATGAAGTGGTATGTGGAAGAAAAAACACTGCTCGCATGGAAAATGTAAGTGAAAACTTAGGGAAACTTACTTTGTGTATAAAACTGGAATGCTGCAATTCAGCCAAAGAGCTAATGCTTGTCTACCAGTACTACTGGGTAGTGTGCTGACTTTTATTTTTTCCTGTTGGATGAAAGCAGTTCAGTCTTTGGTTTATTGGTTTTTCACTTTGGCAGTTGGAGTTTTGCGTGGTTTCTGTTTTATAATAGTTTGTTATTGAGCAATTCAAGAATTTGCCCAAGAACTGGTTTGGCAAAACAAAACTGTCAGCAAGTTTGGCACACAGGCAAATAAAACACAAAAGCTATTTTTGAAAAGCATAGATATTGTGTAACCTTCCTTCTAATTAATTTTGTCTGATAAGCCAAGTGTTTCAGTCAATTGTTTGACTTACAGCTTTTCAGTCTGTTTATCTGTAGTACATACCTTTCATTTTCTTTCTGGTGCAACTTCTCTAAATAAGGAAGTGCTGCAAGTGCTATTTTTACAGGATGTTAGGTTACCTCATATCAATTTGGGCAGAATTTTGAGTTCTGAGTTTAAAACAGTGTGGTTTTTAACATAGTGACAACATTGCACAAGTGGGTTTCACATAGGTCCAAATCTATCCTGGGTTTTTCCAAATCAGGATGAGAAATTTCTGTTTGTGCCAACTTTTGGTGTCTGCTAGTAACAATGCTTAAATTCTTATTATTTCTACTTGTAGTTTGCACCTGAATTCCAAGTTGGGGACGGAATTGGGATGGACTTAAAGCTGTCAAATCAAGTCTTCAATGCCTTAAAACAGCATGCATACTCTGAGGAACGTCGAAGTGCAAGGCTCCATGAGAAGAAGGAGCACTCCACTGCTGTATGTTTTTAATAAAGTCTCTCTATCTACTTCTTATCTTGTGTAATAGCTAAACACTGCTTTGGTAACTTCTTGCAACATTCCATTTTTAGTAAAACAGCTAAGCAATATTATGTTAACGTTGCTGAAGGAAATTATATCAGCCAGCTCCTACAAAAAAAAGCTCTTTATTTGAGCTGCATTACTGTGAGAGCCATGTTGAAGTACGAGCAAGCAGCTACTGGTTTTTTCTCTTTGTCTTTCTAAACTTGTCTCTTAATCAACTACAATGAATAAACTGCCTGGAAGTTATTTATAGAAATATTCAGAGGACTAATTCTCTGCAGTTGAACCATGTGGCTCCAAGTATCTGTCTTCATAACAAGTTTCAGGAAGATGAGGTGACCAACTGACCTAATAATTTAGGAATTTACTTGATAGACTGTATGGGTGAGTTTGGAGTAGGGCCTCTGGTAATTCCTGATGTGGACCTCTTCAAATTTGTGTGTTTTGCTTTGGTTTATTGTTACTTATATCAAAGGAATATAATACTTGGGATATTGTGATTCATGATTCGTAAAGACTCCTTGAAAACACTGTAGAAATTGCTGTTGAGCCTCAGTCTATAAGCGCAATTAGTAAAATACTCTATGTGCTGCACTGCTGATGGGAAGCTAAGAGTATTAAATCATTAAATCAGTCCTGGAGCAGATTGGCTTTGCTTCATATGTTTATTTTGGTCAGGCTTTTTTTCCCCTCTCTGTCAGTTGAGAGAATTTTATTAATACATTATTCTTTCCACTTAGTTGAATTCTTGTGGTATATAAATATTCTAAACTCCTGGTAAAGCAAAGAATTGCTGTATTGAATTGAGTATTCATGTCTTGCCTATTCATTCTGTTCATCTCTTGTAGGAGAAAGCAGTGGATCCTAAAACACGTTTACTTCTGTACAAGATGGTCAATTCTGGGATGCTGGAGACCATCACAGGCTGCATCAGCACAGGAAAAGAGTCTGTTGTTTTTCATGCCTATGGAGGAAAGTGAGTATGTTGTTTGTTACTGATGATAGCATTAAGTACCAGAGATGACTTAAAAAGCAGAAAACACAGAAGTATTTAAACATCTGCACCTTTTTATTCCCAAGATTAAAAGGTTGTATTCATGTATATGCAGATAATAATAAAATCTGAAAAGATGTGCCTTAACAAATTGGGAGAGGTAATCTATTTGATAAACAACTTATAATCAAAATGCCAAAACCCAAACATTCATAAGTTTAATCATCAAATTGTTATAAACTTAAGTTGGCTTCTAAATTTGATAGAAAATTAGATCCTCTCTTATATTAAAAATTGCTGTATGTTGCAATGTATAAAAACCCAAACCCATGCATTTGCTTGTAAATAGTTAACTTTGTTATATATTTGTCTTTTTCCATGAGAAGTGCAACTGAAGATAAAGTTATTCCTCCAGAATGTGCCATCAAAGTGTTTAAAACAACTCTTAATGAATTCAAGAACCGTGACAAATACATTAAGGATGACTACAGATTTAAAGACCGCTTCAGTAAATTGAATCCACGAAAGATTATTCGTATGTGGGCTGAGAAAGAAATGCATAACTTAACAAGGTAAAGAAAGAAAAAGGAAGTGTAGTTGCCAAATGCCTACCAGTTTCTTATTCTCTCTTTAAGGAAGATACTCTGTGTCTGGGTGTTTGACTTTAAGGCCGAAGTAATACACAACCTGGCACAGATTGAATAAGCCTGTGATTTCTTACAGTTTAATAAATTGTCAGCATCTTCAGTGATTTTGCATGAGAATTTACAGGCCCATGAAGTTAACAGGCTGTAGTTGTAAAAGTGGTTAGTATTCCATGAGCATTTTAGACTCACTTATGACTTTAGGATCTGAATTTTCCTGTGTAAAATACTGTGAAATATATATAATTATTCAGTTTTCATTTGTCTCAAAGACTTTTTTTACTCTGGATTAAGTTTCTCACACAGCTCTCAGATTGCAAATGAGCAAGTGAGAACTATTGGGACCTTTTAAGCTTTTTTTTCTGTTTTCCTTAATCAGTATCTATTTTCTGATCCACAGAATGCAAAATGCAGGAATTCCTTGTCCTCAAGTGGTTATCCTTAAGAAACATGTCTTGGTTATGTCTTTCATCGGCCAGGATCAAGTCCCAGCTCCTAAACTAAAGGATGTAACACTTAGTAATGAAGATATGAAAAAGGCCTACTATCAGATTCTTAATGTAAGATGATGCTGATTTCTCCTCCAATTCTGTGTTGTGTTTTCTTTTAGGGGAATAACTGTAAGGACAAATCAGCACTTATTTACTTTACAGGATGCTTACATAATTTTCAAGATACAAAGTCCAAAGTCTTACTTTGCTGCTGTTTAATATGTGACTTAGAATCAATAAGAAATTATGCACTGAAAAAAAGATATAATTAAATTTAACCTTAATCTGAGTGGAAAACATGCTGGAATTTGATGACAAACAGATGTTTAGCAGTAGAGGAATTGTGAGCAAGTAGTCCTCCTTTTATAGAAGCAGTGTGTGGTTTAGAAAATTCTCTGAAGTCTTTCTGGGTTTACCGAACACTTAATTTGCTTAAGCACTCTCCAGTGGATTGCCTGCCACCTTTTTTAGCAAACCTAGAAACTGGAGAATGAATTAGAATACTGCATGGTGGATACTTTAATTTCCTATTATCTGCTTGGTTCAAACACACACCTGCTAACTGTCCACTCACTATTACATTCTAGATATTAAAAAAACCCAACCGGGCAACCAACCCCTTGGCTGGCAACAGCTTGGTAACAGGAGTGGTCCAGGTCTCAGCTGAATCAGACCAGTGAGCAGCACAACTGTGTTTCAAGTGAATTTGTGTCCTGGTTAGGATTCAGTCTCTACAACCTGTGAAGCTTCCTTCCTATGTGATAGGAGTGAAAATGACATGTATATTTAGAGAACATGTTTATCTGTCTCCTGCACCTGGACTGTTTGGCAGAGCTGACATGAGTTTACCAGAGTAACTCTTCTTATTTTGCCAAAGCTAAGCTCAGTGATAAAAACGTAGTTTGCTGGCCGTTTGCCAAAGCTGCAATTCCCTGGATGGAAGTGTATTGAAGACTTGGGTAAAAATTATGTACATTATGTGAGTGGGAAGGGAAAGATGGGGTTGTTTTGTTGTTTTTTCTTTTCAACAGTCATGCTAGCAATATTTGTTTGGAGTATAGCACACTTCATTCATTAATTTGGTTCCTTGCAGATGATGCAGCAGTTGTATAGGGAGTGCAACCTGGTCCATGCAGATCTTAGTGAATACAACATGCTTTGGCATGATGGGAAGGTGAGTTTGTTCTTAATTTGGGGGGAAAAGGTTTCATCTACTGTGAAATATTAATACAAAGTGAATTGCTATTTCTGTCACTACAGGTCTGGCTCATTGATGTCAGTCAGTCTGTGGAGCCAACCCATCCTCATGGACTTGAGTTTTTGTTCAGAGACTGTAGGAATGTTTCACAGGTAGGACTTGTGATATCTTAGCTATACAGAAGATTACTCTTGTGCATTTTCCATGCTGACAGTGTCCTCTGAAAGTGGAAAAAAAAGTGGAAAAGTAAAATTATACTACTAGAACTTCTTTCAGTTATGTTTATCTGTGGGTCAACCAAAACAAAAATCTAATTTTGACTAAGTATTGTAACTAGGGGAAGTCAAAGGAATATTTTGTTCTGTGTAGTAAAGTGTTTAATGTGTGCTCTTTATATTGACTAGTTCTTCCAGAAAGGAGGTGTGGCAGAAGCACTTAATGAGCGTGAACTCTTCAATGCTGTCTCAGGTTTAAATATTACAGCTGACAATGAAGTAGACTTCCAAGCAGAGGTATAGCTTTCTTTGTCTAACAATTTTAATTTGGTTAGCTATAGTAGCTATTATAATACCTTAACTTTCCACATTTAGTTTGTGTGATTGGTGTGAGTAAAGTTTCAGCAGTCATTCTGCATCTCTTTTTAAAACCTTGAGTATTTTAACCTGCTACAAATGTTTACAGAAACTCAGATTGACAGATTTCTCCACCCCCTTTCCTGATGCCCCTGCTCCCAAGTAGAAAAGACTTCATACTGAATATAGTTGCTTCGTTTCAGCATTAAGGCAAATCTAGTGATCTGTTTTAGTTTAAAATCTGTTGTCTTGCCTTACATACATTAAAGGTTGTACAGCAAAAGGAAAGTTGGGTTAAAAATAATAATCATTCTACTGCTTATTTTTCATGGTTTAGATGTTAACGGATTTAAATTTAAAGTTTAGGCTAGCATTTTTAATTTTGAAGCTTAAAATCATGCTAGTGTAAACATGGACTTAGGAATCTTTGGTCACTGTTGGCTTTTCATTTTCAACCTTTGGCTGTAACTCCTCAAGGCCTGCATCCTGATACCGGATTTTAAAAAAAACAAGTTGTCAAGCATTCCGTATTTACTAACTAAAGTAAGGGCAATGTGGTGATTCTACTTTCCCAATTTGCTGATGAAATTGCAGGTTTATGCTAGTCCAGCATGGAGTAGGTGGGAGCTGGAAATTAGGTGACTCCTGGAGCAGGAGGTCAAAGTAAGAAAGAGATAAAGGGAACACAGTGTCACAGTTCCAAGATCTCTGTATCACTGGAGAAAGGCACACTTCTGTACTCCGAGAAATACAGCTGAAGTCTCAAGGATCATCCAGTTCCCCCTCTAACTGGTGCATTTTAGTTACATAGCTTGAAAGTGTAAAGGAGTGCTGCTCATTTTAGTAACTTGTTGAGAACAGATGTTTTCAAGGCGTACCTGGCTGTATTCGAGCTGTTACATGTGACTGAATCTTTGAAATAGCAACATTGTACATACCTGCTCTGGCCTCTAAAGCTACTTTTTAATGCTGTTTAGAAGCATTCTGCTGCCAGCATGGTTTTGTGATTTCAGCATGGTTTTATTTTTGGCTCTCTAGATTGAAGCTTTGGAGAAGATGAATGAAGATCACGTGCAGAATCATGGAAAGAAACTGTCAATGTTTCCAAGTGATGGAGACCCACCTATATATGATGAATAGCACTGAGTTTATAGCTGCTCACAAAACAGAACACAAATTTACTGCTTCTAACTATGTTGGTGCAGTGGTAAATGTCAACTGCCAATGTCGAGAGAGTGCTTGGCTGGGAATACCAAAATGGAAAACACAGCGAGCATATGGTGATGCCTCAGTGGTTTGCTTTTTTTTTAACCTGTCCCACACATCAGGCTGGCACTGTGAGAATGGACTATCACTACCACTTTGAACAGACTGACAGTTTCACCAGTTGCCCAGTTACATTAGACTAATGTAGCTCAGGTGGTCATGTTTTGCATGATTCAGAGCTTACATATCTTTTAGTCTAAGAAAAAAAAAATTTCAATCATCTATATTGTCCAAAGTATTTAGTGGGAAAGCACACTAGAAGAGTCCCTCTTTTTTTTCCTAATGTAACTTGAAAAACTAATTAAACATTGTGTATGGACACAATGTCTTTCATCTATCTCCACCAAGGGCAAAATGAAAAGGCAAACTGTGCACTGCAATTGCATGAAAATGTTTATTTAGCAAAGTAATATATTTATAAATGCAAAAGTCTGGACCTTGTCATTTGAAGTACAGGGAAGGTGGCTCTACTATCTCTGTAAATACTGTTGGGTATTATATGAGAAAGAGATTTGAATCCAACCAGCAGAGGACTTCCTTGGTGCCATGCCAGGAAATCCTGAGTCAACAATGTATAATAAAAGAGTCAGCTCAAGTAGCTTCACTCTTAATATACAAAGGGTTCCAAGAACTTGGTGCAAGCCAAAAATAAAACTGTATAATAATCCTGTCTCTACCTAGAATGTCAGTTTGGAGCATCAAATATTCTTGCCCTAAAGATAATAGAGAAATCTGAGTATTCATTTTTCACCTGTAAGCAAAAAAGCTTCATTTAGAAATAATGATGACTGATATTGGTTTCCACAGTCTATTTTATGCTTTTATTCTTAATGTCAGTCTTTTTTTTTTCAGCAACTTCTAAAAATCTAGCAATGTTTCTCTCCAAAACAACACATTTAAAGGTGAACTGACGTGGTGGGATAGTTTGGAATTAAGAAATTCTAATCAACTTCTTTTTAACTGATTTCTAGTTTCTGATGCTGCTCTTTATCAAGCAGAATATAGTGATGCTACATGTGACCTTCTCACAGTGTGCTGTGAAAGTGACTTTTTTATCTCTTTTTGTTGGAAAACTGGTGGTGAAGTAAAATCTTAAGATCTTGTGGTGGTATTCTCGCATGGTTCTTTGCATCACAGAGGCCTTCATTGATCTTTGGTGCTTCCCTAGAGCAATATTACGGTAGGACTACACTAATTCCTTACAACAATAGAGAAATGATTGTTTGGGTGGGTACTACATAAACAATAAACAACCTTGGTTTTGCCAGTTTCATCCCAACACTTGGATCCTCTTCCTTTTTCCAAATTGGACAAGTATCTTGCATTTACCCCTTACTTTTGAAATAAAGGAACTTGTATCTATTTCTCAGTGAAACAGTTTCCCAGAATAATGGTATCAGGGAAAGAACAGACCACTGTAAGGGAAGTGCTGCAGTTAGCTAACCACTTCAAGAAGACTACAAGCTTCTGTTGTCAAAGATAACTAGATCTCCTTCAGAGAAGGCTTTTTATTGAAAAAGTGATAGTCCTATTCCAGGCTTATAACTAGTTTTAGTACTCTTAACATTTCTTAGAGGGGAAAAAAATCTCAGAACAGTTGCTAATAGCTTAAAATGTTCTTGTAAAAGGAAGATTATGATTGCTACAGCTATTTGCATGAAGTGAGAGGAAGAGAGAGCAGAAGTAACAGGAAGCAAGGGGAGGGACTTTTTTGAGCTACTATTTGAAACAGGCCCCTGCTTGTATCCCTGTGCTTGGACTGAAGCTTCAGTTGTTACTGTCATTTTTAATTTCTTGCTAAAATCTGTCTAGCACAGGCTTGAAAAAACAAAACACACTCCAAATAAATTAAGCCATTTTCCTTGAGTCTAGTTTAAATCAGTTGGGCCCAATTATATTATGTATTATATATATAATATTATATATAAATATATTTTCACTTCCATCAGTAAAATTGGCTCAGGAATTTGCATGGAGATTTTAAGACACCTGGGCATGTTTTCAAGTAGTTGAAAACAAGAGTTTGCTAAAAGAAGCATTTTCCTGGACTCCTTTGAAATAAAAGGTTCCAGGATTATTATTGAGCAAATAGAATCTTAGTTTTGGAATTGGCCATTAAGGTTTATTTCTATGACAAGAGTTTCAAGTTGTGTGTATATTTACTTGTTTGCTGATTTCTCCTCAAAGATACCTCAGTTTATATTGCAATTGCAGGAAGTGCATGCTGTTCTTTAGAGAAGTAGGAGAAGGGTAAATGTCAGTAGAATTTCTTAAATTTTCACCATGGATTAACTAAACTTCTGACTAACAAGCAATGAATTTTGTTACTTTGTAAAAAATTATAAACTTTAATGTGCTTTAAATGCTTTGGAAATACTTGTCATCTCCAGTTACCAATTTTTTGATTATGCAGGAGGGTTCTGCAGAACAAACAGCTTGCTGTAATTCTTAGTTGTGACTTTAGTATCTCTAGTCTGATGTGAAACTGCAGCTGGACTAACTGGGTCACAAGTCATTCAACAGTTGTTTGCATGATACTGTGTTAGTATCTGGTACTTAAATTTCTATTTCTCCCATACTAAGATGTGCTACCATTTTAATCTGAAATTTTTAAATTGTTATGATCTTAGTCTTTTCCCCTCTTTTTAAATTTTCCTTTCTAAACCAAATAGAAAATGCATAAGTGATATTCTCACACAATATCTAGATCATAATGTAGGACTTACATCTAGTGAACTAAGGTATTTGCCAGTGCATCAACAAAAAAAAATCCCATTGCTGTTTTGTTCTCCAAACTAAAATATATGCTCAGCATCAATGCTGAGGACCAAGCCAGACTTTAACTTCAATAATGCTTTATTAATATTGTTCCTGAAATAAGAGCTATTTTCAGAGTTGAATTACAACAAGCCACTACACAAGCAGTTTCCTGCCAAGGAGCAGGATCAATAGTGACAGTGCAGTAATTATGGACAAATAAAGACAGAACTTGGAAGCAGTTGTTTCCTGTTTTTCTCCACATAGAAGTTTTGGGTTTGTTTCTGGTTGGTTGGTTTTAAAATCACTACAAAAGGTTGGGCCAAAAGCCCCATCCTGCCCCTGCGGCCTCTACACAATGCTGCCTTGGTTTAGAAAGACAGTGTTTTTGCTTGCCTAACTATTTTAAAGTCCACTAGCTTTGCTTTTAAAAGCAGAATAAATCCTCCCAGCTAGAGGGGTGCCCTGATGAGTGACACTTGTTACAGTCAGATCTTACTCTGGCACCCTAATTTCTTAATTTTCCTTCTCTGATAGATTCGCTCCTAAATATTTGCATTGCGGTCCCGTAATGTACCTCTATGCTCATTCCACGTGTTTCTTATTTACCACCTAGCCAGCATTCACACCTTTCCTGAAGCAGTTTTTGCAGCTTGCCAGGCTTCCGTTTTCATTTGTTAAGCTCACTGATATCTTTCGGGTATCGGCGTTCAGAATCGCTTGACACGTTTCCATTCCCAGTCTCTCCCAGCGTTCGGGATCCCGGCTGTTGTAAGCGCAGGCTCTCTCGCCCACCGCTACATTGCCTTTGAAACGCGATACAGCGAGCACAAGAGGGAGAAGACGCTGGCTTAGAAAAGGAAAGTTAAGAGAGGGGAAAAAAAACCAAAACAAAACCTGAGATCGGACCAATTTAAACCTTTCAGATTAAAGCGGAGAGGCACAACTTAGTAGAGGAGAAGTAGAAATTTAAGCACCGCACAGACGCACTTCGCCGTCTCTCCGGCCAAGGTCCCAGCGGGGATCCGCGTCCCGGCACCCGCCGGCGGCCCTTTCCAGCGGGGCTCCGCGTCCCGGCACCCGCCGGCGGCCCTTTCCAGCGGGGCTCCGCGTCCCGGCACCCGCCGGCGGCCCTTTCCAGCGGGGCTCCGCGTCCCGGCACCCGCCGGCGGCCCTTTCCAGCGGGGCTCCGCGTCCCGGCACCCGCCGGCGGCCCTTTCCAGCGGGGATCCGCGTCCCGGCACCCGCCGGCGGCCCTTTCCAGCGGGGCTCCGCGTCCCGGCACCCGCCGGCGGCCCTTTCCAGCGGGGCTCCGCGTCCCGGCACCCGCCGGCGGCCCTTTCCAGCGGGGATCCGCGTCCCGGCACCCGCCGGCGGCCCTTTCCAGCGGGGATCCGCGTCCCGGCACCCGCCGGCGGCCCTTTCCAGCGGGGATCCGCGTCCCTCCCCCGGGCCGCGGCGCCTTTAAGGCGGAAGCAGCGCGTCACGCGCGAGGGGAGTGTAAACAGGAAGCGGCCGCCCGGGAGCGGGGGTCGGCAATGGCCGCCGCCATGAGCCGTGAGGCGCCGGGGCCGGGCGAGGACGAGGCGCCGGGAGCGCCGGCGGCAGCGGCGGCAGGAGGAGGAGCAGGAGCAGCGGGAGAAGGCGAGGGGCGAGCGAGGGGCGGCGGCTGCTACCTGGCGCTGTGCGCGCGGCCCGTGCACTTCGAGAAGGCGAACCCCGTGAACTGCGTGTTCTTCGACGAGGCCAACAAGCAGGTGGGGGCCGCGGATCCGGGCCTGGGGGCTCAGCCCAGCCCGCTGCTGCTCGCCTGCTTGGCTTTGGTTCCCTGCCCGGCTCTGGTTTCCTCCCGTCCCCTCCCTCGACTGCCGGGCATGAGCCCGGTTGTTCCCCTTCCCGCCGGGTGCTGGCTCAGGACCTGTCACCGTGCTAGAGGCGGTAGTTTGCTTTTTTTTCCCTTCACCAGTTTATTAGGCTGGATTTCACCTGCCTTACTGCCGTAAGGTCTTTCTGGAATTCATCGGAGTCAGCACTTTTCCTTTCTGTTCCAAGTGTCCCCACATGACTGGCAAACTTTGTCACTTTGCTCTTGGCTTAATTACCCTGATTTTTTTCACACCCCTTTCCATTCCTGAAATTCAATATATTCATTAAAAAATGAATAATTACAGCTTTCCTTGTGGCACAGACCTAGGCGGTCATTTCTTGGCTTTAGTGCTTTTAAGCATATTCTCCTTAATACCTGTATGGACTCCTGAGAGTTCAGCTCGGTATAGCTAAAAGATCTACAGCCTGTCATGGGGCTTTATCAATGTGGATACATTTCACTGTCTAATTCCTGTAACCGTTCTTTGACCTCAGCATTCATGGAATTGGAACCTTCAAGCTTTCTTCCCCATATAGCTGTCATGGATTGCCCCATGTGTGGACATGTTTGGAGAGGAAGCAGTATTTCTGGGGTGTGTTTCTTGCTGTTGCACTCTGTTCAGAATGATGACAGAATCATTTAGTTTGGAAAAGGTCTCTGAGATCATGGAGTCCAACCTTTGACTGAACATTACCTTATCAACTGGACCATGCCACTGAGTGCCACATCTTCCCTTAAACACCACCTCCAGGCATGGTGACTCCACCACCCCCCTGGGCAGTCCATTGCACTGTCTAATCACCTTTTCAGGGAAGGCATTCTTCCTAATGTCCAACCTAAACCTCCCCTGGTGCAGCTTAAGGCCATGTCCTCTGGCTCTGTCTCTGGGGAGAAGGGGGGAACCCCCAGCTGGCTACACCCTCCTTTCAGTGAGTTGTAGAGAGTGATAAGGTCTCTCTCGAGCCTCCTTTTCTCCAGGCTAAACATCCCCAGCCCCCTCAGCCGCTCCTTATAGGACTTGTGCTCCAGACCCTTCCCCAGCTCTGTTGCCCTTCCCTGGACATGCTCCAGCACCTCAGTGTCCTTCCTGAATTGAGGAGCCCTGAACTGGACACAGCACTCGAGGTGTGGCCTCACCAGTGCAGAGTACAGGGGGACAATCACTGCCCTGGTCCTGCTGCCCACACTATTGCTGATCCAGGCCAGGGTGCCGTTGGTTTCTTGGCCACCTGGGAACACGCTGGCTCACGTTCAGCTGCTGTCAACCAGCACCTCCAAGTCCACTGGGCCACTTTCCATTTATTTCTTCTTATAATCCATTGTCTTACATTTTGAGGGCTAGTTGAAATACCCTGTTGGGAGATACTGTATCATAGTGTGGGTGTGATATAACTACATAGAAACTGGTTGTTGAGAGCTCACTTGAAGGATTCATATTTTCCAGTGTAGATTTGTCTGTGTTTTCTTGTTAAGCTTAAATAGTTTGATTTCCATTGTGTCTCTGAATCATGTGTAACCAGCGTTTCAATGACAGTTTCCCATGTGAGAGACCTGCCCATGCAATCTTCTCATCTTGCAGAGATTAAGTGTTGCCTTCACTTTCTATCTACTTAAAACCAAAAATAGTTAAACTAAGTATTTGTCATTTTAATAAGGCTGTGGATTTGCTTGCAATTTATAGTCTTGACACCTGTATTTCCTGCCTGAGCATAGCAGACTGGCAGCACGGCTGATAGTACAGAGCAATGTCCCTGTTACCCTGAGACCTGATCTGTGTGCCTAGTGCTGCTGCACATACAAGTACCAATAAGGCATTTTTCTGCCTTTCTTTTTCTAAGCTAGGTAAAGGTTGTAACAGCATGACTTTATTTATTTATTTATTTTTTTAATGTTATCTTATTCCAGCTCAATACATGTCATATCTGTAGCAGGTTTTCTACACATATATTTGAAGTTGTGCTGAAGGAATTCTCAGTTGCTAGGGCATGTTGGCTGAAACTCCTTAGGTACATGCAAGTCAGGTTACTGTTAAACTATTCCTATTTAATAACGTGTTCTGACACAATTAAGCTTCTGGGTCATTGAGTTACATCTCTTCCCAATCCCCAAGATGAGCTTCTTTTTGTTTTAAACAATGCCCTGATGTCTCAGATACTTTTACTAGTACCTGACTTAGAAAAATATAAATATAAAAGAAATAAAACCAAGATAAAGGCTTATATCATATTTTTACTGATTTAACTTGCTCAGTACTTCAGAATATGCCTACAAGACTCTTGCAGTACTATGCAATCTGACAACTCTAAGTAAACTTGGAATTCCAGATTATCTCTGTGAACTGGCAGATCTGCAGAAGAACAAAAATTGTGTCTTATAGAAAAAATTAAAGATCTGGCTTATAGAAGAGGCAGCACGTGAAGGTTATGACTTTGAAAGAGTTAAAAATATGTTCAAAACTTTTTTTGTAGGTTTTTGCTGTTCGATCTGGTGGAGCTACAGGAGTTGTTGTTAAAGGTTTGGAAGACAGAAATCCTATTTCCTTCAGGTAAGGCCCCTTTATCTTGGGATAGAATCATGCAGTCTTAAAATTATGTGGTACTTAGTCCTGGTCTACTGTAATTCAGGTATAAAACTTTAAAGTAGTTCTTTCTGATCATATTTTGATTTGTTCTTAGATATAATCTTGCAATTAAGGGATTATGCTTTTCCCTCCCTATAGTCTTCTGAGGGGAAGTAATTAGGCTGTAGCTCGTTTTTTTTTCAACAACAGTCTTTTATTAAAACATGCTATACATATGAGAGAGTGATTCCTAAAGCAGCAGTGACTTATCCAAGGATACAGTTCAGCAGGTTATGCCTGTGATTCAAGCACAATGTCCAAACCTAGATGTAGGTTTCTCACCTTCTGTTCCTTGTTTAATCTAAATTGGCTTCTTCTATGTCTTCCGTTTCTTGTGGAAACATTTTTTGTAGAATTTGACTACAGTAAACTATTTTTACATATGTGTCTGTTAAGAGTGATGGCTCTTTGCACTCTGCTGTGTAAGGAAGTATTCTTTTATGCCACATCAATCCAGATATGGATGAAGCAATTTATAATCAAGATGTGTTTACTGTGATCTCATGGGTATTGCGTAGGGCCTGTCTTGGAAGTTGCTGGGTTTATTTTACTTTTTTGTTAGATTACACTTGTCAATCCTGAAGGAGCTGAAAATGCTTACTAAAATTCATGATGTTCCACTATTTTCATACTTGGCTGTCTCACTCTCTTTGGCTTGACTTAATAACATATGCTGGAGGAGCTATATACCTTATTTGTGCCAATTGTGCTGATGCTTGTTTGGTAAGAATACATTTTTATTGATTTTAATGGTGTGAAAACAGCCTCACTCTCCCTTTAACATCCAAAGTTCTTCCAGAGGCTGTGTCCTAATGGGAGAGCAAGGAGGCTTGTGTCAGCTAGCAGGAGTTCTGGAAGTAACAGAGCAGGTTGCAGGATGTTGGTGAGTGTCACAGAACTCCAGACTCACTGGGACAGAACTGAAAATGCAGGTTTGGATTGTCCCACAAGTTTTCCAGTTCCACATCACAGGCCAACAGAACTGAGCATTTGCAGTGATTTCAGGTGCTAATTTGTGTGACCTTAGCCATGATTCTGTAATTGATGTGTTCAGGACTTCTGAAGACTGAGCTACCATATTCTTTCAGTCTGGGTTTTGAATACATTACTGGCAGGCAAGAGTAATAATCTGTATTCAGAAGCATTTGCAGTGCACTTTTTTTCCTCTTTCATTGTCTTTTTTGAGGGTATATTCTTTAAGAAACTATTTTAGATAATATTTCCATAACTTGTGTTTCTTTCTGTACAGGATGGAGGACAAAGGAGAAGTGAAGTGTATCAAATTTTCCTTGGGGAACAAGATCCTGGCTGTGCAGAGAACTTTGAAGAGTGTGGTAAGAAACCTACACCCTGCAGCTAGGGAATTGGAGCTGGAAATCATCTACTTCCGGAGTAGAAGTCTCTGAGACAAATGTTCAAAAAGTCTGTTGGCTAAAAACACTCCAGTGAAAATTCCTCCATCATCCTGAGAGGCTGGACAGGCAGCATTGTTTTCTTGCTAGTGTCATCATTTAAGGAAAAGTGTAAGGGGGAGCCAACTTCTGTAAAGAATTCTCTGGCAAGGGTGGAGTGGAATATAAGCCAAGTTTTTCATATATCTGTATCTATATCTATCTCATCCAAAACAATCTGATAAACTAATATCTTTTCTTTTGTATCTATGTAAGTATTTTGTCTGTGCTTCATAATTGCTAATACACTTAATGGGTGTTTTTGCAGGATTTTTTGAATTTTATTCCAGATAGCCCTCAGCTAGAATATACACAGGAATGTAAGGTGAGTTAAATGTCCCAAGCTTATACGCTTAAGTGAAAATCTAAAGTTAGTTAGGCTGGTGACCTCTACTCTACAAGAGAACTAATTGAGGTACCTTTCAAAACACTAAAGGAAATGAGATATGTAGTCACTACTGTCTACCTAAACTGAGGTGAACAAACAAGTATTAACAACACCATGAAAACCTTCCCAGTCTTGTGAATGTAATTGTTTCCTAGAGGAAGCAGAAATGCTGTGAAGGCAACAAATGTCAAGGTTTGGTAAGGAGAAGAGACAAAGTGCTGATGATACAGAAGCAGTGGACAGTGATTATATTAGTGCCAGATATGTTAATGTGGATGTTTTATCCTAATGTCACTAAGCAGTAATAGTAAGCTATTACTAGTTTTTGTACTATGTTTGGTATTTTTAAACAATCTTTCTAATGTTTTGATGATTATTTTACCAGAAACAAGTACCATTGTCATTGTTTGGTATTTTCCAACTTTTAACTAAAACAAATTACATTTGTGGGTAATAGAATGCTAAAGTAAATTTTTATACGTCTGATTTGCACAGATCCCTTTATTCCTGTAGTCTTTAAAGCTGAAGCACTGTCTGCTTCATTATTTAGGACTATGAGTTTAAGTAAACCATTCTAGAAAAACCTTTATGGTAATGAAACTTCTGAGAGTAATAGTAGTAGATTCTGAGTGAAGTCATGGCAAAGTTTTCCACTTCGTTTTTAGTTTCTCTAAACATATCTTCCTGCTTTTCATGTCAGGAACTGGTTGAATTGGCAGTAGAGTTTGAAGCTGAGGAACTTAGTTTCCTCTAGGGTGAAAATAAAATTTGATCATGTAATAAACTTGTAAATCTTACATGCTGCCAAAAATCCAGGTTATACAGTAGTTGTGTTCATATGTAGTTTGGGAATGCTTTATAAAAGCAACTGATGCATGCTGGGTGTCTGGTTGGCCAAAAGTATTAACTCCAGAGATTGGATACCTAAACTGCCTTTGGTCTCGTGTTCTTCATTTAGTAGTATTAGCTTATCTGAATAGTTAATTTTTCCAAGTAAAAGAGTGTTTGTTTGCTTGTTTGTTAAAAGACAAAGAATGCCAATATTCTAGGATTCTGCTGGACGAGTTCGACAGAAATTGTCTTCATCACAGATCAAGGAATTGAATTCTACCAGGTAATACAAATAACTCCCATAGGACATGCTTAGAGACTTGAAAATGTAAATTTGTAACAGCATATTTGAATTTTTTTCTTGTCTCTGTAATTGAGAAAGTGTACTGGTTAAAAAAAAAACTTCTTCCATTTTGTTTTCAGACTACAATTTTTAAATTTTTTTGAGAAGTATACTTTTTTAGGGCAGAGCAAATTTATCATTTACAGGTTTTAAAACCTTGTATAAAGGAGTACTCAACTAAGTCTTGAAAACTCTTAGATTAAGAGATGCTCTTGGCTTGTATGGAAATGAATATTTAAATCTAATGTGAAATACCACTTCATGCAAAACAAATCAGCATTGGGGAAGATGTGTAAATGCTTAAAAGGTGGCAAAGAACAAATAATTGACTAGCTAGAATAGCTGCAATTTGCAGAAGAGTTCCTTCTATGTTGACCTCATTGAGTTCCTCCATGTAATTACCTTTGCATATGTTTTTAAAGATGTCTAATGAATAAATAACCAAGTCTGACATTCATGATGAGGGATATTTAAACACTTCACAAAAAAAAAAAGTTGGGCACTTTGCAATAATTTCAGTCCTGGAGCTAAGACACAATGTTTCTAAGAATTACTAATAACTAATACTAAAGAAAGTAACTGAAAAAGCAGCATTATTTCCTGCTGATCAAAGGGGAAAATATATCTTTAGCACCTGAAAGGATTATGAATGTCAAACATGCAGGTAAAAGGACCAAATCAAGTACATGTCTTTCTAAGGAGAGGGTATTTATGCCCTTAAAATGAAGAGAATTGGTTTATATACTTAGTTCTACAAAAGATTAAGGAAGCTGTGAGTGCAGTAAGAATATTGTAAGAAGAACTTTTTGATAAAACTTCACTAGTTGTTTTGATGCCTAGGTTTTAACTTTTATATTTTCCTGATTCTGTACTGCTTCGAGTGTAACTCTGAGGTTTCTTGTAGCTTGCTAATTTCTGTTCACTTGTGCTAGGTAGACATAACAAAGCCTCTCCGGGCCTGCTCTCCAAGGTCACCCAGACCATCCTAGGCCCAAAGAGTATAATCCAAAGGGCCTCTAAGGGGGGGCAAGTTGAGGGGAATTACATCATTGAACTGAAGCTTTAATTGGAGAATTAAACCTGATACGCAAATGAGCCAAACCTATAAAGGTGTGAAGAACTCATGACCTGTTCTCCATCTTGGGGTCCATCTTGGCAATAGCCTCTGGCCCCAGGGGGTACCTTTGAAGGCCTTTCAAATAAATACCTATTTTATTCTTTTACTCCTGTCCAGTCTCTGTGTCTAGGAGGCCTCTTAAGGCATCAGTTTCAAGCTAGGTGTTTTCTCCATTGTGCACAGAATGTATACCCAGATCTGGATGATTGGGAAAACACAGCACCTTTGAGCTCATTAGGATTTGATGTGCTTTATTTCCTTAGCTACAGTAAAGTGGGGCCTAAGCCATAATTGACAGGTTTCTGATGTTTAATTCTAGCATGGTAAATGTCTTTACACTTAACTGTTTCTCATTAACATTCCTTGCTCCTGTGCATTACCATTTATGCTGTTGGAATACTGGTGGTAACATAATGCTAATATTCTGTGTTTCCAGGTATTGCCAGAGAAACGAAGTTTAAAGCTTCTGAAGAATCAGAGTATTAATGTCAATTGGTACATGTATTGTCCAGAGAGCTCTGTTATCCTCCTTTCAACCACTGTCCTTGGCAATGTCCTGCAGCCATTCTATTTCAAGGTAAAGGGATGTGTTCCAAACTTTTCATTTTAATTTTTTCTTAAACTGCTTCTTCATCCAAATATTCTATTCCTTGAATTTCTTCCAAGAGTGTATGTGTTCACATCCTTGTATGACAATAAGCAAATCTATAAGGTATTTCCTAGGTGATGGCTTAAAATTAGGTAGTTCACCCTTTCTTACATGCTCTTTGAAAAGTGGTGTGTCCAGACAAAGCTGGACAGTTGACCTTGAGAAAGGAAAGAAAAAATTGGTGACTAAAATATTTTACAACTTAGATGTCTTTAAAGAGAATTTTTTTCACTTAAATAGGTATTTATGATTTACTTTTAATATGAACATTTGCTCTCTGTAGTATGATAAATAAAAAGTAAGGGCCTTTCACTTGTGATTATAATTATAACCTTCCAAATATGACTGGATGGAAAAGAGATAAAGAAAAAAGATAGCACTTAAGAAACAACTGTTGTTCCAAGCCGAGAGAGGGCTTTGTCTACAGTAGTTACTTCTTTTGGTCTTCTTCCCTGTGGGCAACACTTACTGTGTTACTGGGAAAATATTTTTCATTTTATCTTGGAAAAAGTGTGTTGTGAGAACTAGAATCTGTTTGAAGTTAATGATGCAGTCAGGTGATTTTAAAAATGAGGAAAGGAACTACAGCATTTGTCTTGCTCCTATGAATGGATTAGGAAGATTTCTGTGGCAGTTTAAGGGTAAAGAGATTAAAAGGCAGCTTATTCACATGGTTTGTGTTAATCTTGTGTAGGGTCTGTACTGCATCCTGAATTGATGTTCCCTTAGGTGTCTGGGAGGAACCTACTAGCTGCTCCCAGTTTTCTTTTGAACATCTTAGGTTATGGTTCCCCCTTCTTCACAATTTGTGTCAAGTTGCAGCTTGAAGCTAAACAATTTTTATCTTGTGTTCAGAAGGTAATATTTAAAGATCTCCTGAGAAAGGTCCTGTACTAAAATAATATTTGAAAATAGAGATCTAGCAAAGGAAATAGTTCTGTAGTATTCACACTTCACACTCAAGAATGAATCAGTAAGAATGGGAAGTGAATTTCAGTAGAAACTTGGGAAACTCTGAAAACTTGCTTAAATATAAATTCCATAGAAAAGAGGAAGAGGAGAGAGGAAGCCTTGGGTAGGAGAAGGGGTATGCTGTAAGGAGACGATGAATGGTAGGAGGTAGTGATATTTTCTGCTTCCCAGGAAGCAGTTACTTAAGAGTAGGAGCATATACTTTTCTGGAAGAGGGAATGTAAGTTAAGAGAACTGCACTTTTGAGATCTCCAGACCAGTTGTACATGGGATTTGCATACAAATTTGTTTGACTTAATTAAAATAGAAATATTTTTGTAGCTGGAGTTATAAAATCAAGACGGTAAAGCTTCTGAAGTTACGGAAGTGTGTTAAAAATCACTTGGGGTTTTTTTGGTGGAGAACGCACAAACCCTTTCTTTTGGACTATGGCCGCCCTTCGCCTGGTGGGGGCGCTGGTGATTCAGCGTTCGGGGAAACGCGGCTCGGCCCCGTCTGGTTCAGGCCGTGACAGTTCTTGTTTTGCTGTTTAACAGAGTGGGACCATGTCAAAGCTATCAAAATTTGAAATTGAGTTACCTGCAGCACCCAAGTCATCCAAGCTCAGCCTTTCTGAAAGAGATATTGCTATGGCTACAATGTACGTATCTCACTCATCAGGTCTTTCTTGGGAAGGTGGGACAGTTCGGGAATTCTGGGAGAAGACAAAAACAATACGATGGTTGCACTTGTTCCTTGTTTTAGCAGCACTATTGCACTTCAGTTACTGCCTTGAACAAAGCATCTAAACAACCCTCTTGGGGCAAGGTGGGGAGGGGAAGGAAATGGAGAAGTCTTACATGAAATTGTTCCCGATTACCACAGAAATTTAGAGAATGTTTCATTTTTTAGTTGATATTTTGATAGAGGAATCGTTCACAGATGCTTAACTTGCATGGGTATAGGTCATGCATTGTGATGTCTTTCACTTTTAATTAAATTATCACCTGATTTAGGTAATCTCATCTCTTCTTTTAGGATAAAATGCATGGCTCTAAGAGATTGGTAGAGCTTTTAATTGAAAATAATGCTTTAATCCTGTTGTCTTGTTAGATACGGGCAGCTTTATGTTCTCTATTTGAGGCATCACTCAAGGACTTCCAACAGTACAGGAGCAGAAGTAGTGCTCTATCACTTACCCAGGTAAGAGCAGAATGAAGAACAGTAGTGGCAGTTCCCATTTGTGTCAGGGTGTTGTGGTTTAATCCCAGCTGGCAACTAAGTACCACCAGCTGCTCCCCCAAACCCCTGGTGGAAGGGGCACCAAAAGGTAAAACTCATAGGTTGAGATAAGAACAGTTTAATAAGTGAAATGGAGTAAAAACTAATAGTAGTAATGAAAAGGGGGTGGAGGAGGGAATAAAACCCATGAAAAGCAAGTGACACAATAACAGTTGCTCACCGCCCAGCCTGTCCCAAGCACTGATCTGTGCCTCCTGGCCCACTTCCCCCCATTTATTTACTCAGCATGATGTCCTAAGGTATGGAATATCCGTTTGGCCAGTTCAGGTCTGCTGTCCTGGCCCTGCTCCCTCCCAGCTCCTTGCACACCTGCTGGCTGGCAGAACATGGGAAACAAAGAAGTCCTTGATGTAGAGTAAGCTCTGTTCACAACAGCTAAAACATCAGTGTCTTATCAGTGTTTTTCTCATACTAAATCCAAAATACAGCACTGTACCAGCTCCTAGGAAGAAAATAAACTGGGTCCCAGCAAAACCAGGATGAAAACACATCTTTTATAGTCTAAACAGGCTTGTTGACCAGTTCTCATTTCTCTTTGTTTCCATAGAGAGGGCTCCTGTAAGAAGACACATATTTTAAAGCTGAACAGAACTGGGAAGTTTGCACTGAATGTAGTGGATAACTTGGTGGTAGTACATCATCAGGATACTGAGGTCTGATTTATTTATATTATGTTGTGCCGTAACTTTGAGAAGTTCCAGGCAGGTTTTAGTAACACTCTAGAAATTACATTTCTATATTCTTAGCTTTGCCAAAAGCCAGAGTATTTGCAGGAACAAAACCATAACACTGTAAGAGATTCAAATTTATCCTTTTATCTTGATGGGCTAACATACAATTAGGGCTGTTGGTAATGCCTGCTTTCTTCTTACACTGTTCTTGCTTCTTGTCAGTTTCTTCTGATGCTTTGCTGCTGCACTGTGTAGGCTTTTAAGGCATTATACAAAGAGGCAGAATTAAATTGGATACTAAATTATTAATCCTGGGAAACTTCTCATATTTGAATGATAATGTTTCTATGACAGACTTAGGCTCCTTTAGTTTGAATGCCTGGATCTGTAAAAACTTGTATGAACACGAACCTTCTTGTGCATCTGGTACCATAGGTAAACCTTCCTTGTCTGTAGCCCCAGTAGCAAGGCTTGGTCAGTGGTTAAGCTGAAGTGGTACTTTGCTCTTAACCTGGGAAAAGTCTTGGACTTCTTGTATTGTGTTCTCTTGGACAACTTCCAAGAACTGGGGCATGTTACCTCCTTAGGAGGGTTAATTGATGTTTCATTTATATTTCATGTTAATTCTACTCATTAGCATTTAACCCAGAGCACTTTCTCCCCACCGTTTTGGTCAAGGTGTAAACATGACTATAGAAACCCAGAAAACATTACTCACTTTGGCTTTGGGAAACACCAGTAACTGAAGTTTCACTGGCACTGAAAGCAAAGTTGCTTTCCATGGTGGTCCATACTGGATAGAAATGTTAGTGACTTGAATTGAACAAGACTGAATGGTAGAAGCATGAGAATATCATACGAAGATACTGGAAACTGGGAGGAAAATGGTGCATCCATGACTAAGCAGTGTCAAAGTCAGGTGTCTTTTTACCAGGGCCTGTAATGACAGTTCCAGGGGCAATGGTTTTAGACCAAAGGGGGATAGATTTAGATGGGATGCAGGGAAGCAATTTTTACCCTGAGGGTGGTGAGACCCTATAACAGGATACCCCATCACCAAAAGCATTCAAGGCCGGGTTGGGTGGGGCCTTGAGGAGCCTGATAAGTGAAAGATGTCATCACCCCCAGTCCATCCCTTCCAACCCCAACTATTCTATGATTCTAACAGAGAATACAAGATGGAAATGTGAAATGCAGACTGAATGCATGTAAATGGGTGGTGATTCACATTTGTGAATACTAATTTCGTCTTTTTAATTGCAGACTTCAGTTATATTTGACATCAAGCTAAAAGGAGAATTTGATGGCTCCACAACCATCCATCAGTTTGTACTTCCACCTCGATCAATACAACCCTATCAAATACCTGTAGCAGGTAGAACCACTATATAATGAATAACCTAACACTTAGCAAGAGTACTTAAATGTAACAGCTCACATACAGGAGTGCTTCAGGTTTTAGGAGGCTGCTTACTAACACTTGAGTTATACATATTTGAGAGGGTGAGGAAGGAAGAAGGTAAGAAGCAATTGAGCATAAGTTGGTGTTCCAACTGTGTGCCAGCTACAGAAGAGTTGCTGTTTAAGGTGCCTGCTTCTTATAGTACTTTGCTTTTACTTTGCTTGAAAATTGTTGGGTTTGGGGAGTTTCTTGGCCGTGACTCTCAAAACTTGTGGGTGCTCAAAAGCAGTTCATGCTTTTCTGTCTTAAGTCAGGATTACATGATTTAGGAATTTAGAGGCTGAAAGACAATACAAGCTCAGAATCAAGTTTGGGACCTGTTTAAAAGTAATGCTACAATCAGTATTAGGACTTAAATGCTTAGATTCTTCTTGGATTACCTTTCTGTTCTCCAGCCCTAGAAGTGTGACCCTCAAGCTGGGAGTAACCAGAAATAGTCTGAGCACAGTTTCAGTAGCAGGTGATAAAGCAGCAAGGTTCTCTTTGTAGAAGAGAAAGGTGCTTCTATACAAAAAGATTGCATATTAAAAGCTCTTTAACATCTGAGAGCAAGTATGATAAATCTGCAGGTGGAGACCTGTATTAAACAAAGGTTAGGATCAGAATGTACAAACCACTGCTCCTTTTAAAGATTATACATTTAAACACAGCAAATGGAGTCTGTGTATTTAGAATTACAGTACTAGAGCTGGAATATTTATGCATGCATTATTTCACTTGGCTGAAAAACAAGAGAGTCATGTTTTGAAGGATTTGTTTGCCTTCTCAGTGTCAGATTTTCTTTGTATATCTGGCTACACAAATGGGTCTCTCTTTTTGACTGCATGCTACAGTGTTAAGATCCATAGTTGCCTTTTCAGTATAGGAGAGCTGCCAGAGTACTACTGCTCTTCACCAGATGTTATTTTTTCTACAGGCCCAGCTTCTGTGACAAGTCAGGCTCCTGTTCCATGTAAACTCTGTATCCTTTAAATCCTCTCAAAAAGTAAAAACTTCATTCTAAGTATCAAGCAGGGAAGAAGGAAGCATTTGCTACCTTGGCTCCTTAACAGAGCAGTTTTAGCCAATTATGCACATGTACTTCAAGACAAAATAATATGCTTCATAATAGCCTCATAATGCTTTCACAGAGTTGTAAACACTGAAGTCTAGTATAATACCACATTTCCTGATTGAGACACATGTATGAAATTATTGGATAAGTACATTGTAAGATTGAAGGCATCATTGCAAGAACATGGTTCAAAACCTCAGAAGTAAAAGTGACAGTAAATGAAAGTATGTTAATGGGATCTGCTTCTCTACAGTAATGTGAATTCAGGAGAAACAGTTTAGAATCAATGTTAATATGGATGTTAAAACTTTAACATTTAGATTCTTCTTCTTGGATTGTCTTTCAACCTGATATTATCATCAGTGCAAGTGAAGGTAAGTGGTGAGCTCTTGGACTCTACAGTATTCATTATCAGGGTGTGCACTTTCAGTGCACAAAGCAGCTTAAAACTTAAGTGGCTTATTAGGTACATCTGCTGAGTTGATCACTCTTGGTAGTGATAACTGAGGATGATGCTATCTCTACAACTTTTCAAGGGTAATGCTGCTCTAAAATACAGGCTTAGAAAGGCAAATAATCTAGATTTGTGTTCATTTAAGCATGGAAAAATTGTATGTCTAGGCTATACTGTACAAGGCAATTCACTTTGTTTACTCCTTCAAATCAAGGTTACCTCTGGAGTCTTCAGGTGAAACTTGAACCTGTAGTTAACCTCTTGCTAGATAAAGGAAAACTAATGGATTTCCTTCTCCAGAGAAAAGAATGCAAAATGGTTATCCTGTCTGTATGCTCTCAAAGTAAGTTCAAGTGTGTTGTCTGTATCTTGAAAGTACAAAACTGCTTATTCATACTCACCCAAGTTAGCTAAGCTAGTTTTAGGTTTGAGATCACCCCTGAAGTGACCTTGGTCCTGTGGGATGTCATTTGCCCCAACTACCCTCAGTCACTATTCTAAAGGAATTTAACAGCATGAAAAAATTAACTTTCCCCCCTTGCCCCCCACCATTCAATTCAAATATACCTGACATGATTGAAAGTGTTGCATATAAGTTTAAAATTAAGTACAGAATAGAGACCACCTTTTGAAAAAGGCAACATTCAAGCCCCAGGTTACTTCTCCTCACAGCTCTTCTTTTTATCTTTTCAGTGCTCAGTGAGCCAGAAAGAGGATCACTATCTGTGATTGCAACTGTTTTTGACAAACTGAATCATGAATACAAGAAGTACTTGGAAGCTGAGCAAAGCTATACTATGGTAAACCATGTTAGCTAGAGTGGCTTACAGAGACAGGACAATTCTGTTTGCTTCTCAGGTGGCATGAAGGTGCAGGCATGCTCCTTTCTACTTAGGAAATTTAGGCTTACCTCAAAAGGTCCTGACTGCCTCAGGCTCCCAGTAAAAGTCTACTGTGCAAAATGATCCTCTCACTTAACACTTGTGAGTTAATATACCCCAGTGCTTGAAAGCAGAGAGAAGGTAGAAGCTGAAAAAGCAACTGTGAATCAATCACTACTACCTTGGTTTCCAAAGCACTGATTTCACTGCACACTGTATCGTAGCGTAACAGAGGCAGTCCTGATACCTCGCACTTACTTCTGTTAAAATAACCAATTTGAGCACTAGCTCAGAGTACAGTCACATACTCAAAACTCTTCGAAGCCTGAGGGCCTGTGGCAGTGTAGTTAGCTTGATTCATCTCCTGGCTTTGAGGTATATAATAGCAGCTGTATTTATATAACTTTAAAGAGCAGTTCTAAATTTAATATGAAAGCCCTACTGAACAAGATGCATCTAATATAATGTGGCCACAGATACGAATTTCCTTGTTAACAAAACATATTTATAGTTATGTTTGAAGCAGAAAACAGTCTGTACAAGTGTGACTGACTTGGAACTGTACAACACTACAGTTTTCTTTCTAAAAGACTTTGTTTTCTCCTAGGTGGTAGAAACAGGCCTGAGTAGAAGTAATCCACTCCTGAAACGTCCTGTCCGCACTCAAGCGGTTATTGACCAGTCTGATATGTACACACATGTTTTATCTGTTTTTACAGAAAAGAAGGTAAGTTAATTTTAAGGGCTAATTAAATAATTTAAAGGGCTAATTTGGTAGCAATATCAGAACAGCCAACTTAAGCTGACTGCTTGAAATTGGCTGCAGGAAGCTTTGTTAGGATTAGAGTATTTTGATGCCCATTCTTATGGGGTTATTAACAGAGAAGCTATGCAAGTTCCCACTAACACTTTCTTCCTTGTCCAGGAAGCACCCCATAAGTTCACTATAGCTGTCTTGATGGAATATATTCGCTCTCTCAACCAGTTCCAGATTGCAGTTCAGGTAAATCACTTACGTGCTAACTACATTGCCCCATTCTGTGAATGGAGCAAGTCCAGTCTTGGTCACATGTGTAAGTCCTATACAATACTGACTTCTAGATTATAAAAACATGTATAGAGACATACCTTTCATTGTCTTCTTCCGACATTCACAGCACTACTTATATGAGCTGGTTATCAAAACCCTTGTTCAACACAACTTGTTCTACATGCTCCATCAGTTTCTGCAGTACCATGTGCTCAGTGACTCAAAGCCTTTGGTATGTAAGACAAGTAGCTCCAATAAGCTAGTGAGGGAGGTGAGAAGTCTTCAGAATTTTAAGGTTATTTCTACTTTTGCCCTAGGCTTGTCTCTTACTTTCCCTGGAAAGCATTTACCCTCCTGCACATCAGCTCTCGCTGGACATGTTAAAAGTAAGCACTTCTCACTCTAGTAACTCCATGCCAGATGTGGGTTAGACTGGTCAAACAGCTTCCCTGGCCAGGCTTGAGGTAACTAACTAGCATCAGTCATTTGCATGCATTGGAAGCATTGTCTTACAGCTGTGATTGACTTCACAGAGGCTTTCCACAGCAAATGATGAAATAGTGGAAGTTCTGTTGTCCAAACACCAAGTTTTGGCTGCCTTGAGATTCATCAGGGGTATTGGAGGACATGACAGCATTTCAGCCCGCAAATTCCTCGATGCAGCGAAACAAGCAGAGGATGAGATGCTTTTCTACACCATATTCCGATTCTTTGAGCAAAGAAACCAGCGGTTACGAGGAAACCCCAGCTTCACACCAGGTAAGCAATAAGCAGGTTGACCAAGATACTCAGTTGTACAAACACAACTAAGACTTGTTTCATTTCCAATCCAGTTGAGCCTATATTAGAAGATAAAACTCATGGTACTTTTTAGCCTATGTTTTGTACCTACCTTTAAGCACAGTTCCACATTAACTTGTCTTACTCCTTTGTCTGCTGCACCCAGGAGTAAAGAGGCTGAGCTAAACATAAACTCGCAGATGAACCTTTTTGACTTGCAGCTGCTCTCATTGCTTAGCTTAGCAGAGCCATTATCTCTAATTAGTGCCTTCTCCTGAAGTCACCAACCAGGTTAGGAAACCTTTGAGTTCAGTTGTCTATTTCCACTAATTACAAAAAATTCAAGCCTGTTTTATGCTACACTTCTTTTTCCTTTAAAAGCCAAGCCAAACTTTTGCACCAGCAAAATGTTTGCAATCACCAGACATGCTGTTGGCACAGAATCCCACCCCAAGCTCTTGTATCTTGACAGTAAAGGGCTCTCATGGCTGTGAATCTGCTGGTTAGATACATGAACTAGATACAGAAACTAGATCAAACATCTGATTCACCTCAAGAATGACAGTCACAGAACTGGAAATACCTCAGTATTCCAGTGCTTTCTATTTGTTCAACTCCTGTACTCAAACATGTTAAAGATAAGAGTTAGTACTAATAAATTAAGGTAAGTGAAACTACACAATCTTGGCTCTTGGTTTCCGAGTTGTAAAGTGAACATTAACTTTTATTTTGTCCCCCTTAGGTGAGCACTGTGAAGAACACGTCACCTTCTTCAAACAAGTTTTTGGAGAACAAGCTCTCATGAAACCCACAACATTCTGAAAGACTCTTCCACTGAAATGTATAAACTTAATTTATTGCATTTAAGTAGATTTTTGGACTACAAAATTGCTATTTTATAATAAAGTATATACAAGACATTTTGGCAAATAGTACTAAAAATATTACAACTTGTGATGGCTTCCCCCTAAAAATAGAGACAAAAATTGCATTGACCTGCATTTAAAATTAGTGTCAGTAGTTTAGCAGTCCATTCTCATACACATCACCTCAATTTCATTGATAAAATGCTATTCAACTCTCACTACAGCTGGTTTAGGTTTCTGGAGAAAAAAGATGCAACCTCTTGAAAACAGAAGTGTTTTAGTAATATTATTAACACATCTAGTAATACTGCTACTTGAGCCACACTTAGCATTTCCTGAGTTTAAAGCTATGTCCAAAGCTGCAGCTGGTATCTTCTAGTTGAATCTGTGCAGGAGTCAAGTCTGTGGTGGTTACAGTGTGATAGTCATAGAACGTTGCTGCGCTTCAGTTCTTAAGAGCTGGGCCTAAGCCACAGTTCAAGGAGTCCACTGAACACTGTTAAAAACTAGAAGTAGAGGAGTCTCTCCCGTTCTGTACCTTTGGTCCTCTCTTGTGCAGCACGAGTTTTAGCTTTATTTACTGATGGGCCTGAGTGAGAGAGAACAGAGTTATCCAAAGGCTCCACATTACAGCTGATCAGTCATCAGGAAGCATGCATGATCTTCCTGTCTAGGGCCAGCTTAACATTCAGAAATGTGCTTCTGCTCAGCTGTTAATAACTCTCAGCAGCAACAAGGGCAGTGGTAGATGAATCCCCACCAGTCTTAAACTGAGCCTTACTTAATGGGGTTAAGTCTACCTTTAAGGACTACACTATACATGTGCATTTCCAAATTCAAGAGGACAGTGCTTGGACCATCCTCACTGCAAGGTATTACAGCTGGTGATGGGGTCCAAGGCTGTGACCCAGGAAGAGATGACCGGTCCGGGGAGATGGTCCCGAAAGGAATCATCTTCCCGGGGTCCGGTGTCTTCCTCTCAGCTGCTGGCAGAGGAGCCCTTGCAGAGGCTGTCAGCTCTTTAGTGATTATCAGCTCGTGATTTCAGCTCAGCTCTGCAGGGCAGCCTCCAGGCCAAGCCAGACCAGAGAGAGAGGAGAAGGCCCATGTGGCTGGTTCCGCACGAAGGCAGCTTTATTGTGGGTCCCCTCCGGTGAAGGGGGGGAGCCAGGGATGAGAACCCTCTCTGAGCCACAGGGGCCCATTGATCTTGCTTTTATAGGGATACAGGGGATCAGCAAGGGGACCAATGGATTACAGAGGGTCTGGGACAGACAAATGGGTTACAGAATGATCTGCATAGTGTCTCCCAAAGGATTGTGGGTCTACCTTTCCTCGCCATGACCCAAGGAAGTAGTTGCCTTTCCAGGGAGTCCTGCTGGGAGATTGAGCAATCTCCTTATCTCAGCAGACATCCCTCCAGGGCCCTGGCCCACAGCAAGGCAAGATTGTTTCTGCAAATGCAGGAACAGTGTCCCACAGGAGGTTTGTTACTTCCACCCTCCATCCCGTCCCCCAGGTTGAAACATGCTAATCATGCTGCTCTCTGGGGGCCACAGGGACCCAGCAGCCACCTTCACAAAGCACAGCAAAGTGCAGCCACGTTGGCCAGGCTATGCTTGCTTCAGTTCAGCAAGCCCACCACAGTGAGCTTACAGTGCCACCAGTCAGCCTTTGCTTTCCAAAAGACAGGCACCTTGGATGAGAGGGGCACATTTAAGTGCTGCTTTTCATCTCTGCAGTCCTTTCCATGGCATGGAAAGTCCACAGACAGCTATTTTTGTTTGAAGTGTGGTATAGAGCAGACTGTCACATCTTACCTATGTAACTAAGGAGAACTGGAAGAAATATCAGTCCATGTGTTGCTCCCAGCACAACCATAGCTAGATACATCCTGAAGTAGAATATCTTGAAGATTTGAGATTTGGAAAAAGCCAATACTACAATTCCTCCAAATTTGGTCAGTGTGATACCACTGAAAACCTGGCAATAAAAAAAAAAAAAGTGTTTTAAGTGGTAAATAGAGCTTTAGGTAATCCATTCCCTTCAAGTATGTAGCATTTGGTAACATTTCTGTGTAATCTAAAGCTCCTATATGTAAGTATTCCTCCTGCCCTGCCAGTCTAGAACCAAATCAAGATGTACTCAGGAGAAGAGTTCATGTTTTTGGTCCCACAGGACAGGCTCAGTATGATTAAAAATCCACTTTGATCTCTGCAGCCACCTAATTAATTTTTGCTTGAGCCAGATACAGATGAAAACCATTACTTAAATTGTGTTCCAGTGAAATTCTGTATGTGGCTGCAGTACACACATCACAAGAACTGTCCATTCCAACCCCATATTTAGTCTAAGATCAGTACTGCCTAAACACTGAGCCCTGCTTGTTTTCTACAAGCTCCAACTGCATCCCATATTCACAACAACCTTTCCTAGTCACCTCTGACTATCCAGAAGAGAAACACTTGAACTTTAATGGGACAATTTGAGGTTTATCCAAACTACTAGGTCAGCTAAAGCATTTAGCTCTTCTCTACTATTAGGTAGTAATAACATGAGATTAAAAATGAGCCTTCATCATCCCTATTACTAGTAGAAGCCTGGGTTGACCTTAAGGGCTTTAAGCATTCCAAAAAGAAAAGGCAAGGCCATCTTTATGTCTTAAGACATCTATAATATTTCTTAAAATAGTAAAGCTGTTACTTGGCTACTCATTTTTCCCTCCCCACCCAGCAGATACTCACTGAGCTGCCCATGTGAGACAGAGCTTCTTCTGCACGCTCTACTCTACTGCCCTTGGTACTAACAGTGAATGCTCTTGTCACATGACTGCAGAATTCCACAGCAATACCACAGCTCTGGAGAGTGAAAGGAAACACACATGAAAACACCAGTTAAAGGAGCACTTTGATGGCAAGGTCTCTCTTCAGAATTCGGGATGGGCTAGAAAGATTCCTATCAGCTGTGATCAGTCCTCAGGGTAAAGTACCATGGGAAGTTACAAGCTTAGTGTTAGTTGCTTCCCAGAGGCTGTTGCAGGCACTGTGTGGCGTTTTACCACCAATCACTGCTAACAGACAATCAAACAGGAAGCAGAACATGACATTGTTTCAGAGGTCAAAAGTTTCCTGATGTTGAAGCAAGCTGGCTTTGATGCAGTGCATTGCAGTGAACATTGAACTCTAGGATCAGTTTACAACTATCAGGTGCAATAACACTGCTTTAGAATAACACTGAATGTACATCCTGATTTGATACCATAACAATTTAGCTGATCAGTCATTTACAACACTAACTGACCACTTAGCTAATCTTGGCCTTACCTAGTAGATGCATGCTTGAACATACATCAAACTCTAACATGGGCCAGCAGTTTACACTAACCCTCAGACCTGCCACAAACCTCTAGAGAACACAGTAAGCCAGAGCAACCAATAGCTGCTTGCTGGAGCTAATTCTGGAGTGCTTTACCAAGGCTCTCTCTGTCCAAATGATTCCATCCACTTATGCAAGAACAATACTGGTGCTAGCATATCCCAGATCTACTCTGTAGAATATAAACATAGCAGAAGCCTTAACACAGACTAATGCATCCTCCCCCTTCAGCATGAACCACCTGTGTTGATGTGGAGCAGTACCAAGCCTAGATAGCAGCAGTAAAGCTGTTGCTGCAAAACAGGAGTGACCTCCACCAGAGGCAGTATAGCTTCAGTTCAATTGCTGTATTTTATCAGTACCAGGACTAGTTGTCAGAATAAACTTGTTTTCTCTTCTTCTAGATGTGTTAAGATAGTTCCAATTACTGTTCAAATGCCTGTCGAAGTTTAGTAGCAGAATACTGCTCAGTATCTCGAGTATATATGTAGGACACAGAACTGCTCAAAACTTGGAAAGAGAAGCAAAGGGATGTCTTGTTGACTTACCATGACAAGATTTACTAATGAAACTGCATTCAAGCTGATGCCCCAGAGCCACATCACTCCAAACATGTTGACGATGATCATAGCAATAGTTATTGAAACCACAACAGCAGCCCATACTTCAAAACCAAGAAGCACAGTTGTCACCAAAAATATTGATCCCAAGGAGATGCAGAGGTTAAAGATAGCATCGTGCACAATTGTCAAGTATTGTTCATAGAAGACATAAAACACACTGTGGAAAAGAGAGAGGTTGGCATTAGCGATCTTCCCTTTTGTATGCTAATATTAGATCAGCTTCTGTGCTAAGGATAAAGTAGCTCCCCCCTGACAGAAGTCACCAACAGAACCTGGCTTCTTTGTATCAGTGGAATGTCATGTAACAGCCAGCATTCTGTAGGAGTCAACTCCTCACTAATACCTCAAATAAAGATTGTGTCTCAAAGTCAGGGTAATTCCCATATTTCAGTATAAGCAGCTACAGTAGATACCAGGAGGTAGGTCCTCAGATCCACTGTGATATCTGCAGGAGCTACTGCAGGTGGACCATAAGTACAGGTAGGATCCTTTGATGCAGAGGTCAGTATTTCAGATGTACAGATACCAACTCCAACACAATTTTAGTGTAGTAGTGTTATGCTTGACATTGCTGCTGCATTTGCTTTACATTTAAATAAATTATTTGAAGTCAATACATTCACATCACAGCTTGCAACTACCCATGTCAATATATCTGCTTATGTTAGAACTATTGAACCCTACTATAAAAGCTAGGAAATGCCCAAAAATGGAGCCAGAGCTACCTTTGTAGTGAAGGATGTAAGTTAGTTATCGATTACAGTAAAAAGAGGCCAGTGCTACGAATGTAAATTTTATCTTTCTGGTTTTACTAGAAATCCCCAAATCTCTGCATTACCTTCTGCTAGGTAAAACTCAGGTTTCTAAGATGTTATTAGCCAGCTCCTTTTCTGTGTTGCTCAAGTATTTGTCACCAAGGCAAGAAACATCTAATCATACCTGTAAGGAAACACCCGGTAGTTCTTCTCTTTGATGCCCATGGTTTCAGTAATGTTGTCTGCTATAATCCGAGCTTTCCTCATAGCATCAATAAAATCAGATGATGTTTTCAGTACAGTATGGTAAGTCATAAAATAAGTGGCTCCAATGTCAGTTTTGTTGTTTATAAAGTTGACAGCAGAATTATAGGCAGCATGTCCTCTATAAAAACGGACATATTAGATATCAGTGTCAGCACCATTGAAATTTATTAGCTTTTATAATCTTACGGAATTCTAGAATGGTTTGAGTTGCAAGGGACTATAAAGACAGTCTAGTTCCACCCCTGCCATGAGCAGGGACACCTTCCACTAGACTAAGGTTGCTCATATCCCACTGCACCTGGCCTTGAACACTCCCAGGGACAGGGCACAACTTCTCTGGGCAATCTGTTCCAGTGCCTCACCACCCTCATAGTAAAGAATTTCTTCCTAACATCTAATCTAAACCTACCCTCTTTCATCTTAAAGCCATTCCTCCTTGTTTATCACTACACCCCCTTGTAAAAAGTCCCTCTTCAGCTCTCTTGTAGGTGCCCTTTAAAGGGCTAACAGCTGGTAGTTGTTTCCAGCAGTTTCCAAAACTATACAAGCTTCAGAGCACAATACATTTCAAGATGGCACAGGATATTCTAGACCAGACTGACCATAGACATTGTCTCTCTGTACAGGGAAAAGCTGCTATTCCATTCAGTTGATGATGCATTTGTTCTTTTCAGAAAATAATACAGAACTGGTGACATGTCCATGTTTGTATGGCTTTTTGGAGGACATTAGATATCTAACCTTGCAGACAAAATCCAGAGCAAGTATCCTTGATGCACTGGTCTGAGCAAGGTCTATAGAATAAGGCTCTTACCCTTTGCCACATTTAGGATTAGGGTTGTCCGAGAGGAACATTGGCAAAAAGGTCATGAAGTCTTTGCCCTGTGGTCTCTGCTTGCCTTCTTGAGTCAGTGGTCGACAACTAGTGCAGGATGGATCGCTGACTGAAGAAATATAGGATAAAGGTCAGCTACAGGATCAAGTATTCTTTTTCCTAACAGTAGTAAATTCTGACTTGCATTACTACAGGATGCAATTCCATAGAAAGCATTTTTACTGACGAACTAACTGATCCATCCTGAAATTCCATATAAGCTTCGTAGTCCTTAATTTTATTTATTGCTACTACTTTATTTATTGTTACTTTTATTTATTGCTGTCAGAGACCTCTTACTTGTGCATTTATCTTCATTAGATCTGATGAGAATTGCACCAAACTGAAGGACCTGAATAAAACCAAAGCACCAAGTTTGTGTGCTCTAAGAAAACCAACAGAAGGATCAAAATTTTTACAGCAAGTTACACTGGCTGTCTAGGTAGGCTGTTTCCAACCTGCAGCATTCCAGCAGAACATTTACGCTCACTCGAACAGCAGTTCAAATAAATTAAGAGGGCAATTCGAGAGGTGCCTCCTTACAATAAGGAAAGGTATTCACTTGGCTCATACCATGAGCAAATTTTTTGGCTGTGAAATGTATAAACCAAGCTAATCCACTAGCAACTGGATGGATGCCAATACCTGAAGCATTGCAGAACTGCCCAGTGGTATTGTAGACTCTGCAACAGGACGACTGTGGCTTCACCCAGTCAAAGTAGTCATCAATCCAGGACGATGGGGCATAGCCTATCCTCGTGCTAGTAAGAGTAACATAACATATCCATCATCAGTAATTTTGTGTTTCATTCCAGAACACATCACTTGATGTCTCCTGTGCCAGCTTATGCCATATCAACTCATTCTTGTCAAATGTTCTCAGTCCTCCATTACAGTCCCATGCTCTAGTACCCCATCCAAGAGCCATAATGCTCAGGTAGCTCATAACACTGCAGCTAGCAAACAGCAGGAGCGTTTTCACTGCATCCAGTTCTACTGCCAAGCTCAGCTTTCCATTTCCCTGCCCACTCTGTTCCCCATCCTATTCCACACCCTGTTGGCTCAGTTTTCAAGCAAAGCTCCTCCTTCAGTTAGGCTGAAATGAACTACAGTAGAAGGAATTGGGAAAAGACTTCCTTGAGTTGTTAGCTGCAGAAAAAATTCCTGCTTAGCCTCCCTAGGCTAGCCTAGTTTATTCACCAGGTTTAGAAGCTGAGCATGCAGTCATTTTCCAGAACATCATAACCCTACTGAGAGGTTTTCACAAGTTTCTCTTACTACCATTCCAAGATTCCTTGAAGGATCAAGCCCCTTTTCCAAACCCAAGTACACCAACGTATCCCCCACCAGTCCAGACAGGTTTTATCCTCATTCTAGAAGACTGTCACACAGCTGCTTCCAACCCCTTCCCTCCCAAGCCCACAACATAAAGCAAATACAACAGAATGTCAGTTTACAACCAACAGCTGAGCCTGAGCTAAATCAGGAGGACACACCAGTCAGCTACATCTCTTCCATGCAGCTATGCAAAGACAAGCATAAAAGACTTACTAGCTACCAATTTCTGCAGCATTGAAGACTTGCTGGACAAGTGAATCATTATTACATCCCATTCCACCACACACCATGTTCTGCCCTTCCAAAGAGGTGTAGTTGTGTCCTTCTTCTAGGACGAAGTAGACAGGGGGACCCGCATGCAGATATTTGCTGATGTGGCTGAAGTAATCTATTACATAGGAGTCCTTCAAGGGAAATTTTTCGGTTACTATTATGGAATGTTCAGGTAGCACAACAAGGTATCCAGGTTTCAATTCAGCCACAAACTGCTGAACAGTGACACGATCATAAGACTTACATCTGGCATTGAGAGAGACTGATCCAGTCCAATCTCTACATTGTGCATAACTGCAGCACTGAATGACAGGATACCCACAAACACTGCTATCTGCAAAAAAGCAAATCCATGGACATGAGAACTGTACAGAAACAACAAGCAATAGAAGTCATTTGCTAAGCTAATAGGAACCATGCAAAGAGGTTCTAGTTTGAATATGCTAGCCAGGCTTAGTACAACAGTGCTAGTAAAATGTACTTAACTCCGAGGTCCCTTTGGAACTGTAAGGAAATTTATTCTTAGAAATCCGCAGTGAAAGATACAAATACCTTCTGTAAATAAGCACAGTAACCTTAAACTGAATCACAGACTTGGCAACAACACTCTGGATTAATGCACTGTAGAAGCCAACACATGCTGATTTTTTTACATAGGCTAAAGTAATTTGATTGTCAGTAAAACAACCCTTAAATCTGGGCTTTAGACAATCCATGATCGAGCCTCTATTCACTGAAATACTTTTGAAATTACAAAAGCTTATTTCTATACTAATGCTGAAAATTAAATACTAGAAGCTTCATTTGTTTCACTGTACTGAACGTTTTTCTTCCCTGTTTAGGCCTTCAGGCTCACAGCTCTTTTGCTCAAGTTTAGATGACTGCTTACTTGAAATAGACTATACATACTACTATTGGTCTCATCCAATCCTTAAGCAGATATGGAGAAAATTGATTTTTGAAGAACAGAAATAACATGCTTTCAGAATGCTGGACTCCACCCGTTTCTTCACTGCTTTTGATGCAACACAGAATATCCAGTCTATTCCTCTGAAAAGGGATTAAATGCCAGTTAGTGCAGTTCTGCAGATGTCATCATCCCCACTACACTGCAGTTACAGCTGCACTTATACTCACCTCTTGACGCTTAATATCCAAGCCCAGGAGACTCACGAAGCAAGTGACTTGAAGAATAAAGTCTATGAGCACAGCCATTCCAGCAAACAGGGAGAACGTGTGAACCGCTGGCATCGTAGACAGTGTCCCTGGAGGAAGCGACCCAGTTTGTTAGGAGAGCTCCCTTCTCCTAGAAATGCACGAGTATTTTCTAGACAAACACCCAGTTTAAGTGGTAGCCTTACAGCAGGACAAAGGGCCTGTATTTTTGGAGCAAAAGAAAGAGCCCATACAAGCCTGGCTACAGCTGCTGTCTTTGACCTGTTTATCAGCACTGAGGCTGTGCAAAGCAGTGACTAGTTCTAAGATATTTCTCAATTCCAAAGTTAGGTGCAGACTGTAACACAGCAGTTAAGGAGTGCCATCATGCAACATCTTGCTTCCATATTAAGCCATTCCAATGCAAGCTGATCCAACAACAAATTACACTGCAGGTAAACAAAGCCATTATGAAAGAAGGCCAAATTATACTTGTAGGGTAACAACTAAGATTTACCTCTAAAACATATTGTAAAGTGAACTTCAAACGCACATCTGTCATAGGGGCATTTTTCCAAGCAGTGGAAGATGACTAAATGCAATGTAGGAGTTCATACACCCTGATATTTGATCTATTCATAAGGTCAAATTTAGTTGACAGTTATTGCAAGTCAGTAAAAACCTCTGCCTTTGCTGGAAACTTTGACAGATTCAGAACTGGATCTTTTTAACTGTGCCAAATTCTTCAAGTACTCCAATGCCTATCCTCAGCAGAAGTCAAGTTTAACTCGATTATAACAACAAACAACTAAGTTAATCTGCCTCTACAAATTCTTTACTTTAACATTTTAGTTTTGCATTTATTCTTGCAACATGCAGTTTTGATAAGGCCCTTATCTTCAAATATTAAAGGAGTCTTACCAAGGAAGAATGCCACAGTCTCCGAAAGGGATGAGAGAAACATACCAGGTGCCACATCTCCCAAAACTCTGCCAATCTGTTGATCCAGAGTTTCACCCTGAAGGCGTTCATCTCTCTGTTTTAAGGCAAAACTGTATTATTAGGAATCATGCAATTGATAAAGCTATTTCATATGGCTTTAAAAAAGCCACAACTTTAAAATATCCTAAACTCTCCTGTTGTTTTCACTGCATTAACAAGAGGTAGATAAACAGCTGAGACTCTCTAAAACAAGAGCAGCCTGAACATTACTTGTTGTCTTGCTTCAAATTTAAAACATAGTACTAAGTTTAGTACTTCAGATAAAACCACACACTTGACAGAGGCAGTGACAGTTTCAGTGGGTTATTGAAGCTGTCAAATTAAAAAGCTGATTACCCACTAAGACTTAGTGTCAGAAGTCCCTAGTCTCAAGCATGTAGTTTAGCTCATGACTACTGCTTACAATATGCTAAAATTACAAGTGATAAAAACACCAGTTGAGTTCTACAACTATTTTGATATCAAGCAGCAGTAAGAAAAATGCAGAGAGATAAATTGGGGTTTTTTTGTGAAGGTAGAATGTACACAGATTCTTGGCGTTCTTCCACTAGATATCTTGTGAGAGTCCAGAGCTGCTCAGATTGAGCTGAGCATCGGAGTGCAGGAGACTTCCTGCTCCAAGCTTACAGACTTCAAAAATGACAGGCATTTTTAGAAGAGTCTGTATGAAAGAATAAATACCTGAAGTGTCTGAACCATAATGAAGATGTTGTCCACTCCAATAGCCAGCACCAAGAAAGGAATTACTTCTATCACAATCAGTGTCAGGGGGATTCCAAAGTAGCTGAAAATGCCTATAGAACATGCTACTGAGCTCAGTACAATCAGGATGCCTGCAATGCCCAGAGAGATCTTCGAATCCACCTAAAAAAGTTGTACTGAACATCAGCCAAACAAGCATCATCCCACAAAACAGATTATAGCAAAGGCAAAAGCCATATTCTTACATTTAGTCTACATAGAGGAAAACTTTTCTGGGTTTTTTTGAAGATCCAAATATTAAAAAAAATAATCAACCTTGAAGCTACAAGTCTTAAAGCTGATATTAACTGAACATCTCAAGTGAAAGAACTTAGTTGAGACTATGAAGCACATATGAATTGTCTAATACAACAAGAACAATGCTCCTCCTAACTCCTGCCCAAGCAGGACTCAGTGCTCTAATACAAAACTGAACACCAGCATTCTGCAAAAACAGTTAAATCACTCAAAGCTATCGGCAAGCTCTAGCTTCAGTCTTTATAGCAATGAAAACTCTACACATACCAGCAGTCTTCTACAGCTCTGGATATGTCCCAAAGCTATGGAGATGTACACAAACATCACAAGATAGCTTATCAACACAACGCTAATATCACTGTTGCTTTCACGGTTGATCTCATCTTCAATACTCCGTTCAGCAGAAAATGATATAGTTAAGTTTGAATTATTATAGCTCTTCAGAAAGTTAATAAATCTAAAAAAACAAAACCAAGAGGTCAGTCACACTTTAGAGGATAAAACATCTTCCACTAGAAATACTTGAAAAATCAGTTGACGGCAAATTTACATCGTCTGTGTGGCACTGTGGCCAGTACCACTGTGGTACTTTGAGGGACCACTCTCATTTTTAAAAGAGAGGTGCTGGCTACACATACCTACTCTATTCTAAGCACTAGAAGCACACTACACTGAAATACTTCCCATGTTCTCTCCAGAGTCTGAGGACAAATAGGTATCTTGCATGAGTTATTTCAAACTCTAAGTACAATTTTCCTCAAAGATAGACCTAGGAATACACACATGAAAGATGACTACAGCTTGCTTGCAGTACTTGCAGAACAATTTATTAGCCCTTGTTTCAGTTCCCCAACTTGAGAGGTGTTTGTGACACAGGCAGATACTTGCCATACTTTTATTTTATCACAATTTTCTAGTACAGTAGTTTTTATCTGAACTGACAGCCAGAGCAACTGGCCTGTGCAAGCTAGCTCTTCAAGGGGGAAAGGGGATGAAAGCCTTAGATGCTCACCTGGATGGCATTTTAAAAATTGAAGGTGAAGAACTACAGCATCAGGCTCAACCTTTCCACTCATGGTAAATGGTCCAGTAAATTAAGAGTCTACCTGTGTAATTCTAGCCACAATAAAATAGATCAAATCCTTTCTGAAGTTACTTATTGGCAAGTACTACTGGGCTAGATGATCACTAAAAGGACTAGAACCTATGTCTCAAAGCAAACGAAGTGTGCCAGACAAAGTGAAGGTCTTATGACCAGCACAGTCTGTTTTTAACCAGTTTTTCTGCCTCTCAAAAGATCCCTGTAGTTATACTGAAAAATGTCAGTACAGCACAGGTGTTTCTTGTTTATCTACATTTTAAGTCTTGTATGTATTTCAGAACACAGGGAGACTACTCACTCTTTTTCCCATGCCAAGGCTTTCATCAGCTTTTTTGAGTCATTGTAGTAGTTGTTCACAGGAAGAGTAATAACAAGAGCTGTAGCATTATTATAGTTATCATCTATAGAAGAAAAAAAAAGTTTGGCATTAAAAACTGGAACTTACATTCTATATATCTGTATAGTAGATACAGATAAGTTCAAAATTAGCACTGCCCAAAGCAATCCCATCCCTACAAATCCACTGAACCCCACTGAGTTCTCAAACACACTACTGAAATAAGAACAGAAGCTGATAAGCATTCCAGATTGTATTCAAGAATAATTATTCATTATTTAACATGCTCATGACACCCCAACATTAAATTGTTGCATGGTTAGACAAAGAGCTACTATATAACCACTGCTTATGACTTTCCATCAAATGAGAAATGTGGCTTCCTAAACACTGTACCTCTTGCATACTCAGATTTTACTCAAAGTAAATACAAATCCTCTACAATTTAATAAAGAAGTGCTTGCCTTTAAACACTATTTTAAATATATCAAACACAAATATACTACCAAGTTAAGTTTAATTAGATAAATTGCTTGAACAAAATCCTGGCTTCAGAGTAATTATGAAAGAATTTCCTTTGTGAACATGTTAATCTATTCTTAAGTGCTTTGTCAGACCAGTGACAGAACTTTATTCTAACTCAAAGCAAAATACACATATATCCCAGCACACCAACCTGAGTTACTTCAGGTCTTTATCTTTCACCAAGCCCAAAGTAGACTGAACATCTGTCCTGTTGACAAGTATGTTCCAGTTACACATTGCTTGCATTTTGCACTTCCACAGTAGTCTGCCTCCAATCCCAGCACTGGCCTACTGAAAACTTACATTAAACACCCTTGCTTACTGAAAATTTAGCAAAACTCCAGTTTCTCTGGAGTGCATTTAAACACCTGTTTAAATGAGAATGCACCTTTAGCACCAAGGACAGCACACAAGTATATCCTCTCAGACTTAAACTGCAATACTGAGGTTTGCCACTCACCATCATATCCTCCCAACACCAGCCATGGAAATACAGGTCCACCAAACGTTCCCAAGCAGGGATCGTGAAGCAAGCTCGTGTCATTCAGTGATGCTGGAGCCCTAAAGAGATCACCAGCAATAATTGTTAGCTTCTGCTTGACAGCTGAGGCACAGCACAAAACAGAAAAAAGCTGTTGTGCTACCACTGAAAATGAAGACAGAAACAAGACAAGACTGCTAGTGGTATGCTGCCCTCGTGCTACATTTGCTTTGAATCTTTGAACCATTTTAAAGGTATCTGCCTTATAGCCTTTAAGACAAGGAGTACCTTCTAACCAACTGAACTATAAACTAAAGTGAGAGCTTAGAAACTGATCTTCTGTTCAGAACTCTTCAGAGGCATTGAAAACATGTTTGTTTGTTTGAGGTAAACCAGTCAGCATCCATACCAAACCAAGTTTAACTGGCAACTTGATTAAAAACCATGTAATTGTATTGCTTACCGAACACAGTATAAGAAGTGAGTGTGGTAATCAGCATAGACAAAGAACTCATCCCCAACAGTGTGATCCAGAACAGAATGGCTGTTCTGAAAGTAGTTGAGTACGCTCAGGATAGTGCAGTTGTTGTTGTAGGGAGCAAGAGGAGCCAGGCAAATGTCCTTCAGCATTACAGTCTCATTGTCATAAGAAGCAGTTATGTTGACAATAGCATCCTGCAAATCCAGTACCTTTAGAAAAAACAAACCATAGCTTAAGAGCAGCACAAGAAAGCACTTCCCTTGCAAGACAGAACTTAAGTGCAGCTATATTCCTGTGAGTTTCCAGAGACAGAGGCATGTGTCAATAGAAGCACGTTACAAAACGTTATTTCTGTGTTCATACTAAGAACTGGGACTTAAGCTTGCAAGTGTCTCACTAACAAAGGTTTTCAGCAAAAAGCTTTCATAGTAAGACTAGGATTTTTAATATGAACATCAACATTGCAGATGGAAGCCAACTTCATGTGGTTATACCTGTTAAGTATGCTTAGGTCTTTGCTCTTGGAAAGTCCCAATTACCTGATGGAGAATATCTTTGGTAAGGGGAGGCCCAAAAGGTACATCATCTCCTGATGGGTAAGGTGAGTATGTCTCTGGGTGGCTCTTTGGTGCTTGAATAATAACTTGTTCAGTACGGAAGAAAGGCCCAAAGTGCATGTCAAAGTATTCCTTCTCCTTGCGGGCTTGGCTGCTTGGGGCTGACCAGAGATCTACAGGATTTGTAGTTGCTTTAATATATACAAAGCCTGAGCAGCACATTGCAATGAAGACCACAGAGAAGAGGATAACAGGACGTGGATTTCTGACACAGAAAGCCCCCCATGATGTGAATGTCATCCTCAGCCCATTCTCAAACCTTTCACCAAGCCTTTCACCACAGGTGATTTTTCCTGCAAGAGCAAGAAGTAAACAGTAAATGTTTGAGAAGTCAGTTAAGCAGCATTTTCTTGGAGCCCACTCAGAAAGATGAAATTTTATTCTAGCTCTGTTTGTAGGAAGCAGTAGAAGCTATGCCTCCAGTGACAGTCAGACCCTGGGACTAATCCCTGACTGAGACCAAGGGGGCAGAAAACTACTGTGTAGTACACTACAGTGTACCTACACTGCCCCTCGTAATGTAAGATTGTCTTTGACAGCAGTAGCTGTAGCAAATAAAGAAAGAAGCAGTTAAAAGATATATAAGCAATAAAACAAGCTACCTCAGCTGGTACACAAGTTAAACTACAGTTCTTTCATAGGATACTTTAAATGGATACATGGATGAGTTAAAACATGACCAAACTGATTTTAGAATCATGTTGCCCTCCCCACACCCCTGCAACAAAGCCCTCCAGAATTTCCTTGGAGGTTAGCTAGATCCATGAAGTGTGTACCCAGGGCTTTCAGCATCCAGTACAGCAGGGATGTACTGTACAGCAGTACTACTCTAAAAGAAGAGATGCTGGTCAAAAGGCTGAAGGCTATCTAGGAACAGTCTTTTAGCCTAACAAAGCTAGAACTCCAGAGCTCATCCCTACGAAAGGGATGCACTTAAGCTGAATTTCTAACAAACTTATTACTCTTATCCAAGCCATACCATTGTCGCCGTGGGAATTCACAGAAAAGGCTACATTGCTGTCAATTGGGGTGTACTCCGAGACAAAGTGCCGCCTCCTGCAAGGCGAAAAGCTGTGTTATCCTGCTTGTCCTGAAAGGCATCTGTACTGTTTGTACAACAATCTCCAGCTTTATGATCCTCTGGAACAACATACAGCCATGTCAGCTGTCTTAATAAACTCTTCCAGCTTACATCAAGCACAGCTTCTTTATGCACATTTAGAATATCACTAGCATTAACAACAGAGAGAATATCTTCAAAGTGATCATTACTTGAAATTTGCAGGAGATTTTTACTTTAGAAATATGAATGGCATCTCAAACACACCTATCATTTCATAGTGCCCAGTAAGGTAAGGCTGCTGAACATGTTTCAAACTGTCATACCCACTATCCTTTTCCCTACAGACTTAATTCTTATTATAGAGCAATTTTAGTTTCCTGGTCATAACTCATCAATCATAGAATCACAGAGTGGTTTGGGTTGGAAATAAACCTTAAAGATCATCTAGTTCCAACTCCTCTGCCATGAGCAGGACCACCTTTCAATGATCAGTTTGCTCAGAGCCCCATTGAGCCTGGCCTTGAACATATCCAAGAACAGGGAGTCCACAACCTCTCTGGGCAACCTCTTCCACTGCCTCACCACACTTATAGCACAGAATTTGTTTTTAACATCTAATCCACACCTACTCTCCTTCAGTTCAAGACCATTGCCCCTTGTCCTGTCACTACATACCCTTGTAAAAAATCCTGCTCCATCTGTCTTGTAGGCCCCCTTTGGGTACTGGAAGGTGCCGTGTAAGTAATCCCTAGAGCCTTTTCTTCTCCAGGCTGAACAGCCCCAACTCTCTCAGCCTGTCTTCACAGGAGAGGTGCTCCAGCCACGTGATCAAGGGTGATATGCTATAATTACTGGAAGCTCAGCTTTCATTTAGGTTTTTTTTTCAAAATAGGAGACTAGGAGAAAGTATTCATGACTTTATTTGCAATAGGGCAGTAATTGTTTTGTTACGAATGTGTGTTTTCCCAGACTTCTGCATACTTGCTTATGGAAGTTGAAGAACAGTGTATGTGATTCTGTAGCTAGGAAAGCTAAGACAGTTCTGCATCAACTAAACCAACTTCTGCAATCACTTTCTACCAGGTGGTTTTTGCTGTTAGAACACTCCCTGTCAGCATATGTGGCATCTGCTACAGAACATGACTTTTGGCTGGCTGAATTAGTAAGGACATAAGAATCTGACCAGGGCAAAGAAGTTCTCAGGGATAAACAAGTGACTTGAAGAGCTCAGCATTTTGAATGCTTTACCTGTAACACCAGACTCCAAAAACCAGTGCAAAAAATATGAGAAGAAAGCCCATGTAGGAGATCCACATGATGACATACACAGCATCCAAGCCAAACAATAGCCAAGGAGGAGGCAATGGAGGGGGTTGAGGTTTCGGACCACAAACAATTGAACAGTCCTGACAGCTGCATGGTCCTGTTGAATCATCCATGGACTCATTACAGCCTTTGGTAGCGTTATTCATAGGATTCATTCCATAGACAGGAACATCTGTGACAAATCACAAGTTGCAGAGCCAGTTTACTACCAGGAAAAACTCAGACCTTCACAGTTAAGTGAGCTAACCCTTTATATGAAAGCCCCCAGCCCCTATACAGCGTAGCATTTCTTGGTCTTACAGATGAAGAGTCCACTGCCTTTTCCACAGCAGGTCCCAACTGTTTACAGTTGGCTAATAAATAAACAACTCGTCATGTCTATAACAGTTCAGTCTGTAAAAGTAATAAGCACATACTTCTATCATCCCAGCAATGATTTGTCACCCCCCTTATCTGTTCACATTGTGAAATGTGCAACAATAATTTCCTTATAAAGAAATCCTCAAGGATGAGGGTACTGCCCGTTTCCCAAGGAATACAAGTAGCCAGTTTCCTAAGCTCAATCCATCATTAACGAGTTCTAGAGATTTATACAGTAAGAAGCCACATAGAAAAAAAAGCATGGTTTCCAAGCAGAAACCAAAAAACCAGGTAAGTTAATCTCACATTGCTTTGAAAGCCTCTGACTGCAGACTTTCATTTGCTGGGCAGCTGTTTAAAAACCAGTGTTCTATCCACACAGCCTTTGACAGGAGCTTCAAAGGCAAGGACTATTCTAAGTTTCTTACCTGAAAAGATTGGAATTATGCTGAAAGGAGTTTGTCCATTGTCTTTACTGAACATGTACTCAATCCAGTTGGTTGCATTGCAGTCCTTGACATCCTTCCCACACAGCAACCCCAGTGCTTTAACATTGCTTGATGGAGCCTCCACATCTCTGCAGGCATTGTACATTGCTAGGAAGAGTCATTAAACCAATGTTATAATTTGAGTAAGCATTCCAAGTATTTCCAACATTACAGACTCCCCAAGTTCCAGGAACATACTTACAGCTTTCAAACAGAAACATCTTAGCATAGTGAACTAATGCTTTCAGTTGTATTTACAGTATTCAAGGTTGCAATGCTTTGTTACAGCTACCTTGCTCTGAGAAAGCCACTCAAATCTGCATTATGCTAGGACCTACTTTTCTGCTTGACAGGAAACATTACCTAATATTGTTTTCAGGGAAAGCTATGAAAAGCATTTAAGTACTTTCAACTTGTAGGCCATACATGACTTTCAATTGTCTCAATTTTATTAAAGGTTACAGCAAAAAGCATAAAAAGACTGAAAGCTTGCTACAAAATCAAAATACAACCCAAATATCCTGTTCTCTAAAAACATCTGATTTTGACAATGGACTAGAACAATCCATTTCAGACTGTCTTCTAGAGAACCACTGTAGTACACCATGTACAAACTTTATTATCATACTTGCCAGACTGTTTTAGTATCAGGTAGGCTTTGGACATTCAATACTTGGCAACAACTTTATTTTTGTGAAGTTAAAGTCATCAGGGTTATCAGCTATTAGCCATTTGTATAGATGTTCAGCCCCAGCTGAACCTTTAAAAACACTGTTAAATTAACAGTGTCAGTGTAATGTCCCTTGTCCAGGCAGAAGTTAAGCATTCCATAAGTTTTAAGGGGGACCTGCTGTTACCTATGTGAAGAGTCAAACTTCAAAAAGGCAGTCAAAGATGTTTCTACCTCCCAGTTCTTTCTGAAAAAGCACTGGTCTTGTTACCAAAAGCCAAGGTAAATTAACACACTGTTTACTCACCATTTGCAAATCGATCTCCAATAAAGTACTGCAGCTCTGTAATGCTACTTCTGTTCTCTTTTAAAATGGGATCATAGTAAGGTATGGTGCTTGTAACAGTCAAAAAGTCAGACTGACTTGGACTACAAGTCAGTTCACAGAAGAGGTTTACCAAGTTGTAAAAACACGATGGACATCTGGGTAGGAAAGCCAATGAACAGCAATCAGATTAAGAGGTAAAGATGCTATGTAGGTCAAGTCAGATGTGCCTTGCAAACAAACATTCTGCTCAGTGACAGGACAAAATATTTAAGTTCTGTAAGCTTTTAATAAGCACTACAACAATTGTTGTTGATGCTACAGACAAACAACTTTAAGCACCATAATTCACCAATTAAATTGTCTGCCTCAAAGAGCAGATTCAAATAATTTTACTAGAATCTGAAGAAAAACTTAGCTGTTGCTAGCAGGAAGACTTCTTAACATCTTAGTTAGAACAAGACCAAATGGTACTTTATGTTACCCTCCTCTCAAGGTTTCATTAGATAAAGTAGTTTGAGACAAACTAAGGGAATGTTTATTCTACAGCTAAGTCAATCCAGAGTGCAAGTAGATGTTTCACGACAATCCAGCCTGCTGCTCTAGATGAGCAAGTCATTCCAACAGCTTGCTCCAATAATCCTTTAAATTAAACCTTCTACAGTCTACTTGAAGACAAGTGCTTTGTTACTCTGTTACAAAACTAGGTGTTTTGCCATTCATTAGCATACCTGGAGAGAAACTGCAGAGGCAGCTGCAAGCTATTTTTCAAAGTCTGAAGCTGATGAACATCACAGCAAGTGCTAACATTGCCAAAGAATAAACCTGGACAGAGTTCCTTAAAAAACAAAAAAAAAAACGAACAACATTAAGATCAAGAGGAAAAGAAGAATAAGCATGTTTAAGACTTCAGAATCCATTACAATAATGGGCTGTGCTTCAGCATATTTCACAACACAGTAGCTGTTGCTGTGGGAGATGCATAGGAGAAAAACAGTCCAGCAAACAAGATTTTTGTTTAGAGACTGGAGAGAGGAATCACTTTTTTCACTTCTTTTATTCAATGCAGCACTTCCTTTCGAAAAGCTCCTTCAGATATCTTTAGTCACCAGGGTCTATATATAGAGTGAGAACGGTATTTGAGAGCCTATTGGTAAGAGGACAACAACACGTATTTATCCAAGTTGAAAGTATTCCTGCAGTTTATCCTCCTCCTGGATAGTATCAGATTTCAAAGTCTCAGAAGGCAAGCCACTAATCACAGAATCACCAATTACCTGGAAGAGCTACTTCATGTTCAGTTTACAGAGGAGACAAATGTATTTAACACAAGTATAACTGATAGTAGCGTCCAAGAAATGTACATTAAGTCTTCAGAAACAATACACAACAGTAGTTAGCTCAACTAAATATTTAATGAAGTCATTCCTGTCACCAGCCAAACCATTGTGTAACTCTGTAGTTATTTCACTCTTTAAAACTTTGAACTATCAGATACCAGAAGGTAAGCCTGGCAATATCATCCTGTGTCGTGCATGAAATACATAAATTCTATTCTGACTGTGATTTTGTTCACTCTGGTAGCTGAAGCCCAAGTTAGAAAATACAGTCTCACACTAGGCACAGCTACTTTTGTCCAAATTTGCTCCATTTAAACAAGTGTCAGTTAGCACCTTCCTTTATCAGGAATGATCATCTGAAGGAAAATAGTTTAGCCCTGTCCTTTAGAGATCAGAAGGGCATAACTGTGGAACATACATTTTGGGAGAGCCTTAAAAAAAGCAATCTGATTAAAGAGTAGTCAAACCAGTGAGGAAAATTCGCAGGAAAGTGAACAAGTCCTATATTTAAGGTTTTGTCTGTGATAGCCTCTAATCACATTTTGGAGACTTCAGGTAACTCTGAAAAGGAACTGAGGTAAATCACCTTCACCCAGTTGGACCGGAGAAATCAGAGATAATCTGTCTATGATGAGAAGTCATAGCACAGGTCCAACAGAACTCAAAGCAGAATTCTAAAGTGTTGGAGATTTTTTTAGCAGCAGACCTCCAAGAGAAGCTCACCTGCATTAAGTCATAGCCATCTTCTGGTAGTGCTTTTGGTGGTCCATCATAAGCACAGTTGTACCTCTTGTCTCCAGAAGCAACTCCACATTCTCCATACCAGACACACTTTTGTGGAAGTACCTAATCAACAAGATAAATGATTAACTGCAAGGAATAGTTGCCAAATACCTCAGCTATTGTGGAATTTATGTGCTACTACTCCAAAAGCCTCTTACAGTCCAGATTAGATAGTTTCCTGCTAATTAAGTTATCAGTGTGTACTACATAAAACGCCCATTAAGAAAAGCAGGTGTTTTTGACATGGTGCACATCAGCACTGATCTTCAGCTCAGCTCCCCACCCTCCCCTGACCATTACAGAAACAAGAAGTGCACTGCCTATAGTTAAGATCAAGCATAAGAGTTACTTAAGAAAAACCTAAATCAGTACCTGAAAAGCATCTTCAAGTACAAGGTGGTTTAGAAAAGAATTTGTTCATGCAAGACAACAAAATAATTTGGGGGTTAAACTGTCACATTAGAGCACATGACTCAGTGCACATGGAGAGAAACTCATTGTTTATGTGCAATTTCACTTCCTCCTGCCACCTTTTGATCCTTCCTGAAAACTCATTACAGTGACAGATTGAGGAAACAGCATAGAGAGGATTCTGAAATAGAACTTCATGGATCTGCACTTGCCATACATATATTGTCACAGTCTCAAAGGATGCCCGCCATCACCACTTTCAAACCTAAGCATGGAACATTTAAATGGGATTACAGCACTATGAAAAAAAAGCTTAAAGATGTTTTAATTTAAGGGACTATTGATAATTCAGAAATTTGTTCTTTATTATGTACATAAAAGAAATTGAAAAAGGGCAGTGGCACCTTGAAACCCTTTTATCTTTGTTCAGTGATACTGACACTGAGAAATCCAAGATACTAGCCAAAATATTTATTCTGAAAATTAAAACATTTAATGCAATAACAAGTTATTTACAGCAAAAGCTTTAAGACCACTCCAAGGTTTTCCTACCACCTGGGCTGCAAGCAGAAAGCAGACTGCACAAACATTTACTACACTTCTGCCAGCTTTGATCAGGGGTTTGCTTACTACAGTTTGAGAGATAACTGACCTATTTTGATCTCCTTAACAACCTTGACCCAGCATTTTTAGAGATACCATATGTGTATGCTGCAAGGACAGACTGCTGTGCTTTGTGCTTGACCATGAATAGTATTGTTTACTGACCAGAGAGGCCCCTGAAAGGCTGTATTCACAACACCCAAGAGCTACCCAGAATCACAGTGCCTCCATAACATCCATTTTTGTGCTGAACAACACTGACAGTTCTTCAAAAAGTATGTCAGTAGTTAGTTGTTTATCAGGGACAATAACCATCAACAATTTACTCAACCCAGAACTTGTTTCCTCTTTAACTTAACCAGGGCAACATAGGCTGACTCAAAGTTATTCACTGCAAGCCAGGTCTAAAAGTCAGTTTAAGTACCACTTATCTAGAGCACCATTTCATTTGTCTGTTTTAGCAGTTCTTCTATCCAAAGTATTGCAAGTTGGAAAACACTCCTTAAGATTGCACTTTTAAACACTGAATGCTTAACACCAACATAAGACAAAAAGTCAAACTTCTGTAACTTGTAGACAATTTCTCTAAACTACATTTTAAATCTGTGCATGCATCAAGTTAATCTAAGAAGTTTACACTATGATGCAAATGTAGAAGTCATCATCTTCAGCTCTGCTTCCTCACATCCGTATGCCCCAGTTTTAATAGCAAACAATCTGCTAGCAGTGAAAATGGTTTTACTGTTTGTACCAGCATCAGAAGCAAATTGTCTCTTCACAAGGAAGCACAGATTCACTACTATTCTTGCAAAAGGGCAAAGAATTTGGAGCTGCTTCACACTGCCCATGAGAAAAGGATTAGTTATTTCTTCAGTATCAGGCTGGCTTCCACGTTTAGTCTAGAACAGTTTGTAATCATCCTTCCTAAAAAACACTTTCTGTCCTTCATTAAGTTTTGTTATCTAACACTTCTTATTTTTTAAAACACACAAATTCATCAACCTACTCTTCAGAGAAAGACTTCACTTCTTCCAGAGTCGAAGGTATGGGAAAACTGGTAATGCAGTTAAACTTATCAGGGCACGTCTTGCATAGAAAAACTTGAGTAAATTTCAGCTACCACATCAACTGGACTGATAGTTCAGTTGTTTTAAAATCATTATCTGTATTTCAAGGCAGCAATTCCTTGGTTATAGCTACATGGATACAAAACAAAATACAATCTGTATTATGTCTATAAATTTACCTACAAGGCTTTCTCTCACCATTTTCAGTACAGAATATAAAACAACTTACTTGCACATGACACTTGGTGATGTACCAAAATGTATTCAGCTAAACAAAAGAAAAATAAAGCAAGACAAGCTTTGGCCTAGTATTAGTTTACTCCAATTAGTTTTATCCAATTTGAATTTGGATAAAGAATTTCAAATCATATTCCTGAAGTTCCACAACAGTAAAACATACAATGGAAAAAACAACATTTGCCACTCAAACTTTCAGCCTGTTTAAGAAAAGCTGAACAGATCAGCTGCTTTAAACTACTAGAAGAGCACTTAGGCCAAGAACGGCAAGTCTGAATACTCTGTTTCAGTATTAACACCAAGGACGCAGTTTCAGAAACATCTTAAGATTTTACATTTATGCCATGACCTAGCAGGATTTCACTAATAAAAGTGTAAGTTTGTTCCCTGAACCAGTAAGCTTTGGGGATGCTTTACAGTGGTTGAACCAAGTCAATAAGCCTAAAAAACACCAAATCATTAGACATCAACCGCCTAAAGTCAACACAACAGCTCTTGAGGACTAGCAAGTTAATAGCCTGCTTACCATTGAGTCAGCCACAAAATAACAGGAGAGGGCTCATCTCCCATGGTTGAGGCAGTATGCAGGGACACAAGTAACTACTCCACTACCACAGATAAGATACAGCTGATAGTTCTCCCCCTTGAAAACCCTCTAGTAAAAGCTAGATTAAGTTACAGACTAAGACAAGCACTTTGCTCTTTCCATTCTTTCAGAAGAACGCTCCTACGAGGGTAGGGTGAGATAGGGATGAGTAAGTGTGGTTGTAAATAAGCCATAGTTAACAAAGCTGCTGCTTGCAGAGTCAGACTTTTAGGTCACATAGTTGCTCACCTGGGTATTAAGTTTCTTAAGTGAGTAAAAGCCTAGCCCCAAAAGTAACAGAGAAATGCTATGTTGAACCCAGATGCCTTCTAAACAAGGCAAAATACTTATAATACTCCATAAGTAACACAAGACTTAGTTCATGGTTTTGGATTCTTCCTGTGTGTTTTTCTTTTAAGATCACATGACTAAGTACTTCATATATTAAAACGGGACTTTCCTAAGTATTTCATAAAGCAACAGCAACATAACCTTAGATTAGGGCTGTTCCTTCCTGTCTCTAGCACATCTTAGAAATCATCTGTCAGCACACTAACCCTCACCCTCAGTACATTCTCAGAGTTCAGAAAACTGTATTCCTATTTCTGGCAGACTTATTCTTCTTAGACTCTAGAAGAGAAATTTCACCTCAGGCCCTTATAAAGAACTTGCACATGAACAAGTACGGACATTCCACAAAAGTTCTGTTAGAGCTTTCTGGTTCCCAGGCATTATCATTCACTTGTAACAGAACTAGTGTTCCAACAGATCATAAACACCTTTACTTCAGCCCAAGTTTCTTCAACTACAGGTTGAAACAAACCGATAATTTACGACACTTCCAGCAACTTTCGCCGCCACTACCACCAATGAATACATAGCTGTTAAACAAAGAACAATGATGATGCTGTACACAGAAACAGCAACTGTTTGTGGTCTTGCAAATGCCAGATGACAAGTGAACACTGTTCGGCTCTTCAAACTAAGATTACTAATGTATGGAAAAGGCAAGAGCATCAGATACAGCTGTTTCCCCTTCCTTCATCTAGGAAGATGCATCTGGGATCTTGCAGGGCAAAAAGATCAATCCAGGAAAGAGCACACTCTTCCCCCACACTCCCTTTAACATCTGCTATTGTCGACTAGGTTGAGAGCTCTAAGGAAACACTCCACCACCCTTAATAAATGGGAAGACTGGTTTATGGAAACAGGTGACCAGTCAAGTTCACAGATGTGCCCCAGAAGCTGCATATTACCTCACAACCCTTCTTGCGGGGAGAAGGAGGTCCATGGACTAAAGGAAACTTTACAGGTTTAGTTCTTACTCTTTGCCTCTTTCAGTAACTTGTTCAGAGGCAGCCAATTCAGAGCCATGCTTTATCTGCCAAGCTCCTCCTGTTCCTTTCCTCATAGGCAGGATACTGTTCCCTTTCAGATGGAAAAATCATTACTACTCCTGGTCAGGCAAAGCAAGCCACAGTTCTGGAGTTATCCAAGTACATTTCAGATGTCACAGTAAAGTCAAAGGCAAGTAGGAAGAGAAAGTTGCAATAATAGTAATAAAACAGTATCTGTGGAAACAAGCTGATGTTAGCTGACAAGGATGCATGCATGATCAGAAAGTGCAGGGTCCCTAACTAGCACCTGTCTGCAACTTAGTCCATCTGCACCAAAACAGCTCTGATGTCCTGCAGGTTAATAATAATAATAATGCACAACACCTGGATTGTTTTGGCTACTACCCAGCTAAGTACTATTCAGTTCTACCAGTCCTTCCCTTCAGTCATCTCTCCCCTTCTAAGGCAGCTTCCTCACTTTCCATCCAGAAAGGCTGAACAAGTCATTCCTGATTTTCCAGGAAGTAATTTAGGTGAAGTGGTTACTATCTTGTTCTGGAGCTACACTGCCACCCCTAACAACGAAACTGCTCCACACAGGCATTTCAGAACTTTGTGTCCAAGGTCAGGTAACACCACACTGCAGGCCAGTGGGCAAGAGCAGCACTTGGCATTAACATTTTCCCATAGGATTTCAGAAAATCAAATATATCCTGCAGCTTGGGATCCCAGCTTCTGATAGGAAACCCATATCCAACCTTGATTAGCCAGTGGTTTAACAGCTTGTGATTTAGTATAATTATATAAAGATCAATTGCAATAGTGGCCATTAAGCACACAAATACCATCTAGTGCATTAGGACAGCCATAAGAAAACAAAATAGTAATGGATAGCTGGCACATATCTTGTACCATGCATTGTTCAGAGTGAAAGATACAGGCTGAACACTTCAAGTTTACTGTGAACACATATGTAATGGAAGGATTGCAAACAGAAGTGTCACTCCAGTCCACCAACTGCTTTGAAACAGAAAAAACATGACATACGGCACTTCGGATTACAAACATCACAACTGAAAGCACAAAAACATTACACCACCAGTACACTTGAGGGAGAGAACAGGTTCACCTTCACAATGCTTCTCTTCTGCAAGCATCTAACACTATATAGGCTCAGCCTAACTGAAGGACTAGCTTGTCTTTGAAAGATATCAAGGTCCTCTTTGTGAAGTGTCAGGCTGTAAATAAGAGTTAATGGCAAAATTCCCCAACAGAACCAGATTCTGCCTTCTTACAGTACACAACTGAGATCTGCATGGTTAAAGTAATTCTGTAAAGTTTACTTCGAGGGACCACAAAGCCTCTAAAAGGATTCCCCCTAAATATTTGGGGAACTTATTTCAAGTTCCTATTGGTCAGTATCCTGATAAGATTTCTTTACCAGCCTAGGACACACCTGATTGCTCCAAGATGGTATCTCCCTCCAAAAAACATTACATAAAGGTGCATTGGTTAGGTGTGAAGTACCATTACTTACTCACCTGAAGACTATGAGTCACTACTAACAATCACCTTCTCCAGTGGTAATAGAAGAATGAACTCCTAGTTTCATGTTCAAGCTCTTTAAAAGTTTTTTTGAAGAGGATATTAGAACAGAAGAACCTCAGCACACACACAAGATAACAAACTCCTATATTTAAAAAGGGCTAATCATAAGACTTGACCTAGAAAGTATGTTTTCAGTGTAGGTAGAGAGGGGAAGAAAGCCAACCACTAAGGCTTACAAGACACTCCTTGTTTCTCCAGAGGAATGTGGAGTATCCCGCTCCTATCTTGCACTACAGCATAACAAAACATGACAGAGGAGTGAATGTTTTACCGTATTTTTCCCTAAAGCAGCAAGAAGTCCAGCATACTCTAGTCCTCAATTTTAAGGAAGCACGTAGTGTTACTACTACACACGAATAAACAGCTCTCACTCCGCACAGACCATTACTTGCAAGGAGCTGTCACCTACGGCAAGTTACGCCCCAAGCAAAGCGAACCAGACACCGAGGACATCTGCAAGCCTCAGCCGAGCATGTGACTGCGTGGCCACTCACATGCACGGGGCATTGCATAACCAGGGCACGCCACGGGAACGCGGCATCCCGGGGGCGACCGCAGGGGACGGGGACTGGCCAGAGGCTGAAGTTCGGGGGTGCTCCCCGACGGACCCGCTGTGCCACTGCCTGTCAGCCCCGTCCCGACGGGGACCAGGGGCACGGGAGAAGGGGGGCCGAGTCCCATCGGGGACGAGGAGGGAACACCCCGGTACCTCGCTTCAGCCTCACGCCGCCCCGAGCCCAGGGGCCTAAGCCGGGACACCGCCGCCCTTATCCCGCCCCGCCACCTAGGACATCCCGGCTGCGGGATGCGGGGGGGATACCGCGGGTCCCCCCGCCCCAGGCAATACCCGCGGGATCCCGCTGCCCACTCCCCGCTCCCTCTCCTCCCCACAGTGCCAGGAGGCCCGGCTCTCCCCACCCCACGGCGACCTGCCGGGAAGGACCTACCCGCACGGGCAACAGAAGCAGGAGGAGGAAGAGGAAGCCAAGGCCGCCTAGCCCGGGGCTGCCTTGAGGAGTCCCCATGGCGGCGCGGACTGGAGCGCGGAAGACCGGCAGACGCTGCGGGCAGCAGCACCGAGCGGCGGCGAATAGAAGCAGGAGGAGGCGGCGGCAAGGCAGCCGCGCCAGCGCAGTCCGGAATAGCCGCTCCCGCCTACCGAGGCGGAGGCGCCAGCCCCTTCGAGGAGAGGCCGAGAGCCGCCCCAAGGCCGCCGCCAACCGCGACTGCCTGCCCGCCCCCGGCACCGCCTCCCTACTTACTGCCTGCCCAGAAACACCGCCCCCGGCACCGCCTCCCCAGCACGGCCTGTCCCGGCGGTGGGTGGGGCCGCCCGTCACGCCACGGCCGCTCCGAGCCGCGGAGGGCAGGAGTGGGGGGATGCACTGTGGGGCCTCGGCGGGAGGTTCGTCCCGGTGTGGGAGCGCAGCCGTGGCCCTCCGGGAGGGAGCATCCCGCCCAGGCTGCACCGGCAGCCGGGCGGGGGCGTTGTCTGGGCGCGGGAGTGTTAATCGCCTAGTTTGTAAATATCAAAAGTCGCTTTAAAAACCTCTGGATATGACAAAAGCGCCTTAATTTGGCTTCAAAGTCACTGATTCCTGATTTCCAGGGACTAGTCTCGCAGCCCTCCGTGCCGTGAGGCTGCAATGAACGGGGCCCGCGAGCTGCCCGGCCAAGAGCCGCTGCCCGGGGCTGTGCCCACTGCCCGGGGCTGTGCCCGCTGTCCGGGGCTGTGCCCGCTGTCCGGGGCTGTGCCCGCTGTTCGGGGCTGTGCCCACTGCCCGGGGCTGTGCCCGCTGTCCGGGGCTGTGCCCGCTGTTCGGGGCTGTGCCCGCTGTCCGGGGCTGTGCCCGCTGTTCGGGGCTGTGCCCACTGTCCGGGGCTGTGCCCGCTGTCCGGGGCTGTGCCCGCTGTTCGGGGCTGTGCCCACTGCCCGGGGCTGTGCCCGCTGTTCGGGGCTGTGCCCGCTGTCCGGGGCTGTGCCCGCGGCCCGGTCCGCTCCCGACGCGCTGACACCGGGTGGCCTGGCCGCTGTGGCAATCAGCCGCTCTGGGAATGCTGCCTGCGCTCTGCCGAAGCTATCTGTGTTTGGGCTCTGTCACCCTGGGCTCTGCGTGTTTGGACTCTGGGATCAGTTCAGGACCTGGCTGGGAGGAGGCACAGTAAAAGCAGGGCGTGAGGCATTCCCGTGCGTGCTGTCTCTGATTTTCCCACCTCTTTATTGCCTTCCCCGACACTTTATTGCCTTCCCAGACAGGTAACGCGCACTGCTCGGCTGGAAAAAAACATGTAATTTAGCTGATATTGCCATCTGCTGACAGAAACGTAGACTAGTCTGGGTGTCAGAGCCGCACGGGCTGGCGTTGTTGGCCAGCAACCTCCCGGGGATCACGTAATCCGACTTCCCGCTGGGAGCAGAACCCGGTTAGAGCAGGTGGCTCAGGGAATTGTCCGGCTATGAATAGCTTCAGAGATGGAGATTTCACAGCCTCTTTGGACAAACTGTTCCACTGAGTGACCACTTAAGAGTAAAATGTTTTTCCTGTATCTAAAGAAATTTTCCCATATTCCATCTTGAGGCTGTTGCTTCTTATGCTGCCATGGTGCCTGACTGAGAAGAGTGTGACTCCCCCTTCTCCACATCCTCCCGTTTAGTAGCTGCCGTGATTACTAAGATGTCCCTAGAGCCGGCTTTCTGCTTAGGGCTGAGCAAACACAGGTCACAGCTCCAGCAGCCCAGGCTGTCAGGGTGGCAGTAAAATGGATTTTGCTACAGCATGTCAGTGTCTTTATTTTGTTTGGGGTTTTTCTGTATGTTTGGTTGGTTTTTGTTTGGTTTGGGTTTTATTTGTTGGGGGTTTGGTTTGGTTTATTGTTTTTTTCTTGGTTGTTCTGGGGAGCCTAAACCTGGACACAGCACTCCAGCTGTGCTCTGACATGTCCTAAAGAGAGGAAAAATTCTAACCCTTGGCCTACTGGCCACCCTCTTGCTGATGATGCAGCTTGCTGACTCATGTTTCAGCATTTCACCCAACCACCCTACTCTTTTCTTCCAAACTGTTTTCCAAGCCACTGCCCAGCTTGTATTTTTCTGCAGGATTATTCCACCCTAAATGCAGGACTTGGCATTTGGCAAGTGCAAAACAAAGCTAGTGTAGCTAAAGTTATATTGTGGTTTAACTTTCATGTCATAAATAAAAAATTTATTCAGGACTGTGCAGTGTGATCCTAGAAGCAGGGGAACTAGTTGTCTCATTTTCCAGGCACTCCACATAAGCAGAGAAGGCAGTGGGCATAGCTTGCATAGCTACAAGTTAAAAAAATGTGAGAACCTTGTTTCAGTGCTTGTGAAAAAAAGGGAAGGATAGCAAAACTGACTGAACAGAAATGGTATTTTCTTCCTGTATAAATTACATAGTGAATAAGTGATTTAAGAATGAGAGTAGAGAGAACCAACATACAATGTTGTGAAACAAGCAAGAGGGAAGCTACTGCAAGGAAAACATTCACCACAAAATAATTAAGTCCATAACATCACACTTGCCTACCACCTATAGCACAAATAGAGAGAAAGGGTAGTATTTTAATATTTGTCTAACTCTCTTAGGGGTATTTCTAGGTGGCTGACTAAATTCACACTGTTACTCCAGTGCAATCCCTCAGAGTGCTGCCTTTTTGCTCTCACAAGCTGAAGTGGTGTGGGTATGAAGACCAATTAACAAACACTGAAATCTTGCAATTATAATGGCAGATGCTGAAACTCAAACAAGTATCTGTTTTTATGTGGCCTATGTACCCTGGCAGCCAGGTGAGCAGACAGGTAATGCCTTCAGTCCTGCTGCAGCCATCAGTCTGGGTTGTGGCTCTGTGCCAGGGGATTAAGATGGCAGCTCATGGGTGTTTAAGTACAATTGCATGAGTGTTATCAATGACAAAGCTAGCATCGTTGTTTGTTTCACTTTAAGGTTATCTCATTCCTTATGGACAGGGAAAAAGTAACCCTGAATAGTTAACCCAGGTCAACATGCTGACAACAGCTCATTGCCTCATCTGTGATACACACGGCCCAAAAGAGAACATTCCAATTCCTGCCTGCTCCTTTAGAAGGACATTTATCAAGTTATGTTTTATAAGGTTCCCTTTTAGACCCAGGATTATGCATAACTGTTAGGGACTTGGAAGGTTTATGGGAAACACTTATGCTGCTTCTCAGGAGCGTATACGAAACTAAATTTTCCTGCCTGGAAGAAGAACCTGCTACTAATTCATTGAACAAGTCCTTTAATTGTGCATTAGGTTCAAATCAGCCCTTTCCCTCACTGGATACCCTGAATGGTGCAAAGTTGCTTGCCAGAAAGCTCATGTGAAATAACTTTGTTGTGTTCTGTGTGTTTGATGGAAAGCCAGGAGTGTTGCCTGCAGAGGTGTAGGCCTTACTGTGTATCCATCCCTTTATTCAATGCAGAAACGAAACCTGTGTTACCACTTCCAGTAGCAACTAAACACCTAGTGGTAATGACCTTGCAATTTCTAGATGGCAATCTGTCTGAATAGTTACTTGTGCCTACCAATGGAAACACAGTACGTGACTGTTTTGCAGCAAAATCAATTAAATGTCTATTGCTGTTTATTCTCCATAATTTGTTATGAACATTTATTATTTCTATTGAAATAGCACCCAGTGGCACTTGCAAGGACTGGGAGCTATGGTAAGCAATACCCTGCACAAGCACATGGGAAAGTGGGATGTTCCCCTTGGGGATGTCTTGCAATCTGTATGCAGACAAGCTGCAACAGGTGAGTGAGAAGTTTCACCCAGTTTCTCATACCTCTGGTTTTTTGTAGACTCAGACAAAACCACTGTAGCTTGTTCCAAGACTGTTTTTCCAGCTAAACCAGAATAATGCTAGTACTAAACAAACCTGATGTTTCCTATTTGGTGTTATAAATGAATCATATTCTTTTGATCAGCTCTCATTTGACTGCCTCCCACACCTGTGGAGGCCTGCTTGGCATTTAATTATACACAACTCAATGTACCTGTTACTTTGGTAAGATGCTCTTGGCTTCAGATTAACCATATGGAATCAAATCAGAGTGAGGGGGCTGACAGCAATATGGCTGATGCTGCCAGTACCTCTTAAATATGCAAGTTGTACGTCAGGTGATGCTTAGTCAAGTCTGTTTATCATCTTTTCATCTTCTTATCTGCCCTAGTGTATTTTGCTCCACCAACCTGTGCCAGCGTGTCCCTATCTAACCGTAGACAGTTTTATAGTCACTCTTTGAGTCACAACCTTTGTGTATCTATCATTGAAATCACTGAAACTTGTTCATTTTTATCACACTCAGGTAAAGTTATTTATTGTCTTCTAGCAAAAGCTTGGGACTTGAATTCAATCAACTCAGTGTTTGTTCCAGCTTTGCTACAGACTTGCTGGATGACGTGGGTAGGTCCCAACCTAGCCAGTGCAATTTCCTCTTCTATAAAGCAGTGCCAATTGCGTGGCAATATGTGGCCCAAGAGCTCCAAAACCAGGTGTCAACCACTGAGCTGTTGAAGGCAAACACTGTAGAAATGCAGCTGATTATTGCAGCAGAGTCTGCAGACATTCTGTGCTTGTTGCTGTAAGCAAATACATGCAGTGTGTCCTCATGCCAGACACTGCATAAGCACTGATATGCTGAAAAATTTGAAGTCTGACCTAGTAACAGCTGTGTATGGTTTGCATTACCATGGATTTACTGAGCCCTTGTAGCACCATGCTGCCACGTGGCAAGAATTTGCTGTCCAAGTGGAGAATATGGGCAGAACTGTCACAGAGGAGTCCCTAAGGGCACTACCAAAATCTGATTTTTCAGGAGCAACAGGAGATGGGTTTCTGAACTACAATTCACCTGAGGAACAGACTGATTTTGACTCGAAGACATTTTGTCAGTTTTATAACAGTTTGCCCCAGTGAGTAGGGTCCAATGCAGTAGCACGGCAAAGGCAGGGCCTGCAGAAACTGTTCTTTCAGTCTTCAGAAAGTGGAATAACTATTCTGCCTCTTACACAATATATTCCAGGCAAGCAGATCATGAGGTTGTGATATCACTTTTCCAAGGGGATTATGAGACCTTATATCCATATGCTGGATGTGTGCATACATGTGCATGTAAATATCACATGAGAACATATCTGTGCAATCCATATAAAATTGCAGACTGTTTCAGGTCTGCACTGTAGGTTAGTGTCATGCTCCATCTGGGGATCCAAGCCATTGCCATAGCAAAAAGTCGTGTCTCTGTTCCTTCAGGAAGCAGTTCCTTCAGGAAGCAGTTCCTTCCTGATTTATCCATGTTCCCCAACAGCACATCCCAGATCTCTCTGCTGATCCTTGTTCCCTGGCAAGGTATAGCACTACGCAGCTCTTGTGCCAGTTATGAACCAACAGATTTGACATTAAAAGCAAGACATTAAAGCATTAGTCCAGCTAAAATGCCTTGTCAACATTGTGAGAGCAAAATGGATTATCTAGGGGCAACTTAAGTATGTGTCTCAGATTTCATCTTGCCACAGCTGCTAGGCATAGGGTCATGTTATTGATCCCATGAGAGTTAGTGTCTCCCTGAGTCACAGAGGAGGTGAAGCAATAAGTGTATTGATTCATATATTTTAAGATCAAAGGGACTATTATGATCACATAATGTTAGTTCCTGCATATCATATAATTTCATCCAGTAATTCCTGCATCAAACACAAAATGTTTCAGGTGATACATATCTTTCCGAATGAAAAGTAATTGTTTGTTGTGTTGATTTTTTTTAAACTCAAATGATGAAGGAATCATCTCAACAATTTGTTTCTGAAATAATTATCCTCAGTCTTGAAAATCCACAGCCTGAAGTTTGAATTTGTCTAGTTTCAGCCTCTTGATACTGTTTCGATATGCTTTCATGTGCAAAATTAAGGAGCTTTTCACTCCCAGAAATCATTCTTTGTAGTGATTTAGGCCATGAACAGTCACAGCACTTTCCCTTTATATTCTCTGAATAGAGTGAGATGCTTTATTGAGTTATGGCCATAGGAATTTTTGATGATGAGCTACTCAAAATGTAGCTCATCACAATAGAAAACTGTAGGAATAAGGCAAAAAAGGGATGTCAAAACAGTGTCCAAAATATGGGCTTCAGTGTAGACTTTTTCCTTTTTATAATGCACATAATCCACTGCACACCATAATAAGCATATCAATAGGGTGTTGACTTTTTTTTTAGCTGAAATACATCAGATCAGTATAAAGGCCAGTTTTACATCTAGGAATAAGAGAACCACCAAGACATGTTTGACTAACTAATTAAAAGTACAGTCTTATTCCTTTGGTTCTTATGTTGCTTTTTATAATCTTCTGTTCCGAGAGATCTGACCTAATGGATATTAATGTAATGGGGAGTTTGTCAGCCATGTCTGGATCTTTGAAATAAACCTTGTTATGTTATGCTAAATTAAGTTTTCCTGTTCCCAAGCCAGGCCATTCACTTTTTTTTTTTTTTTCTGTGAATGCTATCTCATTTGTGAAGACCTGGAAAACAATAACAGTCTAATCAATCAAGTGGAATAGAACAAAGTGGTCTTCATGTAAATAGGAAACTAATTCTGCTACTGTATAAAGAGTAGAATACAGAAGAAAGCAAAGACATTGAAGTATACAGAACAAGATAATCTGAGTAGTATATTTTTGTTGAGATGATAAGGAAAAATATTTTTTAGGAAAGCAACCTTCCTGTTGCAGAACATTAGTCTCACATGGATTTACATAAATTTATATATGCTTTATCAAATGCATAAAAGGTCAGGTAAAAAAAAAAAAGGTAGAATTCAGAACTGTATGAAACTCTCATTCCCGGGGGCCAAAAGGAGAGCTGCTGTGGGAAGGCACAACTCCATTTAGTCCCAGGTATGCAGTACAATATTCTGTTGCTGGGGAAAAGAGCCTTGTGTATTACCTTTGATTAGGCTCATAGCAAACTTTAACATTCTAACACCAATGACTCAAGGTTTCCAGACAAGGGCTGTATTTTACGTCTGTTCAGTGCTCATATCAAATGAAGTACAAATGGGCTGGGGTTTGTGCTACCTGATTTTCTGTACAACAATTCTGAAATTTCTGAGACACCAGATTTGGTTAACTTGTGGATTTTCCAATAGTCACTAAGACTGGCTGAATAAAGAAGTGTGAATTATTCTTGCAATTAACTCTGATTCTGAGGGAGATAATCATCATTTTAAAGTGCATTAAATATGACCTGCAGCTACTTGATCTCATCATTTGCTCTAATCCTCTCAGGTCTTCTAAGCTAAACAAAGGTGGGTGAATCAATAGTGAGGTGGTTTTGTTCCAGGAGAAGAGCATATGCAAGTCAAGTGGAACAATATTGCCTTTTGTATTGTTACTGAATAGATGTCCCTGCACACTGCACTGCAGTGATAAACTAAATGAAGCACTCCATGTATTTGGGACCTCTGAGGCTACACCACTACTACATCTGTGCTGGGATGTCACTTCTCTCCATGCCCTGCAGGCTTTTTGTTGTGCTCACCCCCATTACACAATGTCTTGATACTAGCAAAATAAAAAAAAAAGCCCTATATTTTTCCTAGACTCACTGGTGTAGCCTTTTGCTTGGTTGCATGTCCTTTGTACTCACTTGCAGCTGATGGGAAGTTACCAGGCTAATAGCACCTGCATAAATGTACAAGGGACAGCAGGCTGAGCCTCTGGCTCTGAATGTGCAGAGAAGCAAACCTGAAATCAGTGTGCTAGTGCAGCTTATTCTTTTAGGGTGTAATATGGAGACATATATGACACTTTAAAGGGAAAAGAAAACCCCAACTCAGAAAAAACCTGTTGTGTTATTCTGTCCCAGTTCTATTTCACATCTCTATATTATATCTATCTTTATCCTGTCATCTATGAAATTAATTTAATGCCCCATAATTCCTAAATCTAAATGTCTGAATTCACTCTTGTCTCTTGGCATGAACTGATGAAGGGCTGTTGTGCTTCACTGGTGTGTGAATGAAATAATTTACTTCCTCGCTTCCCTCAACAATGCATTTCGGAACTTACAAAGGTTAGAGTGTCTGCAGAGCACTTAGAAAGCCTTCCACAAAAGGCACCACTACTATGCAAAGAACTACTGTCAATGTTAGTGAATCACTTCAGCCACCAAGGGAAAATGGGCTTCCATTTTAATACAACAAACAAACCACAACAGTATTTACTGAACACTTTAAAGATAACAACAGCTACATAAATGCTAAGAATTATTAAGGTTTCTTTGTGAAAACATTAATTGCATGGTGATAAACAGTATTGCAATGTTTGAGTCCATATACAGGCAGATAAAGCACCTTTGGGTTACAGGGAGCCCAAAACTGAAACCATCCCTCTTCCAAAGGCTCCAAGATGAAACAAATGCTCCCAACAGGACGGCTTCCATGCCAGAAGTCTCATTTTGGTTGAATAGTGTCTTTGCTGAAGCTAGATTCAACTTCAGCCTGAATGGGGCAGAGAAAGACTTCACTGCCAGTTCTCCACCACGGAGCCCCCAGACAGCCTGTGTGTTGTATCAGCCAGCACTAACAAGAGCAAGAAGAGAGAAACAAATCTCTTCCTTTAACCTGTGCTAGCCCCACATTTCAAAGGCTGTTTAGAAATAAGAAAAGCCCATTATAGCATATGATCACTCAAAAAAATAAAAAGCCCTGACCTGGTAACTGCATCCTCTCAGAAGGTCAGCAGATGCTCTGTATGGGACACAGGGACCCAGGTGTTCTTCACATGTTTCACGAGATCCCCAGCTGCAGTGACCATTCATAGAGACAGCTGGACAAAGGACTTGAAAGTCCTAGTCTAAGTAGTGGGGAGCAGACATCTTCCCATGGACAGGCATAGTTGAAGAAGCTCTTTGCTGAGTAACTGCTCCCTCTGGGATGAGACAACTCCCAAGAAATACACCTGGGAGAAAGGAAGGGCCACCTGTAGATACGGACACCTGCATTTGTTGTCTCAGCTTCTTACTTCAGCTGTTGCAGGATCATTGTTGGATTGCCTTGTCCTCTCTCCTACACTCTGCTACCAGGAAAAAATAGGAGACCCTCACCAACAGTGGATGCTTTCGCAATTTTTAGGAGGACTGTGTGATTACTACAGCCTGCCTGATATTAAGAGTACTTATTGCATAGCTACTGAAGACCTTCTAATGAGTATTCACCTCCTTTACAAATATGGAAGGGCTTTTCACCTTGAGAGTGTGGTTGTTGTCAGTTGTTGATCTGTAGAAAATGTAGGGTGAAAGTTAAATGCTGAGGCCAGGCTGCCCAGAGTCCCTCTGCTGTTCTCCAAAATAGTATGTTCATCTTCAGCCCACTGGAGGCTCCAAATAAACCTGTCTTCTCTAGTGCTGTTTGTCAAAGAAGTTAGGGTGCAGTCCCTTGTAATGCCGTGCAATTTAAGATCCCAGTAAGGCTCTTGAGATTTCTGCATGCTCAGTATTTTTTAGTCTTTTGCAGATCTTAACCCTGGATACACTCATCCTCTAAGTATCTTGCATAATTCTTTGGTTTTGTACCAGTTCATCTGCAAGTTTGTGTTAGGCACAACATTATTTTAATTCAAAAATACAGCAGCATAAATTACCTAAACAAATATTTTTTTCTTGTTACGTGGTTGGAAAATGTAAAGCTTTCCTGTTTAATGCGGAATAGAAATTGAATAGCAATTCCAGCATGCAAGAAAAGGTACACCCAGTTCTGTTCTCTTAACCAGAACACTGACTTCTTACCTAACTTACTCACAAAAATAATAACTTTATCATTTGATAATACATATGGCTAATTTGCAATACGTAAACTACATTCATTTGTGCTAGCTCACCTAAAGATTTCCTTTTAACTCACCAAAGCAAAAGTGCAGCAGCTCAGCTGAATCCTAGGCAGACACTTCTTAAGCAAGATTTATTTTGTGTCCTTACAATCTTCCTTGTCTTCAACTTTTAAAGCAATTTTTCAGTAATTTGCCAAGGTTTGAAAGCAGGTGAAATGCCTGGATTTATATACTGAACTAACTTTTTATCTCAGGTCACTGTAAATTAATCTCTAATGTTTTTGTGGCTAACAGGACATGGTATATACTGTTTATACTGCAGAAATGACTGGGTTTTAATAGGGTGTCTTAGAGCAACATGGTTAAAACACAGCTCTTCACAAACCACCTGCAATTTGCACTGTCTTCCCCACACAGGCACTAGTAGCATGTCTAAGTGTCTCAACCACAACAGAGGCCAAAACTGCTGTTCAGACTTCATTTTCCATGTCTGCATTAATTAGTGGGCCTGTTTAGGTATGGCTATGTGTAATTCTCTCACCAGCTGTTGAAACACCTGTACTCTGTGCACTTCTCCCTTAGCTCCTGCCACAGACCTGGGGAACGAGTGCTTTGCATAGTAGCTGTGGGTACTAAACTGTAGTGTCACATATCTGGGTGCAGAACATACAAATACCATTTGTGTAGCATCTGTGCTGTTTGTTGTGCCTGATAGCTGAATTTCTGATGTACTTGCACCAGTGGAAACCCTGTCTGGTTTGCTCAGCAACCAGTCCTCCTCTACCAACAAAAATGCACATGAGGTCCCAACACATAAGATCTAACTAAGGATCCTCATACACTGCATGGGCATTGCAAAATCAACTGCTCCACTGTGTTTCTGTTGCTGGACAGATTGGCAGATCAAGATGCTGCAACTGAAAGAACATCCCCTTGCTTTTTGTTTGGATCATTTCTACGGAGCTTCATGTAGTAGCAAAAATGTTACCTCAGCCCTGGGCTGGCAGGAGAACTTTTGCTGTTGTGATGGCTCAGGCGGGATCTCACCTCTAGTCTCACGTGGCACTTGGGAGGTAGAGAGGAATGGTCACTGTCAGCAAAGGGAGGGCAGGGGCGTCATGGGGCCATTCCATGACCAACTGAATGCAAACAGCTGCAAGGTCTGGGTATCCTTTTGGCACAAGGGCGCAGTGCTCCCGCCCCACACTGTTACAGGTTTGTGGCCATGACAGCGTGGGGCTGCATGTCTGAAGCAGCAGGAGTGCTTGCCTGTGCCGGGATGTGTGGGGAGCAAACATTGCTGCTGGGATCGCTGGGATCCTGGGGGACAGGCAGGGCTGCTGTGCAAACGCAGCTCCTGGGCCACTCCCTGCTCTCATCATGGTGCCATGGACAGCAATGCTGGGCGAAGGCCCCAGCCTGTGGTGACCCTGTGGCAAGGGCCTGGTGCGTTCAGGGAGCGTGTACTGGACAGGCTAATCAGTTCTGCAAACTGTTCCAACCTAGGATTACTGTCATGCTACTTGTGGTCAGGGCACATCTCTGTCAAACTGCATCTGCTACAGGGCTGCATTAGCTTTTCCTTTGCTTTTCCTTTGCACGGAGGAGTCGGAGGATGCGTTCGTTTTTTGTTAGTTCTGCTGGCAGTTCATTTGCCTGGAACAAAAAACCCTTGAGGTTAGCAGAAATGAACAAGTATTTCCCAATCATAGTTGAAAAGCATTACACTCTACAGAAGACGGTACTCGGCATTATAATGACATGGGTTTTTTCTAGTGTTGTCTCCACCACTTAGGAAACCATCTTTCAGTGTTCAAGTCTCACTTAAGTCTTCAAAACAATCCAAGAGTGGAATTTGAGTGACAGCTTATTTTGTGCTGACTGTCCAGGCTAAATTCCCTTGGGCTCCCTATGCTTCTGCCACAGAAATAAAACAGAGCATGGCTGCTGATTTTTGGGGGGCAATGAGGCAGGTCCTTATGTACTAAAGTTCATAAAAATCCAAGGGAAGATTTAAACTGCTATAAAATAGTGCTATCCTGCAAGGTTGGTAATAGAACATGAGTTTGTTTTTGTTTTTGTTTTTGTTTTTAATTGAATACAATTTTGGTAACATAAAGTATTTTTGATGAAGCTGCTTCTGAAAATCGGTTATTCTGTCCTGCAAATATACTGTGTCATGCCAAATGGCATGTTGTTTGCAAAAATTTAAAAAAAAAAAATCAGTAGGAGGGGTTTCAGCCACACACTTTCTTCTGCTGCACACCCTGCTGCTGCAGATCACTGTCAGTAGCAGAAAAATCTTGTACATTTTTCAGGTTATAGTATCATACCAAAACGTCTGTTAACTAGTGTGAGAGAGGCATTTACTGTGCTGCCATCAAGTGGAATGATGTAGAAATTATCAGCCACAGATTTTATATTAAATGACCAAAATATTTACAAGATATGGGCTGGATTACTTGTTTTACAAACTTTCACTCACCCAGTCATAAAACAGAAGTCAGTGCCAAACCATTCATTGACAGCTTAACAAACCCAGCTAGATATCAAACTCTAGCAGCAAATAGTTCAGAAATATGTCAAAGGAAGACACATTCACAGAAATTATCAAACATTCAATGTTAAAACACTTCACAGGATAAAACCATGGTAAGTTTTCTACAGAAAATTTGCTGTTATCAAAAGAATGCAAAACTAATTCAACAGACTTACAGATCTACAGTAAGATATGGGAAAGATGCATGTAATTTGGGATTTTTTTTTTTTTTTTTTTTTTTTTTTTTTTTAATTAGCAATGCCCTGAATTCTCTACAGAAACATGGGCTGCGCCCACCTTGATGGCACACACGGCTCCACCGCTTGGTGCTCCCCGTGCTCCTCGCCCGGGAGGAGGGTGTGCCAGGACCTACCTTGTTCCTCAGGCAGGGATCCGCTCCTGCCTCCAGGAGCAGCGCCACTGTCCTCACGTTGCCACTCAGGACGGCTGCATGGAGAGCAGAGGTCCCATTCTAGGAAATGCCAGTGGAGGTGTTTGTACCATGCATGGAAAGAGAAGCAAAAGGCAATGAAACACAAATGTTTGCAGAGAACAGACCTACAAGTGAGAAAGAAGTAACATGGAAGAGATTAGGTCACCAAAGGCATAGGGTCTGATTCAGGGTGCTGGCAGCCTAGTGGGATGTGAAGGGGGTGATTTTAAATGCTTTAATAAAAATGAGAGTCAAGTTCACTTTACCACAGCAGTATTTCCTTTTAATAACCACCCTTGTCAATAGATCAGAGGTGACATGAACACAGCACTTGTTTCTGCCTGGCAAAATCAGTCATTAGCAAGTGAAACAGAAGCACAAGTAGTAATGGAAGCCATCTGTGCATTTTATCTTCTCTCTCTGATGATTAATGGCCTCACTGTCAGACAGCTGACTGGTGAGGTTTTTAATGGTTGGCCTTTTGTTTGTGGTTGCAAACTGACAGTTCAAATATGTGTGGAAGCTATTTCATACTTGAAATTAATAACTAAGTTGATGCCACCAGCATTTTCAAGTACATTAAGTTTGCCAGTCATTTGCATGCACAGAGGCTATCAAAGTATCTCTTTTATGGACACATAAAGATAGGTCAGCCATTAAAAAGCAGCTTCAAAATATCTGTTATTTTTCAAGTCACTTTATGAATTCAGAGGAAAACAAAATCTAGTAGGAAATCTGCTCACAACAGATCTTTTAGGACACTATTTTTCTGACTAAATGCATTAGAGGGTTGGGTATAATGTTAAAACTGTACAGTCAAGAGCAATCTACTTACAGCAAAAATAAAATCAAGTGACAAAAAGCAGAATTTCTTCTATGACACAATGTGCTTCCTCATTCCAAGAATTAAATTCATGGTTTTGTTTAAAAAGATTTGTGAGCGGCATTAAGGCTAAAAAAGATAATTTCATTTTTGTCTTGACTTTTTTGAGCTCAAATTCCTATCATCTTCCACTAGAGTAGTCAGAAATACCAGGTCTTTCATGAAACCCTTTGCCTTCTTGTGTTCCGCTGAAAAATCTCAGTGTTTCGCTACTAACCTTCAGCAGGCCAAGTGTGGGAGAGAATTTCAGCAACTCTTCTATCACATTGTTGTACCCTTTAATGGCAGCCTTCAGTAAAGCCGTTGTACCATCCTTTAAAAAAAGAGGAATGTCATAAATGCCTTGCCTGCATTCCCCTTGCAGGGAAAGCTGGAGGGGAAGAAGAATCTGGAGGGGAAGAAGAAGCTGGAGGGAAATGCCAGCTCTCCCCATGCCTCTGAGAGGAGGGTCTTCTCTGCTCATTATCTTTGAGAAGGCACCTCCACAGCATGTGCTGCTGGTTTTAGGGTACCTGGAGGATTGTTCCTCTGGCAGAGGAAAACTTCAGGGTAAAATGAACCATATTCCATCTTTGTCTCTCAACTACGTGGACATTTCCATTCCCTTATTCTAGAAGGTACTGCCAGGAAGCTGTCCCAGACACAATGGGAAAAGGAAACCATGGTGGGACTTTGCAACCTGACAAACAGGAGGGACTCTGGAGGCACCAATCCAGGCAGACTTACAGCCCCCCAAAGGAGGCATTAAGCTGCAGACAGAGTGCAGGAGGAAGTGCTACTCACATCCCGCGCGGCGTCTCGCTCTGCTCCCCGGAGCAGCATCACTCGCACCACTTCACTGTGACCCATCTGCGAGGCAATCCACAAGGGAGCTGTCCCGTCCTGCAAACAAAATAAGACTGCTGATGGCTTCACTTCAGTGTTCTATGCCCTCTGGTATTTTACTGCCCAAGCCTACTGGAATGGACATACTTCAATTACTTGATCAAATCCTGCATCACAAGGAAACAGATGCAGAGCTGTGTCCAAAAACATGTGGGAGATTGGTGTTACAAGTTAGAACTGCTTCAGTTTGTGGAGTAGAGCCACCCTTACTGCCTTCTCTTGCATAATTTGCCAGAAATGTGCATTGCTCTGTGAAATTAAAGCCCAGTTAGGCACCAGCCGTGACTAAAACACACAGGGAGGTTTGAAACATAAGGGCTAAAGGTATCCTGTGTACTTTGAACTCTAGGTGGTTAACTGTGACAGAGGATACAGACAAACCTCAGCATGCACAGGCAGAATCTGCAGCTGGGAGCCTGTACATGGGGAGTGAAAGCTGTTTACAGAAGCTAGGGAGCAATGCAAGGTAATCACCAACTTTCTGTATTAAATTATGTTATGCACCCTCAGGGAATCTGGTAAAAACATCCTGCCTTACAATGAAGCTGAGTATTTCACAAATTTTATCTTCAAAACTCCACTAGAAAACAAGGCAATTATCAAGGAATCCAGCAAGAAACAATCTGCTTTGGAAAAGTTGTCCTATGCAATCATTATTTGAGCACAAAACCTCAGAAAATAAAATGCGCATTTGGAGTAAGCTAAACTTTGTGATGGATTTCCCTCCCAAAGGCAAAGGTGAGTTGAAGCACTAGAAGTATTTCTCACTGCAAGTAGAATTTAGTTTTCTGTCTTTTCCTCTTTTTTATTCTAAATTACCTGATTCTCCAGACTGAAGGAGGACTCCAGCAGTTATGTGGTGCCAAACTGATTCTCATGAGCCTTTAAAAAAGGTTTTGCCTGTAAGGATTTTAACATAGAGGTGAGGCCCCACAAAGCAGGGTGCCTGATCCTGCCTTTAGGTCTTGCCAGTTCCCCTCACCACCCTCCGCAGCCTGAAGGCTTGGCTCAAAAGAGGAAGACAAACTACACTGAGACTTCAGAAACAGCCTTAATGAGAACTTTCAGGAGAAATCAACTTTTTACACTAAATAAGATATTGCCACCTTGAGCAAAGAAATAGTCTTGCTCCCCAGTGCCAGCTGAAGATTCCTGTGACTTGCTTATGCAATCCAGAAAACCATTGCCGAACCAGATCTCTGCTTTCCATGGACTAGTGAATTAATCCTTTCAAAGAAACAGAAAAATTATTTCTTCCTTTGATATAATAATCTGGGCTTCCCTTTTTCTGATTCTGAGAAGGAACAAAAGCACATCCTGAGATCTTCAGTATTCTCAAATGGTGATCAAACATGACCTTTGCCCACCCTTGTATAATTTCTCTACAAATTAACTCATTGACATTAGTGACTGACCTCACTCTGGTATATATCCTGTTAATACAACAAGTGTTCTTTGTGATTCAAAAATCACAAAGGCTGTCATGTATACAGAGTATGTGATGTTAGTGTGATGGCAAAAAACATCACTCTCTGATTTACAGTGTTTTCCCTCCCAGTAAGCTGATGCTTCATATTTTTCTAATCTCCCCCACCAGAGGGCTCCAGAAAATAGCAATAGGTGCACTGAAAAAGCCTGTAAAACTTGGGAAATGTCTGAGAGCAGCCTACACAATTTAATCTGCATGAAGAACCAATGCTGTGCAAATTCACACTTGTATTTACACAAGCAATGAAAACACAAGCTCAGCATAGGAAACATAGCAGCTTTTTTTTACTCACAGTGAAGTTCATAGGAACAACCCCCTGTTTTCAGGAATAAATGAAAAGGAGTAAAAGGAGATACAAATGTTGGGTAACATCACTGCTACCATTAATTGTCATTAATAGTATTGCTGTCAGACATCATCCTCAGTACCTCAGTTACAGGATAGAGGCAAAAGTACATTATGAGGAAGAGTGGCTATCTTGGAGGACTTAGCCTGAAGAGAAGAAAGATAGCAAAGATGATAATGGGCTCACATTGACTATGGTCAGCTTCTTTCTCCTAAGCAAACAGCATCTAGCATTCAGGTTTATGCAAATATTTATATGGAGTAGATGAGCTTTCTGTCCATTTTCATGTTGGTGAATGATGCAAAGCAGATACTACATTTTACTAAGAGGTCACATGAGAATTCATGTGTAAACAGATTAGGGCTTGGAGATGAGTCAGGAAGAAAGTGAGAATGGGGAAAGATACAGTTCAAAAACTATGCTTCCTCATCCCTCTGCCCACCCAGCGGACTGCAGATCACTGCAATCCCAGAATAATTTTAAACACCCCATAAGTTTTTAAGGTGTTCTTTTTTCCACATTTGGCTACATGCTAGTATATATGGACAACACCTTACTATATCCAGCAGCTAGAAGTTCCAAATATACTCTGACTGAAATTATTAATGCTCTTTCTCTTTCCCATTAACTAATGACTTCATCTTGCAGCTTTGAATCTCAACTTTTGCTTGTGGCTTGAAGTTTTAGAAAAGGCCAGATTAGGGTGGGAGGTGTAAGACCCTTCGAATTCCCAGTAGGAACTTCTAGGGGCAAAAACCTCCAACTCTCAGGCTGCTCAGTGTCATCTCCTCCTCTGCTCTGCCCATTAGTCCACTTGCACCACTACACCTAATTTGCCAATAGCAAATTGCTTACTTGTCTGAAGTGCACCCTACGTAGGTTTACTGGTTTACACGTATGTGTAATTGCATATCATGTGCTAAGAAAAAAGTCATTAATTTTCAGATTATTTTGAATCTGCTTAGCCAGTTGGAATAAAGCCTGTTGGGACACAGGCTGCCAAAACAGCATTGGCAAAGAATCTTACAGCTTTGTTTTGCGAGTTGAAGAAGCATAGAAATATCTCCTGTAGCAGGCTTCAGACACTGCCCCCAGCTCTGTCTAGACAAAAAGATGACAAAAGAATTCCTGCCCAGCTCCTCAATACTGGCAACTGCAGAAGGCAATTACAACCCAAGAGAAATGACATTGCCAGGGACAAAATTTTCCAGGAAGCATCACTATTTGGTCTTGTGAAAGCTGAACTGAAGGGCTTGCACATGGACAGCCAGGACCATCCAAAATGCTCTGTGGTGTCAGAAATACCCCCACAGGACAGGAGGTGGGACACCAGACTGAGGGGGAACTGATACCCACCACAGCAGCAGGAGGAGACATAGAAGGCAGATGCATGTGTATAGGTCAATGGATTAAGCCAACAAAGTAGAGAGGAAAACCTGGACACCATGAGGAAGGAGAAGCATGAACTCACACCTGGCACTCTGCAGCCTTGTATTCGAGGTAATGTTGCCTGGAAAAGTTTTCTACCACAGTGAGAGCAATGTAGCTTGTAAATGAGAATGAGAGATGTCTGGCATCAAAACTGCCCCTTCTAGAGCTACATTCCTCATGACCAGCACACCACCTTGTAACAAAGTACAAATCCATTTGTTAGTAAAAAAGAGACTGAAACCCATCCAACCATTACTTGACTAATTAAACAGTAAAAATGTTCCATTTGTTAAGGAAATGTTTCAGATTAAGTGCGACCAACTACGAATGCCACGCACTTATCCAGGCATAATCTTAGCAGGGATCGGAGGCACCCTCGAGCAAAGAAGGCCTGTCCTGCTGGAGATGAAACAGGGGAGCTAGGAGGAACATTCACACAGAGACAAGTCTTTGCCTCAACTAAGATTAAAAAATGCCTCATGAAACATTGTGTTGTAGAAATTGGATTAGAGAGCTAAAAAAATGGTGTCAGAAAGAATTAGCTGCATTATAATTACAGATAGCAGAATGCAGTTTTAATAGCAACAGGGTTCAGCTAAACCTAAGGCTCCTCAACCCTGTTTTGACTTATTCAAAATGTATTAATGCATACCTTGGTCTCTCCTTCTACACTGAAATTTTAGACTGTGTTAATTAACAGCTTTTAACATTTCTTAAGCTTTTTTCTTGGGAGACAGTGTGGAGGCAACCTAGGAGCAGCTAATGCATCAGTCCAGGGGGTAGCTGCCAGCAGAGTTCTGGTGTTCGGAGGTGGGGCTAGGGGCAGCAGGAAAACTGTTTTAGTTAAGGCTCTTAAAATACTAATCCTCTTTCCTTACACCACAGCTAGGAGTGTACACAGACCTACACATGCAGCAGAAGCATATAGATAAATGTCTGTTGCCAGGCTATGATTTGTCATGCTTTTGGTGCAGATGAAAGGAAATACTGAAAATACCTGGCAGAGCTTGTCTCATGCCACGTTGTCCACTGTTATTAGAGTTTTCGCACTCATTTGCTCTCGCCTGCTGCTTTTTCACTTGCTGCAGTCAGTGATCATAGCCACCTGGCAGATGTGCATGACTGATTACAAGGACAAGACTTTATCCCATCAATTTCAAATGTGCAGTGAAGACCCAGGACAGCTACCTTGCCTGCAGGGTTTCAGCAGACCACAGGCGAGGCTCTCTCAAAGCAGGTAGAGATTCCTGAGAAGCCCCATCTCTAACCAGACACTTCTACATGCTGGGTATAAAGCTAGCTGTGCAACTCCCACCTCTGGCTGTTTAGGCACTGATTTTAGAGTCAAGAAACAGACAAACAATTAAGAAACCCTTTTATTTGGAAAGCAAGAGAGCTTTCATACATGTCTCTGTATACCACGTATGCTTACCTATCCCATAGTTAGTTTAAAACCTAGAAAGCCTCTTGCACCCTTAGCTAACTCCAGCATCCAGTGATGTACGGTGGATATAGCCCCTAACCCCCCAGCAGGGATCTCTGAACCAGCCACAAATCTAGCTCACACTTCCCATTCAATGATCAAACAGCAGCCTCTCAGCTTGCAGAGGAGCTAATTTCATGGCTACCACTGGTTGTATGTGTTTGCAACATCAGGGCCACTAGAGTGACTAGCTGGAAATGGGGAGAAAAGCTTTCCACATGCATCAAGAACTTGCAGAGATGAAGGCAACACTCATGCTTGAATTTCAGAGTGCCCAGGAATGATACAGAGTAAAACAAACAAATAAACATAAGTAAAACTAAAAATAAAAGCTTTTGTCGAAGATAAATTTCAACACCAAAGCCACGTCTGAAGGTCTGGAGATTTCAAAGAACAGAATTTAGTACTGCCTCCTCCTAGAGCTCCCAGATTTTCAAAAGCTTTTTAAACAATTTTCAAAAGAACTCAGGGATGTCGTAGGCTGTGTAGACCTTCAAAAATAATGTGGTACAACATAAACAGATCAGTAGTTGCAAGAGGTAGTGCTAGGCCTTTACATCAACATTCCATCCAGCTGGAAGGTTTTATTTTGATTTAGTTTGGTGCCTGACCCAAACATACGTGTGGTTCAAACCTGTTCAGAGGAGCAGTCAGTGGTTTGATCTGCTCTAGGATCATAGAATCATTTAGGCTGGAAAAGACCTCTGAGTCCAACCGTTAACCCAGCACTGCCAAGCCCACCACTAAACCGTGTGCCCAAGTGCCACATCTATGCTGTCTTTTAAAAACCTCCAGGGATGCTGACTCATAGGGTGTAAGGTGTAGATCTAGAACAGAGCTTTCAGTTTCACTTCTTCCAGAAATGACTGAGGTACTGACTTCAAAATCATGTTACCAGTCAGAACTAAAACACAGAACGTGGGCACAGCCACAAATTGCCTTCCAATGAAACACCTCCACAGGAACCCAATGCCTGGAGAAATTCCAGTGTTCATTTTCAGAACTATAAAATTAGAACCCAGCTGTGTCCTGAAGTGTTGATCATACCTGTCGTGGCTGGTTAACCTTTGCTCCTGAAGAAAGCAGCAATCGGATGACATCCAGATAGCCTCCTTGTGCTGCCAGGAAAATTGCAGAAGCCCCATCCTAAGAACAAACACATCCATCTTACACTGTGTTGAAGTGGTGCCATTTTTCCACACAAAAGCAAATCAAACAGAATCAAGTTCTCATTCCTTAGTCATTATGCTTTGTAACAGTAGATATACAGCCATGCTCAAGAAATAACTATCAAAATGAAAAGTCTAGTTCATAATAAACTATGGCAACATTTTCATTCAGTATGCACAAATATTGGCTCCCATCATGTATCAAATCCAGCATTAAATCCTGGGTCTGGAATACAAGAGTCTAGTTCCTTAAGGCATTGAGCTACATAACTAGAAATTAGTTCCTGCACAGCAATTATTTAGATTTTATATGTCCATGCAGATGTGTTCTGCTACATGGATACATGGTGGAAACACATCAGGTACTTTGCAAGACTGCAAAGCCCAGCACTGAAGTCTGCTCTTGAGGCTGAAGGAGTCAGACCTGTGCCATACCACTATGCCACCCCAGAAACCACCATGCTACTGCTCTGGCACGTCCTGTAGAAGAGACTTTACTGTAATATAGTAATCTAAAAGTATTTAGTAGCCGTATCAGAAACCAGCATTTTCCTGCAAAAAGCTTGTGAAAGTATAAATTGTGAACAAATACAGGGTTTTATTTTTCTTTGATATGTCTTTCATGTGCAGATGTTCTCAGAATTTTACTTCAGAGGAACTTCTTCCATAGGAAAAAAAAAATCAGAAGTCATATTTCATTAAGTGTTTTTGATGAAACATTTTCAAACAGCATTATAATCCATCTAACCAACTAGAAGTAGAAATCTATATTGAGGGTGGGACAGGTGTTTATCCATCCTACATCCACAGCACTCAGCTCAGGATGTGCTAGGACAAGTTTTCCCAGGAGGTGAGAATCTTTTAGATTAAATAGAGACATGAATTAACCCCTTCACTGCATCTCAGATGTGCAAGTACACATCTCATGCCTACCCAGGCAGGTACTTATCTCAAAATACAGGGCACTTTAGTGAAAGCCTGTTGTTGACCTTGTTGGCATATCACTATGTTGGGACTAAATGCTGTTGTCTGCAGAGAGAGTGCTTAGCTACTCCTCTAGCTGAAAAACCCAGCACAGATTTGGTGAAGCATGAGCTGAATATACTGCCCCAGGGACTGAATTTAGGATGTTTGACATTGATTTCAAGACAAATGTCCTGGTAAACAAAAGAGGTGTCTGCTGGAACTATAAATGCCCTCCCCTGGGCCCTCTGATGGGCTGTTTTCTCTGGTTGCTGTGTGAGTATAAGAAAAAAACCTGTTGGTACCAGAGCCTTTGCAGGCTTCCTCCCGAGACAGAGAACATGGAAATTTAGAAAGTAAACAAGGTTTTGTAACATTAAAAAGGCTCTTTATTGTAGGATCAATCAAGATGGAGAACCTTGCATTCACTGGTACCTATTTGATTTGAACTGATGCTGTAATGAGAGTGCTGTTTTGAGGCTATAACACATTTCTGCAAGAAATGCTATTTACTTAGGGTATTCTTTTGTCTCCTGGTCTCCTGACCCCTCACGTGAGTCAATTTAATATTAAAACATTGATCTGGATGGTTTTTTTGAGGAGTATCCAAATGTGTGCTCCAAATCTCTCTCATTTGTCTGCCTGCCAGTGAAACTGCCACCCAGGTACCACTTAACAAATGCAGCTTGGCCCACAAAAAGAGCTAGACAACCCCTATTTTCAAGAGATTGTATTCTTATTTTATTACACAACTGTTTCTGACTGGCTTTGCCCAACGTCTGTGAGCAATAAAAGTACATTTCTTAATCCAATTGCAAATATTGCTCATTTCCAGGAGAGACAAGGAAGTTATTTTACTGCCTTGACCTCTGGGCAAGAGTCTGCAGGTGTGGCAGCACAGCTATTTTTAAACTGAGTGGCAGCCCCTGGGATTACCCTGCAGAGGGATGAATCACTGCCCTCAGATCAGAAAGACAATTCCTACTTGCACAGCAGCAAGGGTGGAACAGCCTGCTTTATAAATGAGGGGTGAGGCAGCATGGTGGGGACCCCGCTATGACCACTTCTGCAGTCACCAGCTTTTGACTCCCATGCCAAGCCAGTAGGAACTGGGAGTGCAACAGCATCCTGCAGATCCAAAGCCAATGGAAACAGCTGAAAAAACTCATATATCTCAGGGAAACAACTTCCTCTTTGTCAGTCTTGTGTGCCCTGGGGTAGGAAAGAGTGGTGGGAAGCAGGGGCAAAATCTGCTACTCATTTTCGTTGAATGCCGAAAAGCTCCACTTATCTGTGTCTCTGTTGGAGTAAATTAAATCCAGAGCTTCATTGGTTCAATCCAACTTTCTGAAAAGTCAACTAAACAACATCAGTTCAGCCATTTTAACTGTACTTTGCCCAAAACCCTGGCAAACTGGAGATTCAAAAATATGAAATAACATAATTTTAACTGATATAAAAAAACCCAATTTGAAGTAATTTAAATATTTTAACTTTTACTATTCTTTCTGGCAGAAAACTAATGTACTTCAGAGGCTCTAGAGCTGTTCACTCTTCTGCAAATCCTGGTAGAACACGACATGCTTTTCGTCCAAGGCTAATGGGTAGCACAATTCTGTTCCAGATTTGGTACATATCCTTCATACAGATAATGAACCAAAAGGCAGTCAAAGAATCTTTTCTGATTTTGTGCTACTTCTCTCAGCATCGTGAAAAGCAGACAGTTAACAAAATTCATATCTTAGAGGAACAGAGTACTATAAAACGGCAGCGTTTGGCAAATGCCTGTCTGTGCTGGAGCCAGGGTGTCTGCTGTTGTCCAAGCAACAGCACATTTGTTCCACCACCACCATTGTCAATATTGTGTGTGTCAAATAACTCACATAGAGCTGGTCGTGAATGTTGGCGCCGTGCTTCAGCAGAGTTTCCACTACTTTTGCGTGCCCGTACTGACAGGCAGCCAGGAGAGCTGTGCCTCCGTCCTGTGAAAAAGCAAAGAATGGCTAAAGTCAGGTGAGAGGCCAGGGGCGGGACTGAACATCACCATAATAAAAGAGCCAAACTTTAAGGCTTTTCAGAATCTGCCTCACAGCAGTTCTGTAATGAGTAGCTACTGAATCTTTCATAACTTTAATGCCAAGTGTTGCCACATAAAATCTTTCAACTTGGCTCAGTCACTATATACATTTTTCTCCTGAGGTTTTTTTTAGAGAGGGACAGGAACTAAGAAAATTCTGCTTTTTGCTCCTCATCTTCTGCCTTGCCATTAGAAGCTTTGTTCCTTCCACAAGCTCCTCCATGTCTCTTCATTTTACAGACAAATTCCTCATGCCTGCCAAACTCTTCTACTGATAGAAGGACAGCACACCTTTCCACTGCTCCAGAGCCTATTAATCATCTGCTCTTTTTCGGCCACAACCTTGTGCCCTGTTTTGTCCTGCCTCTCATCTGTGAATTGCTGGCCTGAAACTGAGTAGGGAGAAAGCATTTTAAAGTATGCTAGCTAACTGTGGAAGTGTGAGTCCAACCAAAAGCATCAGTGAAAGCACCATTACTTCTGCTTGAGAAGTGATGCCTGCATCACTTGGTGGGATCAATCCCAGGCAGCTAGAGTTGCTGCACATCACCACTAAAGGGAGACCTAGGCACATGCATCAATCCCTGCTTGTAGAAACACTCCCTTGGGAGCCATCTGAGAAGGGAAACACCTCAGTGTTGCCGGCGATTGACTCCAAACCAGCTGAAACAATTGAGACAGCAAATGTGGGTCTTGCCATCTTAAGGGTGCTGTGCCCCACTCAAAAATTCTCAGTATTTCTGACACAGATATGAAGAGGAAGTTCTTATCTTCTGCCTGGGATGGCACCATGCCATTGTGCAAAGATGATGCACACAACAAAATATCCCAACCACAGGTCTGCTCTCTCCTTCCCTGCCTTCTCCTAGTCTCAAGCCTCTCCTCCACAAGATAAGCTATCTAAAGTATTTCAGATAAATGGTTTCTAGAGCTGCTATTAACGTGGACACAAGACTGTGCTTTCCCCTAGACTTGTTCTCTGAAACAACTCCAAAGTTGTCTGAAATTTTCCACATAGACAGATATCCACAAAAGAAGTTACAGCTTGAATGACCAAATGGATCTTTTATAATGGGAAGTGACAATCAAATTTATTGATCAATGGTGCAATTTTATGGCTATAATAGCCTCGTGAAAACTCAAGCTCTGACATGACAGAACTAACCCACAGGCACTGTTTACAGCTACCCCCAAAACCTCGTCTGCCTATGACATCGAAAAGAAAAGAAGGCTTGGGTGTCAGCAAAGCCAGAGATGTGAGGCTGTTGTGTGACAGTCTAAGAATTGCCTATTAATTCTGGATTATTTGAGCAAATACAGTGTGTTATCAGGTCAGTGGAGTTAAGTTTCTCTTATGAGAAATTAGAATTTCCTGCCAAATTAAACTAATTTTATGGGAACTGCTGGAACAAAACACAAAAGCAATCACAATTGTGCCTGGATTAAGAAACACCTTATACACCATAAAAGACAATGAAAAAGCTAATAGCTTCATGAAACCTATTTCCTCTTTCCAACCAGCTGAAAGCCACTTTGCTCAAGTGGTGACTCACCAGATCAAAGGGCTACAAACAAAAAAAACCAGAGAAATTTTTAAAGACCCTTTCTCCAAAGGAAGTTGAGAGAGAAAGATTAGTGAATTAAGAAGAGAAATTATGCTATCCAGACTGAAGGTCTTCTGTGGAGAGGCAGGGAAGGAAAAAGTTTTAGGAAGCTTAAAAATATTAAAGTTCCCTGTATGGAGGGTAAATAGACACGCTCAGTTGGTTGCATATGGGAAAAGTTTGTTTATTGCTTTATGGTCTGGCTTTTGTTTTCTAAAATTCTTGTGTCTTCCACAAACTCCTATTATTTTTAGAAGATTCTTTGGTTATTAACATAATTTCTGTAGGGAACCAAATGACAGGTCCCAAATAAAAGGCAGGCCTGCAAAGCTGATCGCAGTTGGCACAGCAGAATCCCAATGTGTGATCCCACCTTGGGAGATGTGACAGCTTGGGCTTTAAGAAGGGCAACAGTCTCCCAAGATATGTCTAATTAACTCAAAAAGGGGATCCTGACCAAGTGTTTCGTTCAACCCAGTGAACAGTTTTAGACAGATTTTTTTTTTTTTTTTTTTTGGAAGAATAACACAATTCCAAAATACACCATTTGGATCTTTCAGACTAAAGTGATTGAGTTTTCCTAAATCAGTCTGATCAGAGTCCAGGGGTTAGAAGAAGAGCATTGGATGGTCCCCAATTCCATCTGTCCACTCTGAATAAAATATTTACTGGGTCAGAGACAACTGGGTAATAACTCCTGGGCTCATAGATCTGGTCCCTGATCAGGAAGACAGTTGAGCTCTAAGACCTGCTCTACTGTCTGTCTGATATATGAAGCTGAATACATTCAACAGAAGGGACTGGGATTCCTCTGCATGCTCTGAGTTGGGGGTATCACTGTGAAAAATCAGATATACATCTTTTTGTAAGAAAGAGAAGTTGGGGGCAGGAATCTTTTCCACTGACCATGTGGTAAAACAGCACTTAGTTAAATCAAGGAATTGTCAAACAGTGCAAAAGTCCACTGTTTATTAGTAGGAGAAAACTCAGTCCCGCTCTTGCCTCTATTGAGCTTCTATCTGGTTTTCTCTTACACTTTACTCCAGCAGGCTCTAGCTGAAAACCCCAATGTTTTACAGACCATAGGGAAAGCAAAAAAGTTGTGGGGGATTTAAAAAAAAGTGAATGACAGAGTTTTAACATCCCTTTTAGCCACGTGATTACCTCTTCCTTTTGGGCTCCAGCTGAGGTAAGTAAAAAGCTGAAGTAGCGTCTTTGGTATTGGCAAGCCTCTTGGAAACTCTGAGCAGGGCAGCAAGTGGGAGCTGGACACATGAGCAGGCACTGAGGCACTCCTGGGGCTATCACCCCTTCTGCAGTGGGCAGGAGGCCGTCTGTGCAACCTCTGAGAGAAGGCACGTCGCCTTGGGTTCCCTTCTTGCTCATATCCTGTTTTCCTGCTTACCTATTAATCCTGCTCTGCAAATACTTCCAGCTCAGATAGGAGACCCTTTTCTCAGCTACCTCTGCAATTCTTCCCCTGAAACCATTTTTCTGCCCTCCCCAGAGTCTGTGCTCCTCACTGCCAGCACATAACAGCAGCTGCCAACCTCCAGTGAAAACACTTGGAACAGCAGCACCACGCTAAGTGGTGTAGACTTCCCTGTCTGTTTGCTGACTCCTTTCCTCTGTTATCATCACCTGAAAGTAGCTTAGAATTATACCTTTTTTTACCATCACTGAAATATGCTGCAGAGGAGGGGAACTGACCACCTGCAATTGCTGCCTGCTGAAAAATAGCCTCTGACATACTGTTCAACATGCAGTACTGCTCAGAAAACATGCCACCATGTTTTTTAAGAACTCACATGGTTAACAGATCTATCAGAATAAAAGAAAAAAATTTCAACCTTTGTTAAATATTTCTATGTATGTCAGACTGGGACAATGGAGAATAATATTAATGATTAATATTATATGTAATAATTATAATTATATAATAATTAACCTTCAATAGTACTATTCATTCTCTTTAGATCATCAGCATTTATTGCTAATTACTTTATGACACTGTTTTAGAATAGGTTTACTTTGCGTGACATAGCACATATCAATTCTAATGATACAAGGCTTAACAAGAATTGCATGCCTGTATTAAGATAGTTCTCCAGAATTCTCATATATGAGTAACAAATGCAGTAATCACAATTTACAGATAAGTGCATGAAAAAGATGATGGGCTTTGCATTTCCTTGCTTTAAAGTCTCTGATTTCTAGGATACATTCAATTTGTGTGCTTATTCCAATTCCATGTCTTAATTTATAATAGAAATATATATTCTTTGCAAATGGATTCATTTTGCACTGCCCTTTAAAAACAGATAGGATCAGCCATATCTTTTCCAGTGCTGCTCCCAATGGAGTGTCTTAGTGAGAAAATGCCTTGTCCCTAACCTAAAAAGGCATATTTTATCAACTATACTGTTGCTGGGGTTTGGGAAGGATGGAGGAGCCTGTCACCTTGGTCACCCGTTAACGAAACGATGGAATTATTCCAAGCTATGAAAACCACATTATTAAATCAGAAGATTGAACTGATACAAAGCCACTCCAGCGGGCCAGTGGAAGATGTGGACTGTCCATGTGCTACACCTCACTGGTGCCTCCTGCTCAGGCACCCACAGGGTGATGCTGCTGGAAGATCATCTCACATGCACATCACACGCCAGTTTCCCATGTTACATCCATTGGGAGCTAGTGTTATCTTTCAACCAGCTTGTCTGGACATAGCAGAAAGCTGCAGCCTGGGGAGGAAGAGCAACCTGCAGCTTAAAAGATACTTGGCACTGGCATATGGGCCAAGTCAGGTGTGGGTTCAGAAGAGGAAGGCAGGAAAAGAGGGGCTGGAATTAAAGCTTCAGGGTGAGCAACACTAGACCCCAAACTTGCATTTGTCCAAAGAGGGAAGCCATTTGGAGCAGCTGAACACAGGAATATTCTTTTATAATTTAGATCTTTGCTCTCTTTTATCTGTCCTAGTGTTTCACATCAACATATTTTGTATGCTTCAAAAGAGATTGTATATTTTCATGAAGGGTCAGGCTATTTCAAGCCTGCTGTTCACCTCCTGGATCAAATCTTGGCCTCTTCACAAACTCCTAGTTCACAGACTGTGAAAAGATTGAGTGAAGATGTAACTGTCCCTCTAGACAGAATAAGGTACTGAGCCTCTAACTTGCCAACTGAATGCAAGGGAAGATGACCCCTCTGAATCTTGCTAACCCGCACCCTGAAATAAAAGTTAGAGAAGCAACATTTATTTTAATGTGCAATGTTACCCAATAAATCTGTCCCACGTGAGATAATCCAGCACTTTAGGATCCAGCTGTTGTATTTAACACTGCAACCTCCTGCATTGCCAACTTTCACAGCTGCACTCCATGTTGTGTTAAACAGCCACAATTTCATTCATGCTTTTATTACTGATTGCTGCAGTGGTCAGAGAGTTGCTCACCACAAATACAGCTCCCTGGGGTATCAGAATCCTACTGTATGGGCATGTGTGGACTCTGGCCACAAAATATCAGGACTTTTAGCCCCTGGAGCATAAGGAGCTGAGTTTCTGATGTTTCATCAATTCCCTTAGTATTTAGAGCCTGTATTTCCAGGGACTCCAGAAAGCAGGTATGGATTGAGGGAATCATTTGAATCACAGACTAATATATCTTGACAAATTGATTACTGTGGGGTAAAGAACTATTCCTTCTTCAAAGACATAACTAGGAATCCCAGGGTAAGTGACTGACAAGTGTCCTCCTCCCCAGATTATGGGAATGCTTCAAAATGTAGCCAGCATGTCAAGGACAAGTATACTTAATGAAAATATGCTCCTTTTCACCCCGTTTGCTGAAAGCAGAGGTGCTAATACTGCCTTGGGCAAAGAAACTGGGTTGATGTACTGCTGTCAGTGATGAGCTGCTGTTGACCCCATGAGGGGTAAGGAACCCAGGCTCCACCACCTGTGCTTTTGGCTATTCTAAGAAGATTTTGGAAAAGGATCTGCCTGAACAAAGAAATAAAAGCTCTGAGGTGCATTTCACTTTCTTGTCCCTGATGGGTAAGTGGAAATTTAGGGAGGACTGACGCCATTATACTCTTACGTATCCTATGGTGTCATGCAGAGGCATCCCCATGTTGATGAAATGTAAGTTCTATGCAACTGGAGTACATAAACACCTAAGTCAGGATCCCACCTAGGAGGTACAAAAAGACCTTTTGATCTTGTATTGGAGGATGGCTTATGAGGAAAGACTGATATCACTATCAAAGGACCTTGATAAACTTATGCCACTAAGTCTAGGTAGGAAAAGCCAGTCCCAAGTTAATATTTCACAATGTGTTGCATTACTCATATTACTCAAAAAATGTTCATGCAAGAAAATTTCATCATCTTAACACTGCCCTGTCATAGTTCATGTGAATACAAAAAACCCAGCCTTGACCTTCAGAATGTATCAGCATGCAAAAATAGACTCATCATCTTACTTTATTCTTAAATTCAGTGGAGGCTCCAAATGAAAAGAGAAACTTCACTACATCATTGTGGCCTTGCTGTGCAGCAAAGAACAGAGAAGTTGCACCTGACTGTAAAGGAAAAATGGATTAAAAGAATAACAAATGCATAACACGACTAAAGTACAGACATTTCAAATTAAAACATATTGAGCTCAATCAGTTGAATATCAGCTGAAAAGACATGAGGAATTTGAAGACTCCAGAGGACACCAGGTATCTTAAGTCAGTCTTCTTCCCATTGCACTGAAAAATCTGTCCAGCATCATACATTTGAGTAAAACCCAAGAGGAACTGAAACCCCATATTTTAAACAAGTTGTAGAAGATACTGTCATTAACATGTGAGCAAATCAGGCCCCAAAAAATTACCATGTAAGATTTTAATGGCTGGACAGAAGAAAGAAGGAGGAGAAGGAAGGAAGAAACAGAGAAAGAAAAGAAATGCAGGCTTTTCTGACTTTGGGCTCACTCACCCCATGTAGAAAGTACAGGAAATTAGAGCTACACAAGAAATTCATTCCAGTGCCCAAAGCCTTTATAATAGTACATGGCCCCACTTAGACCATTTCAGAGCCCCCTCTCCTGACACAATAATGGGACTCTCACTTCCCCAAGCTTCACAACAACTTCAGAGCACAAGAGCACTGGTTGGAGTATGTGCCTTTAGTTGCAGAACCGTGCCATTGGCCTGTAGAGCTTAAACTTCATCTGTTTTGCTTCCTTTCTGCAACAGAGTAATTCTGGAGGCTTTCAGAAGGGATTTTTTTTTGTTGCCTTGTTGAATCAGTATTTCCTGAGTGATGATCAAGAGCAGCTCCATAAAACTGTTCTTAAATTTTTCTTTTGTTGCTGCTTTCCAAGCAATGTTTACCTAAGGGAAGGGACATGTTTAAGTACATGTTTTGTTAGAACAGGACGCCACTGAAAGACACTGACAATCATAGTTGGAGCAAGTTTAGGCCAGTAAGTGCAGGGACACCTACATCATCAAACATGGCATTCACTGACTCAGTAATTTGCAGATGTCAGCATGAGATTAATACTCTGGTTCCAGGTAACCAGGGAAAGTAAGAAACCTTGGCTTGTATTGTTGGAGCAATGAGCACACTGCTGTCCTGCACTACCTGCCACCATCCCATGTAACTGCATGCCCTCCTTCAACTGCTCTTCTCTTAAAACCAGTGGCTGTCCCAGAGCAGTTCTGCTCTTTGCACTGCCAACACGCAGACCAGAGCAACTGCAATTATTCCTTACAACCATCTGCATGGAGTATGAGTGAAAGGCAGTTTCCCACAAACATCAGTTGCTGATGTCCCTTCCATGCTGATGTCATGGTGCAAGACATGCCTTGAATGCCAAGCAGAGATGCAGGGAAGAGTATGGATGATAAAGCTGTGTGATTGTCAGAGATGAGTTGGCTCACACTAAAAGGGCAGAAACTCCAAAGCATACAGGGTCAAAAATAATCCCTGTGCTACCAATGGCATCCACTCCATCTTAATGACCAGGCTGCAAATCAAAAGGTAAAGGTCTTCTCCTGATTATTTATCCCATCCAAAGGGCTGTAAACTGTTGTGCCAATAAGTAAAACTGCAAATACATAAATGGCATAACCCTGGAGGGTTACATCTCAGATGTAACTGACCCTCACCAACCAGAAGTGCTGAAAATGTTTGGTAAGTTATAATAAATGTACCTCTGGTATCTGATTTTCTATTGTAAACTCCAGATATCTGATTCCCTGATGTCCTCAGAACAGAGCCTGTTATATGAACACACTGTACAGCAAGTGACAAAGAAACAATTGGCAACAAGCAGCAGACAACACTCTTATTATTTGTAACAAACCAACAGTCACTTAATGAAGCCCTGTTTGAATCCTACCTCTCTCTGCAGATTGATATCTGCTCCTTGCAACACCAATTCCCGTACACAATCTATGTGGCCATAGTAAGATGCTACCATCAGAGCTGTTGTGCCAAGCTGGGAGTAAGGAAAAACAAGTCAGTACCTTCAACAGACACCTACAGCAATGAATCAGGCTGTCTGGAAGAGACAGCACTTCTGCCAAAAAACTGGAGGGAGCTTATGATACCTTATTGTCCCAAAATAAGTGCAACAAGTATAAAAATAATGGGTTTTGTTTCTAAACAGTATTTTTTTGGGTTTTTTGGTTTTTTTTAATCAGAGAATCCCAAAGTTCTTTGCATTATTTCCAGAAGAATAACCTCAGAGACAGGAGCTGAGTGACTTAGCTGAGTCACTTAATTCTGAGTCATAGTCAGGAGTAGGGGCTGGGTGATTTGAACAATAATTCCCTATCCAAATAAAGAGAGCAAACTCACTCAGTGACTCTTCACATTATAAGAAAGAACTTTCTGTACAGAAACATGTGTTCAGCTCCCTCAGTACACTATAAGGTCACTTCCAGTGAACAAAGTAGGACTTATATGTATGTAGTGTATGGACAATATGCAGAAACCACATGCATAAGGATGAAACACATCCTTCAAAAGCATTCACACACAACAGCTCAATTTAAAGAAGGAATGGGTGACATTATAAAAAAGAAACATGCAGTCTTAATTGCACAAAAATAATTTAGTCTAGAAAATGTGTATGTCTGATACAATTATTAATGCAGTGCAGTGTGAAAGTTCTTGTCCAAAGTTAGCCTCCTTTTGAGAAAAAAATGAACAGTAGCGACTTTATATTTTCACACTGATCTCTGTCCTGTTTACTATAAGCCTCCATTTGAACATCCTTCCCTCTCTGTCATGACAGTCATAGCATCAGCTCCAGAAGTACTGTAGGACAAATACTTGCCTAAGTAGGGCAAAAATGAAATGAAATTTAAAAGATAGGTTAAAGTCAGTGGGATTAGAAAAACTCTTACACTTTAAAGGTATTCAAAGTGAGAAAAGCTGCAGCAAGTTCATGTTTCAGGCTGGAAGTGGCATTAATCCTTGCCAATACCAGCATGACTCCATGTCAGTCAGTCCCAATGCCAAACAAAAGAAACCTGGAACTTCTCAACCTCGTTTTTCCCCTGCTCTTTGACACAGCTTAGCACAATCAAGTACCTCACCATGTGTTATAGGCAGAATAGAAAGACATACTCATTTATCTGTGTTATCAGCCCATTTCTAATTTCAAAACTAATTTCAACCCATGTCAATTACAGTAAGGAAATTCACATGAAATCCACCATGTGTCTGGGCTCCTCTTACTTGGCAATCTTGTGCCTTCATGTTGGTGCCCAGTCCAGAGATTGGGTGGAAGAGGAAGAATTTCGGAGGCCAGCAGTTGTTCTAATTATGAGGAGGTCTGCTAGCTGACAGGATCATTGCTACCTGGGCTCAACTGAGCCAACTCTTCACTGTGATCTATTACTACAATGACATTTCTTTGCAAAGAGAAGCCCGAGGTGCTAGGATCTGTGTTTTTAATGTCAGCACCACAAATAACTGTGTAAGACACATTTTTGAGTGCTGGCAAATTCTTAACCCCCTGCCACTGATGTAAATCATCATGCTATTTTATCTTACATTTCAAGCTTGATTACTGACAACAGAAGGTTTTAAATCATCCTGAAATGCCATAGGACTTTCCTATGTTTCATATTAGATCCCTACTACACCCTCTGCATGGTGGGCTATGGAAAGTGATGCAAAACGAGTGCTGTGGCTGTAGGTGCATTGTGTGCATACGCTGTCTTTGCAGTCCACATCTACTCGCCCACTGTTCAGCAGCAGCTGGAGGAGAGCCAGGTTTCCTTTCCTTGCAGCCCAAAATGCAGCATTGGCAAGTGGTGTTTCTTTCTGGAGGAAAAAGTAAAAGGCAAAAAAAAAAACAAGTAGAAATAAATCACTTTGGCAAATACATTGGACAAGCATACACATTGCATACATTCTGCATTCAAGCCAGGCAAGTTTCAGCTTAGTGTGCTGTTTCTTCAAACCCAGAGCATGCAAAGGAAGCTAATTTCATTTCTTTGTGCACTTAAAGAGATCAGTCTTCCTGTGCTACCTCATGTTACTTCAAGTCTTCCTTGCGTCCATGGCAGCCTATGTCTCTTAGATTGCTCTGTAATGAGAAATGATGATGCTAGGCCAGATCCACAGGGAAACATCACAGAAAACAACATGCTCAGTGATGCCTGTATTGTCTGCTTCTGTGGTGGGGCTGGCCACAGTTAGGCTGAAGCGTCCTGCTGATGTCCTGCTGCAGGACATCCTCTTAGGTTTCAGATTAGCTCTCTGTCATCTCCTTCTTTCCTGCACATAACGTTCCAATACAGGAACAGTATTGCTCATGCATCTCCCAGACTGCTTGTTCTACCTCCTGCCTGGAATTAACACCCTGTGACTGTGGGCATGTGCAAGATCTCCTGGGTAGGAGTGAATGACGACTGCTGCAGCATAGGAAAAGGACAGGAAAATAAAGACATGGACTTTGCTCCTGCTCTCTTTATCTAATCGATGCAAACAGCTGCCAACATGCTGCCTTGACAGGTAAACACTGTCACTGGTGAAGTGTCGAGGGGAAACACCGTGATGGCAGCGATATGTATCCTAGAGCAGGCTCGTGCTGATGATTTTTTAATAAGACCCCAGACCACCAACAGAAGTGTAAAGCATTGCTGCACTGACAGTCACTTACACCAAAACAGAGTCAAAAATACCCAGGGTCATTGCTTTCCAGTGAACCCTTCCTTCAGGATACACAGAGAGTGCAGATTGGATACAAAGTCAATCATTCAGCTTCAGAAATGAAATAGGTACTTCTCCTTGTCTAAATGTCAATGTGCACAAGTAATGTGGTAAGGAATCAGGATTCAATGGTTTTATGGCTTACAATTAAAATGCACATATACAGCACAGTTTAAATTGCTTCCTTCACTGACATGAAGATAATAAACTTTGCAGAAACCAGCAGACACAAGAATCATGAATCTGAATCTATCCCAGGCCCGTCACACTGAGCACTTTCCATGGGTTGCATTTTCAATATTAATAGGTTGGAAAATTGGCAGCTCTTTGAGACGAGAGAAGTTCCAACCATTCAATAAATTATAAGTCACTTCCTATAAACTGATAGTGATATTTCTTGTACCAGCACACACAAGGGCAGGAGTCTGAAATTTTTAGCAATAAGCTAAATTCTGATCTTCTTTTCACAGCTATTGCATTTCCCTGGAGAACCTGTAGATAATGTTGATTACAGTAGAGACAGCAGTTTATACCCTCCTTGCTGGCAACACTGTAGTGTCTTCCTATCTTGACCCTTAGAACCACTAAAATTTTATTATTTACAGAGCTGGAAGTTAGGAATATTGTCTTATTGGCTTTGTTATTATGATATTCACTGGAAAGCCATTGCAAAAGAATTATGTTTAGACCTTACAGAATGGAAAATCAAATTCCTTACCTTTTATTGTCCCAATCTATCCCTTAAAGTTTTAGAAAGTTTAGAGATATGACAATACATCCATAAAGGTAAAGATTTATTTAATCCACCCCAGTTTTCACTATGAGGGCACAGTAGCAGACTGAATTTTATTATGGCACACCATACACCACCACTTTCACTGGTCAGGTAGGCAGGAACTGGAATCCATATTCAAGAACTCCTTACCTGCTTTCACCAGTTCACATGAGAAGAGAAAAGAACTAAATGTCCAGTGTCACCCTGGACTGGAAGTAGAAGTTCAAAGTCTTTGGTCTTATGAGTCATAAATTCCTACCTCTTTTTTCTCCCCTGGAAGTTCTACAGTAGCTCTCCAGAAAAGTTGTCCTCATACTTTGGATCAGACCCAAGGAATGGAAGAATTCTTCAGTGCATCAAGGACACAGAAAGAAGTTTTTCGCAGTGGTGCTTTTGGCCCCATTTGCAATGACTGCTACCAGCACTTGTGCTTCCCCTTGTGCCCCTGCATTGCCTGGGATTCCTTGTATAAAAGTAGAGTGTACAGCATGCTCAGCCCATCAACCATCCAGTGATTAGATTAAAAAATCAGATGCAAATCTGAGCTATTTTACCCACTAAGGTGAATGAAAGTGCAAACTCATTCAGATGGTCTGGGCACCTTGCAAGAACAGCCACATTGTGTACCATGTGGCAGTCTATATCTCTGGATCTGTATCTCTGTGCTCTTCATTTTCATCAGCAATACTGATATCATTGGTAGGCAAAATGTAAGACAGCACTTTGGGGTTGATAATCCAATTAATTGAATTATTTTTGAGAAATAAATGGGTTTATAACTGCAGGATGTGACTGCTGTTGTTCTAATATGAACTCAGTCTTGTCTCATCAAATACTGCTTAGGGAGAGGTAATGCTGAATTTCAAGAGATTAATTGGACAAATTTTTCATGTAATTCTTAGCATAAAGCTAGTCTGCCCCCAAAGCATCCTCAAAGTAAACAAGTGATCCTCAGCACTGACAGTCTGGGAGCAGAATGTAATAAACATCTGAAAATTATTAGCTAATAGCTTTCATCAAAATTGCTTGTTTCATTATGTCACTTGTTCCAGCATCAGCAACTTTCAGGATAAAATTTCCTTCACTTCATCAAGTTCTCTAAAGTTTTATTTTAAAATCTGGCTGTGCTATTAATTTTGATTGTATGCTTTTATGAGAGCCCAAAGATGAAACGCTGGCATTATATTCATGCTGTATTGACATTAGAAAAAAACACTTTTTCAAAAATGGCCTAGAGGAAAATATATATTGTAAATCTGACAAAACCATTTCTCTGCAGGGATACACAAAACATGAGTTGTGCTAATGTATCTGTGTCATTTTAGGAATATTGAGAGGGAAAGTGTAATTTAAATGCTGTGACCACCAGCTCCTGCTCCCTGCCCTACCTATGACTTGCTGTTTGCAGAGAAAGAGCAGGTGACAGTGGGATGACCGCTGACGAGGAGGAGTGCAGTTCTTAAACAGGGATCTTGCAGATGAAAGAAAAGAGGCAATAGACAAAGAAAAGAGAAGAAAGAGAACACTAGCACACTGGCTTGTTCCTTGTACTGTCAAAATACAAGAAAATTCCTTTTCTTTCTTAGTTTTCAGACCAGTCCTAATGGGAAGGAGGAATTGAGCAAAAAGTTTTCAGAAGAAGAACTGGAAATCAGGATCAAGCATGATGGAAAAGGCTAGCATAACTTAGGAGCAATATATCCTACATGAAGGATCCTGGTAAAAAAGAAAGATCGTTCAATATATAAATGTTGTTTAGTCAGGCAAAATGTGGTAGAAGAGAGGATATTTGTGTGAGAAAGAAAGATAAATGCTATGCCATGGGTAAGTAGGATAATAAGATGGAAAACATGAATAGCCAGTCGCAAACAGAGATAGTAAGGATCCAAGTTAAGTTCATGACCTTCAGAGAGAAAATGCCAAACAAAAAGTCACAGAAAAGGGAGAGAAAAAAGAAAGAGGAAGGTATGGGCTGCAATTCTTCAGAGGGAGGAGAAAGCAGTGAGCTACTTTGAACAGGAATACTTGGGGGAATACAGTGTAAGAAATAGGGCACAGAAAAGGAGCTGATAGGGACAGAACAGAAAGTAAGACCGGAAGAACAAGTTAAATAAACAAGGAGGCCAAAAAAGGATAAGAAAGCAAGAAGAAGCTGGCATCACCAGGAACATGGGGCTGTTAGGGTGGATGCTTGTGAGTAATGAAGGTAGGAAAAATCTCACAGAGACAGAATGGAGGAACAGAAAGACAGGAAAAAAAAGAAATGAGGTGTGAGACCAGTGCAGGACCCAAAAAGGGGATGACCACAGAGGCTGCAGTCCAGAAAGCCAAGTGTATCGTGGGCTACATCAAAAGAATCATGACCAGCAGGTTGAAGAAAGTGATTCTCTCCCTCAATTCTGCTCTGATAAGACCACACCTGGAGTACTATGTTCAGCGCTGGGGCTCTCAACATAAGGTTGTGGACCGGCTGGAGCAAATCCAGAAGAGGGCCATGATGATGATCAGAGGGCTGGAGCACCTTCTCCTATGAAGATAGGCTGAGAGAGTTGGGGCTGTTCAGCCTGGAGAAGAGAAGGCCCCGAGGAGACCTTAGAGCAGCCTTCCAGCACCAGAAGGGGACCCGCAAGAGAGATGGAGAGGGACTTTTTACAAGGGTATGTAGTGATAGGACAAGGACAAATGGCTTTAAACTGAAAAGGGGTAGGTTTATAGTGGATATTAGGAAGACATTCTTTACTGTGAGGGTGGTGAGGCACTGAAACAGGTTGCCCAGAGAAGTTGTGGATGCCCCATCCCTAGAAGTATCCACAGCCAGGCTGGATGGGGCTTTGAGCAACCTGGTCCAGTAGAAGCTCTCCCTGCTTATGGCACGGGACACCTTTTACTATGATGATGTTTAATGTCCCTTCCAACCCAAGGCATTCTATGATTTCACCACCAAGTGTAAGGCTGAGCTGCACTTGGAGCAAAGGTTCTCTGCTGCCTGCCACAGGAGGGCTTTAACTGCAGGTGCAAACCACCTGCTGCGCCACCACTGAACCGACACGGTGCCACTGAAGCACCAGCACTCCAGGAGGGACATACCCTGACAGGAGCGAGGCAAGTACAGGGAATAATCCATCAAATCAAGTAATGCAACACAAGCAATATGGCAAAGGACTGGCACTGAGCTGCTGATCAATAAGAGAAGGGCAAGCACAGCATCCAGAAAGTGCATAACAGAGAAGATGTACATCCATCAGAAATATTACTTGTTAGCATCATTAGTAAATTGCTGCTTGCTTCCCTCTTTGCCAAATAATCTTATTAATCCTGTCCTTAGATTAAAAAACTTCTTTTAGGCAATCTTTTGAAATGACTGTTCTTGCGTGAGTTTGGATGGAAGAAGTACAAAAGGTGACAGAAATCACAGCTGGCAAAGGGAACGAACCAGTCTGGCTTCAGTGGCCACCACAGCCTGAAAGGAAGAGCACGGACAAAGACTGCCTCCTAACTATTACACAACCAGCACCAGCAGAGATGGTCGGAAAAGTGAGGAGGAGGCTCCTGACTGCACCAAAACCCACAGCACGGAACCCGGCCACCCCAGAGCCAGCGTAAAGCTCCACGGAGGCTCGCGGTTTATGTAACACAAGCCACGCATCCTTTTGGGGTTGTCAGCTGGGAAAAGCGCCCGCTCCATCAGCTGGCACCGCAGCACTCCCGGGGGACCCCAAAGCTCGGGAAGGACGCTGCTGTTTTCTTTCCTTCCGCCCTACACCACCCTCGTTTTTCCTAAAAAAATAAAATAAATCAGTCCCCAAGTCCACGGATACGACAGCGCACTCCACGGGCTGCCAGCATGACAAGCGCAAAGCGGGAGCCCAAACGCGCATCCCCCCGCCCCTCTCCCCGGCGCCCGGCTCACCTTGAACGACATCCTGCACATCGCAGCGCTCCGCCTCCGCCCCGCTCCGCGCCCGCCCGCGCAGCTCGGTCCGCACCGCTCCGCGCCCGGGGCTGCGCGGGGCCGGGGCGGGGCGCGGCGCGGGGCCGGCGCCTCCCTCCCGCATCACCTTGTGCTCAGGGGGTTCTGTCTACTATTGCTCTTTACAGGTTCTTTTTGGGGCGGGAAGGGAGTATTTGGGAATATTATAATTATTAATTATTATTATTTAGCCGAATAGAATGAATTATATTCGAACATACACTAATTATATCAGCACACAATTTTATATAATTACAGAAAATTATATTTGATTGCTACTTTTGCTGCCTATAATTATTATTTTTCAATTGTTGTTGTTGTTGTTAGTAGTAGTAGTAGTAATATTAGTATTATTTAAAATGGCTCCCTGCTCCAGCAGCATCCCATGGTGGGGGACCCGCACCACTCAGCCTCTGGTTCAGACCTACAGATCAGGCCTCTGCAGCCCAGGAATGGCACTGAGATGGTCCAAAGCTCAAGCACCCTCAGCCCAGCCCTAGTCCCATCACAGTGTTAATGCCACCTGCATGGTGGCACCTCCTTTGTATTTCCCAGCCTCTCCCCTTCATATCTAGGAAAAACCTGTTAAGAGCTACTGTTGTGAGTACACCCACGATGCTACCACACAAACCTGTGGTGGGGGTGAGCGTTCCTTCGCTTTGCAAGCATCCAGCTATCACCAACACTATCTCCCATGGCTGATGTACTCCCATTAGGAAGCCAGTAAGTTCTTAAGGGCTTAATTTTAAGCCTTTAAAAATGAACAACCATAAAGCCAAGTCATGTCCTGTTTTGCCTGGCTGCCAGAGATTTCATTCAAAGTCTGCGTGATATAAAGTAGGCAAAGCAGGGCATGCTCTGGTGAGAGATTCCTGAATTTCTTTGCTATTGTTGGTTTAAACTGAGCCCTTAGGGATTTTCCTCTTTTGATGTGCACACATAAATCCCATTCATGAGAAAATTATGCGCGTGCATTGGGAGAAAATACTTGTGCTGAGATCCAAACAGCTTATTCTACAAATCTGCAAGTGAAGGGGTTTCTGCAGATCTTTTTCCTGAGGCAATGTTCATCTGTGCATCTGTGCATACAGTAAAACAAACGGTAGACAAGCAGATGAAAGCTGCTAATAGCACCAGCTCATCTCAGAATGCATGGCCTGGTGTGAACCTTAATTACTGAGTTCATACAATCCTGGATGATCACTCAGATTTCTCCTTTAACTTAAAAATACTGAATAAACTCAGTAGATTGCATAGTTGAGAGTCATTCTTCCTCTCATCCAGTTGCACAGTGATGATTGTCCATTGAAAGAGGAAAATATTACTGATCTGTACACACTCCCTACCTCACCCTTGGAAAATCCCCGTGTTTATTCAATCTATTGTGAATAACATGCCAAACTTTTCCCATTCATCAGCCCAAATATTAAATTTTATTACCAAGAAAAAACAAAGAATTCTGTGGATGAACAATAAAAAAGGAGATGAAAGCAGTACAGTTTTTCAGGGGTCTGTATTTACCTTGGGTGTCAGGCGAAAAATTTTGAAGTGCCTTTCTTAATTTCCCCACACAATCTGAAATTGCACCTATTTTTGGTTGCACATGGTCTCCTGTGATTTTTCTGTTGTCATATGGAGGTGCAATAATTTGTCAGAACTGTTGAATACAGACATACATATATAAGGTATGTTCTTTCTTGGTGATCCTTTTAAGTTTATCCCAGAAAGCATGTAGAAACTATGTTTTTTGATGTAGACCTCTGCCTATAATTACACTCAAAATCTTGTTTATGGGCAAAGAGAAAACACACCTCATATACATATAAAACCAAGAATTTATAATTAGTATAACTGAAACTTAACAGTCTAATATAAGAATCATTACTAGAGCAGATGTAATTATTGCAGAAAAAGAAAAAAGTCCATACAGAGAAAAGATCTGTATTAATAACATTACAGTTAAAACTTATATACAATTCCTAGTTTTTACTTCTTTTCTGGATATTATCCTCACCTTTCCCGTGCTATGCTAGGTCCCAGAGTTGGTGGTTTCATTCTGATGGTGGTGGTTTGGGATGTTATGGTGAGCTGTCAGCATCTGGAATTGGTCGTTGCAGGGAATATCATGTTCATAGTAATGGTTTCTTCTTCCCTCTAGGATCGGCATAATTCTGTTTGCTAATGTGCTTTTCTCTCTGACTCTTTCTTCACTGGTCTGCAGCTTCACATTACAACCAAACTAATTCTCATTTCAATTATAAAAGCTGCTGTTAGAGATAAGCCATGTAAAACAAAATTGAGGGAGGTCAAGAAAGTTTAAAGAGAGCAAACCTGACAAGCCTCAGTCCCGAGGCCCTGCACATTCAATGCCTGTTACTATTGTGGGAATATTGTATTTTAGGGCTACACTTCTCCCCTGTTCTTCAGTCTTGGCAGAATATTTAAGATTGCAAGATACTCGGACTGGTTGGGATTTGTTAGCTGCTTGGCAGAATTCATCTGCAGGGCAGCAGGCTGCATTCCTCTCACCTAGTATTTCATCACAGTGATTATTTCAAATATCCTGAGTTATGCTGTTTTGTACAACTCTGAAGGCTACCTAAGATGAACTGCAGGAACAGATTAAATTATTGTGTTTAAAAGCTGATCCAACCATTCTGTGTAAGTCACAGAAAAACCTTATCTGAGCCAGAACAGTTCAGGCACATCTATATATGGATGATTACAAGAAGTAGCACAAATTTTGGGTTAGACAAAACATTCCTTTGGAGTTCGTGATCTACACATCTGCAATTCTTTATGCAAAGATGACATTAATTTCTATCTGCTTTAAAAAACAGCAATCAATAAACAAATACCCATTTAGAAATGTGAGTGAAGAGCAATGTAAGTTTGCCTGCTATAAGTGGAAATGGATAAATACATTTTAGCAGATGAGATGATAAATGTGTCTTGTAACTTTGGTGAGCTCTGGTGTGGGATTCTGCCCCCATCTCAAGAACCCGTTGTTAAATTTGACTGCCATCTTCCAGGCTCCAGAGGTCTTTACTGCAGGGCGTGCCACAGAACTGCATCTGTGTAACTCAGAAGATATGGCATTGACAAATACATTTCTGCAGTAGCTTTTGTCATTTCCCATATGGCTGTATGTCAATAATGTCAGTGCTTTTGCTTTCAATATCACCTGTATAAAGATCATTGATGAAGGCTCATTACAATTATTCTCTGATTGTAACTTACTTTTTTTTTCTGAAGCTTTGCAAATGGTGGAGATCTTAGTATAATGTTATTGATTTCAGCTATGTCTGCATTGTCTTCTTTCCTTGGATATTTGCTTCCATTAACATTTAGTTATTGAAATATTTTTAAAAATGTATATAGGTTTCTATGCTTTTCTAGAAATAAATAACTTTCTTCAAAGTATATTAAAAAAAAAGGCAGTTTAAAATGTAAAATGGAGCAATCTTCAGCAGTTTCAGTTACAAATTTTGAAGCCTGATTTTACCCAGACAACAACAGTAATAAGCTTGGCCACCTTGAACAGTAACTTCTATTTCTATTTTACTAAAGGTATGAATCCTCTTTACTACTGTAGTTCTCTCTGCATGATTTCAAAATCCTGGATCATTGCCTCTTAGACAACTGTGTATGTTTCTGCCTGTGACCTCCCGGGTGGGCCTGGGCAAGCCTTTTGTGCCAAAATTTTAAAAAATAACTTCTCACTTTAGCTTCCTTACGTTCTTTTGCATTGTAACTCAAAATGCTGACACTAGGACAAGGACTACTTTTGAAACCATCAGCCTAAGGATTTTGCTCATCAGTTTTTGTCAGCAAGATTCAATACCAGCCCACAGTAAGAGAGCAGCTCTAAAACTTTTTTCTCTTTTCCAAACTTTTGACTCTTTATGTTGCTGAAATCACTCTTGATCTTGGCTAAATCCTGCACTGTGCTGTGGAGTGAACTGATCTGGCAAGCTCAGACACCAGCAGCAGTTCTGCTGTGCCAGCATGGACATCTGCATAGACCAGCAAATCCAACTGCTTGGCTGGCTAAATCCGTTCATGCTGACCTCTCTGGGACATCTAATTTAGTGCTCTAGTCTGGATGAGGAGTACACAGCTGAAGTGAATCTCCCAGTTGTCTCCCTTTACTGTGCTGTTTTCTTGTTGTGGAGGGATCTTGTACTGTGCAAACTGGATCCATTTTGAACTAACCTCAAAGAACTTCTCCCGGAGCAGACTCAGTGGACTGCTGCTGCAAACTGGGATTGAAAGAGAGCTAATCTGAATTAAAAAAAAAAACAAATGCAACATGACATGGCTACAATGTAGACTTTTGATCCTCAGCACCGTTTGATCTACAGCTTCACTCCTGTCAGGGGGCACTACTTGCAAATGTAGACAGCCTGTGTTGTGCTGCTACTACCTCAGCTAGTTTAGATATCTCTACACTGCAGTGCAGTCTTTGATATAGAAAAAAACCCGTATAATAACATGTCTGGTACAGCCATGTTGGGCCCCCTCTTCTGCCTGAAAAGTAGCCAAAGTCTTGTGCCACGGCTCCTTCCCTTTGCCCTGTGCGTGATCCCAGTGAGAACGTGGGGAGTCTCACTCACTATTTGCCCAGGACTTACAGATGTTCTGCAGCACCTACAAATGGGCCACAAACCATCAGGAAATCCTAGGCCTGTCCACTGCAGTTTACTGTAGGCTTCATGTATGTGTGCTTCATCAACCCTCTTCAAGAACATGGTAAATCTGACCTTTTTCAGGGTGCACAAATCAAATTCATGGTACATAACATACACAATAAATGTGATACTTTCTAAGCATGCTGTATCTACTGACAACAGCTTGTGTCATCAGCTTGTACGTGTCCAACAAGAGTGATACATCCTGGAGTGCCTGGGCTTGCCCATCCCCTGCCTGGGAGTATGAATCATTCCTAATCCAGCATGCTATACCTAGGAATATTCTTCAGTCCAAAAGGAACCCTTGTCTGCTTCTCGGTTTGATGCCCTTTGGCTCCTTAGGGTTGAATAACTGGGCTTGCTTCTTTTCATGAGAGTAGCACTGCTCATCTCCTACAGAAACACTTGAACAGCCACAGAGAAAACCAGCTGCATTTTTCAGATTGATTACTGTTTATGTACTTAGCTAAAGTTTGCATGCAAAATGCTACGACATCATGAGGTGGATATTAATTTGAGTACAATATATTACTGCTATTCCATCTGTCTTTTGATTAAAAAGTGACAGATCAGAGAGGCATTTCTAAATTAATTCAGCAAACTGGTATTTTACTTCCAGCCTTCCCTTGCATGCACAAGGAGTTTTAAATCAGGAAAGTGCCAGAGCAGATCCGTGAATGTGTCAGTATGAAAGTGCACAGAAACACATACAGGCTTGCTGCTGAGGTGGTATCTAATCTCCTAAATTTATCTATTTATGAACAAAAAAGACACTGCTCATTTCGAGCCAAAAATTGTATTCTTGCTAAAATTCCATAGACAAAGATTTCAATAACATAACTTTGGGGAGATATGCTTCTTGAGACACTGAAATCAGTAAATCCTACCACACAGTGACAACTCCAAGGATTAATTCATAGCATTGCATCAGGTTAATTCATGCTGTCATGCCTTTCCAGTACATTTTCAGCCTGTATTATGATCCTGATTTCAGGATTTGGGAAGCACTTTTGTGGGATTCTTTAAGGAATATGGCCTGGTTTTGTTGATGTCTTTGTTGTAGGACCTACTTTAATTTGAAGATGGAATATTGCAAAATTTAGGGAAAACTAAGTTAATAGATTGACTTCAATTTTGCAATTATCAGGAACATTAGTCTTCAAGTTGCATATTGTACTTTTCATGTAAATATCATATTTTTTTGACTGTTAATTTAAATTCTTCATGTTGAAGAAAATGCATTTAAGTCATCAGCAATAACTTTAATAAAGCAGTTGATAAACAAAAAGATTTTCCATCTGGTCTACCATTTCCATTAATCTTTCCCTTGCTAAACTGCAGAATAAATATCTACACAGGCTGTTCCTTATTTCCATAATATTAAAAAAGTACAGGTCTATTTTACAAAAAGTGTATGAAGAAAGCACTTTGAGTAACTCTTTATTTTGGAAGTTATTCCTGGAAATGAATAGGGATAATATTAGAAACAGTAAAAGTTACTTTGAAAATAAATCTTGCAGACTTATCAGGAAAACTGTACCAAGTATTTATGTATCCCATAAAACTTTTAAAAATAGAATGGGGAATTTATGAAACTGGACCTGAAAATGGAAAAGTTTATCTATTAATAGAAATAGTTTACCCAACATGTTGGTAACTGTATTCATTCATCCTTCTAGGGAGCTCTTACCTTGAATCTCTCTTTTCACTCCATGGCCTTTTTGCTGAGGCCTCCTATGACATCCAACTTCCTATCAGATTTGCTGTTATAAGCTGGTGTAAGGACATGTAGCTGCTGGGGACCACAGGAGCGTTATTAACTTCCTTCATCTGAACCTTTGAACTGATGCCTGGGCTAATGACCAGGGAATCAGAGAGAAGTTAGCATTGCACTTGAATAAGCAGTAGGGAACAAACTCCACAAATTGCCACTTGTGTTTTTCAGTGAGTTTGCTCTTTTCCTTCCTCTTTTCCATTTGTTCACAGCAAATTAATGATTTTTGCCACAGATATGAAGTGACAGGTCAAGGGAATCAATGAAAGGACTACAATTACCACATAAGACTAATTTCTAGTCCAGTATAAGCACCAGCATGCCATCTTCACTTAAGTGCAAATGCCTTCCAACCTTCAAACAGCTCAACTTAAAACATCTGTGTTCCATCTGTACAGGTACATGACACTCAAAATTTTTTTATCCTTCTCCTCCCAGTCTTGGAATTTTGCTCTCTTCAAGTTATATTGCTTTAAGACAGCGTGTACAGGTTGTGACTGTATGTTCTCTTCATCTGTCATTTCCTTTTGCTTTCCCTGCTTATCCTCTGTATATGCCAGTTTTATGACTCAGTCTGAAGTGAATTGTTTACCTATTTTCCATCTGCTCAGCCAGAGAGAAGCCCATGAGCCTGTATTCAAGTCTGCAATCTTTCTAACCCTATGCCTGGCACTTAAGTGCTGATGGATAGTGGTGTAGATAAATGAAACTGGCTATCTTGAGTCTATGAACAATCTAAACCTGATTAGATTGTGAAGTTCTCTAAACAGAAAGGCATATTCAAATGAAATAATATCATATCCATTTTCCCCAGCTGTTGTTTGTATATTATTGTATATAACTTTACTGTGAGAAATGTTGTGAATCTGAAAACATACGTGTCACATGAGTTGAGAACAATGATGATATATCCCATATGCTGCTACAGGTAATAATAATCCAGGGCTTGCTATTTTTTTTTCCCACAGAATATAACTGACTTACTGTAAGTGGAAGATTTGTGTACATTTACTAAGATAAAAAACCTCAGTGTAAGAAATCAGGCCAAATTCTAGTTATCCTCCTAAGCCTAAGTAAATAGATTTGTTAAAGGGGGACACATGTCATTAGCACTGCACAGGAACCACAAAACTGCTCTGTATTTAGCATGGAAGTGTAAGATTCTTGCTGTCTCGTCCACATGAGCCATTCTGAGCAGCTGAACAGAGTGTGTTTGGCTGTTTCCTCTCTGTCCCAAAGGCTTTGTCCAAGGACAGCAGAAACCATTGTGGAGCATAACTTTCAAGGGTCCAGATTCTCTGAGATGGCTCGCTGGCACCTTAGAGCTCACCCCACCCAGTAAAATGGATCTGGTAGATTAATTTCATCCTCACTTGGAGAGAGTGGACGTCCTCAAAGGAAGGGAGTGAGACCTTGGGCTGAGGGTATGTATGACAGGGCACAAGCAAGTTCAATAGGAGTCAACTCTATGCATGTAAGAGAGAAACTACTTGCCTTGCCAGTTACAAAGTTTCTTTGAGTTACTGGCTATAGCTTAGTCAGTTCAATTTCTCTCTTATGCTCTGCTGGTCAGAAAATCAGTCTACTAATTGAAAAGAAAGGATTTGGCTAAAGAACATAGGTATACGACTGTATGATAAAATACACAAATGGCAAAATAATACCACAGTAGGGCTAACAAGCCATATCACATCTCCTAATGAAGCTCCTGGTAATTAACATCACTGAAACCAATTATTACCAACAAAAAAAAAAAAAGGAAGAAGAAAACAGTGATTTGTAAGAGCTGTGACTCTTATAATTATAAATTCTCTTCCATGGAGAATTTTTGTAGTGTATTATGTCTGTGTTACACAAATCTGCAATTGTGCTTAAAAAAACATAGCAAAAGTATTCTCCACTAAATCTTCTGCACTTTCACAAGGGATTTAAATTTACTATATTTTCTAAGTTACAAAAGTTAAAGTAAATAAATCAATATTCTTAAACTACATCTGTTTGAATTTTCAGTTGCATTTTTTGCCTGATCCTCAGCTGGAATAAACTGATATAGCACCAGAGTCTCCTCAGTATATATTGCTGAAAGTCTGGCTTCCTATCACATTTAAACATAAGGTTCTATTTAAAAATTAAGAACTTGATGAGACTATGGTCAGGCTAGAGCTGAGATTGAAGTAAACCTGAGGCAGTTTGTAACACCAACACTACCTGAAAGTATAAAAGCCTTTCTGGAAACAGATCCCAGAAAAAACACTGCCTTATTAATAGAGATCAGATCAAAGACAATTCTGGCACAGAAAAAGATGAAATTCAAATGCCAATCTAATTTAACCAATGGCTAAAAAAGCCTGTTAGGAAAAGCAGACGACAAAGAAGTGGTTTCCATGAGTAGCTGCTGGCGTACTATGGCAGGGAGTCTGTGGAGAGCTGTTTTGCCATATTATGATGGCCAAAGCAGCAATAATAGCACCAATGTCAGCAAATAGAAAAACAGGATGTGAAAAATACAAGAGCTGACATTTTAGTTTTCCCCAGATGTTTGACTGACAAGTCATTGGGTACTGACCAAAGCAAGCATGTGCTTCTTCACAGAAAATTAGCCATTTTATGACCAAGACTTGTTTTCTTCTTTTTGAACTTTTAAGTCCATGAGCAACTCTATAAAAAAGTACAGGAAGCTGAGAATAAAAAGGAAATCCATTAAGAAGCAAAACAATCAAGTGGATAGATTTTAATGTTGTCCATTAGAAAGCTTATTCAAGGAAAAAAAAAAAAGATACATTAGCCTCTGTAGTTAACAGGAGTTATGGTCAAGTGTAGTTTACTTAGGGAGTCTTAGCCACACCTTTAGCTACATACCCCAGAGTGTTCCTCTGGACTTACTCTTTGGAACTGGATGGCAAAGAAGTTGTGTCTCACTTACAGGGTTGCCCTAGACTCAGGATACTCAGTGAGCAAACATAAAAAAAACCTGGGAGGGACTGTCATGAGTTCTACACACTGGCAAGGGATGAGAGCTCATGGTTTTGCCTTGAAAGTGTAATTTCCCTTCTCATGAAAATGCAATTTGCCTTCCCATGAATGGGGAAAGTGTTGTAAAGCAGCAAACATTCACCTTCCCTCCTCTTTTGGCTTTGCACTTCTCTGCAGTGAAAGAGCATGAAACACCAATCTGCCACAAAGCCATTTTAAGGTTTTTTGGTCCACAATCCCATCAAGCCATTAGTGCTTACTAGGAAGTTTTTTGTAGCCAGGACATTGCAAGAAAGACCAAAAGATAGGAAAAAATACAAGAGTTACAATGAGAATGCTCTTCAGATGTTGCAATTTAGCTTGAGAGCCCTTAGAAACTGAGTGTGTTCACAGTGGTTTTCTGTTATAAGACTATGTCAAGTAAACTTAGGAAGCAGAATGTAAAGGAAAAATTTTAGTACATGGGATTTCTGACTAGGAAAGACAGAGCTCATATTAGGCTGTAGAACGATGCTAAGGAAATGGTATCTAGTAAACTACCATGCAACCATCACAGTTGCATGGTACAGCAACATTATGCAGACATCTAATTATGAAAAAGTTCAAAAAGCATCAGCTGAAATACCTGAATCATGTGAGATGATAGGACAGACCATAAGAGAGGCTCCAATTGGATGGCTAACAAGATCTAGCAGGCATAGTACAAGGACATTCAGAAAAAGATGGTCTATGAAGAAGGATGGTGTCATCCTAGTGTGTAAATCCAGAAAGAAACTGGTGAAAGAAACAAGAAAAAATGAAATCAAACCAAAGGCAAGACAAAAGTGCAGCTCTGAAGAACTGAGTTTGGGATTACACTAAGTAATTTAGTCATCCAAACTGTTTCTGCTGACAGAATTGCATTTCAGACCTTGGTCCCAGCTTCTGTATGCCTCTATTCCAGTTACAAAGAGGATAATTTATCTTTTTCAAAGTGACATGGTATGGTCCTCAAATACTATGGCGCAAGGAGTATGCATCTATTAAACCAGAGTGCCTTCAAGTAACCTTATTTTAGTCTAGGTTTACTGCAATAAGCTGTTATTAAAACTACTGGAAGTTTACATATAGACACAAACTGACTATTAGTCATGCATAAGCATTTATGGCAGGATGTGATAAATGCATTATTTCCGTGATAGAAGTAGGGATCGTTATTCGAGCTTGAAAGCTTCTGGTTGGGTATTTACACTCTAGGCTACGGATGTGTTTACCTGATAAAGATTTAGTCTGTGGAAGAGTCTTCCTGCAAAGTACTGAGTCTCTCCTGAAAATTATTAAGACTGGCTTAAACATAAATGCCAGATAGGAAAATTCAATGGGGGAACAAGATGCACAATTTAATCTTTAATGATCACTGAGTAGAGAATCAGGACTATCTAATCTGAGAGACTTTCTAGCTACCTGGTAGCATATTGATTCATTACTATCTCAAAAAAAAGAGCAAATTCCCATAACACCCGGTGTGGCAATGTGGGACCGTAAAGTAGGAGCTCAATATTACCACTAATTACTCAGTGAGCAATAAAAAATGTAACTCACTGGGACTATCTATTGATGGTTTGATTTTCACTGAGGTTTATAACATAACATAACATATATGAAACAGCAGTATGAGACAAGACATGCTATAATGCACATATCACTAAGAGAGTGAAACAGAGTTACGTCAGCAAGGCTAATTTTCAACAAACATTCTTGACTTGAAATTTTAAACGAACGTATTTTAAAATAGAAAGAATGATCTATATTCATAATAGTGTAAATGCAAAATAATGTAATGTAATCTGCTTATGTCATAATAATACAGACCCAGTAACATTTTCAATTGCCTACATTTATTCAATAAACTGCTAAACATCAGTCAACTAACAAAGTTTACTCCTTGCAGACATGAAGAAATAAGGAAAGCAGACCTTATAGAGGCTGAAGGAAAAAGGAGGAGAGGCTTAACAGGGAGGAAAAAAGGGCAGGTAGTTGGAGAAGAGTGTTTTCTGCAGAGTGGCACTGTCTTATAAATGCTGATTGCAGACAGCTGCCAGCTAATAAATTCTTACCTGTGTTTCTGGAACCCGTAATCACAAAAAAAGATGACAGGAGGGGAAGATGAAGTATTATTCCATGAATTATTGATAGTGACCTTTTTATAGGATGAATTTCTGTATTAGATAAGGTGAGCCAAAATTCAGTGAAGTTACAGAAAAATTTCAGTTTTCCATCTGCTAGTGACAGGCCATGCTGTTATCATCACCTCCATATACACACCCACACTATTGCTCTGTCTGCTTCCTCACACAAATTATTCTCTCTGGCTGTGCATAGCTCCAGGGTCTCTGCATAAAATTTTTAGTCACTTTTTAGAGGAATCAAGTTATCGAGTACCTGTGCTGGGAATGCCACTATAAACATTTTTTCCAACCACTTTGAGTCAAAGGCAAAAATCATCATTGCATGTTTCATAATACCTCCCACATATTTAGAGAGACCTCTAGATGGTGGCACTTTGATCTCTATTTCTAGAAAACACACTGAATTTAAAAAAACTCCTTGATTGGCATAAGTGATTAACAAAAGGACAGAAAAATTACCTAGATGGCCAAAAACCATTTTTAAATCTAGGTATACATTAAGAAAAATGCACACAATTTTATGAGGGAAAGAACAGGAAGATTTCTCCCTCTTTTTTTCTATCTTATAGGCTAATTTTGTGAATATTTCAAAAGTTTCATCCCTGTTTTTAACTTTTAGGAAACTAGATCCAAGAACATGTCATTATTTTACTAAACTATTTGGTTCTTGCTCGTGTAAGTCGTGTTTTCTCATGTGATGCTTACCAATAAATTCACCAATACTCTCTGTTTGAGAATGGACATCTCTTGTGAGCAAGGACTGCCTTTTGTGCTGTGCAACCCACCAAACAGCTCACAAGAATCTTCTCTTCAAAGTGAGATTGCAAAGGATCTTCTGAAGCTGGGCTCCTCACCTGAACCACCCCAAAAAGTGGGCAGGCCTTTCTAAGAGCTCGCTTGCTCTGGACTTACATCAGATACTTCCAGATGTCTGTTTGTAAAAACCGATATACTCCAGGATATACTTGGGATTTAACTGGTTTTCAAGAAATAGTTTGAAATCGTTTGAATAGTGGCTCTCCTATCTGATATCATGGCATTTTGGTTAATGGAACATATGTTTGTATTCAAACCTCTCACATTTCTTATGAAATGCAATCTATTGTATGAAGTGAAATGATGTACATATTCAATAAGATCATTTCCTTTCCACAATCTCACGGTTGGAAAGGGGAATATTTTTAAGGTGCTCTAGAAATTGAAAGCATTTATGAAATCCGATGCATGTGAATTGACAGCATGCTACATTTATGAAAGCCAACTTTTATTATGGAGGACACAAAAATTGTCTCCCACAGATATGTCTCTATGGTGTGCTAAAGCCACAGCCAAACAAACAAGGGTAGTGAGATTTTCTTGTAGGCAAAATCAATAGCTTGCGGCTGGTGCTTCCTGAAACAGTACACCAGAGATCTCTCTTCCCACTGCTGAGTGGCATGTAGTAAAACTTTCATAAAGTTATGAAATGCTTTGCAACTCACATGAATCACTCTTAAAATATTGAAAGCATGTGTCTCTACCCTTATCTTTTGCCTGAACCCCTCAAATTTTGTCAAGAGAACTGAACACGGGATGTGTGAGCATGTGTAGGATTGAAAATGTGAATAGGTGTATGACATTTAGGATAGCAATGCCATTAATCAGTGCAAATCCTGATACAGATGACATGGTTCTTAGGCCTCCTTCTCCCTCTGCAACCTTCCTTCTCACCCCCCCAGCTCCTGTGTTACCCAAAGCCTGTGCCAAACAGCTTCAAAAAGACAGGAGACTCATTGTCTGCCCTGGATGAGCAGGAACACCCATTCGATAAGGAGCTTCGAGCACTGGCTGTGCATTGCAGGAGGGTGGCCCAGGCTGCACCGTTTCCAGCAGCCTGAGAGCACTGAAAATGGCAAGAGGAGCTGCGATTTTTGCAGCACAGTCACACAGGGTCTTCCTGAGGACCTGCAGAGAGCAGCTGGGTATACCTTGTGTGGGGATGCCCCTGCTCGTGGAGAAAGCTTGGACACCTTAACTTTACTCCCTGTATGTGACATGACAGGTCAGGGGTTATCAGAGAATCACAGAATGGTTTGGGTTGGAAGGAACCTTAATGATCATCTAGTTGTCCAATCCCCATGTCCGTGGCAGGGTCAGCTCCCACTACACCAGGTCGCTCAGAGCCCCATCCAGCCTGGCCTTCAACACTACCAGGAATGGGGTAGCCACAATGCAATGTGTTGTGGACAGATTATGCGCGTGGCATTCTCTGAGACTTCTTCACGGTCTGTCAGAAATACTGACCCGCGCACTTACCGAGGACGAGGAAGCTCAGAGCGCTCCAGCTGAGCCGCGGGGTGGCACCTCTCGGCATGGCCGCAGAGCTGGGCGCTGGGGCACACACCTGGGGCAGCGCCGCCAGCCCGGAGACCCTTCCCCCGTCCCGTCCCGTCCCGCCCCGTCCAGCGCACCCGCACGCCCCGGGGGACGGGGCTGTGCCTCGTCCCGCCCCAGCCCGCACCGCGCAGCGCAGCTCAGCGCAGGCAGGCTGTGAGAGAGGTGCAGGCAGCCCCCAGCCTGCTCCTTCTTAGCTCCCGTTCCTTCTCCTGCCCCGCTCCCGCACGCCCACCGCCGGGGCAGTGCCGCCACGGGGTGGCGAGGGCCGAGCCCGGCGCAGGATGGCCGCGCCGCCGGGCTCCCCGCGGCTCTGGGCGCTGCTGCTGCCGCCGCTCCTCGCCCTCAGCGCCGCGCAGCCGGGGCCCGACGCCTCCCGCGGGACGGGGCTCAGCCTCTACCCGCCCTACTTCAACCTGGCGACGGCCGCCCGCATCTGGGCCACGGCCACCTGCGGGGAGGCGGCGGGCGGCGGCGGCGGGCGGCCGCAGCTCTTCTGCAAGCTGGTGGGGGGCCCGGCCGCCGCCCCGCTGGGACGCGCCATCCAGGTAACCGGGCGGCCGCGACCCCTGCCCCGCGCTGCGCCTCCCCATCCCGCGCCGCATCCCTGGGGTGTGCGTGGGGATATGTGTGTGTGTGCATGTGCGTGTGTCTTTTTGGGGGAGTCTGACGTGACCCTGCTGCGCGCGGTCTCGTTTCCTCCTGGCTGGGCGTGTGCCACGGGCATAGAAGGGGAGCGTGGACCGGCGGGAGCCCGCGCAGGGAAGCGCCGGGCGGGATGGATGGAAGAGAGCAGCGGCGCCTCTGCCCGCGCACCTGCCCTCAGGTGTGCCGGCACCTCCTGGAGCCACACACCCACACACCGCCCCGGCCGCGGGGAGCGGCAGCCGCCCCTCCGGCCGCGGTGCCACGGGGCTGCGGCTGCTCCCGGGCGTGTGTGAGCTGCTCGTCCCGTCGGGCACCTGGAAGTGCCTTAGGGAGTGCCCAGGGTGGTGTTTTGTGGCCTCAGCGCGTGGCCCGTGGTCTGCGGTGAGCAGCGAGTTTGGGGGGAATGGATGGGATGGGACTGCTCTAGTAGCCGCTGGCTGGACAGCGGGCATTTCTCTGCGGGCGGCGGGAAAAGAGTACTGGCTTTAATCAAGTATTTTGTGGTATTTTAGAAGCACTAAATGTGAGGGTTATCGTCTGTGCCTTGCATTGCTTGTGGGAGGAAACCAGAGACTCCCTAGGACTCTGACAGGGAGTATAGGCACAGAGGGCAGCCAGGATTGCACTGTTCTTTCCTAGCATAGCACAAGATTACTACACACGTTTTGTGCCAGTCACAAGAAAGATAACAATAAACTGCAAAACTTCTGAAAAAGTATTATTGGAAATATATTTTTCCCTTGGAAGAAACATGTATTTACACATTTGTTGGAGAATAAAGAAGGAGTAACAAATGCACCAAACTGTTGTACTGCAATAGATGCTTGGTATCTGATCAGGGCTTTGTTAAAAGAGGGGACTTTCCTGAAGCCTCAGACCTTCCAAAGTTATTTTAATTGCATTCTCTCTTGGTGGGAGGAGAGCCAGAATGAAATTGCAGTTTGAAAGGGATTTTGAAAGCTTAAAGGTCCACTGTCTGACTTCAGGCAATACAGAAAGCATACAAGTAAATTTTTAGTATCTTGGAAGAAGGACTAGTGTTTCAAAGTCTTATGAGGTGTTTGTACGTTTAGTAGTGAAAAAACCCTTAATATATGGTTTCAGAAGGAGTTGCAATGGATAACAGAGTTGTTCTTCTCAGTTTTTAGTGAGAATGGTGCTCAAGAGAGGTTAGAGGACTAAGAACATGCAGCATATGTATTCCTTGCCATGTGCCAGAAGGGAGCGTGCACTATCATGCAACCTGCCATCACAGTTCATTGGGCAGCCATAGCCAGCAGTGTGCTTTGCTCTGGACTTCCCTCTGCCGTACCACCCTGCCTCACAATGGAATCTTCTTATATCTCTCTCTCTCCTTATATTACCGTATATCTTTGTAGCACTTTCAGTCATAAAAAAAGCTCAAAGTGCTTTGGAGATGCTTACAGGCTGAGTAGTATACAGTTCTACTAAAAGGGAAACTGGGACACAGGTGTTACATGCTTAAACTGAGGTTACAAAAAAAGGTTGTGATGATCAGGAAACTGCCTGGTTCTCTGTTTCTAACACACCTCTGAAGTTTAGGCACCCATCCTTCCATACTGAATGTGACACCCATGTTTAAAGTTGCCTGAAACAACCATGCCACCAGGTGAACAGCAAACCCAGCAATCTCAGCAACTCGCTATAGCCCACTGCTGCAGATAGCAGCAAATCTCAAACTGACATGCCTTGAAATATCAGAAATCACAGGGTAATAAAAATCAGCCAAAGCAAACATCAGATAAACTTGGCAAGCAAGCGGAATGAAGTTTGCATGTTGCCATTGATGGTTTTTGTAGTTGTTCTCTTTATATGCTAACACTCAACTGGAAATGAGGGTTTGCTGTGTAAAGGAAGAGGGAGGCTAGAAAGGGGGGATTTCTTCTTAAATGTTTGACTTGCAGGTCCTAGGTTACAGGGCTGTTATGGTTCATGCCCGATTAAAGTTCCCAAAGGACTGCTGATAGCTCAGCCCTGGCACGAGGAAGCGTGTTGTGCCTCTCATTGCGTTTGTGTAAGCACAGATACAGCAGCGTCTCTTTCCAGTTATAACAAGGCCCCATTGAGATACATGACATGAATGCTTCTGTGGTTTACCAGTAGTTGTTATAGTTCAAGAAGGGTTGGAAAGTCTTTCAAAAGGCCAGGGAAATCCAGACATGGAAAATGCACAATGTGTGTATTCTCAAGCCACTTCACCTCACAAGTTCAAAGACGCTGTAAATAAGAGAATTTCTTCTTTCATGGAAAATTGGAGAGAATTGCATTAAACTTTTACAGAACATGAACTTACATAGAAGGATTTAAAACCAGCAGAAGTATTCAAGTGTTGTTTCTTAAGAGTCTGAGGGAAGGTCATGTGGCTTTTACAAAGTGATAGGTGTAATAGCCACTGTGTTGTGCTGGTTCAAGTTCAAGTGATACCACACACTTGAGTCACTCTCTTTTGGACTCTATACAATGCTGGATTGCAGGAGTTGCTCTATGAATAGGGAAATTGGAAAAGAGGTGCAGAATGTGATCCTCATTCTGGCAAAGGGAGCAGACAGCTCTGTTGCCATTGCTATCTGAAAATAAGGCAGAGACGAAGAGCAGCCCCAGCATCATTTCCATTGCTCTGCCATTGGTTGTTCTTGTTCAGCTTGTCATTTAGTGATGTGTCTTTCAATGAAGCCTGTAATATTCAGCAAATCCAGAAAGAGCATTTGGAGGTTGTTTAAAGGTGATCAGTGGGGTGGCCAGTCCCTTCATGGGCGGCTCAAGCAAGGCTCATAAGGCAGTGCTGGACATACACTGTGGAACGAGGTGGGTTTCCCTTATGTAGCACACTGGCATATGGGACGATGACTTAATAAGAACAGTGTTGAGTGAAGAAATGCACAACAGTATAAAATATTTCAGCAGCTGATAGATAAGTGGCATGCCTGGTTTTGCCTGCCAGTCTGTCCACAGTGGTGTGCGGGTGTGAGTTAAAGTCTAACTGCATACCTGTCCTGCCCTGCCAGTGGGCACAGAGCTGCTAGGTATCAAATAGTGAACAAATCCTTCATTGTTGTCACTTTCTATAGACTTACAGGTGAGACATTTTCATCCCTGTGTGTCCCTGGTCCACACTGGTGTATTTCAGCAAACTCTTTCATGCAGTTCCAGGTCTCTCCTTTGCTCAGAAGAAGCAGGGGAAAGGAGGGTAACAAGGTCACCAGCAAATGCACACCTGCCTGTCTGATGAACTGCAGCCAAAATCAAACCAAGTTTCAAGGCTCAGTCTACTGGAATGGAGACGTGTCCTGTAGCAGACAGGCTGAGCGTGATGTGCCTGAGATACTGCCAGTGAGAAGGAAGGAAGGCTGCTCTGTCCAATAAGTTTTTTTCTTTCATTTTTGTTTTGCTGCCTAGTTGGCAGGGTGGCTGGAATGTAGTTTAAAGAACTGAAACTTCAGCTGTTGCAATGAAATTCTTTGAATTATGTGCCCAAAAAGAAAAAGATGGTATCTTGAGTTCAGATCAAGTGCTCTGGTATACTGAAATCACATAACTGCATGTAAATTAAACTCCTCTGTTTAGTACTCCCCATTGTTTTCTTCTCATTCAACCTTTCTTTGAGGTTGTTTCCAGATCAGAGCTGGAACTGCTGTAACAGCAACTGCTTCCTGTGTACTTCCAGCCTGATGATTGTGAATGTAATTCAGATCTAAGGACTGTGTCTCAAGCCCATTATAAAGCTATTTAGGGAAGCTTGCCCAGTTGTAACATACATGTCAGAACTCAGGTATGCATTTGTCAGGGAAGATGCTCTGATGTGGTAGTAACTGTAGTTGCCAGTGCATAGATAGATTTCTCAGGGTATGGATTTTTGCAGATAGTGGCATGATGTTCTTTGTCGTCACTGCAGAAGCTGGCAGCGTTGCCTGTAGCTAGCACAGGCTGATGTGTATCTGCTGCAGCAAATCATCTGAATCAGACAGTGTCCTGGCATACTGTAGTTTGTATTAAAGTCAGCCAAACCATCTTCTCTAACAGAGCTGGAGGAGAATCGTGTTATAACATGACCCCAGATGCAGTTAACCAACTTGTGTATGTGAGTATTTAGTCCCTTTGAATTGTCAAGAGTTAACGTATTCTTTTTCTTCTGTTTTTGTATTTCAAGTTCTTTTTCTCAGAGTTCGAATTAAGACGCAGGAGATTGATAATTCTTGTTCGGACTTAGTTGTTTGTTATATCTTATCAGTAATACAGCTGCACGGTATGTGCCTCTTAGCTGGCAGGCTGGAAAATGGCCGTGAGTTTTAATTTTCAAGGTTTTTAAAAGTCTAAACTAACCTATTATGAAATGCTAAGTAATATGTTTTTACTTACAACCCAGTTACTAACTTTTTGTGTTCTGCAGTGCAGAACTTTTGACCAGTGATAGAGCATTCAGATTTGTGAAGAAGGAGAAAGAAGAAGACATAAATCCACACCCCAAATCCTCCATATTGTAACCTATTATTACCTATATCCCCTAAACCTAATTTTCTACATTTCTACATATTTCACCCTGTGATACAACTTTTAATTACACAGCAATAACCTCAGTGTTATCACACAATTTAGGAAGCTTTTCCCAGGGTTTTGGATTGAATACGGTGTACTTCTGAGGATCACTGCCTCTCAGCACTGACAGGCTGAAATTCTCAGAACCCAGGGTTCCAGCATTAACCCTCAGTCAGATTGGCACTGGCAGTGCTGAATCAGAACAGCTAATGGTAGCCATGTCTTCTGGAAACTGCATCATATGCTGGGCTTTCTGGAAGAGGAGGATGAGGATGGAACTACTGCTAGATGCAGATGCTGAAATTATTGCTATTGCTGCAGAAATATTCAATTCAGTGACCATCTCTGTTTCATACTTGAAAGACACAGGATGGTATATTTGTATCGCATGAGACCGATGAAGTATTTTCCAATCTGTTAGTAACTATGGTAGATGTGAAATAAATTCTGCTGAACATCTTAAACTCACCAAGCCTGCAAGACTGCACCCAGCAAGAATGTGAGAGCCCTTCTGTTATTTCTCTATAAAGTGGACAAGTATGATTGCTCCAGTTACTTTACACTGGTTAGTCTTAGAGCAGCAAGGAACCAAACAACGGCAGTTATATAGCAGTCTGTTAATTCTTAAAAGGTAGGAGTGTCCTTCATGCCATGTGGAAACATCAAAAGATTTGTCACATTCTTTTGATGGAAATCTGCTAAGTTGATACGGTAACATTTGCCCCATTCTCTTTATTTTAGTCAGGAGTCCAACATAGTGTCAGCGCTTCACAGACTGATGGATTAAGCAACTGTCCTACTGAAGTAGCCATGGCCATGGCGGGTGTACTGCTATTCAATGAAAATGTTATTTTTCTACAAAGATCTGTGCCTGGCACAGTTTAGCATTTTCACTGATTATGTCCACCTAATGATTGGAATAAGAAGTGAATGGGACACTAAAAAGATCCCTTAATAACTAATTTCAGCAGTTCAGCCCTAATCTTAGTAGACTGTAAAATGCATTTTCTTAGAGATAAAAACAGTTTGTCGGGCAAGCCAAGATATGAAATCAAAAGACAATTAAATTTCCTGAAGTGAATTCATCATTATTGTACAAAGAGCTTAAGAGACTCTCAAAGGGCATCTCTGGATTGTGGCTTTAGTTGTGGACTGGAAATTGGGCAGTAACTTCTGGAAATGAAGATACAATGGGATTCTTTAAAGGGGAGCTTGAAGGGAGTGGTCTGTAGGATCTGTTGCATTTTCCACAAGTACATATTGTTTAGAAAACTCTGATTCAGAATGTATTATAATGGCACGAAACAAAATGAAAACAGTGTTATAAAATTCTAATACCAAGCTTATAGCCAAGTAGCAGAGCTTTTTTTAAAATGGTTTTATTTATACCAGGCTATGTGGATATGTGGCTATTTCACGACGTTTTAGAAGAATTGAGGATAATTTGTTTGTTGTTCCTAATCCAGTTCTAAGAATCGTTGTTTCACTAATTCTCTGCAGATCTCCTGCAGACACCACTGTAGATGTAATATAGGTAATTTCACCAAAGTGTGAATAAGTTCATAAAGATTTACTGTAGTTCCTTCATTGAGATTTCTGAAGTTTTCATTTGTTACATAAAAGTTAGTGTGTAAAAGTGTGTAATTTAATTGCATGGGGAATAATTCATACATTAAAAGTTGTTCTATGTAAAGGAACAAAATTAACCCCCATTTTTAGTCAACACTCTAGTTCAGAATCTCAATTAACAACCACATGTGTCATCAGTGCATAAGATTTTGTGTGATACTGTGTTTTTAATTTATTGTGTTTCAGGGCCAGTTCTGTGATTACTGCAATGCTGCTGATCCCAGCAAAGCTCACCCGATAACCAATGCCATTGATGGCACGGAGCGCTGGTGGCAAAGTCCCCCTCTTTCCATGGGCTTGAAGTACAATGAAGTCAATGTCACCTTAGATTTGGGGCAGGTAAGTGCCTGAGATGTGGGGTGAGGTGTGGACATTTGCATTTATACATATGCTTTGCATTTGGGAGGGGCTTTTGAGCTGATGATTTTAACTTCTAACATCACTGCTTTTTTGTCTGGTTTATGTCTTGTATTTTTATACCAAGTTGGCTATATTAAAACGATTACTTTCCTTTAGGAATTTTGATTATGGGGGTTCTTGGCATCAGACAGATACAGTGATGGTGTACTTTCTTGCACAGGTGCTGTAACTCATTAACCTGAGGTTACAAGGGGGGACCCCTTAGTTTAAACTCGGGCTCTAGATTCCATTTCATGTTCTCCTTTTCCATGAAGGCAGAGAGAGAGGCTTCATGATTGCTGTGCTTGCAGACATTTTGAGAATAATGTTTGAAGTCTGTTTTTGCCTCAGGGGTCCTTCTGGTTTCTCTGTCATCCAGCAAGATCTTCAAGATAGACAGAAAAATACTGATAAAGTGATCTGAAAGGGAAAGAGACAGCAAAACCAGTGTAATGTGAATTAGTAATGAGACAGTAACACAAACACCCATATTTCCCCTGCAAGTGATAGGCAAGTAGCTAAGAGTAAAGCCTCTGTATCTGTTTCTTAAGTCACAGGGGTGGATTCTCAGCTGCCATAGTTGGGTGCTGATCCAGTGAAGTTAGTTACACTGTGCAAGTTCACACCTCATGAAAACATGTGTTTATAAATATATGTGTGGGCCTGCAAAATATATGTATACATGTGCATATATATATTTTGGACCGCAGTAACTGTTTATTGACTGATTATTTTTGAGCAGACCTTCAATTTAGTTGACAGCAAGGTAGGGGATAACTAAGAAAGTATTTCTCTGTGAGACTTACCTGCCATCTTGTCGGGGATTCTGGTGCAACTTATTTTACATCTTGTCTTACATGGGGTTTTAATAGTCTTGCTCCTCTCATGGCTGGAATGGTTCTCATTTTGAGGATATCCTCAGTCAGTGTTCCTGTATCCAGTAGAGCTGCAGTGCAGAAAGGCCATGCTAAACTTCTTTTCCGACTGTGTACTTGTTAGCTTCTTTGGAGGACCTACTGACAGACCCTTTTTGTGTGCTGAGTAAGCTTCTGAGAAACCTCCTTCCTTGAGAGGAGGGATATGAACTGCGTGCCCTCTTCTCATGGGACTCCTTGGAGATCAGCTGCTATGTGCTAAGATTTCTGTAGTTATTAAAGAATTTCTTAGAGGGATGTTGCATGTTTCTCATTACTCTGGTACTACCTGGAAAGGTGACTCTGAATCCCCTTTCTTGGAAATGAAGGAAATCCAAGACAAAGGTGAAAATGACTCCATATCCTGTGATCGGGAATGAATCATTTTAGCTGGTGGATGGATGAGGGTTTGGTAGGATTCATGTGATTTTTTTTTTCCAACTTCACAGGCATTATTTTGTATCTGCATTCATCCAGTTAAACCTTAACCTCAGGATTTGTTTGAACTTGAGATTCACTTTTGACATTTTGCTTGGTATTTTTACCCCCAAATTCATACAGTAGCACAGAATACTACTAATGAAGAAGAACATTAAGTACTGTGACAGAGTAGGTCTACTCAGGTGAACAGGTAAGCACTGAGACCCCAGTTCACCTTTACCTTATTTTAAAGTCCTAAATATTAAGAGCTTGGTGTGTATTAGTCATGCAGACTTTCTTAGCAATTGTCAGACAATTTTTCAGAGTGCAGTTCCTGTCAAGTCCCGTCCGTCAAGTGAGCTGAGATGAAGGTTTTGGGTTTTAAGGAAAAAAAATCTTAAAGTTAGATTCGTGTCTAAATACTTTACAGAACCACATACCGTAATGTTGAAAAAATAACAGGGATGTAGTTTTCCTCACTAATTATTTGTCCTTTTTTGTTGTTTTGGGTTTTAATACAAGGCTCTTTTTCTGCCAACAAAATATGGAAAAGCAGAACGTGACAAAGAGTAAGGTACATATGTGTGCAGGAAAGCCATGACCGAGTGTAAGCTGATCATCAAGTATTCACAATTAGAGGAAGCAGGACATAGTGCAAAGTCAAAAGCTTTTAATTTTCTGCATTCCTGCCATTATATCTTTATGATTGAGAGCAGAGTCCCAGTGGAGCCTCTTACCGTGGTCTCACGACAGTATTTAATTGAATAGTTGCACCACAATGGAAATTTTAGTGCTCACTACAACAGAGTTGGAACAGAACACCCACCTGGTGCTGCTTCTGTTTCACAAGGGCTAGGGTGATTTTGAAAGTCAAACGCCTTTAGGCTGTTAAATCTGTTTGCAAGAAGAATGCTCATTTTGCTGTATTTAGTAATATGAGAAAAAGCAAAAACCTTAAAGCAAAAGCCCTGCTTTACTTCCCTTTCTGACTTTCTGTACTATAGTTACATATCTAATCAATCACAGTCATTCTGAATAACCATTACAATGTTGATCCCTGAGGCAGTCTCTCCATTCTGTTAACATACCTGCTTACACTGTGGCTGTTCCTGACTTGTTTGAAATATTTGGATCAAGTGAAATCTCAATTATTTCTCTAAATGGTTATGGTTTTTTTCCAATGTATTTTTCAACATATTTTAAACTTCTGAATCCAGAATGTCTGACTGAATTTCACTGCCCTTCCCCTGACTCTTTGGATTGCCTAATTTCAGCAGGTGTGTCCTCATCTTTGGCTTGCTTATTGCTCAGCAGATATTACAGTAATACTCCCCCGGGTATTTTTCTGAACTCTCTCTTAAGAAGAAATGAAAGTTCAGGATAGCAGGATAGCATATGATGAAAAAGAAATGTCCAACTACAAAAAGTAGTTCAAAGAAGTATAGCCCATATATTTTATTGTGGCTTTCAGTTATGTATAATTTTTTTTCACTGTGCTTTTTAATATAGTGCTGAAAGACTCAGATTCAGTGAAGTCTTGTGCACTAATATGTTGGATAGTTTTATTGTAGCAATATTATTAGTCACTGTTGTAAATTAAAGGCACACAGTGGAATGCCATGTCCAAATTAGTACTTTTATTATGGAGGGAGGGCAACTCAACCATAAATTTAAGATAAGTGGTGTGGCCTGTGGAGGACTTCATGCTTTTATGCTTTCTACCAGTTAAAGCGTATAAACATTTTGTAAATAGCTTTACAGTTTGGCAAATCTTCTGAGTTGCTTTGATATGGTAGAGGTCTAATTTTTACATTTGGTAGCAATCCTCTGATTTACAAACAATATTTGTTGTTCAGAATATTATTCAGCTTTGGCTAATTGTTGGGAACTAAAAACAATTGTTCTTAACTTACAAAAGACTGACATGGTAACTTCAAATGTTTCTGAAGTTACAGTTAATTTAAGTGTCATTCTGTAAAATATAAAGTGTCCTGTGCTCACTTCTTCTGTAGGGAGAAACTCTGAAGGTGGTGGGAGATTTGTAACAAGCTGCATTGAAATGGGCTCCCAAAAATAGTCATTGCACTCATGGTGCTTGGCTTTTGAAGACTTTGTGTTATCACTGACCCTGAAATGAGACCCAGCTCTAGCCTGAAGTTGCATAACCTCTGTAATAACACTGGGAAGTCCTACAGATTAGTGCATGAGAACCACTGCACAAGGCTTCTGCAGTGCTACAGAGCTGTACCTGCAGTGAGACAAAGCCTTTTCTCTGGAACCCCTGCACAGCTCTGCATCAACAGCAGCACTGAGCCCATCTCTGCTGTTTTGGTTCACACTGGGGAGAAAAGGGCCTTCTAAGTTTGGGGAAGGTGCAATATTGTCCCTACAGTAAACAAAAATGGGGATGCTAACAGCACAGAGGTGTTCCTTCTTATTAGAGAACTCTGGTTCTGAGTATTTCAGTTGGTGCAGGAAGCTGATTTGGGATCATGCCACAGAACAGTATGCTTTGAAGTTAGTTGTGAGTTTTGGCTCATACCACAAGAAGGTGCATCTAGTTGTGAACTCTAGAGTTACACAACTTCAGCTGATGAAGTAGCACCTGTCTGATGGAATCTTCTAAAAGTTGTATCGGGTAATACGTGTCCCATTTATTCCTCAGTCACACTACAAGCAACTCATTCAGGGTTGAGCTACCAAAATATGTTCTTTCTTGCTCATGTTTTAAGTTGTAGTCAATGTGTTGTGTTTTCTTAAAGATTTAATTAAAGACCTTTTCAATGGCTCAGCATTTTTCCCTCATGTTTGCACTAGTAGATGCATGTCATTGGTTTTAAAATGCATTTTTGATACTAATTTGATATTGTTCTGAAAATATACAGGAACAAAACCTCACAAATCTTTTCTCCTTTGCTTTCCTGACTCCAACTTCCTCTGGCTCTTCCTCAGCATCCCTTTAGGAAGGTCTTGGTTCCCACTCATTGATCTCACTTCCCTCCCTCCATGTCTGTACTTCTGCTTTCCCCATTTTCCTTTCCATACTCATTCCTACATGTTACTTTAATTTTGTGATATGTTGTTCTAAATACCTCACTTTCAACCCAGTGTGGTAAAAGCAGAACCTCTGATGGTTGCCTCCAATCCTTTGCACTTCCCTGGAGTTCCTTCCAGTGCTGATAGTCTACTGTGTTCCTTTTACTTTGGACTGCAACCCTCATAAGGGGACATTTATCTTCTGGGCAACTGAGGGCTGAATCATACAAATCCTTTTCCATATGAATAGCTTCAGTGTTCTGTGAAGAAATAGGCCATATGTAAGAAATAGTTATGAGCATTGAGTTGGTTTTTGTCCAAATCCTAATGGAAAAGTGGCTGCACAAGAAATTTCAGGAAAATAACCGAGAGTCATTGATGGATTTGCCTGCAGCCTTGGCAAGAAGACCAAGGACTGGTTGAATGTGGAGAATGGACTACCTTTTCATTTCTGGAAGTAGTTCTCCCTTCTAGAGTACTTCCTGTGAAATGCATGGAGAGAGCTTCTCCATTCTGGTCCTGCCATCAGCTGGGATAGAGAAAAGATCTCCAGATGTGTCTGTGAAGCCTATTCACAGACACTGACTTACCTAACTGAATACACTCTTCAGCATCAGTGGCTGGTTAAAGGAAAGTGTGATGTGAATAGAACATGGACAGTGATAACTGAAAAATACTGAAAATCCTGTGCTTATTCCTGGCTGCTACGCCCCAGACTGGAAGCTGGCACACAAGGAATGGCTTCAGCATGCTGTGCAGTGAGAGCCTCTGCAGTCACTGTCACTGTTTATGCAGTGTAGGCCTTGCTGTGTATATGTGTACTCAGTTAAGCTGGATGGAACACACTCAAGAGGTCTGAGGCCTCTCAGGTACTAAGCCACACACGATTTTCTCTTTACCTCTGCTACACCTACTTTTCCACATACCCAGAAGAGTAGCTGGCAGCTCCAGAAATGCTGGGTCGGCTCACTCTGGTTGGCATTTTTTTGTATTACAATTTACGTTACAAAATACATTGCTGGGAATTGATGAATACTGACTGGCAGGATTTTTTTACGCAGTACCTGGATCTGCAAGGGTGCCTCAAGTCCTACTGAGATGTTTGAATAGAAGGACCACTTCCCTCTTTGCAAAATCAAGAAATCAAAGCCTTTATTTTGACCAGCGTACATAGGATTTTTATTTCATTTGAATAGTGATTTTTTTGTGGCTCTCTGAGAGGAGACAATGTTCAAGATCTTAAGGCTTCATTACACCAAAAAACCAATGGGCATGCACACGCCAATCCTATGCAGTCAGTGGCACTAAGGTGTGTTCTGGAGCTGGTGTTATGCACAGTTCACACTTCCTGGAATCCCTCTCCTGCATCAGTTCCCCCTGTGAGAAGTTTAGTTTGTGTACTGAATCATATCAGATTTCTGTCTCTTCTGAGCAATCTGCAACACCAACCACATTATTCAAGACAATGAAAGAAACCTACAAGAACAACCATGCCATGTTGAGGGAAGTTTTGGTGGTGCAACTGTATCTGTTAGTAACAGTCTGAGGAAATTTCATCCTGCTGAAACAGATTCAGATTACATGAAGAAAGATTGCTGTGGTATCTTTTTGAGCGCATCTGGAGATCTGTAGAATGCCTCAGATAGATGGTCTACCTGGATTTAGTTGGGTTCTTGTTACTGCCATGTTCCAGGACTTTTTATTCTTCATGAGCCAAAAAGGAAGAACAATCTTTTCCTACAGAAGCAGCACAAAACAAAATGACTGTTTGGAACACAGTGTGTTTTTCTTCTGTGCTAGTTTATGTCCAGCACTCATCTAACAAGTCATTTCAGTGTTTTAGTATTCTGGTTTTAGTTTATGGTTTCAGGAACAGAGGAAAATGTGCTATGCCTTTATATATGCATATCTAACTTTTATCCATTTTTTAATGCTTTCTAGGATTCAACCAAATATTGGAAATTTCTCTGTGTAAAGAGTTGTTTAAACTTTTAGGGAGAAAATAGAGAAAACATTTTAAACTAATATTACTGCAATTTTTAGTGTTCTCCTGAGAATGGGATGGGTTATGGTGTTTTCTTTCTGTTGGTTTAAAATAAATGTGTGCATGTTGTTAGAGATCATGAATATTGTATCATTAACAATAATGGTACAGTGTAACTCCCAATCAATTGAAATGACCTCTTTTAATATCATCTTAAGTTCGTCTGAAAGAGCTTTTATAGAAATGTCTCTCTTTATAATGTAATACTGTTAATTTATAACACTGAATTTTAATTGTCATTCTCAGATGAGGAGGGCATTTTTCTCATTCTACTGAATGATTTTTAAAAACCTTTTCTGGGTGTTTGTGAATCTATTAGGCCATTGGCTGCAAAAACATTTCAAATCTGAACAAACCTGAGTGAAGAGGAAATAGTCCGATCAATGTGGAACTGGTTAAATTCCAGCTGTTGATAATCCATCAGGTTTGACCTACAGTGCTGGATTACAGCAGAATATTGTTGGCAATTGAATGACAGACATAGACTGGCAGGGAATCTGAATCGTTTATTCAAAGGAGTGAGCTGGTTTTATACACTTTTCTGAGGCACAACATTTCCTTACATGGTGTGACCTATCCCGTGTTGCCACATCAGCAACACACTTCCTCAGTGTCCTTCTATGGGGTGAACTCACTGTTCACCCATCTGTCAGCTCCCGGCAGGCTCCTCTCTGTAGGGGTCTGCCAAGTGACACCTCCTCTCCCCACGGTCTGGAGGAGACAAGCTTCTCTGTGCTGCCATGTGCTCCTTTGTGCTGCCATGTGCCTCTGCAGGCAGGGTTTACAGCTCACAGCCCAATTCTCTCTTATAATTCCCCGTAATTCCCCCTTTTCTGTTTTATACAAATAAGAATTATGGCAGTGATTGAACAGATAGAACTTTGAGAAACAATGTAAAGTTGTCGAAAACTTTTACCATCACTGCAACTGCTGGAAGGTCCTGTTTCATAGTGAAGACTTAGAAAGTCTTTCCCAGGCAAGACTTTCGAGTTTACTTTGAAAGAGGGTCCAGCTTTTGTAAAATCAAATTAGCAAGTCAAAATGACTTGATTACACTTTTAGGGCAGAAACACTTGGGTTTGATGGTATAATTCCCTAGTCAGCCAGGGCTAGGCTTGGCCAGAGCCTCAAGCTGTGACTGAGGTTTCCCTAAAATATGTATAAAATTGCTTAAAAACTTTATTAATATCTTGTGATCGTTTTGAATGCAATTGAAAAATTAAGAACATACAAGCTTCTTTACAGTCTTTCGCCAGGGGCACACCCCATTTGTGCATTCCCCGTTTTCTGTTCTAACAGTATGTAACATGAACATTTTTTAACTTACCAAGTTTAAGAAAATGTGAAACATAACATGCAGTTTTCTTACTATGAACAGTGAAATAATACATCAAATACAACAACAAGTGTGCACCAAGTAAAAATAAGCAAGTTAAAAAAAAAAAAAAATCATTAACTGCTTAAATACTTCATTGTTTCTCAGAATGTATATAAATATAGGCCTTGGAAAATTACAATTATATTAACATGAACTCTCTAAGAGGTTTTAAAAGCTAACAAACTTAATTCTTGCTTAGAGAAATAGTTTACAAATTGTAATTATTATCTATCACAAAAAGCACTCAGAACAATGCAGGGTATTACAAGGTGGTGTGGTAAAAAAGCAGTCTTGGAGATAGAGTCTAGGATTGTGGCAACATTTTGAATAACAAAAACAGAGTTCTATGGACCAGCTGCAGGAACGACATGCGTAGCCTGCAGCCATTCCTGCACAAGCTGGTGCAAACGCTGTATGCTGCAGCTCCCATAGCCCGAGGAAGGGGCAGGAGATGGGAGCCCAGCTGTAGCGGCTCGAGTCCAGCCGGCCGTGTGGGTCTCCGCGGCCATGCGTGTCTGGCAGCCGCGCAGGTCAGGCGGCCGGCAGAGGTCTGCTGGCCTGTCTCTTCACCTCTCACATGCAGAGAGCCGCCCGTGGGCCCCGCCATGCGCCAAGCAGAGCCACGACCCCGCCAGCCTCCAGCGCCGCTGATCCTGCCTGTCCGTGGCATGGGGGCGGCCACCAGGCGTGGCCATGGCACAGCTTTGCCATGCGCTCGCTGCTATGTGCTTGCCAGCACGGCACGGCTTTGCCATGGGCTCGCTGCCACGCACTCGCCACCATGGCACAGCTTTGCCATGTGCTTGCCGGCGCGGCTGCTTGCCAGCGCCGCTCCCTCGCGGTGCCACACGCTCTCCCCTCACCACAGCTGCCACTGCCGCTGCACTCCCCCAGAAGGCAAACGGAGAGGGAACACGCTCCCCGCCAGCTCCAGCCACTCGCTGCGACCTGGCTCCAGCTGATGCCGCATGGCGTGGGGCGGCACGTGCTTTTCTGTGGTACCATCCGGCTTCCCTCCAGGGTCAAAAGGGTCGGGGGACGAGGGGCCATCTTCTGGTTCTCTTCCCACTGCCCGGACAGACTTACAGTCGCTTGCTGGCGGTGCAGAAGGGCTTGGCATAGCTGCTGCAGTGACACAAGTGTCTTTCTTTGTCCAGTCTCTGGGTGCCGCCTGCACTGTGAGCGCCTTGCACACAACACTCCATGAACACAAAAGCTCTGTCAGTGCTGCGTCGCCGCATGTAACTTGGTTCCTCAATGCGTCTAAAGGATCCCATGTCCGAGGATCAAAAATATTGGTACTATCTAAAGTTGAATCACAGTCTTTTGCCCAGAACAAGAGTCTGTTCAAATCTGTAGACTCCCCTGCTGCGTTTCTTTAAAATCCGTTTTAACGTCTCCAGGACATTGTGTTCCTGAAATACTCCATCCCCTACATCCCCCATGGCTCACCTACAGTTTGTAGCGATTATTTGCTGGCCAGCGTTCCTGCTTCTTGCAGCAGCACTTCAAGTCCCACAGGGCTTACCAACAGACACACAGGTAGGTGTATAATAAATTCCTCACACGGGGCACCATTTGTCGGCAATTGAATGATGGACACAGACCAGCAGGGAATCTGAATCTTTTATTCAAAGGAGTGAGTTGGTTTTATACACTTTTCTGAGGCACAGTATTTCCTTACATGGCGTGACCTATGCCTTGTTGCCACATCAGCAACACACTTTCTAAATGTCCTTCTATGGGATGATCACTCGCTGTTCACCCATCTGTCAGCTCCCGGCAGGCTCCTCTCTGTAGGGGTCTGCCCTGTGTCACCTCCTCCCCCCAGGGTCTGGTCGAGACAAACCTCTTTGTGCCGCCATGTGCCTCTGCAGGCAGGTTTTATAGCTCACAACCTAATTCTCTCTTACAACTCCCCATAGGATATGATGTTCGACACTTACTCTTTCAAGCATTTCACTCCTCTTTCAAGCATGCATTTCCAGAGTGCATTGTTTCCATTACTGGAAATGAAATGCTGTTTCCACTTTTAAATTCAGTTCTTTATCCATACAAGAAAATGCTCAAGAGTTTTGATTAAGACGTATTTCTGGGATTTTTTGTGAAATTTTTTTTACCATTATATAATTGTATCAAAATGCTTACTTAACAGTTTTAACATTCCTTTTGAGAGATGGTTGGATTTTTAATGAAACAAATTTGGCTTAAAACCAACCAAATAAACATTTTTTCAAAAATAGGGCACTTCCTTTTTTTTCTCAAAACTGAGTGGCTGAAGGAAAACATTGCTTTGAGTTTAGTCTGCCTTTTTTTCAGGGTAAGTTTTAGGTCAGGATCAAGATTTAAAGCAGTGAAATGCCAGCTTAGAATATGTGATTAAAATTGGCTTTAGTGGTTGCTTTTCTAGGTCTTATTTCAGCAAGGTTACTCTTTTACCTTCAGCTAGAATTTATTTGCTAAGCCAAGGATTATTTTTCTTCTGTAGTTGTCTCATCAGATCTGGAGAGTGACCACTCATCAACTTGGTCAGTATTTAATCTTAGTCGAAGTTTAGATGTTCAAGTACCATTTTGCATCCTTGATCCAGGTCAAGATCAAATCACAGGCACTCATGCAAAGTCAGAAGCAGGAGATGATATGCTTGATGACTATGTTTTGGTGATATGCTGTCATTAATTAACACTAATTTAATTGTTATCAGATCTGTCCCTTTTGCCTTTCTTAATGTGCCAGTATAAACCTGAGCAGTATTTCAAACCATGAGATGTAAGGAGAGCATCACGTGAATTGAAACTTTTCATATGTAACAGTACTGTGCAGTCGCCATACTTTTTTTTTCCCTTCCATTTTTTTGATCTGCATGGAAATACGCAAGGAGTGGTGCTGAGTGGCAGTTCTTTAAGCATTAGCAGACTTGCAGAGTTCCTGATATAATACACATTTTTGAAGAGTAGGTATAAGGTCATTGTAATCATTCCACAATGTGACTACAAGCAGTGGAAAAGGCAGGACACTGTCTATATGCTTCCTTAATTTCTTCTTGAGCTTTCTAAACCACTTGTCTTGGTTAAATCTGTATCAGTCAACACAGAGTGTTATCTGCACTTGCTAACGTGCATGTCAAGATGGGACTGCCAAAGATCTTAAGACACAGGGGAAGAAAGACTGCTAATGTTGCCTGCCAGTGCAAACCTGGTTTGAACAGGTAAATGCCCCTTGAGAGATTCAGCTGACCAAAAGCAAGAAAATGAAGCACTTTTTTTTTTAAGGAGTTTGAGAACTATTATGCTTTCCTAGAGGATACCAGTCTTTGCACTGAGTGGCCATACCAGATGACATGTAATGTCTGTATGGCCAATAGCTCTATTCTGAAACCTGACTGTGAAGTAGCAGAAGTTACTCAGGCAAAGAGTATCAGAAACTCAGAAAGAGCAGATCTTGCCATTGTCCTCAGAGTATTCACCTATTTCTGACAATGGCTAAAATCAGTAATTTGAGGGCATTACTCCCCCTACGCAGTCATTGAGCACAGTTTTGGGTTCTGCCATGGTTCATGCCATTTGCATCTGTCAACAGAATGGGTGCCACTTACTGTGCTCGGTATTGTTGCCAAGTAAGTAGTTTTTCCTGTGGAGATAATGTCTGGTTGTTGAGGTACCTAAATCAGTATCTGAGGAGGTGAAGCTGATGCTTGTCAGGCTGTGTTAAATAGCAGGGTAAATTTCAACACTAATGGAAGAGTTGGGTTGTTTTTCTTCCTGGTTCTCTCTGCACTGACCTAAGTTAGCAACATTCAGCAAAGTAAAGTTTCTGAAATAGGTTGCAAGGTACAATACCTGCTGCAGTGATGCCTTGGTGTGTATAGAACAGGGGCTTGCCCTGGAGAGCAGTTGTACATACTGCATTAAATGAATGCACAACAAAAAAGTTTCATTTTGTTTTCTTCTGAGATGTGAGGTATTATCATGAGACTTCATGACTTACTCCATGAAGTCCCTGAATTCCTCCCATTTCTCCATGAGAAGGTTTTACTTTCTACTGTGAATACAGTACGCAGATATTCAGAAGCTGATGTCTGAAATAGATATGTGAGGGTGGAGGCTGCATGTATCCATGGGATTGTCATGTGCAGTGCTGGTTAGGGACAAATATTTCCAGGGATCTGCTTCACTGCACTGTTCACCATTTGCATCTGCCTCTTGGTGGTCCCAGTTGGTGTGACAGCTATTGAATTGTTCCTAGCTGACAACTGAATGGGTCAGGCATACCAAAAGATGCTGTTCCCAGTTCATGGTTGAGAGCTTGTAAGCACTTGTAGTTTGGAGTCTTATAAACTTTGCAAAGTATTAGCTTCAGGGTTATGACATTTGTGAGGTATGAGCAAAGATAAACTGTTGAGGTGTATTTGATGTGGGGGCTCTGGCAGCAGTTACTTGACAAAATGCTGACTGCAATTCCTTGTCTCCCCCATCAAAGTGAGAATCTCCTGCCAGCAGATGATTCTCAGTTGAGGCTGTTGAATGGGAAATTCCAGTGCAGCTTCATTTGAATATTAAGTGTACCTCAATATTGGTTCACTTTTATTGACGGCTCCCATCCATGTCGTGGTTGTTTACATTTAAAATGACCTTTAAAATCAATCCATGTTTAGCTTTTTGTGTAAAGGTAATTTTTATTGATGGTTTTTATGACATGGACTATCCCAAGAGGCCTACAGTAAGACTTCCTGTCTTGTAAGATCCATTTTTTCTCTAGTGTTTGGGAGCTCTCTGTGTGATACACAGTGAGCACCTAAAGAAGCCAGATTAAACTCTTAATGTCTTAATGTTCTTGAACACGTTGCCAGGTGAAGTAGCCAGCTGAGAATGTGGCCTCTTATTTTCGTGGGAAAGAAACTGCTGAGAATAACCTTCTCCTTGTACACTTAAGAAAAAGTGTTTATTTGCATTATTTTTATTATTGCCATGCTTTTATAGAGTTCAAATAAAGCTCCTGACAAGATCTGTGTATATTCTGTTACCAGCTCTTCCATGTTGCCTATATCCTTATCAAGTTTGCAAATTCTCCTCGTCCAGATCTCTGGGTCTTGGAAAGATCAGTGGACTTTGGAACAACTTACACTCCCTGGCAATATTTTGCTTGTAAGTATCAATCCTTGTGTCATTGCTCTTTTGTGGACAGGTTTCTTTAATCATTTCCTCAGTAGCAGCAAAATCAAACCATGGTGTTTGCTGAAGATTTCACCTGCAGAGAAGACAGTGAGCGTTAAATACATTTCTCCTTTCTTATTTAGCAACAATAAATTAGTGGTAAGAGTGTATGAGTATGATACCTCAAAAACGTAACTCAGCATGTCAATATTTTTCTCTCTCTTGGGAATTTTTGAGTTGTTTTGTCTGACTTGTTTTTTGGGTATGTCAGAACTTCAGTGTCCTTCATCCCATAGGACCCTGGAGTTTCTTGCAAAAATCAGTGAAATACAAATGCAAAATCCTGGAGTACCTATATAGCTTTTCTTTGTGATAATATGAGAAATACTGTACCATGTCTTGTCAGGAATTGCTTAGGAAGAGAGATTATTGTTTTGAGGTATGTCTGGTTTTCTGTGCTGAGTGACACAATCACTGTTATTACTCTATTATGGGGATAATTTACCTGAAAGCACAGGGGATACTTCTCTGTTAATTTAAATTAGAACAATAGGTCTTATTTTCACACATAAAATGGATTTTATTCTTGCATGGCTAGACTCAAAAGCAGATTGCTTGGAGCGCTTTGGAAAGGAAGCAAATCTTCCTGTGAGGAGGGACAGCGATGTCCTGTGCACCACAGAGTACTCTCGCATTCTGCCTCTTGAAAATGGAGAGGTAAGTGCTTTTAGGAAAGCAATGTGTGATGCTGGAGGCAAACAAACAGCATTGGTTTCAGAAGTTTGTTGGAAGTAATATTTTATCTATGACTGCTTAAGTCTCCATCAGTAAGTCCATAACCTAAACCAAAGTGATATTTTGGGAGGGTGACCTGACTCCTCCTAATTTTCATCATTCCCTATGGGGGTAGGGGCTACTCAGAGCAGCCTGTGTTTATAGTTATCATAATTTATGTACCTCACTGTAGCCATGTGCATTCGAAGGTGTTGACTGCATTTTCTGAATACTTCCAATTTGCATGGCAAAACCTGGTGCACCAGAATTGCTCATGTGAGTAAAGGCTGTAGAAACAGATATTTACCATTCAAGAGTAAGTAGCTGTTAAAAAAAAAATCTCTCTCTATATAAGAAAGCTACATGTTTATAATATAATACAAGTATTTGGAAAACATTGCTTTGATTTTAGCCATTGTTCCTTTCTAGGCAGAACTGTGGCTTGTATTACTTGAATGAATGTTAAACTCCTGGACATGCTGATGGCTCCTCCTGGCATTCTGCTTTTGTGCCTGATGTGGTTAGAATTCAGTACTGAACTCCTCAAGAGTTATTCAGAGTTTTGAGCAGATGGATCTGTGGTTTCATATTAAAATAGAACTTATTTGTTAATGTGTCTGTAAAATTTTCCTAATCAGATATTGTAAAGAATAATTTCCACAGAAGAACACTGCTGGTGCCATTCCCTGTTACATGCTTTATGACTTTTCCTGAAGGAATTGTGCTGCACTTGGAACAGTCATCATACCCTTGTTACATGCTTCAGAGTATAGGAGCCATTTGAAAGTAGAAATCTGTTATCTGGATGGTTATAAATAAATTAAAGTCTTTTACTGAGCCCTGTACATACAAACTAGGTTGTTCATTCAGTAGAGATTCATGATTGCTAAGCTGCTGGCAGCTGTTCCTTTAAAAAATAAAAAAGTATTGGATCCCTTGTTTTGGAAGTCAGACAAACCTGCTTTCATGTGAGGGGATTTTCTAAAGCAACACTGTGTACTTTCTTCCAGAAGACCATTAAAATGCTCGCAGGCACTGGACCTGGTAACAATAATATTTTCCAGGAATGTTTATGCCTTGACCCAAAAATAAATGTGCTTTGGGAAAGAGCCAAAATCTGATGTTTTTAATCAGGCTAAACTTCCATTGACACTGTCAAGTGTTCAAATAACTACTTGTAACTATTCCTATTGTTTTTTCCTATTAAAATGTAGTTTTTGCAGGCTATACCTACTGTTTTCAAAACAGATAGAGGCTTTTTTTTCCAATGTGCTATATGGATAATGAGAATACAGGAGGCTCCAAGACTAACAACACTATTTTTCCCAGTATCCTGACTTCAGTATGAAATGCCTAGTTGTTACTGCAAATATGTTCAGAAACAATAGTAAGTTTTTGGATTCTTTTATTAATTTTGTGCTATGCTGCTATTGGCACTTGCAGTTGATATATTTTAACAAGAGCGTGCTTACTTCTTTGTTAGATTGTCGTATCTTTGGTAAATGGCCGTCCAGGAGCAAGAAACTTCACTTATTCCCCTGGTCTTCAACAATTCACAAAAGCAACAAACATCCGTCTCCGTTTTCTCAGAACTAATACTCTTCTTGGACACTTGATATCCAAAGCTCAGCGGGATCCCACTGTAACTCGTAGAGTAAGTACTCTTGTCACTGAGATGTATGTACTCAACAATCATACCCAGCATGTTAGGCACCAAAAAATGGTCTGAATGTTTTAAGCTTGCAATATCCTGACAATGAAATTTGCAGTGACCCTATTTTTCTCCAGGTTTGTTTGAGACAAGAAGGTAACTGGGCCATTATGGATTTATGGAGGGGCAGTAATGATTAATGATTTTGTAACAGACCATTTTCATTCCCTGCTTTCTAATATGGAAGGAAGTGGAGTGCATCATGGGAGCTATAAAGAGCCAAAGCAAAATTATTCTGAACTGTCTTTTGCAGAACTGAGGAAATAAATCTCTTAAGCTTTATTTGGCACTACTTTCTGATATTTATTCACAAAGGTTTTCAGAAAATAGTGCCTGAGTTTCCGAAGGAGCAGAAATCAAAGGCTGTGCTTGAAAGTTCTTTCCACAAATCATTTGAGATGCCTAGGTGTTTTAAGTGCATTTTGGGCTATCCAAGAGCTTGAAGGCCGAAGTTCCACTCCCATTCAGTGGGTAAATATAAGGAAATACAGGGAACACCACACAGAAATTCATATACTTACAGAGATTTCAGACTTCATATTGTATTGCTATTTTTAACCTTTTCATTTAAAATGAAGATTTGGTAACAATTGGAGGAAACCCTGGGGTGAGGCACCACACAAATGTGTGTGAGGGTTTCTGCACTGAAAAACATAAAGCTATTCCAGTTATTTGACAGCACTCCCATCAAGTGCCCTTATTGCCTTAAGTAAATTTTAAGATGTTGCTCACAGGCAGAGGTAAATGCAGTATGTAGTTCACCTGGCAAGCAGCACAGCTTTAGTGTAAGGAACTTCTGGTGTTATCCTGGCCATGGGGTGTAGGTTAGATGAATGAAATCTCAAGTGTTTTATTAAATTGCTAAAGGAGAGTGCAGATTTTTATTGTAGAGACCTTCCAAGTCTAGCAAACCTGATGTTCATATTTCTGATGTAATGCAAGCGAGGAAAGACCTATACATACTTCTTGTGCTTGTTCCACAGTATTACTACAGTATAAAGGACATCAGTATTGGTGGTAGATGTGTTTGCCATGGCCATGCTGAAGTATGTAATCCAAAGAGTGCTGAAAACCAATACCAGTAAGTAAATGGAGCCTGACATTTATCTGAGAAAAACAATACATGAATGCTTTCAAATGACCTTTTTATATTATCAAAATATGTAGTGGTGCAAGGATTTTTTTCTTTATATTTAAAAAAAAATAGAACCTGCTAATGGTTGGCAAGAAAACTTGTCAAGAGCGATTGTATGTGAAATATAATAATAGAAACTCTTTACTTAGATTTTTCATTGACATAAAAGTTTGGCAGCTTGAGTAATTTCTTAGAAACCCATAGTTCTTTTTGGAAAACATGACTTGATATCACCTTCTTACATTAGGAATTAGAAGTCCAAGTCAGGAACAAGGTCAGTGAACTTCATGGAGATATTGAGCACTTTAACTGAGCTCATGCAAGATCTAATAGCTTTAGATCATTACTGTAAAAACATAAAAACAAACTGAATTAACTATTCCCTTTCCCTGTCAAGTTCGTGACCTCCACGTTGATTTCACAGGGAGTTAGGTCAGTCTTCTTGGCTCACCAGCTACCAGGCTGTCTCAAACATATTTTAAAAACCTGCTTTAAATCAGCTGTTGCTCTTATCCATAATGGCATTAAAACAAACTTCTATCAGGACAATGCAATATTTCCAGTTGTGTTTGAATGAAGAGTAAGTGGGGGAGATAGGTGCCTCCATTCCAGATGTCTGTGCTAGGGAAAAGTAAGCAAAGAAGGTGAGAAATGTATGAAAATAGGATGGTTATACTCAAAAGTCTTACTGCCCCAGTGTTATTAGACTACACACATAAGAGAAGAATGTTGTAAAACGCCTCCTGAGTCTCAAGGTCTTTGTTCCTCCCAGGATTCAGTTACTATGCAGGATGGTAAGACCTAGCCCACAATTAGAGCCTGCCCTTTAAGTAGGCTATTTAGCTAAATAAATCAAAAGCAGCCCTAAATTTCATTGGTGAATAGTGTGCACAGTCTTAAAAATAACAAGATCAAGTTATGATCTTGGTTTATTAAAAACACTGATAAAATTATTGTAAACAAAGCATAATGGAAAAATTATGAAGGCATGCATTTAAAGGTGATAAATATTTTAATTACTGTAGGCCAACAAGCTTGAGCCTTGGAACGAAGCTGAAACAAGATACATCCTAAACTACTGTATACCAACTTGATTTAATAATCTAAAATAGTTTCATAATCCAGTCTGTTGAATCCAATTATAAACATTTTCTATAAGGAATGTGTTGTAATAAACCCATAATCACATGATTAAAGTAATCAATCTTGAAGAATTTCAGGAAAATTCCAAAACATTCTAGTATTACTGATTGACTTCTTTACATGTGAGGTTTATGTCCTGTCCTTTTCATACAATGTGTAAGTCTTGTACTGCAGTAAAATGAAGAAAAAACCAATTATTTTTTATTTAAAAACTTAAAAAAAAAAAATTAAGCCCAGCTTTATTAAGAGGCTTTCACTTCTGTAGGTTTCAGTGTGAATGTCAGCATAACACTTGTGGGGAAACCTGTGATCACTGCTGCCCTGGATATAATCAGAAACAGTGGCAACCTGCAACAGCTGGGAGCACAAACATATGTGAACGTGAGTAGCCAAAAAGATGGTGGGTTAAAAGAGATACTGACAAGAGGGTGGGAATTAGCTGTAGCACACATGTTCATGGAACATAACCAGCATGCTTTAACACCCTTTTTTCTGTAGAGAGAAAATTCTTTCCATACAGAAAACAGAAAAATGCAGTGAATATTATTTATGTTCTTCTTTCTTATTAAACAGTGAAAATACTAATTTGTGTGAGAATATGACATGAGAAAAGTGGAAGACTTTTTGTAGAACATTGAGTCAACATCCCTCCCCCGTCATAGCTGTCTGCTGACAGGCTATGGATTTCCAAGCAGAGCAGAGACTACAGGCACCTTTACAACTCCAGCATATTCCTTTCCATTACCCTGCCTCTTGGTGTTCAGGTTGCAGAGATGTTGCTTGAGGCTGCCACTGCTTACAGGTGCTTGAGCTGACCCTCCCTTCTCAGGCTGAGTTGCCCCTCACTGACCATATGTCAGTGGCACAAAGGTGTTCCTGGTGGGGAATCCTGGTGATTCCACACTTGTACCTCTTCCCATCCTTGTATTTGGGAGTTTGGGGTATGATATCCCTACAGACTGACTAGTCAAGCTGGAGAAGCCCATTCATTTGCCTTTCTCCCAGTTCCCCTGTGTTTCATTATTTTGTTAAAGAAAGTGACAGCATGGACCCTCTTTTGGTGATGGGTGTGTACTGTCACACATGGGTGTTTTGCATCCCCCAGACAGAAATCAGGTAGGGTGGTTGCCATCTCTGTGCACAGCCATTTCCTTTGTGTCTGGCCCAATTTATTTTTCTCGTCTGCCTTTCCTGAGAGTAGCATAGCCAGTGGGTACAAACTGGTAACAGGAGAACCTTACCTGAAAGCCAAAGAGATGGACCTATATAATTAGTCTGAGGAATAAAGAGATGGCTTGTTTAATTAAAACTGCAGTACTATGACTTGGGATGGGGGAGGGAGGTTGTGTGTGATTAAAATGTTTGATAGGAGGCAGGCATGTTGGGACACAATTTTTTGAACAATATTTGAAACCCCATTTAAGTACCCCTCTTTGAAAGGAAAACATTTTCTGCCAGAAAAGAGGTAGACAAAGAGCATAAATAATGTCATGTTTTTTGAAGAATGAGTTTATAGAGGATCATCTATAAGATTCTGAGCCAAAACCACTTCGTTTCTAACTAATGCTGAAAAAATTTCCTTTTTAGTATGGATTGCTCCTAGCAGTTTGAGGTGATTTGCTGAGAACGTTTGCCAGGTGCAGGCTTCTTTTGCTGGAGTGAGGGAATTAAAGCAATCTTGTTCATCTTTCCAGAAGCCTGAGGTTCCTTGAGAGAAACTGCTTGAAAGAGGTTGGTGGGAGCTTATAGGGATCAGCCCAACATTTGGCTGTGAGCTTCCCAGTACATATGGATCAGCAAATGGCCCAAAGTGGTGAAAAGGTGTTTGATGAGGTAGAAGGGGGTTCTATTCCCCTATCAGTGAAAATGCTATTACTATAATCAGAGGAAGCAATTTTCCATTGCTGTTAGAACACATAGCTGAGCTGTACCTCACAGATGGTTTGGCCCTAGAGGCAAGGGAGGTTTTATTTACATTGTTAATTACATGTGTATATATATATATATGTTTTATATATATATAATATTATCTTTTTTTTCCTTTTCTGACTTAATATCTTAAGCCAGCATCTCATTGTGTAATTTTTTGTTTTCTTGAAGAATTATATGAGTAAGAAAACCCAAAGATCTTCATAGGCTATTGCAACCTGGCCAGGGAACCCAGTCTTGAACCCTATCCAGTTCTTGTCAGCAGACCATAAGAGAACCTGATATCAGGGCACCTCCTCAGCTGTGTGGTTGGTAATTTTTGGGAAAAGGTTTCCTTATCCACAGCTCTTCAGAGAAAAATACATAGAGAAGATACAGAGAATGATCTAGTTTCTCTTCTCATCTGTATGATTATGTAGCAAGAACAGAGAATCAGTTGTCCCTGAGTTGTGCTCCCAGTTGTACCAGGAACTGGGAATAGACTTTGGAAGAATTACCTCCCATTTGCTTCCCTCATCCTGAAGAAGGGCCAGAGCCCTTACCTTCTGTAACCCATTACCTTTCAGGGTATTGTGTCCCCTAGTCCAGATGAAGGGAGGATTTCCCTAAACATGAAGTAATAGCTTTATCAAGTCATAACTTCAGGAATTTCCTGGGAAGGTTGCCCTGGGGTGCTGAAGCAGCTGTAATTAAAAGATCAACTAGCACCGAGATGCTTGGGGAAGCCTGGTTTTGCTTTCTTCATTCTTTCAAAAAACATCCCATTTTCCTCTCCAGCAAAGAAGGAAGATCAGATCAGGAAGAAAAGAGGACATGGAATGAATTTATGGCCCTTTGATTTATTCTATTTGGTTTGCTGTTATGGTTGGTTACTACTCAGGATTATATTATAGCCAAGTTTGCTGGTATATCTGTATCTACAGCTGAATATGAGAGCTCTTTGGTGTAGGTCTTTTTATTTAAATGTATATATCTTTTCTATAATAGTTAATTTTAAATAAAGGTTTAGTGCACATTGCATCAGTCCAGATGTATTTTTGAGGCATGAAAAAATAAGATAAACATTTGAGCATGTTTTTGATAATTTAAAAAAAACTGCTGTGGCCATTCTTCTGGAGCTTCCTAGTCCTGCGTTTATGCATAACTATATAGTTTTGAGATGGTACAACTGTTGCCTTCTCTGATAAGACTATCTGCATGTTTTCTTCATGTCTACATTACTGTACTATGTTTCTGGTATGAAAATCCAGTTGTTTATGGGTAAATATGTGCATTTGAGTATACTCCAGTATGCCTGAGTGTATGCACACATAAAAAAATCTAATCTTCTTTTCTACCTCTGCTAGAGGTAAATGCTGGAGATTGCTAAATTCCAGCATTATCAAAAAAGCTGACTTGGAATATTACTTTTTCAGCCTGCAATTGCCATGGACATGCCACTGATTGCTACTATGATGCTGATGTTGATCAGCGTCGAGAAAGCTTAAACATCCATGGGCATTATGAAGGTGGAGGAGTCTGCATTAACTGCCAGGTAAAAAGGTCATTTTGATCAGTTTAAATAAATGTGCACACCAGTGGTTTTGGGTCTGACCAGTCCAGATAGGCCCATTTCTCTGATGGTGTTATTACTTGTACTCAAAGTGTGGAAAAAGGTGCGTGAAAATAATTTACCTTGTTCAGCATTGCTTGTTAATGTGTAAAAGACACATAAAAATTGTATTGATGCTCAGTCCTGTGTGATCAAAATAGAACCACACAATGTAACAATTTAATCAACTGTAAAAATTCCCTTTCCTCTTGTTACAAACTCTGCCATTTCCCTGCTTAACAGAAGGAAGTAAAATTAACCAAATAAAATGCCAGCTCAGGCTCAGCTGGTTCCTTACTGCAGCAAAAGGCAGAGGGCTCTCTGTCATCATTGGAAATAAAGGAGGATGTAGACTATACCAAGATGGAAAGTTATAGGTATTGGGAAAGCACAGAATCATAGAACGGACCTCTGAAATTCTTTGGACTAGTGCTACACTCAAACCAAGGCTAGATGTAAAATTATATCCAGCTGCACTGAGAAACAGTTGAATTCTGAAAATTTCTGAGGATGCACTTTACACGCACTCTGGGTAATCTTTTACAGCACTTAATCACACTCCTGTTCAGTAGGAATTTCTCCAATTGCAGGTTGTGATAGTTGGCTTTTGGGCTTTTGCTGTGCTTATGTGAGAAGAGTTGGTTCTGTCTTTTGTGTAGAGGAAGGATGTCTTAGGTAGAGGAAAATGACCATTAGGCACCTCCCCCCTCCAAGCCAAGCAAAGTCATTCCCTCAGGTTCCCCTGAAAACTGAGGGAATGAGCTCCAGCCCCATAATTATCTTAGAGGCTCCATTGGATTCAATCAGAAGTTTTAAATTTGGAATCAGAGACTTTACACTGTGTCTGTCATAAAAGGATAGCATGCTCTTGGAAAGAACGAGAATTTCTTTCATTCTGATTTTGTTCTACTCTGGCAATGACTATGAGGAAAGATCAAACAAGACTCTGATAAAAATCTGATTTTGGACTTTTCTCTGCTTTGAGCGGGACTGAACTACTTGACCTCCTGAGGTCCCTTACAACCTAAGTTATTCTTTGGTTCAGTGATCTCACGGTTAAATAAATCCAGACTTACTTGGAAGTTTGTCTTCCTTTTGTTGTCAAGTCATCTGATGTATAACAAGCAGCTGACCAGAATTCTGCATTACAACAAAATTATCATCAGTTCTATGTTCCTGTGAAACCTGTGTGTCATGATTTATGTAATACCATGCTGTGCATTTGAAAATATAGCTGTATTTAAGCAACAGAAAAGGGAAATATCCAGTGAACAGTATGTTTTCCATATTCTTCTTAATATAATCAGATGTTGTCCAAAAGGCAGGCAGAAGAGAGTAGAGTTATTTTTACTAATGTGAGTAGAAGAAATGTTCTTTGTGTTCCAGTTGATGTTTCTGCGCAGAACTTTGCTCATGCAGTCTGGCAAGATTTCCCATGTTGGTCCTTTCTGTCAGCTCTTTGTTCATGAAAGGACGTTTCTTTTAATACTGCTTCCAAGATAGAAAATAGCAAAATTAGTCTAAATCTACAAGTCCTGGTTATATGACTGATACGAATTGTTTATAATTAATTTTGTGGAAGTTAAGGTGGATTAAATGAGTTTACCATAGATCCAATTATAGCTTTCTTTTTTTTTGTTTTTTGTTTTTTGTTTTTTGTTTTTTGTTTTTTGTTTTCATCAACAAAGCGCATTAATTTTAGTTTAATTTTACTGTTTGTGTCAGGGGAAAGAAACGTTTTAGGAATGGATGCCTGAACAAAGAAGTGATGTAATTGATAGATAGAAGATAGAATCAGTTTCTTTAGAGTATGATGACAAAGGAGCTCTGGAAATCACATAGTCCTACTCAAAGTAGGTGTAATTAGATCAGATTGCTCAGGAACTCATTCCTCCAAGCTTGGAACACCTCCAAAGATTGGAATGCCACGACCACTCATGGCAACCTGTTTCAGTGTTTGACTGCCTGCATGATAAATTTTGTCCCTAATATCTAACTGAAATTTTCCATGTTCCAGTCTGTGCCTATTGCCTCTCATCCTTTTGCTGAGCACCTCTCCTAAGAGTCTGGGTCCATCCCCTTTGTATTCTCTGATCAGGCAGTTGTAGGGAGCAATAAATTCACCCTTCTCTTCTCAACGCTGAAGAAACTCAACCATCTCAGCCTCTTCTTTGATGGCATGTGCTTCAGTCCCTCACCATCTGAGTGGGTCTGTCCAGAGCACCTGTCACGGTATCACACAGCTCCATGAGGTTGATTTGGCATACTTTGCCCTAGGCACACTATGCTGGATGTGTCCCATCACCTTCCTGTCCTTTGTATGTTCTAAGATAATTTGTTCACTGGATCTCCTTCCCTGGTGAGCAGTGGGCCCCTACCCCCTTAGCTTTTCTTTTGCTGCTGCTCTACTCTTGGAATCTTTCTTTTTGTGTTTCACCTTTCTTCCTCATTTTATCTCTGCTAAGCTTTGGCTTTCCTAACTCCACTACTGCATGTTTGGGCAATGTCTTTGTCTTGCCACCAAGTAGCCTGTCCCTGCTTCCACCTTCCATGTACTTTCTCTTTGAGTTTGAGATCAGTCAGGAACTCTGTGTTTATCTGTCCTGGCCTTCTGCCATGCTTGCACATTGGAAAGAACTTCCTTGTTCTAAGGAGGCTGTCTATGAGCTCTTGGTCCCTGTTCCCACCCAGGACACTTCACACAGGATCTTGTCAAGCAGCTATCTGAGCAAGGACGAATCTGATTTTCAGAAGCCCAGAACTGTAATTCTGCTATTTGTCTTGTTTGCTTGTCTTTCATACATTCAAAATAACTTCTGGATTAACTGCACCCTGCTGCATTGTCTTTCTGGCATCCTCCTGAAGCTCTGTCTGGGCTGGGGCCACTGATGTGCCACTAGAGTGAGCACCAGTAGCCACTGAAGAATGTGCAGAGTCCTGAGTGCCCTGCTCATGAACTGCCCACCAGTCCATCCAGGAAAGGCTGTGTCCCTGCACAGCCCTGAATTGCAACACTCCCTAAGGAGGAACTAAACAGGGGGTGGGAGAAATGCTTTGGTTGCTCCAGGGCAGAGCTTCCTGCTCTGGTTCCCCAGCTCTCATGGCTATGAGCTCATCGGGATGCCTCATGACCATGATTTACTCAACTAGTACTTGCCATCACTGCTGTAATTCAAATTGCTTAGGATTTTTTTGTGTGTGTGTGTGCCTAAACCACTTATTTATAGAGATATATACTTTTCTAATGGAAAATCTGTTTTGAACTGCACTGTTCAGCTTTTGGTTTATTTTGGTCTTGCTGATCTTAGACACAAGGTATTTGAAAATTAATATACAGTATAAGGAAAAATTCATTATGCAGTTGCTTGAACAATATATACATCATAGTAAGAAAGTAGCCTAAAAAGAGATATTATATGATATAAAGCAATATTTTTTCAATTTTTTTTTTAATGGGAGGAGGGGTTTATAGTGCTTTATGTGAGAATACCACAATTCAGAAGCCTGTAGACAACAGGTGGTTAAAGAACACCACATAATGATTGATGTCTATTGCAGTCCTATTCCATTCTTTTTTCCCCTTCTTAGTTGTACATAGAAACAGTGTAAAGGATGTTATTGTTTCTTAATTCTTCCAAGTTCCTTTCTTTATCTCATATTATCCTTTTGTTTTATTTTGCACAGCATAACACAGCTGGGATCAACTGTGAGAAGTGTGCAAAAGGCTACTATCGTCCTTACGGTGTTCCAGTGAGAGCTCCCGGTGGCTGTATACGTGAGTCCTTCTCTATGGAGTATCTTCTCCTGGTGGCTGGAGGGATTTGGGCTATAATCAAGGCATAGGGTGCATCTTTTGGGGAGGCAAAAATGAAAAAGCGGTCAAAAGATGTTGGAGAATAGCTACAAATGAATTTCTGTGTTACTTTAAAGCTTTTAAATTGTATTCTTCTCAACTTATGTGTCATATGAGCATAAATCTTGAGAACAGCAGAAGGATAATAAGAGGAAGTAGGCCGTAAAAGGGTACTGAGGAGATAGGATGATGGAAACCTGGGGTGCTGCAATACACCCCACAGTGAGGAGGATCTCAGGACCTCCAGGAAGCCATTCTCATCTCCTGCTCTCATGATCTTGTTTCTCTTAGCTCTCTGATGTACATGTGAGGTATCCTGTGACTCTTGGGTTACTTGAAAATTTTATTCTGTAGCTCAAAAGGTCACAAGGGTAACTACTCTGATCTTATGCAGTGCTGAGCCCATTGATTAATAAGTGATACAATGGGGTAATTACTGATAGAACATCTGAAAAAGAACTGAGTATAGGTAAGAGCGAGATGTTGGATTATGAACAGGCTGAAGGAGCCATGTGACAGGTAGAAGGAAACTACAGTTACGTTGTGTTTGGGGATTGAAAGGAGTGGGAAGTCAGCAGAGCTGTGGTCATAGTGTTGCATGTAGTGTGTAAGTGAAAGGGAATAGTGTGGTGCTTAGCCTAGATCATGGAGACAGAGGAGTGGTTGCCACAGGAAAATTGCTGCAGTCCTGTGGAGGAACAACGTGCAGCTTTTGGAATTAAAAAACCCTGAACACTCTAAGAAAATAACATGGGTTTTCCTTTTAAGGGATGTATTGGTGATATGTAAGTACTTGGGAAATGTTAACTCTTTAAATAATGAGTCATTCACATCTGCAGGTTTATTGTTATAATGCCATTGTGCGCTGCTGTAAAAGGCAAATTAATTATTTTCCAAAGAGTGCCTAATTGCTGGTGCTTTTACTTAGCCTGCAGTTGTAACTTGGAGCATGCAGATGGCTGTGAGGAAGGGTCTGGCCGCTGCTTCTGTAAGCAGAATTTCCAGGGAGACCACTGTGAACGCTGTGCTGACGGATTCTATGGTTATCCATTTTGTGTCTGTAAGTATACAAGTAAAATTGCCCCTTTTTCCGTATTTTAAATGTGCATTAAAGAATTAATGGTTTTCACGCCTCTTGACTTGGTTGAAAAACATCTGGCATCTCAGCTTCACATGTTTATGTGTTCTGATAAATCAGTTGTTATACTACTGAAGAGAGTTGGGTTTATTTAACAAAATGATAGTGACTTGAATGACAAAGAGATTGTGCTGCATTCTCACAATTCTGCATTCATTGGAGACATCAAGTTTACAGCCTATTCTCAGTAAGTTGTGAACTCTAGTCCTAAAGCCCTGAACAAATTGTTTAAACATGTGTCAGGATTTGTGGGGATAAAGACCACCTGGACAGGGAAGTAGTTCTATGTCTGTAATGAGGGGGAGCAAATGGGTGTGTGATCTCCTTGACACCTCCTAGGATTTGGATCTTGCCTCTCTGATAAACAATGCTTTTCCCATAAAAAATTATGTATAAAATAACTGAGCAGGAAATGTAGCATCAGGATTGTATTTGCTGCATAAAAGCTTCTGACTCCATGAAAAGATTGCAAAAATGCATCAGTGGGATGTTTTGTGCCCTCAGGAGAAAGAAGTGTGTTTCTGACAGCTGATAAAAAACAAGGATTGATCTGGGACCAGATCTGAGGTCTGACTAGAAGAGAGGTACCACAATAAAAACACAAGAAAACAATACAAAACAAAGGAAAAAAACCCTGTGAAAATTGAATGTTGTCTGAATTCAATGTCTGTGATAGAATAAATCCTGTCTGTACAGTACATTCTAGATTATCACATCTCCTATATCCTCATGATTGAAATCCAACATTTTTACCTAAGTTCATCTCAGGTAGACATTGATCTAAGTCCCATGGATGTTTGTAGCTCATTGATTTTGGATTCTATCTCAATGCAAGAATGTTTAAGAATGGGAAAGACAATCCAGCAATCTGGAGGACTCTCAAGTAAAAGCTCCTAAGATGTACTGTACATGTCATAACTTATGGCAGTTCACGTATCAAGTGGTAATGCCACACAGAAAGAGATGGACCTTCAGCTGGAAGCAGGAAATGTGACGTAAATATGGAGCTCCTTAGATAACTCTCACAATGCTGTCTAGTGTAAGAAAGCTTTCTGCGTAAAAGGATAGGGAGCAGGAAAGCAACCTTGTGGCATTTCTGAATGGTGTCTGGCCTTTCATGCTGCTTTTTAGAGAAGGGAGGTTTGTACCTGAATTGGAAATCAAAAGTACACTGTCTCTTATCTCTTTCCTAAGAAAACTAAAGAAAACTAAGCTGAAGTTGGTTACTAGAGTCATATGCATATCGTGCTCTCTATATTGACAGGAGGTTGCTTCATTATTTGTCATGATTTTTAATGAAATGAATGTGTTTGTTTCAAATACCTCATTGTTTCTTTTGTTTTAAAGATACTCCTGTATATCCTTTTACTTCTTCGATTCCAAGAGATGCTGTGGCTGGTGACATAATAGGCAAGTTCTTGGTGTTTTTTTCCCCATTTCATTGTTTTTCCCCATGTTGCTGTTTTTCACTGTTTTAGTGGCGCCTGGTCTTTTGTAGAATCATTGAGTTGATCTTTATGTAGTAGTTTTGCCTCTGTTGGTATTTATCTTTCAAGAGAACCTCTGTTCTTGCCAGAAGTGCATCATATTGTCATGTTTGTACTAAGCAGTTTAGTGGGCTAGCTCCAGAAAGAGTTATGGATCAAAGTAACTTCGGCCAGCCTCCGGCAAACATCTGCAGGAGGGGCTGACCATCTTGTTTGGTGCACTTAAGAACAGATCCATCAAGACTTTCTGACATGTACAGCTCTCTGACACAACAACCATTGCTTTGCAGTGTAAATCTCTTTCTTCAGGCTAACTGGCCTCTGCCTCTGGACTGTCCTCTCTCACCTGGCAAATTGTACATTGCCCTTGGCACTGAAAGATTTTGATTTCTAAGAAAGGTTCATATTTCTTTTTCAGCTCACTGCAAAGTTGCCTCTACACAATGATTCCCTTGGTGGGCTTACATTTTTTAGTCTGTATTATCATACTGCACAACAGAGACATCATCACAGCTAGCACTTAATCATTTGCATACTTATAATGCACTTCACCTTTGTACAGCATCCAAAATAATTGCCCTGGTAGACCTCGGTGTGCTCTGTTGCATATCCCCTTTTCTCACAAATTTTTAAAGGGAAGAAGAAGGAAAACTCTGAAGGAAAGTGAATAAATATAACAGGAGAAAACATCTTGAGCTATTTACAATGAGCAGCATCAGAATTTGAAGGCATAAGAAAGGCAGCTGCCTCTAAGAGGAAGTTTCTGTAGAAGTAGTAAGTTTGTGCTGTTAGACTAAGCACAATTACAGGTTGTTTTTTAAATGAGATTTGCATGTAAGGCTCATACAAATAGGGTATTTTTGTTCAAGAGTAATATTTACCAACTACTGATCTGTTTTTCTCTGAAAAATGATAAGGAATTCTGTGATTTGATGCACTAACTTTGTTTCTTTTTCTTCTCCTTTCCTGTTTTAACTAGAAGGAGGCTGCAAACCAGGGTATTTTGGCCCCCAGTGTCTGCGTAAGTGATGTCGTTTCTTTGACACTTGGAGCCTGTGCTCCAGCATAAATGCCAGCCTTTGGCTTCCAAGGGAAGTAGGAGCTTTAAGATCATAATACTGCAAATGTTTTCTTTACAAATTGCTCTTCAGCGTGCCAGTGCCATGGTGCAGGAGTGCTGGGCAGTGACTGCGATGGAAGCACCGGGCAGTGCAGATGTCGAACTGGATTTGGGGGTTTTTCCTGTGATACCTGTGCAGCTGGGTATTTTCAGTACCCCTTCTGCCAGGGTAAGCCAAACATTCCCTTTTGGCAAGCATATCCAAAACACCAAGTTTTATCCTGAAGGGTGTTGTTATTTTGCCATGGACATGTATTCATAGCAGGCTGTCCCAAAACTCACACAAGTAAAAGGAGAATAATGTGACAAGGGAAGATTTTGATCTAAAAATGCCCCCCTTTCCTTGGTTGCTGTCTGCTGTTTGATTCAGCTTCCAGACTCTAGTTTGTGGTTGGATTTAGTAACATTAATTAAACTTAGAATAACTTTGGAAGCATTTCTGTTACTTATCCTTGGAATTTTTTTTTTTATTGTGTGTGATATAAGTTAGCAACCTCACTTTGATGCACCAAGCTACCCTATCTAATCAATACTAGAAAACTGACTGTTTTTGAACATTAATAACTGTCTCTATACTGTCTTTCTAGGCAATTTATTAACCACTCTCACCTGAGATTGCAAATCTAAACCATAAATTGTTTGGGTTCAGTCCCAGAAGTGACGGAACTACTTTCAATAGCTGGCATACCACTTGGGACTGATAAATCAGACTGTCAGTGGGGCCAGGCCAAGTGTAGTGCTTTGACACTGATAACTGAACTTTGAGCCAGCTTCAATGCTCTTTCATTAATGTTTTCCTTGTTCCTGAATTTTTACAGATGTGAGCAATCAATAAAAGCTGTTATGAACCCATATAAATTTGATGGGAAAATTGTGGTTCTGTTGAGCATCAGGGAGCAGGGAGTTGCTTTTTCTGCTCTTTTTTCCATATATATTTTTATTTCAAGAAAGATAAAAGAAGAGAGCCTGTGCCTGTGCAGAAGCTGCCTCTGAAGTATCTTTTCTCATTGGCAGTGTGTGAATGTAACTTGCTGGGTACCCAGCCTGAAGTCTGCGATTTTCTTGGGAGGTGTCTTTGTCGCTCAGGGGTTGCTGGACTTCAGTGTGACAGCTGCCAGCCTGGCCACCACTCATTCCCTGCCTGTCAAGGTAAGGCTGCTCATTGCATGTACAGCATCAAACAGGCCCCTGAAAAGGCAGACAGGAGTGCTTTCCAGGACAGCAGCCAAAGCAACGTTCACAGCAGCAAATGGGCAACTCCCTCTTCTGCTCTACAGTGAAATCCTCATATATTCTAATTCTCCAATTTCAGGCATGTTTCAATAGTAGGGAAGAATTATATAGTCCTTTTCCTCACAGGCTTTTTTTTTTCCCTCATGGTCAGACTGATGTACCCTCAGTCAGCACAGCTGTCTTACTAATAACCAAAGCATTTGAAAGCTGTTCTCACATGGAGGCCCACAGCAACAGGGCACACTTGACTGCTGAGGAACCAGCAGAGCAGAGCTGTGAAGCACCGGTCTGAATTTGCAGAGGGTCTTTGTTTGCTACCTTGTAAAATGTGTGTTCTGTAAATCTGAAAATCTGAAGCCCTCGTTTTGCCCTTCATGGTGGTTTCTCACTCATTTTAAGATCACCTGACAGGCATTGACCCAACCTCTCTCTATGTAGGCATGAAACATGAAAGATCTCTATGGGGTTTCCCACCAAGGACTAGCCTGCTTTTTTACAAGACAGGGAAATTAATGGAGTATAACTTTTGAGTATCATAATGGTCTTGTGTGCATACGAGGACTCCCATCAAGTCCTACTTGGCCCTAGGTTTTATCTGCCTTTAAAGTGAGTGAGAGAGGGGCCCTTAATCCTTAGTGATTTTTCCATTGAGAAAGAATATAGAGTATTATAGAGTTCTGGTATGTGCTTTCCTGTACTGATTAACAAGATTTATGTATAACATTATGATTTGCTTTCTTCTCTCTTGTTATTTTTGGCTATTGGCTATGTCAGTCTTCTTCCTTTGGGCTTATGCAGTTGTTTATCTCTGATAAATGGACAGCAGAATTCTTTATGCCCTTATGACCTGGTTTCAGCTGGGGTAGAGTTAATTTTATTCCTAATACTGTGTACAGTGCTGTGTTTTACCTTTTTTCCCAACTCTTTTCCCCATCCCATGAGTGGGCTGTGAGTGGCTGCATGTACCTGGTTGCCAGCTGGGGTTAACTGTGGCACCTTGCAAAGACAGACTGTGTTGTGTTACCAAACAAAATGGGTGGAATAAAGAAATACCTACCACATAATTGTGGGTTTTATGGTTTGGAGTAGATGAACATTTTTAATGAAAAACATAAAATCAGGATCCTGCATTGGTACACACTGTTCACTGGTCTTAAAATAACCTTTTTTTTTTTTTTTTTCCCTAGAACAAAATCAAGTAGCAATCTTAAAGCAAATCAAACCCATATTGAATATGTTTGATCTTGGAGCACCAAAAGCTGAAAAGAGAAATAAAAGCTTAAAAGAGCATGCAAAAACAAATTGTAAAAGACAGATAAAAATAGTTGAAAATACAGTCAGTGGGATTACTCAGAACTGCTGCAGTTCACAGTTTGTTCAGTTAAAAGGAGCTGCCATGGGTTTAAACATAAATTAACACAGCATGCTGCAAGCTGTGGTGGAAAGTGAGCAGCCCAGCCTGCTACTCCTGTAAAGAGCTGTCATCTTCAAAAGGGAGACAGACCTGTATTTTTTGGGCTGCTGTGACTAGAACTGATCTCTCTGGTCTTAGCTTGTTGAACTCAATAGAAGCTTTATTCAAATAAAGTGGTATCAAAACAAAGCCTTTAAACAAAACAGTAATACTAAAATTAGGAGAGAATGCAATAGCCAGTTGATGGGGGACTGTAGTGTAGGTGATGTTCTTGGAAGCTTCAGTATTTGTATTTCTCTTATACTAACTTCCTAGCAAGTCCTGTGTCTTTCCAAGCATCTTTAAAGTAAACACAGCAAAGTCAGATGTTTTTGACTGCAGCAGAAAGAGGAACCAAAAGGGAGAACCAGAAACATGAACATGTAACAGGAAGACAGTGTTTGTTTTATATTCATGTCAGTCAGCCGTTTCTGCCAGTTGTAACTTCCAAGTGGTTAACTACAGCACTTCATCTTGTACTTGGGACAGCTGGGATGCCCAGATGGGGTCCCATTCCTGTACCTGTGAAGTGTGACCCTACAGAACATTCCAGCATCATCTCAATAAAATAGGAAGTCTTGTCTTCTGCTCTTAGCCCAAAATAGTGGTAATTCCTTGAGAAGTTTATTGTTAATAGTTGACAACATCCTTTGAGTATATATTTTAAAGATTCTTTTAAGTATTTCTCTCATGTGACATTCTTTCCAAATATGAGATGGATTTCTGTCCCTTACATGTGTCTTGCAAGGCATCAAACTGAATCTCTTAGCTGTGCATTACAGAATTGCAAGAACCAAGATATCAGTGGTTGAGGAGGCAATTGCAGAATAACCATCTGTTTCAGGATATTTATTTTTGGTGGTAAAATCATGGTTTGTCTGGTTTTCTGAATGCAAATGATTGATTTACATTCAAAGGTAAGTTTTTTGGCAAATTCTAGATTTAGATGTGCAACTGTTATTTTTTTTCTCTGAGCAGAATGCAGTTGTGATGGGGAATACATGTGGTCCTTGAGGGCGGTGTCTGTGCCGTAGTAACTATGCTGGGCTTAGATGCAACCAGTGTGCTCCAGGATATTACAGCTATCCCAACTGCTTGCATGAGTAAAAGACTCCCCTAGTTTTTCTGGGGTTTTCCTTCTTATATCTGCAACACGGAAGAAAAGAAATCTTCTCAAATATATGTCCATTTAAAAGATTTCCATTTTGATGGCACAGGAACTTTGAGAAAATGTCTGTCAGTTCCATAGGTTAGTGTTCTGTTTTTCCAAGTGACTGCTTTGCATACAAACCCAAATACTATAAATCAGGCTAAATACACATTTAAAAAATAATTGTTAAAGGCTTCTGCTGTCTTGGAGTTTAAGGTATTTGAGTCCCTCCGAGGTAACGTTATTAAAAAGCCCTTTCAAGCTCACACCTGCCACATTGTGCTTCTTCACTACTCCATTCCACAGCTCTGTTTTCAAAAGGTCTTTCACTGTGTTTGTTTTATAAAGGTATCAGCAGCGAGTGTGACCCTGCAGGTAGCGCTGGTTCTCACTCTGTAAGTATTCTGCCATTGCAGCTAACAGTGCATGTTAATCATTTATGTACCTTTGCTGAACACATCCAACTCCTTTCTCAAGCCCTGAAGCCTGCTCTTAGACTCTAAAAGAATTGCACGAGTTTGTTTGCAGAGTATGGGCAGAAATAAATGTTTTGTTTTGTTCTTTGGTCATACCAGTGCAAACCCTTGTCAAGGGTGGGGGCTTTTTAATTTTTATATGCATACTGTTTATGTCTTTTTGGTGTACTCTTAACACTAACATATACATGAAGCTATAAGCCTATGCATGTCTCCAAGACCTGGTTCTGGGTTGCAACAGGCCTTTCAACATGAAGTTATTCTTGAAAAATCATTACATCTTTGTTGCTGTTCCACTATTACTGTTATTAATATGATGATGGTTATTAGTGGTTGCATATTACCAGAAATCACAGTCATTGTTAAATGTGTAGCAAAGACCACCTAGAGGGTGAGTCTGATGGATAGTAGGGCTCCTGTATAGGGTTATGTCTGTCTTCCACCAATAAAGATAAGACTAACTATGAAAATGAATTATTGTTTTTAAGAAAATATGGGGTTTATACTTTGTGCAATGCGGTTAATACTTCAGAGCAGTTCTAATAAGGCTATAAAAGAATTGGAAAGCACATCCTTTGGGACCCTTAGAATAAATTAGATTCATGAAAAATATGCAGGGTGGAATAATCCTGTGCTGATAGTATGAGACAAAAATCTAAGATGTCTGAATCAGCCTGAGACCTGTGTATCTGTGAAAGTCAGTAAACCACATGAGCTCTTAACAATATTAGTTTTTTCTTAGTAGTAAAGAGCAGTAAGTTTTTTATGAAACAGGAGAACCCATATTAGCTCCTTTCTGTTGTTAGGGATATTGTCAATGTCTCCAGAACGTTGAAGGTCCTACCTGCAGTAAATGCAAACCCTTGTACTGGAACCTGGCCAAAGAAAACCCCGAGGGATGTACAGGTATGGCTTCATGACTCGTTTTTCTGGCTTATGAAATGTAGTTATATGCCTTCTCTGACACTATCTTTGCTGCTCTTTGTGACTTTCACAACTCTGGTTAACAGCATGTCTCTCATGCTGCTTAATTGTAACACCAAATTACCCATGATACCAGCATTTACTTTCACAAAACAGCCCATAATTTCATGTGTGTTTGCACACTTGAATCAGGGTGTGCTCTGAAGTTACAGTGATGTTCACTTCAGATGGCCCTATGGCAGATTTACTGGAGAGAGACAGGATTTTTGCCTGTAACCATGAAATCAGAATTTGGCTCATTGTTTTGAGAAAAAAGGTGCTTTTTCACTTTATATTATTTCCTAACTTGCAGTGTAAAGCCTTCTTGTGGCCTCAGGGTGTGACAAATCTGTTATGGTTTTTATCTGTATAATAATAAATCTGTGATTGTCAATGTTTTCCAACAGGGAGTATATGTTTTTCAGGCAGATAATGATAATGAAGATTAAAAAAGGTAAAGATAAAAAAATCTTCAAAGATTCTCTCCAACTATTTTCTTTGGAA